>NC_047041.1:30563822-31763822 GCF_011762595.2 Tursiops truncatus
TTCTTTCTCCTCCAACACCTCCTCCTCCTCCTCCACCTCCTCCACCACCTCCTCCTTTTTCTTCCTCTTCTTCCTCCTCCACCACCTTCTCCTACGCCGCCTCCTCCACTGCATCCTCCTTCATTTTTTTCCTCTTTTTCCTCCTCCACCACCTCCTCCTCCCCACCACCTCCTGCTTTTTCTTCCTCTTCTTTATCCTCCACCACCTCCTCCTCCTCCACCTCCTCCACCACCTTTTCCTTTTTCTTCCTCTTCTTCCTTCTCCACCACCTCATCCTCCTCCGCCTCCTCCACTGCCTCCTCCTTCATTTTCTTCCTCTTCTTCCTCCTCCACCACCTCTTCCTCCTCCGCCTCCTCCACCTCCTCCTCCTTCTTTTTCTTCCTCTTCTTCCTCCTCCACCAGCTCCTCCTCCTCCTCCGCCTCCTCCACCACCTCCTCCATCGTTTCCTTCCTCTTCTTCCTCCTCCACCACCTCCTCCTCCGCCTCCTCCACCACCTCCTCCATCTTTTTCTTTCTCTTTTCCTCCTCCACCACCTCCTCCTCTGCCTCCTCCACCGCCTCCTTCTTCTTTTTCTTCCTCTTCTTCCTCCTACACCACCTCCTCCTCCTCCTGCTCCGCCTCCTCCACCGCTTCCTCGTTCTTTTTCTTCCGATTCTTCCTCCTCCACCACTTCCCTCCTCTTCCTCCTCCGCCTCCTCCACCGCCTCCTTCTTTTTCTTCCTCTTCCTCCTCCACCACCTCCTCCTCTACCTCCTCCACCACCTCCTCTATCTCCTCCACCACCTCCTCCTTTTTCTTCCTCTTCTTTCTCTTCCACCAACTCCTCCTCCACCTCCTCCACAAACTCTACCTTTTTCTTCCTCTTTTTTCTCCTCCACCACCTCCTCCTCATCCTTCACCACCTCCTCCTTTTCTTCCTCTTCTTCCTCCTCCACCACCTCCTCCTCCTCCGCCTCCTCCACCACCTCCTCCATCTTTTCCTTCCTCTTCTTCCTCCTCCACCACCTCCTCCTCTGCCTCCTCCACCACCTCCTCCATCTTTTTTTTCCTCTTCTTCCTCCTCCACCACCTCCTCCTCCACCTCCTCCACCACCTCCTGCTTTTTCTTTCTCTTCTTTCTCCTCCACCACCTCCTCCTCCTCCTCCACCTCCTCCTCCTTCTTTTTCTTCCTCTTCTTCCTCCTCCACCACCTCCTCCTCCTCCTCCGCCTCCTCCACCGCCTCCTCCTTCATTTTCTTCCTCTTCTTCCTCCTCCACCACCTCTTCCTCCTCCACCTCCCTCACCTCCTCCTCCTTCTTTTTCTTCCTCTTCTTCCTCCTCCACCAGCTCCTCCTCCTCCTCCGCCTCCTCCACCACCTCCTCCATCGTTTCCTTCCTCTTCTTCCTCCTCCACCACCTCCTCCTCCGCCGCCTCCACCACCTCTTCCATCTTTTTCTTCGTCGTCTTCCTCCTCCACCACCTCCTCCTCCACCTCCTCCACCACCTCCTGCTTTTTTTTTCTCTTCTTTCTCCTCCACCACCTCCTCCTCCTCCTCCACCTCCTCCACCTCCTCCTCCTTCTTTTTCTTCCTCTTCTTCCTCCTCCACCACCTCCTCCTCCTCCTCCGCCCTCCTCCACCGCCTCCTCCTTCATTTTCTTCCTCTTCTTCCTCCTCCACCACCTCTTCCTCCTCCGCCACCCTCACCTCCTTCTCCTTCTTTTTCTTCCTCTTCTTCCTTCTCCACCACCTCCTCCTCCTCCTCCACATCCTCCACCACCTCCTCCTTCTTTTTCTTCATCTTTTTCCTCCTCCACCACCTCCTCCTCCTCCGTCTCCTCCACCACCTCCTCCATCTTTTTCTTCCTCTTCTTCCTCCTCCACCACCTCCTCCTCCGCCTCCTCCACCGCCTCCTCCTTTTTCGTCCTCTTCTTCCTCCTCCACCACCTCCTGCTGCTCCTGCTCCGCCTCCTCCACCGCCTCCCCCTTGTTTTTCTTCCTCTTCTTTCTCCTGCACCACCTCCTCCTTCTTTTTCTTCCTCTTCTTCCTCCTCCACCACCTTCTCCTCCACCTCCTCCACTGCCTCCTCCTTCTTTTTCGCTCTCTTCTTCCTCCTCAACCACCTCCTCTTCCTCCTCCTCCACCGCCTCCTCCTTCTTCGTTCTCTTCTTCCTCCTCCACCTCCTCCACCGCTTCCTTCTTTTTCTTCCTCTTCCTCCTCCACCACCTCCTCCTCCTCCTCCGCCTCCTCCACCGCCTCCTCCTTCTTTTTCTTCCTCTTCTTCCTCCTCCGCCACCTCCTCCTCCTCCTCCACCTCCTCCACCACCTTCTCCTTTTTCTTCTTCTTCTTCCTCCTCCACCACCTCCTCCTCCACCTCCTCCACCACCTCCTCCTTTTTCTTTCTCTTCTTTCTCCTCCACCACCTCCTCCTCCTCTACCTCCTCCACCACCTCCTCCTTTTTCTTCCTCTTCTTCCTCCTCCACCACCTTCTCCTCCGCCACCTCCTCCACCGCCTCCTCCTTCATTTTTTTTCCTCTTCTTCCTCCTCCACCACCTCCTCCTCCTCCACCTCCTCCACCACCTCCTCCTTCTTTTTCTTTCTCTTCTTCCTCCTACACCACCTCCTCCTCCTCCGCCTCCTCCACCACCTCCTCCATCTTTTTGTTCCTCTTCTTCCTCCTCCACCACCTCCTCCTCCGCCTCCTTCCACCACCTCCTCCTTCTTTTTCGTCCTCTTCTTCCTCCTCCACCACCTCGTCCTCTTCCTTCGCTTCCTCCACCACCTCCTCCTTCTTTTTATTCCACTTTTTCATCCTCCACCACCTTCTCCTCCTCCTCCTCCGCCTCCTCCAACGCCTCCTTCTTTTTCTTTCTCTTCTTCCTCCTCCACCACCTCCTACTGCTCCTTCGCTTCCTTCACCGCCTCCTCCTTCTTTTTCTTCCTCTTCTTCCTCCTCCACCACCTCCTCCTTTGCCTCTCCACCGCCTCCTCCTTCTTTTTCGTCCTCTTCTTCCTCCTCCACCACCTCCTCCGCCTCCTCTCCGCCTCCCCCACGTCTCCTCCTTGTTTTTCTTCTTCTTCCTCCTCCACCACCTCCTCCTCCTCCTCCACCGCCTCCTTCTTCTTTTTCTTCCTCTTCTTTCTCTTCCACCACCTCCTCCTCCTCCTCCTCCGCCTCCTCCACCACCTCCTCCTTCTTTTTCTTCCTCTTCTTCCTCCTCCACGACCTCCTCCTCCGCCTCCTTTTTCTTTTTCTTCCTCTTCTTCCCTCCACCACCTCCTCCTCCTCCTCCACCTCCTTCACCACCTCATCCTTCTTTTTCTTCCTCTTCTTCCTCCTGCACCACCGCCTCCTCCTCCTCCACCTCCTGCACCACCTCCTCCTTTTTCTTCCTCTTCTTCCTCCTCCACCACCTCCTCCACCTCCGCCTCCTCCACCTCCTCCTCCTTCTTTTTCTTCCTCTTCTTCCTCCTCCACCACATCCTCCTCCTCGTCCTCCGCCTCCTCCACCGCCTCCTCCTTCTTTATCGTACTCTTCTTTCTCCTCCACCACCTCCTCCTCCGCCTCCTCCACCGCCTCCTCCTTCTTTTTCTTCCTCTTCTTCCTCCTACACCACCTCCTCCTCCTTCTCCTCCGCCTTCTCCACTGCCTCCTCGTTCTTTTTCTTCCACTTCTTCCTCCTCCACCACTTTCTCCTCCTCCTCCTCCGCCTTCTCCACCGCCTCCTTCTTTTTCTTCCTCTTCCTCCTCCACCACCTCCTCCTCCTCCTCCACTGCCTCTTCCTTCTTTTTCTTCCTCTTCATCCTGCTCCACCACCTCCTCCTCCTCCTCCACCTCCTCCACCACCTCCTCCTTTTTCTTCCTTTTCTTCCTTCTCTACCACCTCCTCCTCCACCACCTCCTCCTCCGCCTCCTCCACCGCCTCATCCTTCTTTTTCTTCCTCTTCTTCCTCCTCCACGACCTCCTCCTCCTCCGCCTCCTTCAACTCCTCCTCCTCCTTTTTCTTCCTCTTCTTCCTCCTCCACCACCTCCTCCTCCTCCGCCTCCTCCACCGCCTCCTCCTTCATTTTCTTCCTCTTCTTCCTCCTCCACCACCTCCTCCTCCTGCGCCTCCTTCAACTTCTCCTCCTTCTTTTTCTTCCTCTTCTTCCTCCTCCACCACCTCCTCCTCCTCCTCCACCTCCTCCACCACTTCCTCCTTCTTTTTCTTCCTCTTTTTCGTCCTCCACCACCTCCTCCTCCTCTGCCTCCTCCACCACCTCCTCCATTTTTTCTTCCTCTTCTTCCTCCTCCACCACCTCCTCTACCTCCTCCACCTCTTCCACCACCTCCTCCTTCTTTTTCTTCCTCTTCTTCATCTTCCACCACCTCCTCCTCCTCCTCCACCTCCTCCACCACCTCCTCCATCTTTTTCTTCCTCTTCTTCCTCCTCCACCACCTCCTCCTCCGCCTCCTCCACCGCCTCCTCCTTCTTTTTCTTCCTATTCTTCCTTTTCCACCATCTCCTCCTCCTCCTCTTCCGCCTTTTCCATGAACTCCTCCATCTTTTTCTTCCTCTTCTTCCTCCTCCACCACCTCCTCCTACGCCTCCTCCACCACCTCCTTCTTTTTCGTCCTCTTCTCCCTACTCCACCACCTCCTCCTCCTCCTCCTCCGCCTCCTCCACCATCTCCTCCATCTTTTTCTTCCTCTTCTTCCTCGTCCACCACCTCCTCCTCCGCCTCCTCCACCGCCTCCTCCTTCATTTTCTTCCTCTTCTTCCTCCTCCACCACCTCCTCCTCCTCTGCCTCCTTCAACTTCTCCTCCTTCTTTTTCTTCCTCTTCTTCCTCCTCCACCACCTCCTCCTCCTCCTCCACCTCCTCCACCACCTCCTCCATCTTTTTCTTCCTCTTCTTCCTCCTCCACCACCTCCTCCTCCGCCTCCTCCACCGCCTCCTCCTTCTTTTTCTTCCTCTTCTTCCTCTTCCACCATCTCCTCCTCCTCCTCTTCCGCCTTTTCCATGAACTCCTCCATCTTTTTCTTCCTCTTCTTCCTCCTCCACCACCTCCTCCTCCGCCTCCTCCACCGCCTCCTCCTTCTTTTTCGTCCTCTTCTCCCTCCTCCACCACCTCCTCCTTTTTCTTCCTCTTCTTCCTCCTCCACCATCTCCTCCATCTTTTTCTTCCTCTTCTTCCTCCTCCACCACCTCCTCCTCCGCCTCCTCCACCGCCTCCTCCTTCATTTTCTTCCTCTTCTTCCTCCTCCACCACCTCCTCCTCCTCCGCCTCCTTCAACTTCTCCTCCTTCTTTTTCTTCCTCTTCTTCCTCCTCCACCACCTCCTCCTCCTCCTCCACCTCCTCCACCACTTCCTCCTTCTTTTTCTTCCTCTTCTTCCTCCTCCACCACCTCCTCCTCCATTTTTTCTTCCTCTTCTTCCTCCTCCACCACCTCCTCTACCTCCTCCACCTCCTCCACCACCTCCTCCTTCTTTTTCTTCCTCTTCTTCATCTTCCACCACCTCCTCCTCCTCCTCCACCTCCTCCACCACCTCCTCCATCTTTTTCTTCCTCTTCTTCCTCCTCCACCACCTCCTCCTCCGCCTCCTCCACCGCCTCCTCCTTCTTTTTCTTCCTCTTCTTCCTCTTCCACCATCTCCTCCTCCTCCTCTTCCGCCTTTTCCATGAACTCCTCCATCTTTTTCTTCCTCTTCTTCCTCCTCCACCACCTCCTCCTCCGCCTCCTCCACCGCCTCCTCCTTCTCTTTCGTCCTCTTCTCCCTCCTCCACCATCTCCTCCATCTTTTTCTTCCTCTTCTTCCTCCTCCACTACCTCCTCCTCCCGCCTCCTCCACCGCCTCCTCCTTCTTTTTCATCCTCTTCTTCCTCCTCCACCACCTCCTCGTCCTCTTCCTCGTCCTCCTCCTCCTAAGCCTCTTTCTTCTGTTTCTTTCTCTTCGTCCTCTTCCACCACCTCCTCGTCCTCCTCCTCCGTCTCTGCCTCCTCCTTCTTTTTCTTCCTCTTCTTCCTCCTCCACCACCTCTTCGTTTTTTTCTTCCTCCTCTTCCTCCTCTATCACCGCCTCCTCCGCCGCCTCCTCCACCACCTCCTCCTTCTTCTTCTTCCTCTTCTTCCTCCTCCACCACCTCAAACACTGTATGTTAAACAAAATGAGAAGACAGAGAAACACACAGCAGATGAAGGAGCAAGATTAAAACCCACCAGACCTAACAATTGAAGAGGAAATAGGCAGTCCACCTGAAAAAGAGTTCAGAATAATGATAGTAAGGTTGATCCAAAATCTTGGAAATAGAATGGAGAAAATACAAGAAACGTTTAACAAGGACCTAGAAGATGTAAATAATAAACAAACAGAGATGAACTACAGAATAAATGAAATTAAAAATTCTCTGGAATTGATCAATAGCAGAATAACTGAGGCAGAAGAACAGATAAGCGACTTGAAGGTAAAAGAGTGGAAATAACTACTGCAGAATAGAATAAAGAAAAAAGAATGAAAAGAATTGAGGACAGTCTCACAGACTTCTGGGACAACATTACACACACCAACATTTGAATTACAGGGGTCCCAGAAGAAGAAGAGAAAAAGAAAGGGACTGAGAAAATATTTGAAGCGATTATAGTTTAAAACTTCCCTAATATGGGAAAGGAAAAAGTTAATCAAGTCCAGGAAGCACAGAGAGTCCCATACAGGATAAATCCAAGGAGAAACACACCAAGACACATATTAATCAAACTATCAAAAATTAAATACAAAGAAAAAATATTAAAAGCAGCAAGGGAAAAACAACAAATAAAACACAAGGGAATCCCCATAAGGTTAACAGCTGATCGTTCAACAGAAACTCTGCAAGCCAGAACGGTGTGGCAGGACATATTTAAAGTGATGAAGGAGAAAAACCTACAAGCAAGATTACTCTACCCAGCAAGGATCTCATTCAGATTTGATGCAGAAATTAGAACCTTTACAGACAAGCAAATCTAAGAGAATTCAGCACCACCATACCAGGTTTACAACAAAAGCTAAAGAAAGTTCTCTAGGAAGGAAACACAAGAGAAGGAAAACACCTACAATAACAAACCCAAAAGAATTATGAAAATGGTAACAGGAACATACATATTGATAATTACCTTAAATATATATTGATTAAGTGCTCCAACCAAAAGACATAAACTAGCTGCATGGATACAAAAACAAGACCCATATATTTGCTGTCTACAAGAGGCCCACTTCAGACTGAAAGTGAGGGGATGGAAAAATATGTTCCATGCAAATGGAAATCAAAAGAAAGCTGGAGTAGCAATTCTCATGTCAGAAAAAATAGACTTTAAAATAAAAACTATTACAAGAGACAAAGAATGACACTACATAATGATCAAGGGATCGATCCAAGAAGAAGATATAAGAATTGTACATATTTATGCACCCAACATAGGAGCACCTCAATACATAAGGCAAATACTAACAACCATAAAAGGGGAAATCGACAGTAGCACAATCACAGTAGGGAATTTAACACCCTACTTTCACCAATGGATAGATCATCGAAACTGAAAATAAATGAGGAATCACAAGCTTTAAATGATACATTAAACAAGATGGACTTAATTGATATTTATAGGACATTCCATCCAAAAACAACAGAATACACATTCTTCTCAAGTGCGCATGGAACATTCTCCAGGATAGATCATATCTTGTGTCACAAATCAAGCCTTGGTAAATTTAACAAAACTGAAATTGTATCAAGTATCTTTTCTGACCACAATGC
Source organism: Tursiops truncatus (assembly GCF_011762595.2). Classification (NCBI taxonomy): domain Eukaryota; kingdom Metazoa; phylum Chordata; class Mammalia; order Artiodactyla; family Delphinidae; genus Tursiops; species Tursiops truncatus. The sequence continues at coordinate 30,571,591 of NC_047041.1, forward strand.
TATGAGACTAGATATCAATTACAGGATAAAATCTGTAAAAATACAAACACATGGAGGCTAAACAATACACTACTTAATAATCAAGAGATCACTGAGGAAATCAAAGAAGAAATCAAAAAACCTAGAAACAAATGACAATGAAAACACTATGACCCAAAACATATGGGATGCAGCAAAAGCAGTTCTAAGAGGGAAGTTTATAGCAATAAAATCCTACCTTAAGAAACAAGAAACATCTCAAATAAACAACCTAATCTTACACCTAAAGCAATTAGAGAAAGAAGAACAAAAAAAAACCCAAAGTTAGCAGAAGGAAAAAAATCATAAAAATCAGATCAGAAATAAATGAAAAAGAAATGAAGGAAATGATAGCAAAGATCAATAAAACTAAAAGCTGGTTATTTAAGAAGATAAACAAAATTGATAAACCATTAGCCAGACTCATCAAGAAAAAAAAAGGGAGAAAGCTCAAATCAATAGAATTACAAATGAAAAAGGACAAGTAACAATTGACACTGCAGAAATACAAAGGATTATGAGAGATTACTACAAGCAGCTCTATGCCAATTAAATGGATAACCTGGAAGAAATGGACAAATTCTTAGAAATGCACAACCTGCCGAGACTGAATCAGGAAGAAATAGAAAATATGAACTGACCAATCACAAGCACTGAAATTGAAACTGTGATTAGAAATCTTCCAACAAACAAAAGCCCAGGACCAGATGGCTTCACTGGCGAATTCTATCAAACATTTAGAGAAGAGGTAACACCTATCCTTCTCAAACTCTTCCAAAATATAGCAGAGAGAGGAACACTCCCAAACTCATTCTATGAGGCCACCAACACTCTGATACCAAAACCAGACAAAGATGTCACCAAAAAAGGAAAACTACAGGCCAATATCACTGATGAACACAGATGCAGAAATCCTTGACAAAATACTAGCAAACAGAATCCAACAGCACATTAGAAGGATCATACCCTCTGATCACGTGGGATTTATCCCAGGAATGCAAAAATTCTTCAATATACGCAAATCAATCAACGTGATACACCAGATTAACAAATTGAAGGGAAAAAAAAGCATATGATCATCTCAATAGATGCAGAGAAAGATTTCGACAAAATTCAACAACCATTAATGATTAAAAAAAAAACCTCCAGAAAATAGGCATAGAGGGAGATTTCTTCAACATAATAAAGGCCATATATGACAAACCCACAGCCAACATTGTCCTCAATGGTGAAAAGCTGAAACCATTTCCACTAAGATCAGGAACAAGACAAGGTTGCCCACTCTCACCACTATTATTTAACATAGTTTTGGAAGTTTTAGCCACAGCAATCAGAGAAGAAAAAGAAATAAAAGGAATCCAAATTGGAAAAGAAGAAGTAAAGCTGTCACTGTTTTCTGATGACATGATACTATACATAGAGAGTCCTAAAATTGCTACCAGAAAACTACTAGAGCTAATCAATGAATTTGGTAAAATAACAGGATACAAAATTAATGCCCAAAATCTCTAGCATTCCTGTACACTAATGATGAAAAATCTGAAAGTGAAATTAAGAAAACACTGCCATTTACCACTTCAGGAAAAAGAATAAAATATCTAGGAATAAACCTACCTAAGGAGACAAAAGATCTGTATGCAGAAAATTATAAGAAACTGATGAAAGAAATTAAAGATGATACAAATAGATGGAGAGATATACCATGTTCTTGGATTGCAAGAATCAACATTGTGAAAATGACTCTACTACCCAAAGCAATCTACAGATTCAGTGCAATCCCTATCAAACTACCAATGGCATTTTTCACAGAACTAGAACAAAAAATTTCACAATTTGTTTGGAAACACAAAAGACCCTGAATAGCCAAAGCAATCTTGAGAAAGAAAAACTGAGCTGGAGGAATCAGACTCCCTGTCTTCAGACTATACTACAAAGGCTAAAGTAATCAAGACAGTATGGTACTGGCATAAAAACAGAAATATAGATCAATGGAACAGGATAGAAAGCCCAGAGATAAACCCACTCACATATGGTTACACTATCTTTGATAATGGAGGCAAGAATATACGGTGGAGAAAAGACAGCCTCTTCAATAAGTGGTGCTGGGAAAACTGGACAGCTACATGTAGAAGAATGAAATTACAATGCTCCCTAAGACCATACACAAAAATAAACTCAAAATGGATTAAAGACTTAAATGTCGGCCAGAGACTATAAACCTCTTAGAGGTAACATCGGCAGAACACTCTTTGACATAAATCACAGCAAGATCGGTTTTGACCCACCTCCTAGAGATATGGAAATAAAACCCAAAATATACAAACGGGACCTAATGAAACTTAAAAGCTTTTGCACAGCAAAGGAGACCATAAATAAGACAAAAAGACAACCCTCAGAATGGGAGAAAATATTTGCAAATGAAGCAACTGATAAAGGATTAATCTCCAAAATTTACAAGCAGCTCATGCAGCTCAATATCAGAAAAACAAACAACTCAATCCAAAAATGCAAATCAAAACAACAATGAGATATCATCTCACACCAGTCAGAATGGCTATCATCAAAAATTCTACAAACAGTAAATGCTGGAGAGGGTGTGGAGAAAAGGGAATCCTCTTGCACTGTTGGTGAGAATGTAAATTGATACAGCCACTATGGAGAACAGTATGGAGGTTCCTTAACAAACTAAAAATAGCACTACCATATGACCCAGCAATCCCACTACTGTGTATATACCTTGAGAAAACCATAATTCAAAAATAATCATGTACCAAAATGTTCATTGCAGCTCTATTTACAATAGCCAGGATGTGGAAGCAACCTAAGTGTCCATCAACAGATGAATGGATAAAGAAGATGTGGCACATATATCCATTGGAATATACTCAGCCATAAAAGGAAACGAAATTCAGTTATTTGTAGTCAGGTCGATGGACCTAGAGTCTGTCATACAGAGTGAAGTCAGAAAGAGAAAAACAAATACTGTATGCTGACACATATATATGGAATCTAAAATAAATAAATAAATAAAAAAGGTCATGGAGAACATAGGGGCAACACGGGAATAAAGACACAGACCTACTAGAGAATGGACTTGAGGATACGGGGAGGGGGAAGGGTAAGCTGTGACAAAGTGAGAGAGTAGCATGGACATATATACACTACCAAACGTAAAATAGATAGCTAGTGGGAAGCAGCCGCATATTACAGGGAGATCAGCTCGGTGCTTTGTGACCACCTGAGGGGTGGGATAGGGAGGGTGGGAGGGAAGGAGATGCAAGAGGGAGGAGATGTGGAGACATAGGTGTACATATAACTGATTCATTTTGTTATGAAGCAGACACTGACACACCATTTTAAAGCAATTATACTCCAATTAAGATGTTAAAAAAAAAGAGAGTACACGTTGTAAGATCCCATTCATAGAAAATTTTAGAAAATACAAACTAATGCATAGTGACAGAAAGCAAGCAGCTCAGAGGTTGCCTGAAGAAGGAGGGGCAGAGGGAACAGATTACAAAGGGTCACAGGGACACTTTTGGGGTGAAAGATATGTTAACTCTCTTAAATGTAGTGATGATGTCATGGGTATATGCTTATGTCAAAACTTATCAAAGTGTACACTTCAAGTAGGTGAGTCTACATGTCAGTAATAGCTCAATTAAAAAATAAATTTTAAGAAATAAATCAGAACGATGAATAGAAGAGAGAAAAAGAAAAAAACATAGTAGGAAAACTCAAATGCTTTCCCATGCCTCTAGTCTATTCATTCAGCGTTTTCCCTCCCTCCTCCTCACTTGAATCTCTGTCTATTGTTACACTTGTTCCCCAGATTGCCAACCTTGACCGAGCCTGGCTGCAGAAACGTGAGCCTGGTACTGGAGAATGGGGATCCCATTTCAGAGATAGGCAGCTCATTTCTCCACAGTGATGTTCATTAGGATAGGGATGAGGCTGACTGCAAGCAATGTGCTCGCATGGAACGGGCTCTCAATACCCCTCAGTTGGTGATTATAGAAACCTATTGAGGGGTAAGCTTCCGATCACGTGAATATAGATTGCAAGAACAAGGTACAGCAAAATCTGAGTTGTCGAAACTGGCATGTAAAACCTCACAGTGCAAACCTTACTGAGGAGTCTTATTTTCAGCAATATTTTCTTAGAGTGCCTTAAACCAAGTCAGACTTGTAATACTATACCAAACATTGTTTTCTAAGGAGTTAATTCCTGCCAGTGTTGGATGAAACAAAACTATAAAGAAGAAAACTTGATGAGCCCAGAGTGGATACATATTTACTCCCACTAAAACCCTCGTGAGGTGACAGAATCTGGTTTTCATTTAAACTAAAATCCTACAAAATAACAATAGTAACGGATCTAAGCACTCTGTATGATGTTTAATAATGCTCTGAGAATCTGTCCCCCAAATACTGGCAAGAACTATATACTCTTTTGAGGGAGCTGAAAATCCATTCAACTTTCTCTGCTATTAAATTATTGCTTAATAAGGAGTGCAGCTATTATAGACCCTGCATCTCTATTGTTTCAACACCCTGGAAACCGCAGTCAAGGAAAATCTCACAGTATGATTCTAGAGTGACAGCAACAACCAAGAGGAACAGTGATGTCCCCAGGTTCAGTGCCAAAATCCCATGGCCAGGAAGGATGAAGTTGGACTCACAATATGTACAATTAATCTCTCTTGGCCAAAATGCTCCAGTTTCTCCTCAACTGTGTGTATGGTGGTAAAAGGAAAAGAGGTGGTTAAGACTCTCTTCCACAGCATATTGCTCCAGATATTGACTTTTAAGAGAAAAATCATTATTCTATGTATTCCGTATGTTACACATTTCATCATCCTATGATTACAAAATACTACAGCAGCCCTTTCTTCATCCTGAAATTATTACAACTTGAGTCTCAACTGGCCTGGTCAACTGGTGACAATTTGCAGGGAAATGCAAAATATCCCTGCATATTCACTAGAATGACTAAATAAAATTAATAATTAATAAGTTTAAAAAGAAAAAAATGTAAAATGCCAACAACACCAAGTATTTGCAAAGATATAGAGCAACTTGAATTCTCATACACTGCTAGTGGAATTTCAAAATAGTAAAACGACTTTGGAAAATAGTTTGACAGTTTCATATAACATTTCATAGATATTTACCATATGACTTAACAATCCCCCAGAATAAAAACATGTACACATAGGACTTGTATAGGAATAATCATACCAGCTTTATTCATAATCACAAACAATTGGAAACAACCCAAACATTCATCAACTGTTGAATTGCTGTATAATCATACAATAGAATACTACTCAGCCATAGAAAGAAGTAAATTACTTATGCCCACAACAACATGGATAAATATCAAAAATATTATACTGAGGGGGCTTCCCTGGTGGCGCAGATGGTTGAGAGTCCGCCTGCCGATGCAGGGGACACGGGTTCGTGCCCCGGTCCAGGAAGATCCCACATGCCGCAGAGTGGCTGGGCCTGTGAGCCATGGCCGCTGAGCCTGCACGTCCAGAGCCTGTGCTCCACAACGGGAGAGGCCACAACAGTGAGAGGCCCGCGTACCGCAAAAAAAAAAAAAAAATTTAAAAAAATTAAAAAAAAAAATATTATACTGAGTGAGAGAAAAAAAATATAAAGTAGTTCATTCTGTATGACTTCACTTATGTGAAATTCTAAGAAAACCAGAACTAATGTATAGACAAAAAGCATATCAGTGATTGCCAGAGTCAAGGTAGGGAGGAGCTTGACTGCAAAGGGAATAACATAACTTTTGGGTGATGGGATTGCTGAGTGTGGTAGTAGTTATGGCTCTTCCTAGAGCCCATGAGGTCCCTTTTGCACTGCTTCTTGGTTCTATCCAACAACTGGACAAAAATGACCCCCTGCTCTTAGGAATGCCCTCATGTGTCGCTGTGGCTTAGAGTCCTGCCTAACTATCCAGCAGCCCAAAAGACAGAGGACATTTCTCCACTCATCCCACATCCCCTCTCCTGCTCTCATCCTCTCCTCTGTGCAAGAGTAGCTTCAAGATTAACATCCACCCTTGATCAGACAGAAGAGGAAAGATCATCCATTCTGTTCAAGAGAAAATGAACCTGCATGGTATTTGCTCTACATGCTAAATCAGACCATCTTAATAGTTTATGTCCCAAAGACTAGGCTATTCAGTCTTAACAGATTCCATAGTGTGGTCCACCGGTCATGTTTCTCCAGCATAGTATGAAGTAAAGGACATCCACATCCATCCAGTAAACAAATATGTGTTCCTTATATAACATCCACACATGAAATGTGTGCACAGGAGGGTACATACACACACTCAAACACAATCTTCCCCCCAAGCAATAATATTCTCACATAGCAAAAGTTAACAAAACACAGGATAAAAGGAAGTTAAGTGCAAGGAGAAAGAGATAGAAAAGACCCACAGAGCCATAGATCCTGGGTGAGAAAATACATTAAAAGTTAAAGCTGAGAAATTTAGGTGATCCTTTGGCATCAGTGTGATCATGAACACAAATTCAGGTTACCTGAATGATCTAGGACATAAAGACGTACAGGAAGATGGATATAGATACACACACATATACATATTAATAGATGATAGATTATGATGATGTTGATGATGGTAGAAAGATAGATATAGATACAGATAGATACAATTTCAATATAGAATTTTAACTATTGTAAAGACTTCCTGACTCCCCACAAAATATGTCTACTGACTCTCCAGGGTAAATTCCAGTTTAAGTAACACTATTACAAGGACTCATTTTAAGCATGAGAAAAGAAGATCTCTGTCTCAGTAACATTAAAATGAAGCCATCAGGCATTTCCAACACAGAGGGTAATATAAGTTACACACTAGCCTCTTCATGACAAAGCTGAAAGAGTTTCAGTTGAAAAGCTGGACATCATGAAGAATTTTAGAAATAGCCAGAACTAAGCAGTATCTCAGATAGAACATCAGAATTTTCCTTTCCTTTGTGGCAAAGGAACCAGGAGTTGGAAGAAAACTGACATTTGTGGCTCACCTACTAAATGCCAGGCATTTTGTATGTACATCACATATATTACCATATGAAATTTAATTTAGCAACCAAGAGGGGTAATTTGAAATTATCTTACACTATTATGGAAGATACAGATGGGACTTAAAAATCTTGTGTGAAGATGTAAACCAGTTAACTCTCATAGTTCCTATATTTCCAGAAAAAGATTTATTTTTTGTGTTATATTTTTTACTAATGTCTGTGTTGCCCACTAGCCTATAAGCTCTATCAAGAATACTGGTCAGATCTGGATTTTACTCACGACTGGATCCCCAGTTCCTAGCACATGGACTATCATGTAGTAAAGATTCAATAAATCATTTGTAAATAACTGAACAAATTGCTGATTTTCCCCATATTGCTTGTATTTATGGGACACATTGATTTTCTCAATTTAAGGAGACAATCCTTAAACTCTTCTCTGTGGAAACAGGAGACAGAATATTAATGACAACACCTGAAAACTTAACTATGGAGTTATGAACAGGACCTAAAAATAGATTCCTCTGATAACAGCTTCACCCGACAAATGTTAGGCTCTGTAAAGCTTCCCTCTCGTAGACACAGGGCAAAGCAACACATTCACAGTTGTCAAGTAACACTCTTAGCTAAAACTTAAGCAGAACAAAACCTGACAGTGAGCCATGGTTGAATCTTAGTCCCGGCTACATAATATCTCCTAGGAAAGTGAGTGTTTTCCAGATTAACTTAAATGCCAAAGCTGGAGCTGTGAACATAATTATGGCTGACGTTTTTGTTCACCCGCTTGACAGATAGTTAGCAAGAACTAATTGTCTTATGCAGAAAATGTTTCAATTTTTAGAAGAGATGAAGGGAAACGGCTTATAGTATTGAAAGACAAAAATAGTACCATTTCTTGTTCCATTCCTGCTAACCTGTGGAGGTTGGAAAGAGGTTGGGGACTCTTTTCCTCCACCCACTGCCCCACAGGACAGAGACTCTACCACATGTGCAAAAAGCTGCAGCTCCAATAGCCATTGTTCCAGTTCCTTTTAGGGTAGAGGTCCCACAGCAGGAGAGGTGAGTCAAGAAGATCACAGATGATCGCCTCCACACAGAGACCAGCTCAGAGAGCTGGGATGTCATCCCGGGAGAAGCAGGCCACTGTCCCAGCCCCTAGCTCTGAAGAAGTGGCTCAGACACTTTGCTGAAGGGGAGAGAGAGACAGGCCAACATAACAGGAAGATCAGAAGTTCTCCCCAAAGAAATTGCTGTTATTCAGGACAGAATGTAGTGAGATTCAAGCCTAAAGACTTTCTCAGAAACAGAGGAGATTCTGGTGGTAAGCAATTAAGAAGCCAGTCACCCCATGACAGCAAGGAGCTAAACAGTAGTCCAGCTAGTTTACCAGAAAGAACCAGCCAAGGAAAGAGCCGGGAAGATATGTCAGAACAAGCCCCAGGGACTGGCCTCAAAAACAGCCCTGGAGGGCTTCCCTGGTGGCGCAGTGGTTGGGATTCCGCCTGCCGATGCAGGGGGCGCGGGTTCGTGCCCCGGTCCGGGAGGATCCCACGTGCCGCGGAGCGGCTGGGCCCATGGGCCATGGCCGCTGACCCTGCGCGTCCGGAGCCTGTGCTTCGCGGCGGGAGAGGCCGCAGCAGTGAGAGGCCCACGTACCGCAAAAAAAAAAAAAAAAAGCCCTGTAAAGGGGCCCAGGTTTAATCATATTAGTCTGCAGAGCAATTTATGCCCTAGGATTGTTGAAAGCAGTAAGCAGTCAGGATTAGCGGGGGCCTAAGAGCTGAGTGTGATACCAAAAGTGGCAGACAGCTTAGCAGAGAGACCAGGGAAAGAGACAGATACAGGGAGCCCTCCAAAATCTCCATCATCTCTGGGTCCTGTCCACATGTCCAAGGCTGAGCCCACAGTGAGTGAGTACAGACACTTCACACAGAGCAGGAAATAGACTTCACGGAAATAGTCTATTTAGGTCACAAGACAAATACATAAGCAAATGACAACAAGCCCTGAGGGGGTGGGGGGGTGGGAATCAGTATTCATGTTGTTAAAATATATTATCTAAGATGTCCACTTTTTAATATTAAAAAAAAATGAGGCATGCAAAGAACAGGAAAGCATGATTTATACTGTCCCTTAGAAGCCATGCAGTCGGATCATTCAGTTGACACCGAAATTATCTTTAACTATAGAAGATCTAGGAGCAGAGAGAAAGCCTGTAATCCTCAGATATTCACAGGACCTTGGGATGTTCTAGACACTGTCACATGCATGCTGTGACTCTGTACTTCTTGTTTAATCTACTTTCTTTCTTTTTGTATGAATACAGAGTATGTGCATATGTGTGTGTGTGTGTGTGTGTGTGTGTGTGAAACAATTTATCATGTTAGAGACACCTATTTGTCACTCTTTACCTTCTTCCTTATAATAAATACACATATTAGATATTTTTAAACTTGTGCCCGAAAGCTGCGTCCTGAATTTAACATTATTTGATTTTTGAAAGCCATTATTACTGCTTTTATCCTGAAGTTGTGCTTCATCCATTTTATTCACTCAATGTCCAACACTCACTAAGCTATTACGTATGCCGTATTGTTCCAACAGAAAATTGAGATTTACTGTTTGACAAGTGTGAATTAGGTTAGGAGGATTATAGAGGATTGGAAAGGAAGATTATTCTAAACTCTGAAACATAGATTCACCAGAGGTATTAAAATAATAATAAATTTATCTTTGGTAGGTATTCCTGATTAATCACCTTCATCTACATAATTACTTGATAATATATCATGCCCATTTGCATTTGAGGGCATCAGGCCTCAGTGTGTTACATTACCTCCCCAAGCTATACATCTTATTGTGATTAAGGATGCTATTCATTTTATCCATTTTTAAATCCCTTGCTCTTTTCAACTTGCCAATCTCATAGCAAACCTTTGCTTAGAATACCATTTCTGGCTTCTTCATGATTACTGAACCATTTCCTTAAAAAGCTTGGTATTGTCTCTACAGCCTTTGTAGGACAACGGTGCTGCCAGCCTCTGATAAGCCTCTCTGCTCAGTTCTCAGTCATCCTCTAGATGCCATATTTGTGTGACCCACATCTTCATTTCCATTCCTGATCTGCCTCTAATCTACTATTCCAACAGATTGTAAATCCCAACTATTGTCTTGCTACTGGCACATCTAGCCCCTCCATGGAGCTCAATGAATTATGATAATGGCTAACATATGACAGAACAACTTAAAAAAAGGATTACGTTTAAATATTTACCATATAATGCCAACATCCTGAGTATAACAAATACCTCTTAGACATAAGAAAATGTGTTTGGCTATATCACTGAACACAGTATTTTAAAAATCTAACAGCTGGGATGGATATGTTTAACATCAGTGTTACAATGAAAGGGTGATTACGTCACATCAGTGAGAGACTGAGAGACCAAAAACAAAAAACTAGTAATTCCGTAGTAGAATTACTACGGAATATTTTTTTTAATGGAAAGGACCTTGGGCATCATCTGGTTATTTTTTCTAATGAAGTATAGTTGATTTACAGTTAGTGTTAGTTTCTGGTGTACAGCAAAGAGATTTATTCATATATATATATATATATATATATATATATATATATACACACACATACACACACACACACATTTTCCGATTATTTTCCATTATAAGTTATTATACAATACTGAATATAGTCTCCTATGTTTACAGGAATCCAAGCCTGCCCTGGGAAGGCTGCTCAGAATGAAGTCCATGCTTTAATTCCACCCTATCGCCAAGCCACGTGGACCCCTAACTGGGAGCTGCAGGATTATGACTATTTAATCCTCCTCTGTGCATTTCCCCTTGCTTTTTTTCCTGCTTCCAAACCCCAACTCTGTCTCATGTTTCTATCGGCCAAGAGAGAGCCTTGGACCAGCCCACCAGCAAGCACAGTCCTCCTGGGGTACAGACCACAATCTGCCCATCACCCGGGTCGGTTGGGCTGAGACATATGAGCACAGCCTGGTGTTTTCAGCTGCTTCCCGAGCAGAAGGGCAGGAGGCAGGGCCTCCATGCACAGGACTGGGAAAGTGGTGGCCCTGCTCGGGGTTCCTTGTCTTGCACACCTTCGTGCCTGGGCGTTACTCCGCTAAGGAGAGTTTTCTCTACATTTAGCAAAAGCAGGGCGAGTGCCTAGGAAAGTTACACACATTGGTCCCTCAAGTAACAGCCCTACCCTTGGCCAGGGAGACCACTTATCCAAGCAAAATTACTGGATTTTTGACTGAATATGACTTAATCTGTATGGCATAAAGAAAGGATTTCTCAGCTATTTGGCACATGGGCAGATTGTTCAGATGGTTAAATACTGCAGTGTTTTAGAACTGGAAAAATCCTACTACCTCACATGAAGGTAAGAAAACCAATGTTGAAAGAAGTCAAATGAGACACAGGGCAAGACCCAGTCTGCACATTGACTGGCAGCAGAATATGTTAGAACCAGAACTCCTGGTGCAGGTTTGTTTGCTTCTATAGGATGTGAAGTTTGTCCAGCTGGCCAGTTATTTTAAGCTATTGGCTTTTAAGTCTGGAGGTTGTGTGCAGTGGGTTGGAGAGGGGAGCCTGACCTGGAGATGGAGGAAAAGTTCAAAGCCGTCTTCGTTTCTGTCAGCAGCTCTCTCTCCCTCCTCACCAAGTGATCTCGGGAGGTGAAATGAAAGTCATGTCAGTTTATACCCAGGAGAACCTGGAAACAATAAAGGCTTAAATTTAGACAAGAAAAATGAAAACGAATGATCATCAAAAGAGGCACTCTTATGGTCAATTAAAAAAAAAAATCCTACTGAGACACTAAAGCAAGATTTGGGGATTTTCTTTTCATAGAATTGTCAGGGTGTGAGGAATTTGAGAGACATTTGTATCCAAGCTTTTCTTGGGAGATGAGGTCACTTTCTCACAAGTACTTTTAAATAAACACACACACACGCAGCTATACATATATGTACGTATATGTAGTTTATTTTAAAACCATAGTATTTCTTATTTTTCTGTATTTTGCCCTATTTTCTGCTAAAGGCCACTATGCATTCACATTTAAATGTGGCTTCAGCTTCAATTTAGCATAACATGTACCCCAATTTATTGGGTATCAAGTGGTTAACAGAAATGCCATGAATGCATATTCAAGGAGACCCTTTAGCTGCATTAAGAAGAAAGTACCAGCTTTCCTGCTAACCTAGAAATGTAATTTTTAGTTCATTCCTCAATCAGGAGGTAACTTTTCAAAGCCCAACCTGAAAGCATGAAATTTAACCTTCCTAAAGGTGAGAAGAGACCCAAATCACAGATGAGGAACAAGAATTCTTGTGGAAGTAGACTTAGCAGTTATGAAGCTGCAGGAAGATAAAGAAGCTAATCTTAGGATAATAAATACCTACAGGCTGGCATTTTGTAAGAAATGTCACTTATATAAAATGTGGAGGTTGTTGGATATCAATGTTATGTTGAAACACATTCCTACGTAATTATTTTAACTAAAGGCACCTGGTAAGGGCAAACTTGAGGCAGTTTTTTGTGTTGTCTCTTTTTTTTAATTTTAAGATAAAATAAACTTTCAGGTAATTGCTTCCCACCATTTTGCTGTTTTGTTTTGGTTTTCCCTTATACCAGCAGAAACAAAAGACATCCATCATGAAGCAGAACTTTTTTGAAGTGGGACAACCATGTGTGCCCTCCCTCAACCTTAAGGCAAGTAGACCGATTCCCTCTTCCTCTAAATTCTAGCATTCTGACTCCACAGGAAAGTACAATAGTCCAACAGATCTACCAATACTCTCTTGTTATAAAATGCTAGAGAGTTTCTGGAGATGGAGTTCAAAAATTGCACAGGAGGCAAAGAACTTTCTAAAACAAAGAGGCTTGAGATCCTAACCCTTTTCTGTAAGGTTAGAGATTGTTAGAATATTTCTGATGGACTGAAGTAGCTTCAAATAAATTGAGCAGTCCATGAGGGACACCAGGGGCTAAGCCACTGGTGAGTCTCTGCAGGCTTCCTAGAGTCACCACCAAGGGTGGGGCAGCCCATTGCGGACGCAGCACAGGAACGGTGGCAGAACCACATGCAGCCCTCCTCCCACCACTACCCGGGGTCCTGAAGCTGAGGACACGTGGCTTGGGGAGCATGGATATCTCAGGTATGTTCAAAGAGCAGCCTAACAGTGGCTCAGACTGACTTTGGTAAAAGGAACATTCTCCTCCCCCAAGGAAATACCACAAGAGTGATGCACATCAGACACCGTAACCCATCCTGCCGCGGGCACAGAACCTTGAGGCTTCCTGCTCACCTGATTCAAGGTGGTGTCTGCCTGAGCTTCTGCAGTCCTTCCGCAAGGACCACCCAAGTGCTCAGCTCAACTGAGTGTAGCAGCCACACCCTAGAGAACAGCCTGGACCCTCCTGCAGGATGATCGGATTTCAGAATCCTCAGCAGTCCTTTGGGTTTATATTTTTCTCTTTGAGCTGTTGGTACCTACCCCTGAATTGCTGGATTGAGTCAGAACTTGTCCTTTTCACAGTAAGAAGAGAACTCTGGAAAAAAGAAAAACAGTAGTCTCTCCATTTGCAGATGGCAGACTGGTCATAATCTGGAGGTTAAGAGAGTTCCCTGAGTTTATACACCAAACCAATGAACTGGATTATATGGCAGCTACATGAAGCTTACCATTCTGGAAGGTGAGTTTAGCCTTTCTTAGCTAATTTTTTGTTTGTGTTCCTAAATGTCCGATTTAGAGATTCCACTATTCCCACAATTTGAGGCATACGCCTGGATTGTATGGCTCCTGTGTTATTACCTTAATTCAGATTCTGAATTAAATAGTTTTATCCATCTGAGCTGCCTCCCTTACAGGATGTGAATTCACAGACTTCTTCCTTCCTTAGCATACTTCATACTATACTCACATTAGAAACACTCCACAAAAACAGTACCAAGGCTTCAAGGGAATGCTAACAGAACAAAAATAGAGAGAGACACACACAAAAAAAGAATGCTGTGAAAATCCTGCTTGCTAAATAGAGGACTAAATGAAAGTGTTTTTCTGAAGTCTGCATTTTAAACATAAACAGATCTGCAAAATTCCCCTCTGAGATCCTTTCACTGTATTAACACATTCTCAAAGCTTAAAGTTTACTCTTTGAAAAATTAGCCCAAAGAATAGTGCATTGTGCTTCAAAAGAATACTTTAAGATGATCTCTCCCTGGGCGTGAAATTTTATTCTTAAGAGACTGAAGTAAAAGATAGTGAAGGTAAGATGGCAGTAAGCGCCCCCAAAACAATGTTGAATTCAGTTATTAGTTTTCTTAAAGAGTTTACATTCATACTCGAGATCAATTTAAAATGGAGAATAACGATTCTAAACTAAATAAGGTTTGAGGTTTGAAAAGTAGCATTATAAGTTTAATTTATTTTTATTTTTTGTCACTTTGAATTTTACACATCTTCCTACAAATGAGTTTAGGATGATTTGCACCATTTGACTAAAACACTCATGCTCTAATATAAAGCAGCCCTCTTTCTGCTTCTCCACACCCTAAATTCACAGGCTCTTTTGACAGAGTTTGAAGCTTAATTCAAATAGATGTGCCTGCATAGAGCATCTACCTTGTACCAGGGACTGTGAGAGTAGAAAGGTAATGAAAACTTCATTCCCCAAATCAAGTTGCTCATAAATTTGTGGATGAGGTATAATATACATAAAAATAAGACATGATGAAATAGACAAAATATAGGCAGTGTTTGCTGGAAAAAGGAGCAGAGAGAAATTCATTGAGGCAGGACTGGGAGGGATGGGGGTGGTATGATCAGGGAATAACTGAAAATAGCCAGAGTCAGCCTTCGGAAACGATCCTCAAAAATCAGTTTTAATTCTCCTGTGCGTGCAGATGGAAGGTGGTGAGCAGTGTATAAAGGGGGAAGCCACTGGCCTGTGTGTGGAAATTGAAGCATGGAGGGAAGAGCCAGGTGCAAGGAGACCCAGGCAGGAAGAAATGATAACCTCTGGATTCTCAGCTTTCAAATCCCAGCAACTCATTTGATTCTCACAACAGAACCAACTACGAAGACGCTGAGACTATAAAGGAACGAAACATCTCACTGGACTAGTGCCCATGTTTCATAGGTAATAGGCTGGAACTTAAAGCCGTGTCTTCTCCTTATTCTGTGCTGCAGGGAGAGAGAGAGAAAGAGAGAGAGGAGGGAGAATTAAAGTAGGAGGCTTTCCAGATAACAAATAACTAATGCCATGTGCTTTCATTGTTCTGAATGTTCTCCTAATTGAGAATTACATGAGGTTCTTTGCAAACTATGCCCATTTAGTGGATTGGTTGATTAATTAATTTGCTGAGGAGATTAGCTCCTCCCTCAGCAAGATGGCGGCAAGATTGATCTGCCCTCTGGAAGCCAGAATGGTCCCTTCACTGGGGCAGAGATATTTGGACACCCACAGAGAGAGGAGTATTGGGTGGGATGATTTTCCTGCACCCAACTCTCACTTCCCCTTTTCAGGCTATACATCAAGAGGGTTTTGGCATCTTTTTAACTCTGGGATTTTGACACTGCCACAGATATATTCGTAGTTTGTGTATTTTAATTGTATTTCCTTTATAACGTATGACAAAATAGCATACCCACAGGTTGTAGCAGGTGAGTTGCAAGTTGTATTATTTTAACATATACTGAAGGTGAAAGAGATGATGATTTTCTTTCATTCATTACCTTTTGTAAATGCTTATAAACTTCCAGAGTGAAGATGTCTGAATCACCATCACCTGCAGGGTTTCGTTAAAAATTTTCTCTTTCCCTCCTGCCACCCTCCACTGTTGGGGAGGATTCCCATTAGATTTTTAAGGCTCCCAGATGACTTTGATGATCAGTGAAACATTGGAAATACCGAATTAGAGTACCCTAACCATGGAAGCACACATATTTAAGTGTGTTCACAATAATTACTTTAAGGATAATTAATGCTTTCATAATCAATAAATAAAGGATGAAACTGGTTATATGTTACTCTGAAGTGTATATGTGCTAAGGCAAAATGGGGTGTGTGAGGCATGAACCACCCTAGGTAAACCTGAACAGCAGAAGTCCAGATCCTGGAGAGCATAGCATAGATCCTTGCTTCTCCCAGAGTGGACCTCAGACCAGCAGCTCTGGCATCTGCTGGGAGCTTGTTAAAGTGCAGATGTATCTAGTGAGACAAATAAGAATCTGTATAGTAACAGATTACCAGGTTATTCCCACCAGGAAATTTTAAGAAGTCTTAGGTTCTTCACATTGACTGCCTGTTAGAAGCAACTGAGACAATCTTTAACATGACAATTCCAGGTTCCTACCCCAGAGAAATGATACCAGGTTCTAGGGGTGGAGCCTGGGCATTTTGGGGTTTTTTTGTTGTTGTTGTTCTGTTTTGTTTTGTTTTGTTTGTTTGTTTAATTTTTATTGGAGTATAGCTGACTTACAATGCTGTGTCAGTTTCTGCTGTACAGCAAAATGAATCAGTTATACATATGCATATGTCCACTCTTTTTTAGATTCCTTTCCCATATAGGTCATTACAGAGTATTGAGTAGAGTTCCCTGTGCTATACAGTAGGTCCTTATTAGTTATCTATTTTATATAGAGTAGTATGTATATGTCAATCCTAATCTCCCAATTTATCCCTCCCCCCCCTTACCCCCTGGTAACTATAAGTTTCTTTTCTACATCTGTGAGTCTATTTCTGTTTTGTAAGTAAGTTCATTTGTACCATTTTTTTAAAGATTCCACATATAAGTGATATCCTATGATATTTGTCTTTACCTTTCTGACTTAGTTCACTCAGTATGACAATCTCTAGGTCCATCCATGTTGCTGCAAATGGTGTTATTTCATTCTTTTTTAAGGCTGAGTAATATTCCATTGTATATATGTACCACATCTTTATCCATTCCTCTGTTGATGGACATTTAGGTTGCTTCCATGTTCTGGCTATTGTAAATAGTGCTGCAGTGAACTGAGCATTGGTGTTTTGAAACCAATGCCCAATTCTGCCTTGTCACAATACTATTTATATGAAAGAGACAAGGCTTTTCTCCCACTCAGTATTGGCAAGCCTACGAGTACCTCCTTCCATGAAGGTAACAATGGTGCTAGGAGTGCCGCCCTGTTACAGTACCCACACTTGGAGACCAGCATCACATTAGCCCCATTCACTGGCTGGGGACAGCCTTAGGGCTCTGACACCCTGTGTGTACACAATCCAGCTCCTTCATTTCCTCTGGTACCCATGAGATCAGACTGAAGCTTTGCTAATGATGAAAGTATGACAAATTACCTCTGAAGAGCCCAAGCACTCATTCTGTGGTCAGTGCCTTTCACTGTATCAACTAATTCAGAGTCTCTTTCATTTCATCAAGTGATGAAAACTGTTTTCACAATTTCTTTTACAGATTGAAGAATTAAGGTAACACATATCATCAGGTCTCTAATCTTAGGCCAATAATGAGGTTTTTTTTTTTAATTTGAAGGGACAAGAAAGAAAGAAGTAAATATTGCATTTACGACTAAATTTTTCCTAGCATTATGAGTATGATTTAAAAATAAAAATTAACTGCAATAGAATTTAATTGCCTTGAGTCTTACTGAATTCAAGGTTAGATGATGTGATCAGCCCTATAAAGCAAAATGTTCAATGAATCAACTCAAATTTCACAAATGCCGGTGAGGTTAAGAGTGTACAGTTTAAGTGGCATGGATCAGTGGACATCACAGAATCACTGTAAGATGTTGATCTTTGTAGTTTTCTCTTACTAAAATTTACTAATTCAGAGAAGAGGCCCTCCTTTTGTTTTTAAAGATCTTTCATAGTATTACCTGCTGGTCTTATCCTTCCCCTCCTCACATTAGATAACCAAGAACCCAAGAGATAATCAAAATGGCCATTCATTTTAAAATATCTTAATCTCATCATACCTACTTATAATCATCCATTGAGCTAGAATTTATAAAGTACATTTACATATATCACCATATTTAATGCTTTTACTATCCTCTGGGTCATTATTTCAGTTTGATTTACAGATAATGACACAAATAATTTTAATATTTCATATGCACATATTGACTTGGAGGTTACATTTCTTTGAATTACTGCTTCACATCATTGAAGATTCAAAGTTACCCTCAAGTTCCAAACTGACTTAGGAGCACCTAGTAAGAGGGTGGTGAGGCCAGGTGGTGAAACAAAGCACACCTGAAGTATAATATGGCTTCAGTACTCAAGGGGCTTATAGTTTACTTGATGAGGAAAAAAGCATTTTTCAATTAAACATTTGAAATAACAAAAAGCAACATGTATAGTGACACAGTGAGTAATACAGATAATGAAATGTTTAGAATGTGAAATGTTGGAATAACGGAAAAAGAACTTTGAGCTAGGAGAGGAAGTTCCAACTTCCACCTGGATGAGTCCTGAGAGGTCACAGTCTCTCCCTGGCCTCGCCACACTCCCCAGGAACAGGAAGGATTTGCTTAAAACATCAGTTTCCTCTCCAACTGGAAAAGCTACTGTCTGGGGTAAGCGGAGTTTAAGTTAAGAGTGAGGACTGAGCTGGCCACTGTGGATGAAAAGGAGCTGATAATACCCAGGTGACCAGGAGAAGAGGAGGATTGGGAAGCCTGCTGCGATTTGTCATGCAACAGAAGTTTCAACTCCCACGATGTAATTCTTCTCTGAGCTCTAAGAGCCTCTCCAGCTAACGTAGCCTGAAGTCAGCTAAGTGCAGACATTAATTCTGAGGGCTCTTGGTTCAGAGTACACTTATATTTGGCATAAATTCCCTCACCACCATTTACTGGTATGACAGTACTTACTGCACCATATCCAGTTTTCTGTGAGCATACCTGAATGCAGAAATAAACTGTATGAGTGAAGAACTGTTTGTATTTTTCTGTCAGTGTTGTCGGATTCATCTTTGCGATCCTCTTTAGACCAAATCCAGGGCCTTGCGCCTCACAAGTGCTAAATAAATGCTTGCTGAATCTGACTCTCTTGCTGAACAGAATAAGGGAGAAGCAAAGTTCACTTTTCTTTTCTCGTTCTCAGGACTGGGAGCAGGTGAGGAGCTCGATAATAGCCAGAAAAGGAGAGTTGTGGGCCATTCCTTTAGACCAGTGGCTGCAGTCTGACCATGTGAAGGTGAGTCTGCCTAGAGGAGTACGGTGTGATCATACACAGCAGATTATGAAGTAAGTCACAAGCCCCACCCGCCTCTATTATGCCTTGCTACCACACCCCTTTAGGTTGCTGGCTCTGACCCGGAAGTCATTTGAGTTTGTAACTCCAGATTCAGAAAACAATCAGAGCCAAGAAAAGATTTGACATAGCATCTGTCTGCTAACAGCTTACATTGGAAAAAGATTTCATTATTGTGGAGCTTTTAAAACATTTAAGCAAATATAATGTAGTTCTACAAAACAAGTATCAGGTAGTTTCTCTGAGTCTCTCAACATATAATGGTCAAGATATGAAGTTTGGTTATCAGACAGAGTATAAGAAGTGGACTTCTGAAGAACATTTGTGAAAACACACCATTGGTTTTTCCAAACGTGTTCTTTGATTTTAGGCCTCCTTCTTCTCTTGGAGTAAGACAAATCTTTAAAATAAATGTTGGCAGAGACTGGGTAGCTTTTCTCCAGATGTGCATAATACAGATACTCTATCAGACCATCTACTTATATCATGACCCCAGGAAAGTTCTTGAATCTCTTTGAGTCTCAATTTCTTCATTCATCAAGTAGAGAAATAATGCCCACCAGACAGGGTTATTTTAAGAACTCAAGAACTAATGCTTATCGAGTGCTTACTATGTTTCAGGCCCCATACTATGCGTTATACATGCACTAACTCATTTAACCTCACACTAACCCAAGGGATTAGGGACTGTTATTACCACCCCAGTTTATAGATGTGGAAGCTCAGGTGTAGGGAACATAGGAAGTTGCCCAGGTTATACCTCGTGAGTGAGAGAGCCGGGCTCAAAGAGAGACAGCCTGAGCCTGAGACCCACACTCTTGATCCCCGGCCCCAGTTCCTTGAACCTATGAAGTGCTCAACTGTGGTTGTGCTCTCTCCTCTTGGACCTCTTCTTGACATCTTCGTCTTCTATTTCATCAGAAGTTATATGGGAGATGCTGCAACTCTAGAACAATGTGAAAATGTCCTATGTGATTTTTCCATAAGTGCAAGACTTCTAAGTATATTGCAGTATCAATTCTTAATAGTATTTCAAATGTTGGACCCAGATCCAGTTACCTCTGTTCCTGTATTCCTGTTCTGATCAAAAAATCAGAATTGCATTAGTTATATCACCAATGGAGCAGAATTGATGTTTCAGCTGCATAGGTCCAGACAATTTATTTACTTTTCCAGTAGACTGCCTCATTTATTCAGTCAAATACAGAAATACTCTCATAATATAATTTTATAAATAACAGAAAATGTATTCTTATATGCCCAAACATTTTTTTTTTTTTTTTTTTTTTTTTTGCGGTACGCGGGCCTCTCACCCTGTGGCCTCTCCGGTTGTGGAGCACAGGCTCCGGACGCGCAGGCTCAGCAGCCATGGCCCACGGGCCCAGCTGCTCCGCGCCACGTGGGATCTTCCCAGACAGGGGCCCGAACCCGTGTCCCCTGCATCGGCAGGCGGACTCTCAACCACTGTGCCACCAGGGAAGCCCTGCCCAAACTTATTTTTTAAATTAAAACATTTTCTGCAGAAATATTTGTAACATGTATTATATATGTTCCTTCTGTAAGTTAGAATCTCATGGTTAATATTTTAATTTCTTGATTAATGAAGGTACATATGTACATTGAACTATACAAAATACAGTATTGCTCCAAAGCCAGCTAAGATGTGTACAACTAGTTTCCCCTTAAATGGAGATGCATCTTTGTATCCTTTTGTCATTTGTTTTGGAGAGTTTGTATCTTCTCTGTTAACATCACCTTATAGGATATCTATTCTCATTTCCTTAGTGCATTTGCTTCTACAAAATTCCTACCTGCATCCATGTCTTCTTATGATGGCTAAACTGAGAAAGCTAACGAACAACTTAGTCAGCATCTGGTGTTAATGTAAGAGCAAATAGGTAAAGAGTATCAGCCTGATGGGTCCTTTTATAGGTAAGTTTCATAAGCATTTAGTGCATGGATTCAGGTAGCTTATATACTCACCAGGTAATTTGCCTTGTTTCACGGATCTTCCCAGTGTTCTAGACAGTTAAGACGGCCAGGTGAGTGACCCCCAGATAAAAGAGGATTTGCTGTATTTGTCTTTTACTATTAATGTACCCCAAAGTGGATAATCGCTGTGCAGCAGCTCCATTTACTTGTCTATACAAGCTAAATGCTCTATCGTAATTATCCTTCAAAACAAGTACCTACATCTGATGAGTGGCCTACACAAGTGACACTGAAGGGGTACAATTCTCATTCCTCTGATGCATCTGTCAGTGACAATCATCTTTCTGAGAATGATGGATGATACAAACAGTGAACTCCAAAAAGACCCCTGAGCTTTCAGTGGTCCTGACACTTTAACTAAAATAGGAAGCCCTTTGCTCAGAAGGAGAATTGACTCAGTGTTGGATCCAAGCTAAAAATGGCTGGGCTGTAACAGGTGATTTTTGTGAGTTATAATGAAAAGTCACCAGAGTCTGGGCATCTGTGGACATAACTAAGATGACAAGAAGACAAACATTGAACTGAGGAGCTTGTTGCCACGTTAGTAAGGGATTCGATTAAAAACATCTTATCAAATTAAAAGTATTACAGAGGACCCAGTGAGTTCCGGAAAGCATGCTAGACACATCAATCACAGGAATGGAACAGCCCAGGCCTGGTCCCTGCAGGAAGGTGCTGTGGGAACAGAGACACGTTGCTCTGTAGGCACGAATCCCTGGGACGTTCTTGAAATTAGGCTGCATTTTCCCTGCCAAGTCGTTGAAAATGAACTTTAGGCTGTCGAGGCTTAACCGAGAAATATTTGTCTTTTTAACATTTTTAGAGAGGAGGTGATAATTTGTGAAATGATTGTTAGAAAACCTGATAATTTTTGCTGTTCTTGTTGTTGGCTCTCAAAATTATACCTTTCCCACGCTGCCTGGCCACCTCCCTGTCCTCCAGAAGGAGTGGGTAACAGTTTGGACATTTTTTTTCTGGTAATGACATTTTAAGGCTATTTGTCATCTCCTAGAATACTCTGCCCGTTTTTCTCTTCAGCTCTTCAAAGACGTGAGACCAGAATCTTAAAAGAGGTCAAAGATAGAATAGATTCTGAATTAGTGATTTTGATTCAGGCAGGGAAGTTCTTAAAAAGGGTGTGTCAAAAAGCATGTATGCTTTATAGTATGATGCCTAAAACAGGGGGCATCATACTATGGGGGCTGGAAATCCTAGAAGCTGTGTTATCAAGCACGTGTGTAAATATTGCCAATGGTCAAGATTTCAGAGAAAACAAATTCAGTATCAGGTTGAAGAGCTTACATATTTATGATACCTTATGAAAGGGAAGACAACTTGAGATGGTTTTATCACCAAGAAAATCATGAATCAGGAACAGTGGTCAATGTGTGTCTCTGTGTGAAATTGGACTATTTAGCTAAGTGTGTTGAAGTGCTGATGATCTAGGGTTTTAATTATGACATTTGATGTAGAATTCATTTACTCATTTTCCATTCAATTCAGCACGCGTTGAGCATCTAATGGGTGCCAAGCATGAGTTAGACACTGAAGAATCACAGACAAATAAATATTTTCCCCACTCTCAAAATATTCACAATCTGAATGGTGAAAGATACAAAGAATATTTTTTCTACATTGTACCCAGGCAGGAAAATATACAAGAGTTATGAAATCATAGAAAAAGAAGTCACTAACTGCTTTGTGAGAGTCCAGAGAAGGCTTTGCATGCTGAGTTGTCAAGTAAGACCTGGTGTGCATCAAGTTCAAGGGATGCCATGTACTCCCTGGATGTGTGGACAAAAGTGACAGGGTCTCTAGCCAGAAAAGTAGGCAGCAACTGGATTGAGTACACGTTTACCAAATGATAAAGTGTGGAAATTAATCTATCAAGATGGAGAGCTGTGTAATTTTTCAAAGCACAAGAAGGAAATGATCCAGTTGTAAAGATCCAGTTGTAAAGATCAGGCTGGCAGCAGAGAAAAGCATGGATTGGGGAAGAGCAGTGTTCAGAGGTGAGCAGTCCTTAACCACACAAACGGTAGGATGTGACGGCAACGTGCTAATGGAATGAAGGAGTCGGAGATTTCTGAAAAGTACCATACTTGATGACTAATTGGACTTGTGGGGAAATGGAGAGAGGGCCATCTAGGAAGTCTGATAGGCTTCGGTGTAAGTAACAGCATTAGCTGACGTAAGAACAGAGGAGAATGAAGGTAATGAAAACAATTTACATTTATTGATTGCTCGCTGGGATCAGACTATACCAACTCCTTTCCATGGATTATCTTATTTCGTCCAAATGATAACCCATGGAAGGAGGCAATATTAACATTCGCATTTGACACAGGAAAAACCAAGTTAGAAAAGTTAAGCAACGTTTACTGATCATACAACTGTTAAATGGCAGAAAGAGCAAAAAGATGCCTGCCTTTGTTCTGTAGTTACATGAAATCATAACGGCTAATACTGGACTTATCATTCTTCCCTTCTATCTCTCTCTTCACTGGAATAAAAACTTCTTAAGGAAAAGATCGTATCCCATATGGTGTGCATCTTTCTAATATCTAGTAAATGACTACTGCACAGTAGGTACAAAATAAGTTTATGCTTTGGGACATGATTAAACCTGGGATACAGAGCTGGTGGCACCACTGCCATAAACCACAATGTTATTACTTATTGGTAACTTTCCCTTAAATTCCTTATTCATTCATAATTCATATGACATAGAACACAGTCAAATACTGACAACTGCCTAGAAAGTGCCACGGAACCTCAAAAGAGCCCATGTTGTTTATCGAGCTATTGTCTCTGGGGTCCAAACCCAGCCCACACCTTGATGCTGGGTCTGGCCTATGAAAGGTCACTGTCCCTTTGCCAGCTGCTCCCCGGAGGTTCGGCCATGGGGGGTACAAGAAGAAGGCAGGAAGAAGAGGAGGGACTCACCCACCCTACTCTGCTTCCTTTTATGTCCGCGTCACCCGACAGTGGACAAGGGTTCTTCATCTGGGCAGCGATGGTTGGTTTCACCTTTCACTTTTCCCAACACCATCCAGTTGCCCCCGAGAAGGCCCGGGTCCCAGACACACTTCTTCTATCCAAGCTTCCTCCGAGGGGCTTCTGGAATTCTCCCTCAATATCTCTGTGAGACCTCACTGTTCCCCTTTGCCTTTTAGTCTTCCAAGACCTGTATGACCAATTCCTTATATTAAAATTCTCTCTGCTAAAATAACTGGCTTCATTTCCATTTTCCTGACTAGATTGTGGCTGAAAGTGTCAGGTGTTTATTTCCCCCTTTAGAGCTGAAGGAGGGAACTTTCAAATTTTCTAGCAGAAAATTCTCCCAGGGAGGGTGTCAGGCTTCCCCTTCCCATCCATTTAGAGAGGGTTGCCTGGGTAACCCCTGCATAACAGGGTTGCAAATATCAAGAGAGGAGGCATCACCAATCAGGCCATTAAGGATCAGGTCTGTTGCTGCTCCTTCCTGAGCAAGTTTACTGCTCTCCTGTCCTGAACATCAGAGAAGAAGAGTTAAAGAGAAACTAGATCTTTTTCCTGACAATTTTTTATTATTACAATAGTAAATTTCCCTAGTTTGTTACTTTTGTGACTAGCTGTTCAACTCTGTCCTAAGTGATCTAATAGGAATTGGGCCCCAAAATGATTCCTGAGTCAAGGACTCTGGTTATAAGGGGATTGTATAAGCACAGATTTTTAAATTAATTTTCTTAAATATAATTGCTTCTATGATCGTTAATATTTTCCCCCCAAAAAAACAGAAAACCGGTCTGTTCCAAAATTTCAGAGAGCATCACACAGTGTGTCATGATTATCTGTTTTGTTTCAGCTAATCGGTAGTTCTTACCGTGTTTGGCACCAGCTGACAAATGGCAAGCCAGAATAAACTACTGTTTAAATGCCAGAAGAATCCCTTAAAGGGTTTTTAGCCTTTTAAAAAAAGAAAATCACCTTTGGTCCTGCTCCATAGGGCTGGGCATCTGAGTTGCTGCATCAGAGCATCTGTAGGCCTCATCCTGGGGGTTACTGGGTAGAGGCATGGGGGGTGGAGAAGAGGGAAAGCACTCAGAGTTGGCCATTTTCATGCATTTGGAGGATGAAGGGTCACATGAGTTGCATCACCACAGTTAGACTATAAGTCAGACTATGTCAGGGGTTGCATACATATATATGCAAAGAAGAATCAATCCTCTCACTGGACTGAATGTCAATATTATGACACAGTGTGAGTGTGTTTTGTGTTTGGTAATTGCAATCATTGTTGCTTTTGTTGTGGTCATCCATTTACAATGCTTGGTGTCAGTCTATTTATCTCTTGTAAAAATAAAATACAGTGTGTGTGTGTGTGTGTGTGTGTGTGTGTGTGTGTGTGATAAAAAAAAAGAAAAAAACAAAAAACACCATGCTTTGAGCCCCAACTCCAAAAAAAAAAAGAGAATCAATCCTCTCACTTTGCAGAATTTCTTAGGGTATGTATCAAATAAGTTTGCTTTTTTCAGTCACACAAAAACCAATTTGCTATTTTCACCTTCAAAATAGCTGCTTCAGTAACACTCTACCCTCTTTGAAAGGACATGTTGCTTTAGAGTAGAACAGTTATAGGCTCTGAAGCAAAATAGGTCTTTTTTATTTTTCACTGTTCACTAATTGTGCGATCTCACCCTCACTGTCCCCATCTGTAAAATAGATCTTAAGTGGAGTAAAAGAGAAGACTTATGTGAAGGTCAAGATTCACAGCAAGACATCAATAGATCAAAAATATTAGCTCCTCTCCTTCATTGTAAAACAGAAAATTAAAAATTCACGGTAGTATATGGAGGAATTTTTCAATGCATTCAAGCTAAATAGGATTTAACTCTTACGTTATTCTCTTTTCTGTCCCCCTCAGCTTTACTGAGGTATAATTGACAAATAACTTTGCATATATTTAAGGTATTCAATGTGATGCTTTGAGATTTGTCTACACTGTGAAATGATTACCACAATCAAGTTAATTAACACACTCATCACCTCACACAGTTACCTTCTTTGCAGGGTGAGAACGCTTAAGATTTACTTTCTTAGCAAATTTCAAATATATAATAAAGTGTTGTTAGCTGTAGTCACCATGCTGTACACCAGATACTCAGAACTTATCAATCTTATAAAAAAGTTTGTTTCCTTTGACCAACCTCTCCCCATCTCCCCCACCCCCCAACCCCTGGCAGCCACCTGTCTACTGTCTGTTTCTATGAGCTCAACTTTTTAAAAAAATTCCACATATAAATGATACCCATAGAGTATTTGTCTTTATTTCACTTAGTACAATATCCTTCAGGTTCATCTGTGCTGTCTCAAATGGCAGGATTTCCTTTCTTTTTCATGGCTGAATAATATTCCATTATATTTGAATAAATATGGAAAATGTAGCATATATTTTATAGGAATTGTGTTGGTACTGTTTGTGTGAAGGACCAGGGGTAGATATTTCAAAAATTCCTACAGGTCAAATACCAAAAGCTATTCAAAAGCGCCTTGTAAGTATGACAGCCTACACTTGCCAACACAGGTGGGACATTAATCCATGTTTATTGGCAGGACTATGGCACTCAGTTCACTTGGTTGAATGGTCACATTTCAAAAGTATTAGAAACTTGATTCAAGTGGTGAACAGGTCTTCCTCTGGTCCTTGATCATCAACCCCACTGTCTGGAAATGTTTCAGAATACAAGGGAAGCACAAGAGGGATTTTTGTGACATTTCCTTTAGCAGATTATTGTTTCCAGAGCACCCAGCTCAGTGAAAGCTTACTCCAGGATAACGAGTTTCATGTGTACACATATTGGTAGCAGCCCCCTTCCCTCCCACACCTATCACTGTATCACTCTAGACCCTGGATTGGGCACCATAGTGAAGCCAGCTGGCAGAGCTCAAGGATGCCAGCAGGGTAAGGGCACCCCCAGAACACAAGTTCATTTCTCTCATAAATAATAACCAAGGCAGGTTAATATCTGGCTTTTGTTCATCCAATAATCTACGATTCACTGAGTGATAAAAACCCTCGATGTTCAGGGCCCAGTGTGGTTTCATGTTTGGGCCATCCTGAGATGGTGAATCCCCACCCTATACAGTGTAATGAAACTTAGCTCTGAATGACCCTCCTGACACATCCCTTGAGTTTCTGTCTGTTCTGATCTGAACCTGCCCAGCAAATGGCCATGTGTTCATTTTCTTGCCTTTGAGCTCACCTTGCTGGTTGCACGAGCCTGACCAAGTAAGGCAGGCACTTTCTTGTTACATTCTTCTGGGAAACCTCCCCAGACCGACCGTGAGCACAGCCCCCTTCAAAGGGGCTTTGGACACACAGTGCTCTCCATCATGTGATGCTGCCAGCAGAGCTGCAGCCATGGGAAGAAGCAAGGTACCTGACCCAGAAATGGTCAATCCTTAGAACAGCCAACTGCCTATAGTCCAGTAATGCTGACAGCTGCTCAAAGCATCAATGGCATCCACTCTCACGGAGTTTGAATAAGAACCACACCAAAAAATGAGCAGTTCATAACCAGGGCAGAAACTAAAAGATTCCCACGGAGAAGATTTAAGCAGGGGCCCCATGAAGTGGGTCAGTATCACAGGCATCAGAATTAGGGCCCTGGGAAAGCTTCGTCTCCGTTTTGCCTGTGGATGACAGAACAGCATGGATCCTGAATTTCCTCAAGGGTATGTCCCAGATAGGTAGCCAGCTACGTCTTCTCTGTTTTCCCGTATCGGTACAACACAGTTGTCTACATTACCTGAGAAATTCTGAGTTTGTCTCATTCTTGCAGCATTCTGGTCATGACCTTGTTTTTCCTCAGTCACAGTTCTCATGGTCCCCCAGCTGTTCCACATTCACTAAGTTTCCTAGAGTGAAAACCAGCTCACCCGTTCTTTCCTCCTGCAGTCTGTTCCCCTTTGGAGCTGCTTGCATTCAGCATGACCTGGACACCTGATGCTCCACCAGGAACTAGACACTTATCCAAGCTGCTCCTACATCACAGTGAATGTTGAAGGTGGGCTTTGAAGATCTCTGAGGTACTAATTCAGTTACCTCCAAATACCTATAACACCTAGGGTCATTGCTTAGGTTCAACAGGAAGCCACCTACCGACTAATTCTTGGCGAAAGAGAAGACCCTCAAAATTACTGTGCCTGTCCATCTTTTTTGATGTCTAGATTTCCTTGGCCATTGATTGTTCCAGGCTACAACTTCATAAAGCGGAAAGGCCAGTGGACTAGGAGTCAGAAGAACCTGGTTCTAGAACCTGGATTTACCACATTATTAGGCATGGGGATAGATTTAATGTCGTTGGGTCTCAGATGTCTCATGTATAAATTGGGATTATAATGCTCGCTTCCACAGACCACTTATGGTGTAGAAGGAATAGCCAAACTAGCGCTACATGGCATTTCTTAAATATCGTGAACATAGATGCATCATTTTCAAAATCTTCCCTAAAACCTATGGTGGGTTCCTTGAGTTTATGCTGTAAGATGTTAATATAAATTTCAGAGCTAGATACATATGTTACAGAACTATAGGAATATTATATTAAGAGCAGCTATTTTTTAAATGTCACTGTCTGCATTTAAGGGGTGACAATATAATTTACTTTAGTGGGAGGACTGATCCTTCATTTGCGAAAATACTTTAAGGGCCTTTGGTTATGTAAAGATCTTAAGTAACTGAGACAAGTGTAGAAGGAAATTGAAGAAAAAAGAGAGAGACTACCCTGAGCAATTATTTTACAGATCACTCTTTCCTGAGGGGTAGGAGCGGGGAGACACATCACTGTAGAGATTCTATTTTGGTCTTTAAGGATTTTCCTTTCTTCTTGGTAGATCTAAGAGAAGGTGTATGA
This sequence comes from Tursiops truncatus, assembly GCF_011762595.2. Taxonomy (NCBI): domain Eukaryota; kingdom Metazoa; phylum Chordata; class Mammalia; order Artiodactyla; family Delphinidae; genus Tursiops; species Tursiops truncatus. The sequence goes on from NC_047041.1 coordinate 30,600,853, forward strand.
GGGGCCTGGAACTAGGGAAAGAGCAAGGCCAGGAGTGGGATCTCTGTTCTGAGCCAGGAATCCAAGCAAGAGGCGGATGGCCAAGGGGAATGTCAGCCGTTGGGGAACCCTGTGGAAAGAACATGGTCAACAGATTTAGGTTTTTTGGTTTCTGTTTTTTAATTAATTTTTTTTTTTTTTTTTTTTTTTTTTTTTGTGATACGTGGGCCTCTCACTGTTGTGGGCTCTCCTGTTGCGGAGCACAGGCTCTGGATGCGCAGGCTCAGCGGCCATGGCTCACGGGCCCAGCCGCTCCGCGGCATGTGGGATCTTCCCCGACTGGGGCACGAACCCATGTCCCCTGCATCGGCAGGCGGACTCTCAACCACTGTGCCACCAGGGAAGCCCTGTTTTTTAATTTTTAAAGCCAGCTACTAAGTACAGCTTCGTTAACCTTTGTAGCTCCTCCGCATTGCTGAGCAGAATGAGAAGATAGGTCTGCATCCACACTTGTGATGAGGTCACAGGAAAGAGCATCTTTCCTTCCCACCAGGCATCCCTGAGGCCCCTGGAGAAGGTGGCAGGTGACCCAGGTGCAGGCGGTGATCAGAGGTAAGCAGACAGGATTGAAGCAAGGAGCTCATGCACAGAACAAAATGTGACCAGTGGAAGGTGAAACCTACAGATTCAAAACCCAGTAGGGGAATTCCCTGGCGATCCAGTGGTTAGGGTTCGGCACTTTCACTGCAGTGGGCTCGGGTTCGACCCCTGGTCTGGGAACTAAGATTCCATAAGTCACGCAGCGAGGCAAAAAAATTAAAAAAATAACTGGTAGTTTTCAGAAAATCAGCAGGAGGGGCCCCATTACCAAACTCAAGTGTTTCACTGAACATGAATACATCCCAGAGGTCCTGGGGATCCAGCAGACCTGGGACCTCTTTGTACATCCCCAGAGGTGGAAGTCTTACCATGAAGACAAGGCAATGCAATGTCCTTTGAGAAGCTGGCTTTGAGCCCTGTGGCCTTGGGTAAGGTGCTTACATTCGGGGGCTCAATTTCCTCAGCTGCTAAGTTCCTGCAGGGCTTCTGTGAGAGGCAGAGAGAACACCTGTCAAATGCTTGGACATGGTTAGCAAATGGTAAGCACTTTGGGTATATGCAGAGGCATGCAAGTCCCATGCCAGCTGTAGGTGACAGCAATTCACGGAGGCAAACACTGAGAGTTTATTTTGAGACACACTTACGCTTGAAACACAGGCTTCCGGAGGGCAATGCCTGGCACACCGAGATTGTGTTGAGGGCCTTAGACACCACAGCATTCACTATTGAACAGCCAAGCTCTTTCCACACTACCTAGCAATTTATTTCTGGGTTAATATGAGGTGATGGTTTCAACCTGTAAATCCCATTAAGTTTGAATCCTGGTTACGTCAAGGTAGTGCATAAGAAACAAGGTTGTCATGGCAATTTACATCTGAGACTCACAGGTGATCATAGACCCTAGCTCTTGAGGCTCAAGGGACAGTATATTTTCCATGCTTCATTTTCCATACTGGAATTCTCTTCCCCTTCCAACACCCAAAGACTCGATTGCTGGAATCTCTGTGGGGCAGAGATTGACTTTTTACATTGTTTGAATAATGCTCTGAGGTGGTAATTACAAATCTAATAGATACATTTTTATATTGGGAAATTTTATATTGGAAAATTCTATGTATCTGAGAGCTTTTAGTAATGACTATTTTTTAATCTAATAGTTTGAGGTAAACATAGGGATAACCTTCAAGCATATTCCCCTTGATAAATGTGTGATATCAACTCTGCACTGTTCTAAATAAAACCCCTTCGTTATCTAGTTTGAGGCTATATTTTCAACATTCAGCAAATAAAACGTACCTCTCACACTTGAGACCTCTCTCACTGAATTTAGCTCAGGTACATATTTCAGATTCCTCTTTGTGACACCATTACTTATATTATTGTAAGGCACACAAATGGCCCAAACTGTTTGAATTGTGACTTCTATACAAATAGGAAGATCACTTTGTCATGAGACCTTTCAGAGAGGTTAGAGGTTCTAAACTACTTACCCTGTTGGCCCAGAGTGTGATAGCAAAAGAATTATTTGCTTTTACAGGCCAGTCTGGCTGTTTCCAGTACCCTTTTTGACAGCTTTGCTTGTTTTCCTACATTTATTGTTTTCGAAGAGCTCAGGTTTTTAGATGCAGGAACAGAACTACTGGCTTTTAGAAGATCGGCAGACTTCAAGATTCATCTACTGACATGAGGGCAGAGACGCCATGATTGCTGCCTGGTTCCAAAATTTTCTTGATCTTTCTGCTTTCAAGCACCACTTACCACTTTATGTAAGAAAATGCTTCTTCTTGAGGAGTATATTATTAATATGTCCAAGGGTATAAGATGACCTTCGGCCGTATCTACATGTTCTTACATACATTGCCTAGAAATTCATTTAAAATGAAAATCGTTAGGTTCTGTCAGCCTCTTTATAATTATCAACCCCAACTGAGAAAAAAACATGGAAAAGGGCTTCCCTGGTGGCGCAGTGGTTGAGAGTCCGCCTGCCGATGCAGGGGACACGGGTTCGTGCCCCGGTCTGGGAAGATCCCACATGCCGCAGAGCGGCTGGGCCTGTGAGCCATGGCCGCTGAGCCTGCGCATCCGGAGCCTGTGCTCCGCAACAGGAGAGGCCACAGCGGTGAGAGGCCCACGTACTGCAAAAAACAAACAAACAAACAAGCAAAAAAACATGGAAAATGTTACTGCATGATTATAAACATAATTTAGAAAGTATTCTTTAAAGAAAACAATTAACTTAATATTCAAAATAACCGTACATGTAGGTATTGCTGTTATCTCTGTTTTATGAAGGAAGAGAGTAGATTTCAGAAATGTGAAGATTTCCAAACTCACAGTGCCAATAAATGGCAGGCCCAGGATCAAATATTCTTTGGTTGTATTAATGTATTCATTAAACTCTCCTGCAAAGCTCGTATATGCCAGCCTCCTTGCAAGGTCAAGATTCCCTGCCCCACTCTTTAGGAAGATTCTGTCACAAGGCAGACAGATACACCAGCCAAGAAATCGCCATACTATGTGCTACATGCTACAAAAAAAGAACATTCATTCTCTCTGGTAGGCTACGAAAGCTTCCAGGAGGGTATTCTATCTGATCTGGGTTTGAAAGGGTGCTACTACCTCATGGACTAGAAAGAGCATAGGCAGAGCCAGGGAAGCCAGGAGCAGCCTCACTTGCTTGTGGATGATAGTGGTTTGGGACTCTGGGAACATGAAGAGTCAGGGCCTGAGTGGCAGGAAGTATGACTATCTTTAAGCTTTAACTAGCTACTTTTAGGGGCTGGATGGTGTCCTCATATGGTCTGAAAGTCCTAACCCCCAATGTAACCTTATTGGTCTTTAAAAAGGTAATTAATTAAAATGAGGTCATTAGGGTGGGTTCTAATCTTATCTGACCTGTGTCCTGATAAGAAGAAGAGATCAGGACAAACAGACACACACAGAAGGAAGACCCTGTGAGATCACAGCAAGAAGGCAGCCGTCTGCAAGCCAAGGAGAGAGGTCTCAGGAGAAACTGCTCCCATCAACACCCTGATTTTGGACTTCTGGACTCCAAAAGTGTGAAGAAATACATTTTTATTGTTTAAGCCACCCAATCTTCTTTGTTACAGCAGCCATAGAAAAGCAATCAGCTGCTTCTATCTTTTCAAAATCTTTATTTAGACCACTCTATGCCTCCACCAGCAGCACAGGCAAATAGCACTCAGTTCTAAGGAAGAGGGCCTGTGCTATAGTCACCCCAAAGCAGGAACTGTCACCAGGACGGTAGGCAGGGTACGATGCAGCCACATTCCAGCACCAGCTGGATAAGCGCCTTGCAAGGAGACTTCTGCAGGTGCTAGGCAGAAGTCTTTGCAGGTGTACAGCTTCAGGGGCCATGGAAAGAATGGCCTGGGCAGAATGGCTGGTGGCATGCCCCACAGAGGGCCTTGCCAGAAAGCGGCAGGGGCGGCCGGAGCAGAACAAATCACCCTTAGCCATCCAAGCTGATTTGTGGCCTGATATAGGCTTTTATATGGCTTCCCTCAAACTTCACATAATTCATGGCTGCAGCTCACTTTCATTACCATGCTCAGGACCAGGCTTCCAGAAACTCCTTTGAGGGCGCCCTCCACAAGGTCGCCCTGCAAAGTGGAAGGAAGATGCACTCTGGCTTATGTGACAGCCACTGGGAGGAACAGGCTTCTGAAGGTGTCATGTAGCCCCTTAAGGCTACCCCAGGTTTTATTTTTAATTGTTACAGACTTAACTATCTCTTTGAAATGCTGCAACAGGGCTGACCCAGCTACAAGTCAGCTCCTGCTAGGGAAATCATGTGAACCCGTAACTCTCCTCCAAAGACCTCCCAGTACATCTCCTAGCCTCTGGTCTTCCTCCCTGACTGTTTCATCGACTCCAAAGAGCTGCTGGAGGGTGTGCTCCTCCCACAGGGCTGTCATGTCATTCCTGATCCTGAGTTTCATCTTTTAAAACAGTGTTTTTAAAATTTGGTGTCACTGTTGTTAAACATATTTTTTGAGCATGCATAATATGTGCATTTATATCTTTTTATAAATTAGACATTTAGGGCTTCCCTGGTGGTGCAGTGGTTAGAAATCTGCTTGCCAATGCAGGGGACACAGTTTCAATCCCTGGTCCGAGAAGATCCCACATGCCGCGGAGCAACTAAGCCCGAGGGCCACAACTGCAACTAGAGCCCACGCAACTAGAGCCCGTGCATCGCAACAAGAGAAGCCACCACAATGAGAAGCCTGCGTACCACAACGAAGAGTAGCCCCCGCTCGCCACAACTAGAGAAAGACCGTAAGCAGCAATGAAGACCCAATGCAGCCAAAAGTAAATAAATTATTTTTTTAAAAATTAGACATTTACTACTATATACATATAATATATACTATAAAACTACAAAAAAAAAAGCAGAGAAATTAAAGGAAAATAAATGTAAAAGCTGAAGTCCAAATCCTTTCACCCTGTGTAAAAAACACCACAAAAAACTCTGTCCTCAGATGACAGCCTTCCTTTCTGAGTGCCCTGAAATGATTAGCTCACACCAGCCTCTTGCCATTGTCCACAAGACCATGCTTCCTTCCCAGCTCTTTCCTTTGTAGACATTCTTCCCTCTGCCTCCATGTTCTATCTGTTCAAACTTCTCATCTTTCAAGATCCAGGTTAATTATAAACAATGAAAATCACATACCCAAGTAACAGGAAAACTTGTTACGCTATTCCAGAGCTCAAACAAACAACACTATACTGTTCTTTAAAATTACTTAAAGACATTTTAATCACAAAATAAATATACAAATTAAGGACTTAAGAATGGAAAAGTAAAATGATAAGAATTTCTATAAGCATTGAAAATAGTTAAATATAAATCTAAGAGTTTTGGATCTGGTTACAAACATAACTGTAGGTGCCCAGAATTTATTCTTATAAAATATATGGAAATAATAATTAATAATATTAACATGAGTTCAAAATACCAAACCCTATTAGTAGAATGTATAAGTGGAAGAAGGACACTAAGAATACCCAATTCATTATCTAATTCCCAAATTCATTAGGGAATTTGAAATAAAATTTCATTTTGAATTTTACTTATAACAGAAATATACCTTCAGAAATTTCAGGGAAATTTAAATATAACTCCTAGTAGTAATTCAGATGATACTTGAGTCTTCCCAATTATAAGGTAAAATAAAACAATCAATACATAGTTTATAAAGCAAAATATAAAAAAGGAGAAATAATAAGAATGCATAAAAATCACCATGAAATAAGGTGACAAGATTAAAAACATGTAAATTGGTTATGGCATATATTCAAATGTTTTGGAATTTTTTGATGATGTTGGGAAAGTACTTATTGAAAATATTAGTTTAAAGAAAACATAACACAAATACTTCTAAAGTAAGCACATACCTATATTTATACACACACATCATATATAGGTATATATATGTGTGTTTATACATGTCTGTGTGTATGTGCGTATATACAACTATACATAAAACTATATATTATATGATGTATATACACACATGTATATATTTATTTACATACATACACACACATATATGTATATATTTTTTTTACATCTTTATTGGAGTATAATTGCTTTACAATGGTGTGTTAGTTTCTGCTTTATAACAAAGTGAATCAGTTATACATATACATATGTTCCCATATCTCTTCCCTCTTGAGTCTCCCTCCCTCCCACCCTCCCTATCCCACCCCTCTAGGTGGTCACAAAGCACCGAGCTGATCTCCCTGTGCTATGTGGCTGCTTCCCATTAGCTATCTATTTTACATTTGGTACTGTATATATGTCCATGCCACTCTCTCACTTTGTCACAGCTTACCCTTCCCCCTCCCCATATCCTCAAATCCATTCTCTAGTAGGTCTGTGTCTTTATTCCTGTCTTACCCCTAGGTTCTTTATGACATTTTTTTCCCTTAGATTCCATATATATGTGTTAACATACAGTGTTTGTCTTTCTCTTTCTCACTTACTTCACTCTGTATGACAGACTCTAGGTTCATCCACCTCATTACAAATAGCTCAATTTCGTTTCTTTTTATGGCTGAGTAATATTCCATTGTATATATGTGCCACATCTTCTTTATTCATTCATCCAATGATGGACACTTAGGTTGTTTCCATCTCCTGGCTATTGTAAATAGAGCTGCAATGAACATTTTGGTACATGGCTCTTTTTGAATTATGGTTTTCTCTGGGTATATGCCCAGTAGTGGGATTGCTGGGTCATATGGTTTTTATCCAAAACCTTACTATAATATCAGCACAAATAAAATCATAGTAACAATGATTAACCAGAGTTTATGTTGCTGCCCTGCAGGCACTCATAGGGTATCTGCTTGTGCAGTCTTCTCTAAGGACTCTCAGATTTTCTGGAGTCAGATAGAGGTGTATAAAACAAAACAAATCAAAACAGCAAAAATCCAAAAATATCTGTTGCCAATAGTTACTAATGGAAAATCAAAATTTCAGAATCAATATACTTTCATGCCACATATTTTTTTTCTTGTTATTTATTTATTTTTGCATCTTTATTGGAGTATAATTGCTTTACAATGTTGTGTTAGTTTCTGTTGTATCACGAAGTGAACAAGCTATGTATACATATATCCCCATATCCCCTCCCTCTTGCATCTCCCTCCCACCCTCCCTATCCCACCCCTCTAGGTGGTCACAAAGCACCGAGCTTATCTCCCTGTGCTATGTGGCTGCTTCACACTGGCTATCTATTTTACCTTTGGTAGTGTATGTATGTTGATGGTTCTCTCACTTCGTCTCAGCTTCCCCTTCACCCCCACCCGTGTCCTCAAGTCCTTTCTCTACATCTGCATCTTTATTCCTGTCCTGCCCCTGGGTTCTTCAGAACCTTTTTTTTTTTTTTTTAGATTCCATATATATGTGTTAGCATACTGGTATTTGTTTTTCTGTTTCTGACTTACTTCACTCTGTATGACAGACCGTATGTCCATCCCGCTCACTACAAAAAACTCAATTTTGTTTCTTTTTATCATGCCACATATTTTAAAAGGTAAAAATGAAGCTTACCAAAAAAAAAAGAAAAATATAATAATAGCTTAGTTCTTGAACAAAAGTGACCCTTTAAGGCCATATTTCCCTTAGGTTTTCTGAATATTGTGAGTTTCCTTGTTTTCAAATGTATTTTAATCTATTTTTTATATTTGTATCATCCATTTTTCCCTTCAAATTGCCTACGTGAAGCTTGTTCAGTTCTTTCCATCTGAATCATAAAGCGATTCCTGGAAGAGGTGGGTGGGGAGCTCTGGTGCAATCCTCGTGTATAAAAGAGGATCAATGGGTTTAGAAAGGAGCCTTAGGATCACCAAGCTCTGGCTGGTGGCACTTTTCACACATTTTTCCTGCATCAAACTTTTGAGAAAATACTCATAGTTGTAATCTAAGTCTAGGGACTGAGGTCTTTCTCTGCATCACTGCCCTGTTGTGATGTGTTGTGATCTGGCTGCCATGTTGCTTCTTTGACCTCTAATTCCCTGAAATTGGTGTCTGGGGCTTCTTGGGCTCCCAGAAGGAGACACTCCCTCCACAGGTGAGTCTAAAGGTGCCCATCTCCCACATCCCTGACAAGGATGACATCTCCTGATGCTCCAGCATGGCCATCCCTTGAGGTGCCAGAGGTGTGTTGGTTCCACATGGAAGCAGGGAGAAAACCCTCTCTGAAGCCTCCCACTCCTCACAATTGCACCAGGCATCTTCCACAATCCAAAAACTTCTATGTCCCATAATGTCATGCTGCCTTAATTGCCTGAGAGCAGCTTATTCCTTGTGGGAGGCAACCTGTGGAAGCTGAAAAGGTACGCTGAGAGGAGACACAAGCCATAGCTCTCAACACAACTCCATCACTCACCTGTCTGCAGGTTTGGCAAATAATTCAACCACTGCTAGGACACTATTTTTATCATTTGGAAAGAGAGGGTGATAGTTTATGTCCTCCCCATATCTCAAGACTCTTATGAGAATCCAGCGAGGCAATACATGTAGTGGTACCCTGTACAAGTAAGACATGCCGGGCCAGCAGAGGAAACTGCTATGTGTACAGCTCCATGGTTTCACTTTGCATCTCCATTAAACATTTACAGGACATTCCCCAATCTCAAATGTGGGCTTCTTACAAGTATACAGTAAATCCAGGATTGCTATCTAATGTATTCAGTATTCAAAATGTGTGTTTTGTTATTGATTTATTGATAAATTCTCTATACAGTCACCTGGATTAATGATATCTATCCTGAACAATTGCTAAGCTAGTGATCATAGACCTGCTTTCACTCAACTCTTCTACTCTGTTCCTGATATAGTTCTATGCACAGCTTGGTCTTCAATTCAGTGCTTTTTGATTATGGGAAAATTTTTCTTTTTCTCAGTTCTAACCCTGCTAACAGATACCAGTAAACCCCTGATTAATGGAATTACACATCATTTTCCATCCCAGCATTTGGAGACCAGTGGCAATATGCATAATGACATGCCACATGCTTCAGATATTATTGGGATGTCCTGGAAAGATTATTTATTGTCTATGGGAGGAATCCATCAATGGGAAGGGCTGGCATCCTGTCTGTGAGCTAGCTGTCACATACCCTGGGAAATGACTCTTTGTGGGAGAAATCAAAACATGTATTTTCTCCTTGCTGGCTGGCTTCTTATCCATTGTAACCCATCTTTTATTTGGCTTATTAGCCACAAAGTAACACAAACTCAGTCAGACTTACTGGCTTTCGTCATGTGGATGAACTGGTTAAGGATTTTCCCTAAGCACACTGAATGAGAGAGAAATGGAGTGAAATGCACAATATTGGTGAGACAAAGGGCATAGGGGCAGAAGTCAGAAGAGCTGTGAGTTACAGCTGGCTTTGGCGTTCACGAGTTTGGTGGCTTCGGGTAAGGTTGCACCTGAGTTTCCTCCCTGTACAATCCGAAATGACCTCACTGGCTTATCCTGAAGTTTAGAGATGGCAAATGTCAAGTACACAGCCTGGTGTCTGGCACAGGTTGGTGCTAAAAGCTCCATGTTTGCTCCTGGATTCTCAGGTTGTTCTACTTCACAGGATTGTATGATGGTCAAGTGAAATAATCCCTGTAAGAGATTTTACTCACTTTGTAACCTCCAACATTATAAAACAAGATGTGACCATGCAGAAGACTGGTTAAAAAAAAAAATTTCTTTTGCTTCACTTCAGCAAAATATTCAGAGTATCTTCCATCCAGCCACTATGATCGGTTCTGGAAATTCCAAAGTATCTGAAATACAACTTGACCCGGAGGAGCTCACAGTACACAAAAGTGTCAACAAATAATTCACTTATAAAATAGCATGTGTTACATTCATAAATAAACACAGTGCTATGAAAACTCAGACAAGGGGATCTCATCCCATGGGGTTCAGGGAAGACTTTCTGGAGGACAGAACAACTTATTGGAGTCTCAAAGGAGGAAATAGATTATAAATGTGATTTGTTTTGTTTTGTTTTGTTTTTTGTCAGGGGAAGGTAGTGGGGGGCAGGGAAGGGGGTCTAAATAAAGAGAACAACGTGAGCCAGATACAGGCACATGAAAGAGTGTGTGTGTGTGTGTGTGTGTGTGTGTGTGTGTGTGTGTGTATGTGTATGCACAGGAAGCCACCCTTAGTATTACTCCAGTGTGAAACTTGATCTGGACTACTGCAGGAGATGGGACGAAACCAAACACTCAGCTTTGAGGGCCATAGAGGGCCACTGCAAGATTTTAAGTCAATTTGCCTTTTAGGAAGATTATCCCGAATGCAGTTTGGGGAATTAATTTAAGGGGAAAGAAGAAAAGCATGGAGCCAGTTAACTGGCTTTGGAACCATGTGAGAAGAGATGTCCTCTGACTCAAGGGCGTGGTAGATGGGAAAAGAGGAAGGGGTTTTAGCAAAGCCCTGAGCAGTAGTTTGAAGACTGGCTGAAGAGAGGACAGAGGCAGAGAAGAGAATCTAGGACGATGGCCAGAGGGCGGGCTGGGTGCAGTGCCATGAACAGCGCGACGCTGACGGGCCAGAAGTTCCGGCTGCGCATGCGTGCGTGAGTCAGGGGGCACTGGAACTTGGAGACAGTGGAGAGCCCACGGAGCTGCAGTGATGCTGAACCGTCTAGGAACTTGTAGCCTCTGCAGTTACAGAGCAGACCAGCCTTCGCTCGGCAACAGTTGATTTCTTTCCGGCCAGCTCATTACCAGCCTCACGGCACGTGCTGGACAACCACAGATAATGAACAACCAGAGACACATTTTGCAAAACTAACCGAGGCTCCCAAACTCGGAGGGCCGTATCGCCTCCTTTGCAGAACCGGGGAGTTTATTGATACCTGTTTCAGAGTGAGATTAACCCCACTCTGGCAGGTTCTCTGTATTGTGCTTCTTTATTAGCTTTGGGATTCCCAAGAACATCTCACACCCAAAGTCCCAGTAGCCAATCCAGGGACAAGGTAAGTTAGTGAATACTTAGGAAATACAGACGCAGGAGGAGATCCTTGTAGACCAAGGATGGGCCGAGGAGAAAACTCATTGTAAAGTTAGTTTCCAGGGGTAAAGGACCGAGGCTAGTCGTCAGGGCAGCTTTGGGCAAAATGTGAAGAAGTGTTTGGAGCACTGCTTACTTAAGGCACCAGATGGGGGATTTGGAAATGGAGGGGAAACACGGAAGGAGATAATTACACAGCCTACACCAGGAGCTTACACCGCAGTGCCAGAAGTGTTTCTATCCACGGCATTGGAATAAGGCATGCTACATGTCACCTGCGGGGTGTTTTGGACTGTGGTTTTCTGCCTCTTGTTTCTATGTAAATGCAGTAATCTGTTCTTTTAAAAATACTACATTTTTGTCGTTTCAAAAGGTATGGCGTGGGAGAGGTTTGACCATGGTATTCTCTCCCACCTTGGTCCAGTCTCCTAGGGAATCTGATGGACCTTGGTTCTAATGTGTTGGTATACCTGTGACCTCCTGGAGACAGTGCATTAATACAAAGAAGGTTGTTAATGGTGGTGATTTCTAATGCATGGAACTACTTTGAGGCAAGTGAGCTGTGCCTCCCTCCCCAAATTTCACTCCATGCTAACTTTAGGCTTTTTAGAAGATGACACGTGAGCCATATAGGCACTACGTGGTTATAATAGAAATAACACAGATTACTGAAAGGAAGACAAATCTGTATGTTGGAATACCTGTGCTTTTAGTTTGTTTTTTTCTGCTTGTTTTTTATTTTAATTCTACAACTTTTCTAGCTCTGAAGATTTTGGAAGTCAATTGTCAAAATGTTTAACATTTTTTAAAATGTCAACTTACATGTCTTGATTATGTTGTTATCAATTGATTACATCCCATAAATTCAACTACACCAAACATTTCATTTATCTTAGGGTAAAGATGGGAGTGGTTAATGACACTGACATTAACGTTTACCCTAATTATGAGCTTAAGAAATAACACATATTTCCTAAAAGTCAATATAATTAATAGCATCCTACACCTGCAGAAGGAGATGAGGGGACTTTCTCAAGACAGGAGCTTTCATGACAAGTTAATAGCTATGGGCTTTGTTCACAAACTTGCCAGAATTCAAAACTGGGGTTCTGCAACATCATGGCATTGCTCCTCATATCTGCAAAACCTTCAGGGTTCCGTGGAAAAGTAAACCGAAGTTCAAAACCAATCTTTGAAGCTAGAAAATAAATGCCAACCTACTATTTTCAAGACCTGATGATAAAGCAATATAGAAAAAAAAATCAAGGAAGGAAGAAAGAAAAAAAGAGAAAGTGTTTTCTATCTCTACAGAGGCAACCTGCTGGAAAGCTCATCTGAATTCAAAGGGCAACATGAACCATTAATTAACTCTAAGGCTCTAGAGCCCAGGGCAGAACAGCAGAGCAGGAGAGAAGAAAACGAATTCAGGCAAAATGCTCACTGTGTATAATAACGAATAAGGAAGAGTTGTCTGACCAGCAAAGTTGTAAGTCACTACAATTCTCCCCAGGGAGAATTATGCCCATGGGAAAGGTGCAGAGGAGGTGGGATGTCCAGAATCCGCACCTGCCTCGGGGCAGCCCTTCAGGGTCCTGCTCACACTTGCCTCACTGACTGAGATTCGCCAGCTCACCTATATTTGGCCCTATGTTCTCTCCTGTCTCTTCAAGTCCAGGCTTTAGACAATCCTCTGGCTTTGCTTTCGCTCTTCTCAGGCTGGAACATCACCCACTTTGACCCTCCTCATAAATGCGACTGTGTGTCCAGCCCTGTTTGGCATTTGCTGACCATGTTTGGTGAATATACTTCAGGGAATCATGTGTGAGATTGAAAACTGAAAGAAGGAAGGAAGGGAGGGAGGGAGGGGTGAAATCTGTTTTCTCAGCCTAACTTGAAAAGAATAGGCAAGTGAGAAAAGGAAAGAGAAGAAGGTTCGAGCTACCATGTGCCAGGTACTAAACCAGGGCTCTATCTGTAGTAGCTGCCTAGCATGCTCTCCCATCACTTAATCCTCAGAACCATGTCTATTTTGCAGGTAAGGAAAATGAGGTTTAAATAGATTAACTCACTGGCCTAAGGACACATAACTTGAAAGTGAAGAGCCAAGGTTTGAGGTCACGGGCATTTCTGGCTTCAAGTCCAGTGGCATTTCTAGAAGATTTTAGAGCCAAGGTGGCAGACGTATTTACACCATCAGTGGTGTGCAATGTTAAGAAATGTCTCCATCCAGCGCCCCAACCCCAACAGGAAAGGCTTCTGCACAGCAGCAATTATGATTTCAGATCCACATGGCTTCAACTACAGTACCTCATTAGATCAAGACAGGAATCTTGACACAAACCGTAGTTCATACCAGCTAATTAAATTAAGATCAATATGAAATCTTCTTTAGACAAAGAAGCAATTGGATGTTTCTGGCAGAGATATCTGCAGGTTGAGTCAATAAGATAAGGACAAAAAACACATGTTAAAGAGTAGCCATGAGCCAGCATCCTTCCTCCATTCTCTAATGACGTGAACAAGAGAAGCTCCTCAGGAAACAGAATCAAATGAAATAAGCAGGGAAGGCTGGGAGCTGCCTGCCAGGGCCCGGTGTTCAGGACTTAGAAGGCATAGGGCCTGGTTATGTAGCTTCTGACCCCAGTTTTCTCATATCTAAATGGGGTTTGAAAACCAAGATGATTCATAAGATGATTCTTTCCTGGAGGGTTAGAAGCTCCAAGTTCGTTTTCACACACAGTATCTTCTTGATCCTCAGAACAGCTCTTTAAAGGGGGTGTTATCATTATTATCTTCATTTACACAGTAAAGAGATGACTTGGGCTAAGGCTTTTAAGCAAATTTACCCAACATTAAACAGCTAAAATGGAGAGACAGAGCACAGATCCTTCTACCTCCCTATATGCTGTAGGTTTGCTACTTGAGCACATGTCCTTGGGTTGATGGCATATTGACAAGCCCAGAGACAGACCCCAGTCCTACTTCCACTTAATGCTTCTGTGTCCCAGAGCCCTCATCTGCAAGTCCAAAGTTTTAGATCAGTGGTTTTTAAACTTTGCGGGTCATAGGTTGCTCTGAAATACCAGTGAAAGCTGTAGACTTGACGCCTGGTGTGGGCGGGTTGGGGAGGAGGTCCTCACTCACACAACATGTGACATCAGAGCATCACTGCTCCCATGCACCTCTGATGGGGCGTCTACCCTGGAGCTGGGCCTTCAGCACGGGCTTAGCTCTAAGGCCATTCTCACACTTAACATCTCAGTATCCTATGCGGTAGTTTTCTCCTAAGGGACAAGTTCTTATATCTTACTTAACTCTTCGATGTTAAGAAAGGTGATGATTAAATAAAAAGAAGTAAAGCAAAAATGAAATAGTTAAAACGTGCAAAAATGTGCAATTGATGTTTCTACATGCATCATTGATTTAAAGTCAAATTATTTTCAGGTTTTCTTTCCCTCAAACTGTAATTCCCAACCTAGCCCACCCCCCCAAAAAATAGCAGAATAAATCCTTGTGAAAGAATTTATAAAAACAGAGATGAGAAATTAAGGCTCGCTCTGCATTATTATAGAAGTTGATTTTGTTTTACATCTTCCTGAATAACTTCCTTTAGGGAAGTGGGCTGCAATCCAGGAAAGAAAATCACAAGGAGGAGTATAGCTGGAAAGTTTCTGTGAGTTTAGCTTGTGAAAAGTGTTCTCCAAAGAGCCAACATCTTCAGAAAGTGATGGCGACCATTCTGATTAAAGGATGCTGCAGTAAAGGGAGAGGTTACCTTAGTTCATATTTCACTTGCCCAGTATACTTTCCACCGGCTGCTCCCCTTGGGTGCTGGCAAGGTCCCTGTCGGGGATCGGGAGATGAGGACTCCTAAGGCTGCAAAGGATGGTCATTCATCCAGGGTGAAGCAAGCCAAAGCCTGGTTATTCAAACTAAATTTCAAACCCTGGAAATATGAGGTGCTGACAGTTACAATGGTCAGAGCAGGAGCTGCAGTGACCAGGGTCCTGAATCAAAAAAGGATGTCAGGGGAGGGAGAGCAGGACAAGACAAGAGTGAGAGGCCACGTGCACTCCATGGACGCCCCAGGAGGAGGTCCAAAGCCTGCTTCTGAAGAGTGCACAGGATGCAGGAGGAAGAGATTGGAAGCCGTCAAAAATAGAGAGTCGAGGTTGTACTGCAGGGAGGGAGTGTGGACCAGCATCTTATTGGTTTCACCAGATCATGCGGCACCATATGCTGGATCTCAGGTTTTCTTCCCCAGTGGCCTGATACAGAATATCTTGCACATTTTTTGCAAGATCATATTTTTAACCAAGGTAGGTACAAGCCAGATGGTTTGCCCCCAACCCCTCACTAACTAGATGCTCTTTGCATTTCCATTTAACCCACAAGGATCCGTGAGGCTCTGAGTATAATTATAATGCAAATTCCACATCAGCTTTTACAGATAAATTCTTAGGCAGAAACACTATACAGTGATCAGCCTCTACAGCAGACTGGGATTATTGAAATAATATATATGATTTACTTTCTAATTTTGGATGTATCCACTTTTCTAAAGCTAATTCTTAAGTGCAAGTTTCCAACATCTTTACACTTTTCCTAGTAACCTCTGCCTCTAAATTCTCATGTGTCCCCCCCCAGAGGGTTAAACCTTAGCAGATTGTGACTAATAACCAAATAGGGAGAAAGTCTTAGATTTTGAAGAATATAAGGGAAAAATAAACTTTATACTTAAAGATGAAAAATAATTATAGGGACTATTTTCCAAGACATTTTAGTACTTCAAACATGGTTTACCTGAATGAAATTGACATTTTTGTAGTTGAAAAGCAGTTGAGTGCAGGCAATTTCCTGCAGTAGAGAGAACAGAAGTTTCTGAGAAGAGGGGCTGCCACCAGAGAGACCCTCCACGTCCTCTGCTGCTGTGCCAAATAGTCGCAATGGATGGGTCCAGATTTCGATGATAAGAATGTCTCAACATAAATTCCACTTCCTCTTTTAATTCTCAAGTGAGAATCAAAACCCCTTAGAGACAGACGTCAATTGGGCTGCCTCTTCCCTTATATCAGTCTTTCCATTCTGAGCTTGGGGTACCCCTGAGATGACACCCTAAGTCTGGGACAACACCTGGGACCAGGTGAGGGTGAGACAAGGGCAATGCTCTGGGGATGCTGGAGTCTCCCTTACCTCTTGAATCTTTCCCTTTGCAGTGAGTTAATTGTTCCTTCTCGATTTTCTATGACTCCAGGAAACCTCTCAAGTCATGGGGTGGGGAGGGGAATCCCTGGAGAGCGGACGCTCTGTAGGGCTGGCCCTGCACAAGGGGTCTCAAACCTGTGCTCCCACTCAACACTCTCCAGCAACTATAACTGCTCCCATTTCATTAATAAGGAGACCAAGGCTTGAAAAAGCTAAATAACATCCCCAGGGTCATAGGGCTCAAGAGGGCAGAACCGGGGTGAGATGCAGTCATATCTGACCCCAACACCTCCCGATGTGATGTTTCCTGTCTCCTCCCTGACCTCTCGGCCACAAGCACCTGCACGGTCATCAATCTTTGCTTTATCAACTCAGAGCAGTTTGACCCATTTGGTGCACACATCTTGTGTTTGAAATTCATTTAATGGTTTGTGGTACTTTAATAAACACAAAATGCATAAAAGTAAGGATTTTTTCCTTATTTATGGAGTTGTGATGTTTTCAACATTTAATCCAGAGAGCATTGCCAACTGTTAATGAACTGTTGCTCAAGTAGCTTAACCTGAATAGGAAAAAAACAAAACAGATAATAGATAAACAACAAGGTCCTACTGTACAGTGCAGGGAACTATATTCAATATCCTGTGATAAATTATAATGGAAAAGACTAGGAAAAGTATATATATGTACACACACACACACACACACACACACACATATATATATATATATATATACATACATATATATGTAACTGAATCACTTTGCTGTACACCAGAAAGTAATACGACACTGTAAATTAACTACTTCAATTTAAAACAAGAGTGAAAAGGCAACCTAGAAAATGGAAAAAAAAATTTTGCAAATCATATATCTGATAAGGTATTAATAGCCAGAATATATATTTTTTAAAACCCCTGCAACTCAACAACCACAAAAAAGAAACAACCCAATTTGAAAATGAGCAAAGAACTTGGATAAATATTTCTTCAGAGAAGATCTACAAATGGTCAATAAGCACATGAAAAGATGCTCAACCTCAATAGTCATTAGGGAAATGCAAATTTTAAAAGCACACACACAGATAATATACAGAGATTCCTTTCCTAAGATAGGGTCATGTTAGTGACCAGGAGCAAACACACTCCAAGTTCCGTATCCTAACTTTCACATAATAAATGCTCATTATGTTACTATGTGCTAGACAGACGACTGGCAAATTTATATATTTTAGCAATCTTTATTTAACCTATATCCATTTAATTTATCGCATTTAAGCCTCACGTTCTGTGACATAAGCACCTCAGTTTCACAGATAGAAAAGGAGCTTGTACAACCAGATTGGTTCTATAAAGAGATCTTTCAAAGCAATCTGAGGCAACAGTTTTCCCATCGTCTTTTCTGTGCCCATCCTCGATATCTGATTATTAATTTGCTGTATCCTAGAGCCAGAAATAAACTGTTTTATGTTGAAGTCACCAATTAAGTTTGTTTTATTGGTGCTGGGGAGAGAAAGGTCCTCATCTACCCCCATCTGTCATAAAACCCTTGCTTAAAAATCGCTTGGTGGAGACATCATCCTCCAATACAGAGATAAAAGGAAGATTAAAAAGCTGTGACAGGGAGGGAGGGTGGCATGGACATATATACACTATCAAGCATGGAATGGATGGCTAGTGGGAAGCAGCCACATAGCACAGGGAGATCAGCTCGGTGCTTTGTGACCACCTAGAGGGGTGGGATGGGGGGTGGGGGGGAGGGAGACGCCATAGAGAAGAGATATGGGAACATATGTATATGTATAACTGATTCACTTTGTTATAAAGCAGAAACTGGTACACCATTGTAAAGCAATTATACTCCAATAAAGATTAAAAATAAATAAATAAAATGCATGATGTGAATCTGTCCTAGAGGCTAATCACATGCAGCGGGAGGGAGAGAAGCCTGGTCTGCTGGTGTTATCAGCTTATCAGCCCCGTATTATCTCTCTCATCTATTTGTCATCAGGGCTATCATTAGGAAGATTAAACACCAGAGTCTACAAATACTCCTGAAATTTTTGTCTTTCATTTGTGACTTATTATTATTACACAAGACCTCCCTTTTTCCAACAAAGACAATGATTTCTTAGTCTGTGTCAGGATGCAATCCATAGAGAATTCACCAGGACTGAGGAAATATTAAATGCTATTTCCAACTACTGCATCCTATTGTCAGGAGCCATCTTGGATAATAATGGCCTTAATTTATAGAAATATAAATAATACAACAGTGACACCAGGGATCTATGATCATATAAATCTGTCGCAGAACAGTACAAATGAACATAGTTAAATGAAACTGAACTATAAATATATCTGTACATCAGCTTGTGATGGAAAAAAGCTTACCAAAAAAAAAAAAAAAGGCAAGAACCTCAACTGCAATAAAAATGGAAGCATCTTTAGTCAACAGAGGCCTTTCACCTTGAAATGTGAGCCATTGTTGCATTCTATTCTTTTGAAATCTTAAGATATATTGAAAGTGATTTTTTTTAAAGGAAACAGAGGGCATGCATCTTGTAGTCTCAGACAATCCCCATGCCTGATGGTGCATGCACTCTTTTATAACTTAAGTAGCGATAACACCTTATATTAGATTTTGTGATGCTCATTGGAATAACTAGATTTACTATCTTATGAATAATCTAGTGCTGTAGTGTTGTTGGCTTGGGTGGGTAACATTATCTTTTTTTTTTTATTTCAAAAAATGTTGCATTTGCTGTTTGAAATGAATGAAATCTGTTTCCAGGAATGTTCTCTTTATATAAGAAAAGTCATCTGCTTACAGCAGCTGAACAAAAAATCTTCGTAATTTTTTTCTCTTTTTTTTTTAAGATTTCATTTTATTGATTACTCCAGGAAAATACCTACATTGCTTTCTACACTAGAAGGGAGAGCATGTACGTAGAACTTTAATGCAGAAGATAACATTGGATTGATCCCTTCCAAAATTCGTATCAAACACAACTTATTAGAAACACTTTCCATCGAAACAAACAGGCTCAAGAACAAAATAAAATATGCAGAAAGGTTATTGTTGTTATAGGAACATGATATGTTCTGTTCATTGTGGAATATACATGCATGCAATGAGCTGGAAGAAGAAAGCGCTCCACAGTTTTAAATGTTGCCTTGCAGATTTGCAATGTTGAAATTTTTAATTTGACATCCATGACAGAAGTACAAGATTTGAAATAATTAAGTTCTGATTTTATCAAGATGGAAGTGAAGATGCAGGAGCTAGAGGTGATATTTACCCAGACAAATCACAGCTGGTAATTTCACAACGAATCAGGCCACGATGGAGAATTATTCAGAGCTTTTCAATCAGAATACATCTTTAATTGGTAATCAAGATATAATTTTATTAACATGGTGTGTGGTTGGAGGAGGTTTTCTGGCAGCTTTAATCCATTTAAAGAAAATGTAAATATATTAGAATCTCAAATCATCATAAGCGATTGCTACTTTGCTACCAGTGGAATTCATATATGTTCTGTGCCCTCACACAGTTGTTACATGGGATCTAAGTCAAGGGCACTGCTAGGGTCTGTTTTAGGGAAGGGAGTCCCTTCCTCATGGTGCCTCAGTCCCAGTCACCCCCACCAGCCATCCTGTATCCTGTGCCATGAACACTATGTCTCAGAGAAGCAAACTGCATCCTGTAATGCCTGGGCTGGTGGCTGTCCCACAAAGCCATAGAACTGATTTCCTCTCTCACCATTCGCTGCCACTGCACTGGGAATGTGAGCATTACATTCTCCCTTTTATCACTTTCCAAATACTGCAGTTCAGGAGACATGATCTTCCTCACCTGTCTCTTCATGTCACATCCTTGGTTCTGGCTTTCACTCTGCATCGATCCATCTGCCTCAGGGGGCTAGCCCCCTCGCAGTCGCCCTCTCTGTGTGTTCATGGTTGGCCAAGAGAACGCACATATTATGGCTCGTAAGATGTAACAGCAAATGGGCTTCCCTGGTGTCGCAGTGGTTGAGAGTCCGCCTGCCGATGCAGGGGACACGGGTTCGTGCCCCGGTCAGGGAAGATCCCACATGCCGTGGAGTGGCTGGGCCCGTGAGCCATGGCCGCTGAGCCTGCGCGTCCAGAGCCTGTGCTCCGCAACGGGAGAGGCCACAACAGTGAGAGGCCCGCGAGCCGCAAAAAAAAAAAAAAATCCAAAATCCTGAACCTATAAATTAGAGTGTTAAATTAATTAAAACAGGAAGCCATTAGATAGTGTGGGCCTAATGCCACGGTGGCCCATGTAACCAAACCCAAATCTAATCCTATAAATGCCTTAATGTTATGAAATCAAAATGCTAAACACAGCCAATCACAAACAGGAAACAAGGCTTTAAACTATACCCAATCAATAATTTTCTTACATTTCTCCCGATTTTTCTCTAGAAAAGCCTCTCCCTGTGCTCCTGTCAGTGGAGCATTCCTAACCACTTCTGGTTTGATGTTGCCAAATTCCATTCGATTTTTGCTCTTATAAACTCTTAAAAATTTTAATATACCTGAGTTTATCTTTTAATGGTTCTGGTTTCAGACTGTGGAACCAAAGGAGACTCCCTCCAACCTCCCCCAACACGCCCAGGAGCAAGAAGCAACCAAGCAGTTGTACCTGCTGAGCCCTTGAATTCCCTGCTTTCTCGATGCCTCTGGAGATGGTGGGTACATCCCTCTTGGATCCTAGCTCTGCAGCATTTACATTATCAGCTTCCAGAATTTATTCGTGCATTTCTTTTTCCAGACTGGGTCTGGAAACTGGCCAGAGTCAGACTGGGTTTGACTTACTGGACTGGGTCTGGGCTTGGACTGGGCCTGACTTAAGCCTCGGGTAAATAAAATTTTGTCCTAAGGCTGAACAAGTGAGTTAACCTTACCAACAAATATTTTGAATTCAGTGACCACAGTGGAGAAATTTTAACTTCAATAAGCTTGTCTATATATGAGGTAACCTAGAGAAAATGAGGTCTCAGCCAAGCACTCACCATAAAGGGTACAGGGAAAATTATTTTTCCTCTGCTACAGTTCCTGGTGACCAAGATGGGACCTGCTGGGACACCCCACTAGTTCCAGAGCCTGCAAATGAGATCCTGGGCAAAATGGCAGAAGCCAGCAAAGGGTGAGAATTCCTACCAAAGTCAGTTCTCTCAGATCTCTATCTGTGGTGCTTGGTAGAGAGAGGAAGGTAAATTTCATACTGTTCCTTCCTTTCCAAATTCAGATTGCCAGGCCAAAGAAAAAAAAAGTAAGAATTAGATCTTTGACTTGTGACTCATGAATTTGCTTTCAGGTACTCATTGGTTGTCTGCGCTTTCTCTCCCAGGAACAGCTATTACCTTCTTGTCTGTTTTGTTTTGTGTCCTGAGAACTTGGCTTGACAGTTGTCAGGTTGTGGACCCCTAAAATATGACTGGAGATAAATGTGGGTTACATCCTATTAGTGGCTAGATATGGCTGAACAGAAACGTGCATTGTACCATATTTGCAGTTAGGGTCCTACCACTATTGCCAGCTCTCAGGATAATTGTCTAATCCATTTTTTCCTTTGCCGATCTGTGCAAGTGGCTCTGGATATTGAGAGGATAGTATCTTTTGCATCCCTTTAGACCATTGGGAATGAAGAGGACATTGAAAAAGGTGATTAGAGGGCTAAAGACACCTGAAGCACTTAAGTTGGTGACAATCTTTCTTCCAATGTCCTGGCTTTTTGCAATAATAGCAGAAATTAGGAGGGCTTTGGTTTTGTTTGGGAACCTTCATTAGCTGGAGTTGAAAATTAAGAATTCTAGCAGTCTTTCTTTTAGATGACTCATCTAAGGTGCGAGTGAGCTGATTTGCCAAATTAACTAAATCTGGAGTGGACATAGTTTCTCATTCCACCCTGGTCCTTTTAACTGAAAAAGAAAGACACCAGTTCAAAATGTTAACAAGCATAGAGTTAAAGGCTACCCAAGTAGATTCAACATCTGAAGGAAGATGAGAATTTTCTTTGAAAAAAATCTGAAGTTGATTATAATAGCCATGAAAATGTTCATCAGATTTTTGTGTGCTAGCCTGAATTTTGTTCCAATCAATAGGCTTAAGAAAAGCTACTGTAAGTGCTGGGTAGAGTTCTACAGCGAGTGTTCTAGCCTCTTGCCAAAAGTTAGGAGTTTGCTTTTTTAAATCACTTTCAGGACGTTCCCATTGGGCAAGTTTCATCCAATGTTTGGCCTGACTCTCACCAACAAGCATGTGAACTAACTGATATAGATCTGAAAAACCAGGCTGGGAAGTCTGATAACTATGTTGAATTCTTCAGCAAACCTATGGGGTGGGGGTGATCCTTAGTTACTTTAGGAAACTCTTTAACTGTGGCTCACAATTTGGCCTTAGTCCAGGGAACATAAAAAACTTGAGGTTTGTTTGTATCATCAGAAGGCTTAACTTTAAAGGGGCAGGTTCTGATAGGTTCAGAGGAGGAGAGAGTGTGGAAAGTTTTAGGAAAAAGGGGAAGTTTGGTGAGAGAATTGGAATGGAGAAGCAGAGGTTGTAGGGGAGGTAGAGGCAGTGCAGAACAGAAGGAGAAAGATGGCGCTGGAGGTGGGGCCTGAGCACAAGGATGGCTCCCACGCATCTGGATAAAAAGACTTGGGATGTTGGGGGAGGGAAAGAGCAGCCTCAGAAGCCATTTTGTCTTTCTTTAATTGTTCGTTTGCCTCAGTTATTTAAAAATTGTATTTTTCAGAGAAGAAATTTTAGACTTCTGATAACACTTGAAAGCCTCAAAATACCAATCGAAATAAGTATCCCATTCAGTTTTGACTATTTTAAAGCCATGGCTGTCCAATACAATTTTAAGAAAAGTAAGTTTGGGGAGTTCAAAAAGTTCCCCGTAATGGGCATCAGTGTTCTAAATTACTTTTGGTTAAGTAGGTCCATTTAGATAGAAATGTGCATGAGGGGGGACTGTGGTTTTAATTTATAAAACCAGCTGGGGTTTCTGAAAAGAGAGGGCATGCTCAAAACTTTTAGATAACTTGGATGCCATTTCTTAGAGGTTTTACTCTAGAGAAAAGCAAAGAAACATCCTAAACTGCACAATTTCAATAGGTACAGGCTGGTTCCAAAGGAATCTGACCAAAGGCTTAGCAGCACATTTCCAGTAGGAACAGCCCAATTTCAAAAGAGTCAGTGCAAAGTACCAAATGAGTATTCAGAAAGAAGATAGAGCCTTTAACAGAAAGGACAAAAAGAAAAGAAAAAAAAAGCAGAAAAAAAGAAAGAAAGAAAAAAAAAAAAAGAAAAAAAAAAAGCAGCCTGGAAAGTTTTAAATTGCAAAAAGAGCACAGCTCCAGGGTCTGCAAGAAAGCAGTGAGCTCAGTGGGCTCTGTGGGTACCAGCACCAAAGAATACCCCCAATAACTAGCCTCAGAGTTATTGGGGGGTCTTCTCTGGATCCCACTCTCTGACACCAAGTAATGTTGACCTACACAATAAAACAGCCAGTTATTTTACCAGCAGAATGAGTTTATTTGAGAACAGAAAATAAAAATGTAATTTGGGACATACAATTTATGGTGGTGAACCACAGGCAAGTCTGAAGGACAAAGGAGAGGAAAGTTCTTTTCTAGGAAAGGGAGAAGTGAAGGAGTTGTTATAAACAGAGAGTCCTATTATAGGAACTGGAAGTTTTCATTGGCTAAGCTGTGACAGTTTCTCATTGGCTGGTCTGTGTCCAAGCAAGGAGAAATTCTTTCTTCTTCCTGCTGGACAGTAAAGTAGTAACCTTCTTCCTGTTGGAGACATAAAGGTAAGTTTCTTCCTGTTGGGTCTGCAACTGACATTAAGTGGTAGGGCATGAGAGCTCCCCCTTCTGGCCTCCCAACTCCATTCTAAATGAGGTTTCTGTTTATTAATTTTCCTAAAGAAATTGAAGGTAATGTAGTTGAATGGATAGGTCAGCTTCATTGTCGTTTAGGTTGCAACCCATTCTTTGAGGAATTGAAAACAACTGTATTTTTCTTACAGATCAAGTCTTTACAAGAACAGAAATGCAGCTCTAGAAACAATTAAAAGCTCACCTATCTTTTTACCAATCGTCAAACATCCCCTATTCATCTCAAAAGACTTGTAATTATTGTAAAATTCTGGATTTAGGATCAAAAGTCCTTCTTGAAGAAACTTGCATTCATTCCCTGTATCTTCGAGACGTAAATGTTCTACCTGTTCTTCTCTAGGAACTGAGGGCCATCTCTTTGAAACAGAAACTTCCGAGAGATAATTCTTATCAGAGGAAAAAGAAAAAAGAAAAGAAAAGAAAAAAAAGGGGAAAGCCTATTTGGAAACTAATCAAATGAAAAAATGGAAAATCTTAACACTCTCCACAAATATTAATAAAAAGTTTGTGCCATCTGAGCTGGTAAACTTAACTTATGCATCTGCCAGAAACACAATTTGGATCCAACCACTCTTTTCTAAACTTGTGGGTTTGTATTATTATACTATTACCAAAAAGCTGGCTTCGCCCCCTGGTGGGTGTCAGCCAAATTGCACAACCAAGTCAAAGATCAGGAGAAGGAAGGTTGTATTACTTGCAGCAAGTAAGGAGTGGACCGGGGATCTTTCCCACAGCAGTGTCTCCCTGCACAGCAACATGGGGGAAGTTTTAAGCTAAGTGTACATACATTCTCATGAGGGGGTTTGAGCAGAGGAGAATTCAGTATAGAATTAGGGCAAAGTTCAACAGAGTCCAAGCTCTAGTTGATTGAATTCAAAAAGGGTCAACGTCATCATTCCTTAGGTTCCGCCTGATCTGGTGGTTGAGTGCCCAAGGGCGTCCAGATTCTGTGAAACAGCTAGAAAATGTTCTTCAGGTTAACCTTTACCATTGTGGAACTGGGAGTCTTTACAACTGATTTATTATCTTTGTTATTGTTACTTCTCTTGCCTGATAACAGTCATCTGTTCCTGAATTATTTTGTTCTTTTAAGATCATTAATTACCGAGACCTGTTCAAGAACAAGCATTGCGGCCAGGCTTAGATCACAGCATAGCTTAGGCCAAAAAATAGCTTTTCTTATGTCAAGAAACCCATGTCTGGTTCTCTTTCTCCAGGGACCCCTACCCTATCTGCTTCTTGGTAAAATTTTAGAACCATAAGTTCTCTGTTTTTGCCTCTCTGTATGTTTATGTATGTCTATGTATGTATCAGTGTGTGATAGTTTTCTACTTCCAATGGTATTGACAAAGTTAGTTTTTAGAGTATTCTATTTATTTGGCTTAAAGGCAAAGCATCTCTATACATCACGTATACTCTCAGAAATATAGAAACTAATCCAAATGCTTTTCAGAATTAAAGACCATTCCTACACCTGAGTTAGTCTAATGTGGAAGAAAATCTCTCAATAGTAATTTCATGTCCTTTATGCTGTAACAGATGTGTAGATGGAGTACTATGGCAACACAGAAGATGAAAACGTCTTCTTGGCGAAATCCAGAGAAAGTGAACTGCAGAGGTGATATTTGAGAAAAACCTTAATATACAACTAGAACATTTCCAGAAAGTTAAGTGGTAATGGGCATTTGAGGCACGAGACAGATTTTATAAAAGCCTAATGCCACAAAACAGCCAAGAATGTTTCAGAAACCATTTGAAATTTTATGTAACAAGTTTTTATGATAGATGATGGGATTAGAGAATGGGAGAGTAGAGTTGAAGGAGAGATGAGGTTGAGAGCTTAAATATTCAGGATTCAGTGTTGCAAGTAAAATAAACTAAAATTAGTTTAAGCAAAAGGGAGAATGGACAAAGGGGTAGGGGTTTATTACAAGGACACGAGACTATCTCATAGAACCCAAGGGTAGGAATGACACTGGGTGTCAAGAAACCCTGGAATCAAGATCAAGTTCAGGAATTAAGGGAGTACTCCATTTCTAATACTATCTCTGCTCCTCTCTGGACACGTGCTTTATTATACTTTCTAGTTAATCCCAGGTCTCTGTGAATGTATCCATGTGGTAGGCAGAAGCTGACCGGTCACATATGTAACACTTCCAGCCACTTCAAACTACAATTCAATACCTCAGCAAAGAATACCATCTGCTAAATGGAATCAGGTATCTTTTCTTCATTCAACTAACTGTACCCAGAGGCATGAGGGTTTCAAGGTAGATGTCCACTACAAGAATAGATTAGTATAAGGTCCTGGGAAAATGTGCATATCCTGATGAAAACAGTTCAACTTTATTTTGAAGGGAAAAAAGAGTAAAGGCAAAGATTTTCAAGCAAGAGTCAGATATGATCGCATTTATTTTTTAGGAGGACCCTAGTGGTGGTTGGATATGACTAAAAGAGAGAACAGCAACCAGGCTTACCTTGTTTACTATTATATCTGCTGCACCTGGCATAGTTCCTGATGCATAGGAGACTCAATAAATATTTCCTTGGTAAATGGATAAAGAATGCCTTAGGCTTTTATCCTGAACAACAATGGAGAATGCTGTCATTTATTCAGATAGGGCAGATAGGGAAGCTGGGTGGAGGTGGGGGTGAGGCTGGAAAGTGGACAGTAAATGTGTTGGGGGTGGTAGTGAAGTGACTTTTATGTATCAACTTGACTGGATTAAAGGATGCCCAGAGAGCTGGTAGAACATTATTTCTGGGTGTATCTGTGAGGGTGTCTCTGGAAGAGATTAGCATCTGATTCAGTAAACTGAGTAAAGAAGATTCGCCCTTACCAACGTGATTGGGGTCCTAACAGGACAAACAGGTGAAGGAAAGATGAGTTTCCTCTCTCTCTTCTTCAGCTGGGTCGTTCATCTTTTCCTGAACTCAGACATCAGAGGAAGTGGTTCTTGGGCCTTCAGACTTGAAGACTTATACGAGAGACACACCCCTACCACGCCACTTCTCGGGCCTTCGGTTGAGGACTGAATTATACCATCAGCTCTCCTAGCTCTCCAGCTTTCAGGCAGCAGACTGTGGGACTTCTTGGCCTCCATAACCATATGAGTCAATTCCTATAATAAATCTTCTCTTTTGTATATCTCTATATAGCCTATCAGTTCTGTTTCTCTGTAGAACCCTGACTAATACTGGTGGGCCTGATAGACTCTCAGATGGAGATTTCAATTAAGCAATTGGATGTTTTTCTGGATCCCAGGAGTGAAGTTTTGTCTGGCAAAAAACGTGAAAAAATGGAGGATTCTATCAAGATCAGTGATATTAGTGATACTGACTTCTGTGACAAATCTATAGGATTAAAAAAAATAAGAAGTTTATTTTTCACATGTATAAAATCCAGTGAGCATTCTTGATTGCTGGTTACTCCTCCAAGTAATGATTCAGAAATGGTTGCTCTTTCCATCTTGAGGCAATACCACCCCCTAGAGCCTCTGATATCTCTCCTAGGTCTTGTGTATTCAGCCAAATGATTGAAGCGAAGAGAGAGGATTATGTAGGAAGTGTTGAAAGGCTAGGCTTGGCAGTGGTATATATCACTTCCTCCTATATTTTATTAACTCTTACACAGTAATGTGGACCTACCTAACTTCAAGGGAGACTGAGAACTTCTGGCCTAGCTGTATGCCTAGGAAACAGGAAATGTGTTTGGTGAGCAGTTTCTACCAGAGCATGGATCATACTTAGAGTTTGAAATCACCTCAAGAGATGCTATAGAAAGAAGAGAGCACAGGGCCAAAGGCAGAGCCTTGAGACAGTCCAACATTTAAAGGGCTGGTAAAGGTGGATCTGGTAAAGGAGACTGAGAAGGAATGCCAGTTTGAGAGAAGTGATGTCATCTGGTCTGGAAGAGAAAGTGTTAATTGGGGAACTAGCATTTCACTTTACTAAACTCTTTGAGGATCTGTATTGTAACATTTAAAATATTGTTTTGAATATCCTTAAGGGTAGGTTTATACAGAAAAAAACTATTCAGAATTTTATTTTAATTTTTATAATCTATATTTGGTTGATTGAAGTTTGAAATTTAAAAAAGAACTTGTTCTTTCTTAACTTTAGTTTCAGTAAATATATCTTATTCAATTAATAAATCAAGTAAATTTAACAATAACCCTGGAACCTTTCATAATTTTAGTCTTACTTTACACAGTTAAATACTGTCAAACATTTTAAACAGCATTTATACATTTAATGTATTCTGTTAATTTTTAAGCAATTCAATCACCTGACAAACCTTATCAAGTACTTAAAATTAATTCTTATAAGTCTAAAAAAATTTAATTTATAATTATGGGGAATATTAACTTCTTTTACATATTTCAGTAAAACTGCATATAAATATAGTAAGTAATTTCAATTTAAAACCCAAAAGATTAACTGAATTACTCAATTATATAGCTTTTATTAGAATCAAGTCTAATCGAATAGGCTAAATTCTCTTAAATATCACACAGCACAGTTTTGAAATAATAATTAATGGAATAATAAATAATTAACTTGATTACCTAAACATTTCTATGTTTAAATCTAAATATTCTAGAGGTAAAAATATGCTTTCTCACAAAGGAAGTATTGGTGCCACCGCAAAGAGTCTTCAAGGATACTTTCTTACATGTTTGGCATATTTACCTGAGATACTGACCAGAGATACTATGCCTGTGATGCCCTATTTGTAGTCACTATATCAATTCACTTAATAGTCTTGTAGGTCTAATAACCAACAGAGATTATATGCTTGGGTTTAGATTTGACTTAATTTTTCTTCTCACAAGACTCTGCAACCTCACTCAGGTGGTTACATCACTGGGTTTAATTTTCTTTTGGTTCTTATGTTATTTCAAATTCTTCCTACATAGGTCTAAAGAACTCTGATCTTAATGGAAACCTACACTTTGGTCAGGTTTTTCCCATTTGGTAGAAACAGGTTTCCGTATGGGTGTAGATAACTCATGGCTATACAGTGCCAAGGTGGAGTCCATCTCACTAATAAAAGAGAGAGAGGGAGAGAGGGAGACAGAGAGAGACAGACAGACAGACAGACAGACAGAGACAGGGAGAGGGAGAGAAATAGAGAGAGAAAATGAGGAGCAAAGAGAATTGACCACTGTCTTGGTAACTTTGCGAAGAGCCTTTTCTGTGGAGTTGGTAGAGACTATAAAAGGGGTAAAACTGAACAATTTACCTATAATTGTGTATGTGAGCACCTGAGGTAGATTTAAAATCAAATATGTCTGATTTCAAAGCCATGACTTTGAAAATATGTACTTTGGCATATTTGTATGTGTGAATGTTTGTGTCTTTTCAATAATTTTTTTGTTAATATTTTCAAAGTGAATACTCTCAATGAATCTAAGATACCACATTTTAAAAACTAAATTTTTGTTAATGTATTGTTTTGGTTATATTTGGGGCCTTTTGGCATCCTTTAGTTTTAGAATTGCCATCTAGTTTTTTTGTTCTTTTTTTTAAATGGTGGTAAGAATATTTAATATATCTGACCTTTTAACAGATTTTTAAGTGTTCCAAACAATACTGCTATCTATTCTGCACAATATTATCTGTAGACACAATGTTATGCAGCATATATCTAGAACTTATTCATCTTGCATAACAAAAGTTTTATAGCCCTTCATTAGCAACTCCCTAGCAACCACCATGCTATTGTATGCTTCTACAAGTTTGACTACTTTAGATACTTCATATAGGTTGAAGCATGCAGTATTTCCCTGCTGTGACTGCCTATTTCACTTAGCATAATGTCCTCAAGCTTCATCAATGTTGTCACATATTGCAGGATTCCCTTTTTTTTAAGGCTGAATAGTATTCTATGTTATGTATACCTACTTTATTTAAAAAAACTCCTTTCATTGGTTGATGGACATTTAGGTTGCTTCTACATCTTATCTTATGTGAATATGGCTGCAATGAATATGGAAGTACTAATATCTGTTCGAGTCCTGCTTTCAGTCCTTCTGGATAAATATCCAGAAGTGGGACGGCTGGATCACAAGGTAGTTCTTTTTAAATTTTTGAGGATCCTTCATGCTGTTTTCCATTGTGGCTGCACCATTTTGCACTCCCAACAATAGAGTAAAAGACTTCCAATTATTTAGAAAACAAACAAAACCAAAATCCCAAAAAACAGAGTTTTTAGTTTCTAGCTTAAACAAAGAAACATCCCACCAATCAACACTCCTCCGCTCTCCCAATAAAATTACATTTAATTGAATCTTTAGTTTACCATTCTCCATATTTTCTCAAGAACTCTGAGGAAGATATTTCTTTAAACACTTGCTAATTTAATTCTCTTTAGTCTAGGTCTTAATAATGTATTTTTTCTCAGAATTCCCACTACAGACCTTCAAAACTGTGACCTTTGCCAATAGTTATTCCTAATGAGCTTCTGGCTGAGCTCTTCCTTTTATATTCCAAACAAATCTCAACACTTTTTACTTTATCCTATCCTAATCACACTCACCTTGCTTCTTACCAAACTAGAATCACCAGCGTTCTGTGATTATTCTGCTGTGTGTGGAATAAAATGGCCCTTTCTACTTCATCAGACTGGAGAATACCTTTTCATCTTTCAAGTTCTTTAAGGGCCACTCTTCCTTTTGAATGTTTATTCATAACAAAATTCCTGGTGCTACTTTCCAGGACAGATTTCAGCTTTGATCCAATATATTAAACTCTCATATGAATCAGATACACATAGAAATTTTTAGTATGCTTAAGAATGAAAAAATCTATTTTTCACATCTATTCTTTAAAATATTATAAAGCTACTAAAAACAATAAAGGAAAAACTTTATGTACTAACATGAAAGTCTGCATTATTGAGTAAAATAAACGTATTATAAAATTATAGGCATAAGTACAAAAAAATTCCTCCAAAAACACCAAAAGAAAAAGTCAGAATACCCAACAGAAAATTGGACAAAACACTTGAACAGTCACTTCAAAGAATACAAGTGGGGCAACAAACTTAGGAGAAGCTGTTCTATTTTATTAGCTGTCAGGGAAATACAATTTAGTTGGCAAGCATATGGAGGAATTAGAATTTCACATGCACTGCTGGTAAGAGTGACTTCTAGATATATACCCACAGAAATAAATACATATAATCACCAAATGTTCGTAGAAGCACAGTTTCTAACAGCTAAGAACTGGAGATGATCTAGATGTCTATCAAGAGGAAAATGGATAAATAGATGGTGGCATATTTGTACAGTTGGTTAGTTCATAGGCCAGAGAATGAGTGAATGATTGGTACATGGAAAAACTATGGCCCAGTAGTATGCTGGAGCCTGCTCCTACCAGCTTACAAGAGGCAATTATGGGGGTCTTCTCTGGTGGCGCAGCAGTGAAGAGTCCACCTGCCAATGCAGGGGACATGGGTTCGAACCCTGGTCCAGGAAGATCCCACATGCCGCAGAGCAACTAAGCCCGTGCACCACAACCACTGAAGCCTGCGTGCTCTAGGGCCTGCGAGCCACAACCACTGAGACCGTGCCCTGAAAATACTGAAACCCATGTGCCTAGAGCCTGTGCTCTGTAACAAGAGAAGCTATTGCAATGAGAAGCCCACGCAGCGCAACGAAGAGTAACCCCCGCTCGCTGCAACTAGAGAAAAGCCCATGCGCAGCAACAAAGACCCAATGCAACCCCAAAAAAGGCAATTACGGGCATCTCCTTCCAACTCACATACATCATGTGTTAGCTTTAACTCTACCACTGTGGGAGTATTTACATCATGGAAATTAAGAGATGCCACAAATCAGGGCTTTCCCCTCCCTTGCCAGAGCTGATTTACTAGTACACCACTGAAAGTATCTCACAAATGTAATTCTGAGTGAAAGATGCCGAACACAAAAGTAAATATACTGTATAATTCTGTTTATAGAAACTGCAAAACTAAATGTTGGTGTTAGAATTCAGGATAGAATAGTGGATATTAGCCAATGTGAGGAGTAGTGATGTAAAGGGGATTGAGGAGGGCATCTGGAGTTCCTGGTAAAGCTCTGTTTCTTGATCCTGATGCTGAATTATCATTGTTTGTAAAAATTCATGAAGCTGTACGATTATGATTTGTGTACTTTTCTGTAAGTATGTACACATCAATTGAAAACTTTCTTAAAATAAAAAAACAAATAAATGCATAGCATGATATCATTTTGTATTTTTAAAGGTATTGTGTATATGCATCGAAAAATGTCTGGAAGGATTAATACTAAGATGTTTACAGTACTTACCTCTGGAGGGTGATATGGTATAGGAAAGGAAAGAAGGGTGTAAAAGATTACTTTGAGCTTCTTATTTCCTATACTTCTATATACATTTCTTAAAAAGATAAACACGCTTCATTTTAGTGTTAAAATTTAACTGAAACCCTCTATATTTTTTCTTAAAATGTGTCCTTTTACAAACCCATTCTATCATTTGATTGAAAAGCTAAATATTCTATTTCTCAAAACTTCAAAGGAAAGAAACTTGTCTGCAAAGATTCCCCTAGTTTAGGAGAATGAGAATTAATTAGTTTAAAAGAGTGGAATTTAGAGGAATCATTAAGAAATAATCTTATTTACCTATACACCTATCTTTTTATTTTAATCAATTTTTGTGATTTATAATTTATATACAATAAAATGAACAGAATTTCAATGTGTAGTGAAAAGAGTTTTACAAATGTATATGTTCATATAATCACCCTCCAACTTTAAAAGATTGAAAATTTTAAAATGATAGAAAATCACTTGGAGAAGAGAGTTCTTGTCTTTCCAAGCTACATTATTTAATGTGTAATATAGAGTGCAAGCATTCTGTGTTTACAGATTAAGTGGAAGTCATGGAGTTCTGTTTCTGTTTTTGTTTTTGTGTTCAAGAATGTTTATTAAAGGTTTTTTTTTATTGGAGTATAGTTGATTTACAATGTTGTGTTAGTTTTTGCTCTACAGCAAGGTGAATCAGTTATACATATACATATATCCACTCTTTTTTAGATTCTTTTCCCATATAGGTCATTACAGAGAATTGAGTAGAGTCCACTGTGAAATACAGTAGGTTCTTATTAGTTATCTATTTTATATATAGCAGTGTGTATATGTCAATCCCAATCTCCCAATTTATCCCCCCCTTTCCCCCTTGGTAGTCATAAGTTTGTTTTCAACATCTGTGACTGTATTTCTGTATGTAAATAAGTTCATTTGTACCATTTTTACAGATTCCACATATAAACGATATCATATGATATTCGTCTTTGTCTGTCTAACATACTTCACTCAGTATGACAATCTCTAGATCCATCCATGTTGCTGCAAATGGCATTATTTTGTTCTTTTTTGTGGCTAAGTAATATCCCACTGTATATATGTACCACACCTTCTTATCCATTCCTCTGTTGGACATCTAGATTGCTTCCATGTCCCAGCTATTGTAAATAGTGTTGCAATGACCATTGGGGTACACGTTTCTTTTCAAATTATGGTTTTCTCTGGATATATGCCCAGGAGTGGGATTGCTGGATCATATGGTAGTTCTATTTTTAGGTTTTTAAGGAACCTCCATACTGTTCTCCATAGTGGCTGTACCAATTTACATTCCCACCAAAAGTGTAGGAGGGTCCCTTTTCTCCACACCCTCTCCAGCACTTATCGTTTGTAGATTTTTTGATGGCGGCCATTCTGACCAGTGTGAGGTGATACCTCATTGTAGTTTCGATTTGCATTTCTCTAGTTAGTGTTTCTCTAATAGTTAGTAAAGATGTTAGAGCATCTTTTCATATGCCTCTTGGCCATCTGTATGTCTTCTTTGGAGAAATGTCTATTTAGATCTTCTGCCCATTTTTAATTAGGTTGTTTGTTTTTTTGATATTGAGCTGCATGAGCTGTTTGTATATTTTGGAGATTAATCCCTTGTCGGTCTCTTCATTTGCAAATATTTTCTCCCCTTCTGTGTTTTGCCTTTTTGTTTTGTTTATGGTTTCCTTTGTCATGGAGCTTTAAAGTATTTTTCTTTTTAGAACATTATTTTTAAAAAGTAAATATGTATTAGAGCCTGGGGATAAAGGAGCTAAAAAAATTTTAATTGTTTTCTTTCAAACATATTCCAGAGATGAGTGTAATACTGTTTGATTTAGTTCATGTCTGTATAAAGACAGATTTATCTTGTCCTTATTGCCATATTGACTGATCTAATCACTTTCAATTTATGAAAGAAATATTAGTATTATGCATAGAGTATCTCATTTTACTCTTTGGAATATATTTCTTTACTGTTCTCATAAGAATAGTTTTTTCTTAAGTGTAGGTTAGCATAATGATAGTGTATTGGTTTCAAACACAGGAGATTTCTAAGTACATATATGATGTTTACTTAAAATAATCTGATCAAATAAGATAATGATTTTACATGATTTTTTGAAATACGTAACAACAGCATCTCTTATTCACTTACAGTGATCTAAGTGCCAGGCTTTTCTGCTAACATTTTTTAACCACCGCGTGCAACAGGAACTTGTATTATTACTATTTTATAGATGAGTAAACTGGAGGTTAGCAAGACTAAGGAAATTACATTAGAGTACACGACAGGGCGGTTAATGGAGGATGTTGCCAAAAAGAATCCAAAATCTAGATAGCCTGCACTGCTTTGTTAAGGAATTTAGAATCACTATATAGTGCACTGGATTCCACTTAAGGTTTCTGAGTTGGGAAATCAAAAACAGAGTAGAGACCTTGGGAAATTAATCTGACAACATTGTTCTGTTTGAGCTCTCAAGCTTCCTGCCACTTGAGTTGACAGCAATATTCCAAGATTTCTTGGTCAAGACTGCTTTAAATCATTTCAGCCTAACAAGGTTGGATTATACACATTCTCTCCAAGGCTGGTTAGCCAGCACAACTATTTTGTACTGATTTATATGTATTCAGTTCTAGCCAGTCATAGGTAGGGAATCATAATAGCTACTATTTATTGAGCATCTGCTTTTACCAAACCTTACAGTCCAGAGAGTCAGAAATCGCAGCTTAAGCAAAAAAAGATCTTATTATTTGGTGTTTCTGTGACGCAGCCCAGTACTTGGCCCATGTTGATAATTTTAAGAGATGGCTTTCAGACTGAATAAAATATCTAAATGAGTATATATTAGTAAAGGACAAAAATGCTTTCTCTCTTTACTGAATTAAAGTTAAATAGTTTCATTTTGTACTCTACTGTTCTATTGTTTAAAAGAGTTTTGTAACTAGGTAATAACTATTCATCATCTAATAGTTGCTGTACTGTTCAATCATTTAAAGGTATTTATCGTATACGTATTATGTGCCAAGTGCTCTGTCAGGCACAGCCCTTCCTCTTTGGAGCTTTCAGTCTAAAGATTCTGTAAGAGCTGATAACGAGTAGCAGATACAAGTGTATTACGTTTCCTTCGTTTAATATTTCTATTCTGAATCTCTTATTTCCTGTACTGGGAGAGGAAGAGGATGATCAGGTCACATTTTACCTTATCTACCTACCTACAAAGTAAAGCCACACATTTTTTGTGTATGGATGGGCCTATGGCACTATGAAATATTTCAAGGTGTTCTTCAAACAAAAGCTAATGATGTTAATAGGAGTCATTAGGTACAAACAAGGAGCCCAAAATGCTTTCCTGAGCACAAGCTATTGCTGTTCTTTTTGGCTCATAATCTCTGTTTTCTGGTATTGTTATTTATCTTTCCGTTTAGGTCCTGCCTTCCCCCTTTGAGTAGAGTTCTTCAGTAACAGTAATGATCTCTTATACCTCATAATGCTTCTTTACTTAGCATGTCATCCATTCATTCAAAAGGGTGTTTCTATATGCGAGGCATTGTGATAACTCTGGAAAATAGACGGGAACGTGATATGGTTCCTGGCACCAAGAAGCTTAAATCTGAAAGGGAATAAGAGAGTAACATGTGTAACAAAAGGCTGACACAAAATTAAGGAAAAGTAGAGATCACTGTATTAGTACCAAATGTCTATGAATATCAAGAAGACTTCACAACATAGGTATTTTTAAGCAGGATCTTTAAAGAGAGAAAAAATTATGCATATGAACGTGGAAATAATACGTCCATATAAGAAGTTATGCATATGAAAGTGGAAATAAGATGTCCACATAGACGAGTACATTTGCAATTTTGGACACTTTCAAAAATAAAGCATTATTAAACAGATGTTGTATTCATTTTTCCTTGGGAGTTTATGAGTCATAATGAATGTGTGAAGGAAGTAAATGGTGCAGGGTTGGGGAGAGTATTGTATGAAACCAATGCTTTTGAAATCTCAAATAGCAACCCAGGCAAGGTGTAGGGATGTCAGATTTTTCATTTGTCATTAGGTGACATAATACATAGTGAATTATCAAGCAAATAGTTTTCCTTTCGAACATTAAAGTTGTTCTTCTGTTCAATCATTCACCTGTTCGTTAATTGAAACAAATAGCCATTCCTAGCTATCTTGTGCCAGGAGATATGGGTATAAATATGTATCAAATAAAGTCCTTGACCTCAAAAAAAAATTCACAACATCCAGGAAGATGGACAAGGAAACACAGTTACAATGTAGTATGATAAATGTTTCAATCAAGAAAAATAACGTATCTTACGGGTTTGGCATTTTTCTTCTACAAGTCCTTGTATGAAGAATCATCTACAATCTTTCCTCAATAGTCGAAGAAGGAAGTACAGTGTGATCTAATGCTTATCAAAGCAAACATGTGTCAAGTTTTTTGGGGGGGAAGGTGGGTGTTAATCAACTTCATTAAAGCTTAGTTTCTTCAGCTGTAAAAGAGAAATAGTAGCAACAGAAAAATCTAGTGTGGCTTGCCTCAGTGAGAATCCTGCGCACCGCAAGGAAGAGTAGCCCCTCCTCGCCGCAACTAGTAAAAGCCCTCGTGCAACAACGAAGACCCAATGCAGCCAAAAATAATAAATACAAAAAAAAGAAAGAAAGCAGCTTAAAAAAGAAAAGAAAAGAAAAGAAAAATCTAGTGTGGCTTGCAAAACCACCTGTTAGAGATTTCAAATTCTTTGGGGCTAAATCCTGATAATTAAATGAAATAATTCTGTAAAGCATATAGCAAGTGCCTGCCATGTGGAATGTGCTTATAATATTAATCAGTCATTAATTACTCTTAAAGCTATGTTTTCCCCACTAAACTGTAAGCTTCATGAGGAGAGAACGAATCCTTTCAATAAGATTTGACAGATGTTCATTTGTTCTCTGATTTCTTCAAATGTAGCCCAGCTCACCATAAGGGTATTAATTAAATTGTTAGGTAGTTGTAACATTGTTCAAAACCCTTCTTATATTTAATAAATATAATTTCCCTCAATTATACTCGCATCTGACCTTCAGAACATCTTTATTAACAGATGGTACTTAATAATGTTATTAGATGATCCTATATTTTACAAATGAGAAGATACATTCAAGTAAACCGAATATGTGACTCTCCAGGGTACAAGGCTTAGACAGGACCAGATCCAAAGCTTAAGTCCAAGTCTTCCGACTCCAAGCCCAGTGTTCCTCCCAATACAAGCAAAGAGCTTAGCAAATGCAGCCCATGCTCAAGGGAGGCAGTACAGTGGTTTAGAGTAAGGCACACTTTGGATTTTGTCTTAGCTTTGTGACTTTGAGTGATTTATCTCATCTCATTAAATTTCAGTTTTCCTGCATGTAAAACGGGAAGGGTGATAGTATCAATCACGAAGGGTGCCGATGATTAAACGAGTTGATGTATATAAAGTGGCTCATTTAGAAAGTGCTCAGTAAGTATTATTCTTCCACCATTCCTGGTTAGATTTAACAATAGGAACATTAGGAGACATTTAATAAATATAAGCTATTGTTAGAAAGGGCTGAAGAAACTCCTTCCTTTCCTGTCCTAAGTCATCTAGTAGTTGTCTTGGTTCACTGTTAACATTTTAATTTTCCCACATCTCTTCACTCAGCTCAGAAATTCTTTATCAGAGTACCCAACATTCTCTATGATGTAGCCCCGTGTCTCCTCGCTCTCTCCCTGTTCGCTCCCTTTCCCAAAGCAAACTATCTGCCATTCCTTGACTATCGCTCTGGCTCCCAGACCCAAAGTTTCTTCTCATCTCCCCTGGTTCAAACTCCGCTGGTACTTCACGATTCTTTTAAATACAATGCTTCCGTAAAGCACTCCTAGCTAGAGGCCATGCATGCAGTCTCCCTTACAGATTATAAGAACATCGTTGATAAAGCATGTCGTTATTGTCCTCCTTTAGATATCATTGTTATAATTTTTTAAGAATTTATAACAGGGGTAGATTTATGTGTGATTGACTCTTCAGGTTAACTCAACAAAGACTGATTTCATACCCACAGTGTAAGAGAGTGCCAAGGGCAGCTCTGATATATAAAGAGATGTGCTCTCTGCCTTCAGCAAATTCCAATAATATTTCTTTAAAAATGGTTGTGCTATGTAAAGGGAGGAATAATTCCCTAATAATTGATAAGTATCAATGATCTTCATTAGGAAAAAGAGCACAGTGGTAACTGGCATTGACACCAAAATTCACTCCCTGAATATCCAAAGCAGTGCCAGAACTGGACACCACCGTTTTCTACTTGATTTTACTCCTTTTAGGGCTATAATAGTATTTAATAGGATTTCGGATCTGAAAAAAGTTCTTGAGGAATAGTTTAGTCTACCAACTTGCCTGGAACATGCATTTTCCTAGACAGACAAAAGAGGATCGTTCTATTGAATTACGGGGTACTTAGTGTTCTTTTTGTGAATCGGATTGTGGTCTGGAAGTGGAGAAAGGAGAAGAGTTTGTCCTTTGCTTCCTCCTTCCCTTTCTTCCTTCTTTTCCTTTATTTTAAAATAAGGGCTAGAAATTTTCAAACTAAACTTTTTTTTAAGCACCCCTCCGAAGGGGCCGGGTTTTCTTCTTCTGGGGACTGATACTGCCTCTTGCTCTCCGGGATTGGTTGAGAGTAAACTAGAAATACTTTCAGGGGCGGAGAAACCTGGAGTGCCCTGGGAGTGCGAGTGGACTGGGCTGGGAGTGGACTCTAGGCTGCAGAACTGCTAAAAGCGGCCCTCGAAGGAGGAAGCCTTTGCCCCGCCGCCCGCGAGGCAGCAGGGTGGCCACCGCAGAGACACCGGTCCCCGGAGGCCCCGACGGCCACACGCTGAGATGTGGAATCTCCTGCGCGAAACCGACTCGACCTTTGTGGCCTGGCGCCGCCCGCGCTGGCTGTGCGCTGGGGCCCTGGTGCTGGCCGCCTGCCTCTTCGTCCTCGGCTTCCTCTTCGGTACGGGGGCCCTCGCCACGCACAACCCCGAGCCTACCCGGCTGTTTGGCGGTTCGCGGGATTCCCGGGCCAGGTGCTGGTCTCCCGGTCTCCCGGGGGGTGGGGGAAAGTGGGGACGAGCACCCGCGAGTTAGGTGGAAGTTGCTGGACGGACTACTGTTAAGACAGTCACCCAGGGTAAGGAGTAGAACGGAGAGACTCAAAGTGAACTTGAGAAAGTTCCAACTGCTGGGGCCCTGCGAGCAATCGGTACGTTTTAGTAGGAGCGCCGGATCTCTGGGGGCATTTGCTAGGTCGTCCCAGGAGCTTTGCAAGAAACGACTCTTACCTGTTTGGGGTCTTTATCTAGTGCCTGTGCCTGGACCTGCTTCGTGTATACAGTAGGTAGAACTCAGGGCACTGCTGCGTGGGAGCCCTATTCTCTCATTCTTTCGTCCTTGCGAGTAAATAAAGAGGAACATTTAGGAGCTAACCGGCTGACATTGTCAGTGCTCTGAACAGATCCTTAATAGCAGTTCTTGAGCGTTTTCCCCTGTGTACTGATTTGCAGACTTAACCCAACTCTCCATGATTACCAGGGGGCAGCACAGATTCGCTGAGACTCTTTTAAATTCTAATTTTAACTCTGCAACTTCTCTGTGTCCTTGAGCGAGTTACCGAGTCTCTCTGAGCCACAGTTTGTCAACCTTTGTAAGAATACTATCTGTAAGTTAGTAGGAATCGTAAACGAAATAGCATCTAAAGCTCCTGGCACAGTAGTGGGGTATTGGCACTTTTTAAAAATTCTTTCCTGGTGAGGAGATGCTTCTAACTGGACATTAATGCACAGGACTAGCGTTAAGGTATAGCCTGATAGTTCGGCCGTACTCTGAATTCTGGGTCCCCTTTCTGGGATTTAGGAGACCAGGGCGTAGACCAACTAAGCTGGCTCAAATTCAGCCTCTTCTTGCTTGTTGTGTAACCTTTGAGCCACACTCTGCTCATAACTAGCATGTGGATATTAGGGTTATTGTGGGGCTTAGATAAGTGTGCTCGTTAAGGGCACACTTCAACTCGAGTTTCAGTTTTCTCAGCTGTACAACGTGGGCAAGGGTAGCATGAGGATTAAAGTCTTCTGCATCTTTTAAAAACATTTTATTCGTCCCAGTATTGCCCTCAGCCCCACCCTTATATTCACTGCTCAGTGGCTGTGGGTTCTTTATTAATGTTTGTTAATTTTTTTCCTAGGATTCTCTGCTCCCTCCCTCCCACAGGCCTCCGTCCTTTTTATCCAGCTCATTTTTTAGATCTCGATTCAAGCATTTCATCCTCCGAGTGCCCTTATCCTACAGTCTAATCCAAGTCTCTTTATTTTACATACTGGTGGAACTGTATTTCCATTTGCTGCCAACCATTTATTTCAATATGCGTGTATATATGCATGTGTGTAACGTGTATGTGATTAATAACTTAGAAAGCTCCATGAAAGCTAGCTGGGTGATTTAGGTAACCATTTTATGCACAGATCATATCATTTATCTAAATAAACTATGTCACGAAGCCAACTACCAGGGCTAATGGCTCTACGCTATCTGGCTACCCATTGCTCTAGTCTCTGTTCACTGTGTGTCTTGCAGAGATGTTGGGTGAATTGGAGTTTCACTGTAGCTCTCTGAAGTTGAACTTTTGAAGCCTACTTCAACTGCAAGCACAAAATATTTAAGCTTGTTTTGCTTTAGTTTCAGAATCAGAACAAATTACAAGTCTGAATTGCCTTCAACTCTTTGAGATAATTTATGTACTTGAAACATACTCATAATTAATTCATTACAAATATTTACTAAATGCTTATTCTGGGTCAGCAGAGGCGTCGTCACTGAGGATAGAAGCTTTAAAGAGAAAGAAGGTGGATCTCCTCTTTGCCTTCATTTTTCCCATCAGTTGAACCATCTTCAATTTTAGCGCTAATTTCATAAAACATTTCTTAGAATAACAGCAATACTTATTGAAATTGGATTTAAAAATATGTTGCAACTGATTTGTAATTAAGTCTGTCTGCATGATTTTTTTTCCAATAGAAGTAGGCAAGAGCAATGAAACTTTGGAAAATCTCAGTTAATACCAGAGGTCATTGATGTTTTATATATGATAAATACAATAATAAGAAAAAATAGGCCCTGTCTATAAGCTCAAATCTCATTCCTATATTTGTTTGTATTTTACAGGATGGTTTACAAAATCCTCCAGTGAAGCTACTAACATTCCACGGCATAATGTGAAGAAAGCATTTTTGGATGAATTGAAAGCAGAGAACATCAAGACGTTCTTGTAGTAAGCATATACTTAAAAGTTTACTATTCTGTTTAGAAGTTTTGATTCAATATTTCATAAACAGAAACTGACTTTTTAAAAAGGTTTTATTACTGAAGATCTTGTATCATGTGTCATCTGGAGAGGATTGTACCTTCAGCTGAACTTTATCATGATAGATTTTTTAAAGCAGGTGTCACTAAACTTTTTCTGTAAAGAACCAGCTTTTGTAGGCCAGCTGATCTGTGTCCCAGCTACTCAGCTCTGCTATTGTAGCACCAAAAAAGTGATAGTAAATACGTAATTGAATAAGTGTGACAGTTTCGATAAAACTTCATTTGTAGGCACTGAAATTTAAATTTCATATAAATGATATGTCACAAAATATTATTCCTCTTGATTTTTTTCACCTATTTAAAATGTGATAACCATTTTTAGCTTGTGGGCTGTACAAAGAAAGGAAGTGAGCTGGATTTGGTCAGTGAAACATAGTTTGCTGACTCCTGTTTCAGAGGAAGATAGTATATTTTAGTCAAAAGAATAAATTTTGGACTTCGAAGTCAGACATACGCAAGTTTAAATTCCATCTTCGCCCACTGATATTAAAGTAAGTTTGAGTGAATACTTAACCTTCCTGAGCCATCATTTTCACCTCTATAAAATGGGGATAGTGATATTGTTCTGATGAGCATGAAATTAGAGAGCATATATGTGACCTAGTGTAGAAACCAGCTCCCTATTTCCTGAAATAGCTATCCCTGGTGTAGGGAAAAAGAGGTAAATGAGTAAATTTTAAAAAGTATTTGCAAGGCAACTAAAAATAAAACACTTTTATTGAATAATTGATTGGAATGCTTAGCTTTTTCAAAGTGACATACTTGAAGTCCTGATAACGATTAAAGGACTCCTTAGTGAATACAAGTTATAATTTTATGTAAAAACAGTCAAGTAAGTATATATATGTATAGATGTACCTACACATAGTCATACAAACACATATGTCTATTTAATTACGATAGAATTAAAACTATGAATAAAATTTGCTAGGGCATCTATCAAGTCTTTGGAAGGGCCATTTCAAGTGAGAGACCCAGAAGCTTAAATTTTGTGGAAATCCTTCTGCCTCTTGCACTTCTTTTACTATAATTATGTATAATAGGTATAATAAAAGTGGAAGTCTGGTGAGATATAATCTTCACTCCTAGACAGGGGTGCTGCTTCTGCTTCATTTTTCCTTTTCTAACCTGTGAGATGGAGTGACCAGCAAAGAAAGAAAATGAATGCCTTCCTCTAGCTCACTTTCTGGGCTGTCAGCTTCTTGCTTATTCTCCGTGGCGTTGACCAAGCTCCTCTAACTGTTTAGAACTCAAGGATTTGCATCATTAACAAACAAAAGAAAGAGATTAACAGAACCCCCCACTCACCCCTCCAAGGACCACGGAACCTCCAGAAGCCTCCTGGACTCTCCAGAATTCCAATTTGCCATTTGTCCATCAGAGTGCTTTCAGTCTATTTAGACCCTTAGGTTAGGGGTCATTAAAGCCTCAGATCCTCTGTCTTTTTCCCCTTTCTAATCCTTCGCTTTACTACTAAAAATTCTCTACTACTTCTAAGTCACCTGACTCTCAATAGTGGCTGGGGCAGCGCGTTAAGTAGGGGCTGCCTTTTCAGTCTTCCTTGGGGTGCAAGGTTGTCCTAGTTTTCCCTTTTGTTTTGTAACATCTAGTTAAATTCTCAGATCTGTTCACTATTTTGCATGTCTTTAGAGGGAATTTCCTTCTCCACCCAGTTCTGAAAGACAAGATTATTTCAGAAGAGTGTCTTAGCTTTCACTGATCTACATTTGAATACCAGTTCCGTCTTTCACTGGCTGTCTTTAGGTCATCTAACTTCTCCAAGCACTGTGCATTTGTAAACCAGATGCAATGTATGAAAACAGGAATACCAATAGCTCCCTTTATTAACTGAGATAACATAATGATCCTTGGAACATATATAAACTTTTCTAGCCAGACAGAGATGTATGAGCCTATTTGTTTTGTTAATACATGTTGTTGGCTATTTTGGATAGTTTGTAAATTATTCTTCTTATTAGAAAATAACTGGATATTCTAATAGAATCAAGACAGTGTGACACACTTCTCAATTGATTAAAACAAAAAAAAATGAACTTCTGTTTCTTAGCAGTTGTCTAATTGAGCCTCAAATCTTTGTGAATTAGTGAGGTAGCAATATTCTCCCCATGTATGGATGAGAAATTGAAGACATGGCCAGGATTACACAACAAGTTAGTGGCAAAACCTGTAATGC
Source organism: Tursiops truncatus (assembly GCF_011762595.2). Classification (NCBI taxonomy): domain Eukaryota; kingdom Metazoa; phylum Chordata; class Mammalia; order Artiodactyla; family Delphinidae; genus Tursiops; species Tursiops truncatus. Next base: position 30,645,096 of record NC_047041.1, read on the forward strand.
ACTGATTTTGTGGCCAGTTGATTTATTTATCCTTGGAAACAAATCTTTTTTCCTACTCATCATTTTCAGGATTAACTTTGCTCCAAATGAGTGGGTTCTAAACCTGATCATAGAACACCATTGCATCTTGGTGGGTAATGACAAAACTTGTACCAGGAATTTCACTCATAATGTTACCTAACCAAACTTGGGTCTGCTAGCCTGCTGTGCAGCAAAGCCAGTCTACTGCCACCAGGTTGAGGTGAAGGAGTCCAGCATTTACTGTAGGGCGTCAAATAGGGAGAACAGACAGCTTATGCTCAAAAGACCAGAAATCCCAGGTGGCTTTCAGGGGAGGGTTTTTTTTTCTTTAGCAACATATATAATTCCTTCTCTCCTTTATCTTTTATTTATTATTATTATTATTTTTTGTGGTACGTGGGACTCTCACCATTGTGGCCTCTCCCATTGCGGAGCACAGGCTCCGGACGCGCAGGCTCAGCGGCCATGGCTCAAGGGCCCAGCTGCTCCGCGGCATGTGGGATCCTCCCGGACGGGGGCACAAACCCGTGTCCCCTGTATCGGCAGGCGGACTCTCAACCACTGTGCCCTCAGAGAAGCCCCCACTTTGCTTTTGTAAAGTATAACACCTCAAAATATTTTTTTTAATGTAAATCAGCCTTACTTGGTTGTTGATTTAAGATAAAGTCTGACTAAAAATTTCTAACCACTTTCAATTTTTTTTCAACAGCAATTTTACACGGATACCACATTTAGCTGGAACAGAACAAAACTTTCAGCTTGCAAAGCAAATTCAATCTCAGTGGAAAGAATTTGGCCTGGATTCTGTTGAGTTAGCCCATTATGATGTCCTGTTGTCCTATCCAAATAAGACTCATCCCAACTACATCTCAATAATTGATGAAGATGGAAATGAGGTAAAAAGAAAGAAAGAAAAAATAAGCCCCCCGGTCTACTATTTTGAAATACCTTATGTGAAAGAATGCCCTTTACCATCTCCAAATACTGGTAGAAATCAATATTGACACTTGTGAATGATGCCTTTTATAATCTTATTACTGGTGCCAACTCTTTCTTATGATGTTTGAATTTATGTGATGTTGGAAAGATTCTGAAAAATTGATGTTTGATGACATTTGCTATTTTCTGTGTTTTAGTATTGTACACTAATATAAAATATGATATATCAGTAAACTTCTAAGCAACTAAATTGATACATTTTTGAAAGATTTGGACTATAAAAGATCATGCATAGATTTGAAGATGCTAGAAAATTCAGAGAAGTGCTGTTTGAGCTAGTCAGGTTTTTATTTGTACTTAATGATTAAATCTCATATGATCATGTGTTCAGCTCTGCGCCCAGAACTTGGGTGTGGGCATTTGGAAGGAGGAGAATTTGGACAGAAATACTATAGAATTATATCTACACTAAAAAATTTACAATCTTCTTTGCTAGTTAGGGCACTTGGGAAAGAAGATAATACAAGTAATTGAGGTATTTCTTATCACGATATATATTCAATATGAAAGCTCATAAAATATAACTCAACATTCATCCCTATTTGCCTTACAGCTACCATATTTAAAGTAGCCCCTTTTACTCTGGATAGCTTCTTTCAGTCCTTTGGTTAGCTGGGCCTTCTAAATTGCATATAGCTTCAGATATGTTCAGTTTGATCAGTCAACTAAAAATGTCATGTGATTTAAGTATATATAAATTTTTAATCACCTCCCCTTATTGACTAATGAATCAGCCTCTTCTTAATAATTAATATGTTGTTTTAAAGTCAGTGATGTAATCCCATGCTAAATTTCCTAATATGAGTTGAAAGTTTCCATATTCACTATTTTCAATTATGGTAGTTAATACTGTTTAACTTTAAAAAATATTATCAAACTATTTCAAAATTTTAAAAATATTTTTAAGGTAGGTATGGGGAATACTGATATACTTCCTATGGTCCCATAACCTTTATTAAATAAGCAGGGTCATATCTATATAATTAAATATTAAGGGGTCTTTAAATGTATATTTAGGTAGATTATTTAATGATGTAATAAAATATTGGTAATGTTAAAAAATACACATACTTAAACCAAATTTGATCTATTAAATTTGGCAATTGTGTGCAATGAGGAAAATAGCAAACTTTCAATTCTCTTCTTTTTTCCTTGCTCTTCACTTCCAATTTTGACTGTACCTTTGCTTTTATTTCATTTCATTGTTTCTTTTTGCTATTATAAGCACTTATGAAATTTCTAAAGCCTGTCACTTAATATAAACCTAACTTGTAGAAGTTTCATTTTGGAGATTTTCCTGAATGGTGTTAGCTGCCAAAAGCTTATCAACTTGTTTGGAAGTTATATCATTAAATCATTTATTTTTACCCAAGTTTTACCTGCACAAAAAGAATCACACAGTTCTCCTAAGGGCCCCTCTATATCCCCCTTCCCTGAGGCAATCACTGTTCAGCACTGAGTGGTTCTTTTGGTATTTACTTCTGTTTCTTTAAATGACATGCTTGTATTGCTTGTGTTTCAAATTCAGGCACTATCTTTTGACCTTGTGACAGTTCAGCTCTATTCTCACCCCAACTACAAATGCTCTTTTACTGTGTCCCCATCTCCCAGTTTAATTATTGTGACTATTCATAGCCAAGCTATGTGGTAAACTGCAAACTTTTACTTTCCTGCACGACATAGAGGAGTTCCCCTTCCCACAGGCAACAAATATGATTAGCATTTTATAGATTCTGCAAGAAATATTTTTAATACTATATGCATTATTTCATCTTTGTTTACATAAGGATAATGTGCCATATGGATTGAACTATATATATTACCTTTTTTATGTCACAGAAAGTAAATAGAAATTTGTAAACCAAAATTATTTTAGTTATACTCAGAATACATAATTTGAGGCTATATTAGTGAATTTTGGATAGTGAGCAGTGCTCACTGGTGTATTGTCTACCTTTGATAAAGTCACCCAAAAGACTCTTTTCCATTACCTTAAGAAACTTTTCCTAGTTGTTAGAATAACTCATAAACTTGATGTAAAATCCACCTGCTCAGTGGTGTTGTAAAATTGAAGATTACCATAAAGGCAAATCAAGTGAGACGAGCTTGAGTACTTCCTTGGCTGAAAGACTTGCTGATGGGATGACTTTGTCTCTAGATGGATTTTTATTGCACTTTAGTATAGTTTTTCTTATAATCTTTCCCAGTGATTCAGCTGCATTTGTACCCTATGTGGACCACAGAAAAATTATGGGAAAGATGGAAGATATGGGAATTTTTGAAGAGTAGTAGTTGATTTGGTGTCATTTTAGGTTCTATCAGCATCAGAAGTAGGTAACTGGTGCTCTAGTCAGTACAATATAATGTCAGCTCAGAGTCACTCCCCATCTCCCACAACCCTTTGCATTACTGCACAGACCAGGACTTATAGTTTAACATTAAAAATGAGTGGTGATAGCAGGTGTCCTTGACTTGAACGTTTTTAATGTTTCACCTTAATTTTGATATTTATATCAGGTTACATTAATTCACTTCCTTTCCAAGTTTACTAAGACTTTTTGTCATGGATTTATGTTGAATTTTATCAACACTTTTTTTCTTTTTTATGGATATCTTTTGAGATGAGCGTATAATTTTTCTTTTTCACAATGATAATTATATTAAATGATATTCTAATATTAGACTAATCTTACATTTTTGAAATTTGTAATATTAGTCAGTAGTAGAGTTTTCAACTCATATATCTATATATATTCAGTTTATATTCATAGCATGTTTGGCCTGTATTTCTGCAATTTGCTTATTGGGGTATAATTTCTAGATTAGACTTGCCTTATAAAATGAGCTGAGTTTTTAATCTCTGAAATACGTTGTGTTATACTTAATCTTTTACTTTCAAACTCAAAGTAAAAGCAGTTGGTTTTGATACTTTGTTTTGTGGGAGATTTTAAAGTACTGATTCAATTTTTTTTATTGTTATAGGACTATTTAGGTTTTAAAAAATGCATCCTTATGTCAGTTTTAATAAATTTTTTAAAATGCATTTTTCCATTTCATCTAAGATTTCAATTATTGGCACAGTTCTTCCTAGTATTTTCTTATTACCTTTTTGAATCTGTTCGACATCTATAGATATGATTTTTTTTCAACCCTTAATATTATTTATTTGTGCTTACCTTATATTTTTTTCTTATTGACATTGACAGAGATATGTCAATTTTACCTGTATTTTCAAAGAATAAACCTTCAGCTTTGGCAATCATTTCTTGTATATATGTTTTATGTTTCATTAATTCTGTTCTTACTTAATATAATTTCCTCTTTTACCTTCCTGGTGTCTATTTTGCTGTTCTTTGTAACATTTTCAGTTGAATACTTAATTTATTGATGTTCAACCTTTCTTCTTTTCTAATATGAGTATTTAAAACCATAAATTTCCTTCTAAGAGCCACTTCAACTAGATCTCACAAGTTTGGAGAAGTGTTTTAGTTATCATTAATATCTTAATATTTTCTAAGTTCTATGTTTTCATCTTTGAACCTTGGAGCTATTTAGGGGTATTTTTAAAATTCCAAATTTAAAAGTTATTCCACTCTCGGTTTCATCTGATTTTCTAACTTAACTACATTGTGATCAGATAATGTGGTTTGTATGACACTAGTCATTTGGCAATTGTTGAGGCTTCCTTTATAGCCTATTATGTGGTCAATTTTTATAAATGTTCTGTGTTTATTTGAAAAAAATGTATTCAGCTGTTGAGTTTAATGATCTTATATTTGTTCATTAGTTCAAGTTTGTTAATTGTTTGGCTAAAATCGCCTTTATCCTTGATGTAGTCTTATTTTGTCTGCAATCTTTATTAATTGCTGGGAAAGGAATGTTAGATTATCTAACTATAGTGGTGGATTATTTTTATTTCCCTTTGGAATTCTGTCAGTTTCTTCTTCCTGTAGCTTGGAGCTCTCTTTTAGAGGTAGTGGTTTGGAACCTAAAAAAAAAATTGATACCTACTTAACAATGACAGTGATACACTTGAAAGATTATATTATATTTGGTTCAAAGTGAATTTAACATTAATTTGCTCCCAAGTAATTATCTTAGCATTTTTATAAGTGACTAAGAATATTGTACGCTGTTATTTTTATTTGGGAATTAAAGTTTTCCTTCTAAATCAAAAGCTAGTGCTTATACATCCTCTAAGCGTCTCTAAGTTTATTCATCTCATGAAATCCTCATAGCCTCTAGCACAGTGCTGGCTCTTTGATCTGTATCTTTAAAATACCAAAGGCTTCATTAACCATCTACTGACAGAAAGAGATAGTACACATTTCCTTGTTTGGTCATAGTAATGAAACTTTACCTGATTTGCCTCTGATTATTATATTTTGTTTCTCTAGATTTTCAACACATCATTATTTGAACCACCTCCTCCAGGATATGAAAATGTTTCAGATGTTGTTCCACCTTTCAGTGCCTTTTCTCCACAAGGAATGCCAGAGGTAAAAATGCATGCAATAAAATAAAAATAACAAAGAGAACTTCCTTATACATACAGGCAATAATTAAAGAGGTATTAAGGAGGTTTTTGATGTAATCCAAATTCACCTTTTTTTATATTTAAGAAATAGAATTTCTTAGTAATAAAAAGGAATACATACTATTTTGTGTTCATAGTGTTTTTTAAGATAAAATTTGCTACACTGAGATGGAGAAATCCAAAATGTACATTTATGGACTTTTGACAAATGCATACACCTGTGTAATGCAAACCCCATCAACATATAGAATACTACTATCACTTCAGAAAGTACTTTTGAGCCCCTTCTCAATCAACTCCACACACTCTCAAGGCAATCATTCTTCTGATTTTTTTTTGCCACCTTTGATTAGTTTTGCCTATACTAGAAATTCATATAGATAGAATTGATAGCATGTAATCATTTGTGTCTATTTTCTTTCACTAAGCATAGGGTCTGTAAAATTCACATGTTTTGCATTTATCAGTAGATTGTTCCTTTTTATTGCCAAGTAATTTCCATTGTATGAAAATACTACATATCTTACTACCACTGTATAAGTTGGATTAATTTTCAAAGAACTTGAATGAGAATTTGAAATTGTTGCCATTTTCAAGTGAAGAGTACGAATGTCCATTTTAGAAAATGTTACGTGGTTTACTCAATAAAGCAGTGTGGGGGCTTCCCTGGTGGCGCAGTGGTTGAGAGTCTGCCTGCCGATGCAGGGGACACGGGTTCGTGCCCCGGTCCGGGAAGATCCCACATGCCGCGGAGCGGCTGGGCCCGTGAGCCATGGCCACTGAGCCTGCGCGTCCGGAGCCTGTGCTCTGCAACGGGAGAGGCCACAACAGTGAGAGGCCCATGTACCAAAAAAAAAAAAAAAAAAGAATAAAGCAGTGTGTATAACTATCATCTGAGATTTTACAGTAAATCCCCAGATTCTAGCATAGTAGTTTGTTTTTTTATAAGAAAGTTAAATTTGAAACAGTTGAATATAATTTATTAATGTCTTTTAAAATGTTATATCTCCAACCGTAATATTTAACATTAAGTAGATTCAGTTTTGGACATATTGAGTTTGAGGTGCCTAGGATATATTCCAAGAAGTTGCTAATAGACAATTGGGCATATTGAAATATCACTCAATAGGGAGATAAGGGCTTGACTATCATCAGAAACATCCTAAGTAAAAAATTTACATTTAGAATTGAATTGACATTTAAAGTTCTATCTTCACCAATTAGTTAAAATTTATTGCAAGAATATAAGGATGATTTAATATTTGGCAATGCCATGTTTTTTAATAAGTAAAGTTAAAAAACACTATTTTTATTGTTTTCTAATGTTTTGAATATTTGATTAACTTATAATTTAAAAACTCTCACAAACTTAGAATAGAATATTTTCTATTGGTTGTATGAAATTTACTTCAAATGAGTAGTTAACATCATAGTTAAGGGAACAGTATTAGAAAAATTCTCCCTAAATATTTGCACATAAATAGAATGCTTATAATCACTATAATTATTTCATAATTGACATGACATAGAAATAAGTTATATAAAAATTGGGAATGAAGATATAGTATATTTTAAAACTCAGGTGTCTTGAGGTCACCTAGACTTATTCCTCAAGGAATAATAATAATGGGTCCATGTAAGATCCCTAATTTAATTTCTTTCCTTTCATCTCTCATCCCTATTTTCAATCTCATTCCTCTTCTCCACTCCACTACACCCTGCCACTGACTCTAATGTATTTATACTTTTAGAAATGTATGTATTCTTACAAAAACATGGCCTTAATTTTGTGATTGGTGTATTTTAAATGTACGCAAATAATATTATACCTTAGGTCTTACTTGGTCTCTTACTGTTTTTCAATCAACTTTTTTTTTAATCTATTGCTTTATGTCAGAGTAGTTTGTTACTTTTCACAGTTGCATGTTATCCCATGTTATCATGCACACCACATGTAACTTATCCATTCTCTTAGTGGCAAACACGTGGTTTGCCTCTAAATTTAAATTACCACAAACAGTGTTGGAGTGAATATGCTCATGTATGGGCTCTCTGTGTAAACTAAACCAGGTATGGGATTGCTGGTTTGTAGGGAATACTTCATTTCACACTGTCAAGAGTGTAGCAGTTTACTGCTCCCTCCAATACTGTATGAGTGTTCCTTTCTCCTCACATTTTCATCAATGGCTGAAGTTATGTAACTTTCTAAATTTTGCTCATCTAATTGTTTTGTTGTTGTTTTAATTTATTTTGATTCACATTTTTTTATTACAAATAAGATTGTACATCTCCAGATATATTTATTAGCTATGCTGTGTTTTTGCTCTGTGAAATGATTAATTATAGTCTTCTTTTCCTGTTGAGTTTCTGGCCTTTTTCTTATTAACTTCAGAGATTTCTTAAATATTTTAGTTATTCATCTCCTATTGGTTTAGATATTGCAAACAGCTTCTCCTAAGTTTTCACCTATATTTGTTCATGTTATTTATGTTGCTTTTTACTGAAAAGGATTCTTTAATTGTGATATTTTCCAGTGTTCTCTTTATGTTTTCACACTTTGGGTCTTTATTAATTTCCTCATTCATTATTTTTTTAAACATCTTTATTGAAGTATAATTGCTTTACAAGGTTGTGTTAGTTTCTGCTGTATAATAAAGTGAATCAGCTATATGTATACATATATCCCCATATCCCCTCCCTCTTGCACCTAACATAGGCAGAACACTCTATGACATAAATCACAGCAAGATCCTTTTTCACACATATCCTAGAGAAATGGATATAAAGACAAAAATAAACAAATGAGACCTAATGAAACTTAAAAGCTTTTGCACAGCAAAGGAAATTATAAACAATCATATAAAACACAGATTCTGATTCCCATCACCTGAGTTTCAGTAGGTCTTGGGTGAAGCCTGAGAGTTTGTTTCCAGCAAGTTGCTAGATATTGTTGATTCTGCTGGTTCAAGATCCATGGTTTGAGAACCACTGGTCTCACGTCCCAATTCTGTCTCTATTAACAAGAGCAGGAAGATGGAAGCTTAAAAGAAATGGAAAATTGTAGGCTAACAGTGCAAGATTGTATTTATTCCCAGTTATAGAACAATGGTACAGTGTAAATTTTACAAGAAGGTCATTGTCTGAAAATAAATATTTTTTTCTAACTAGCAGTGACAACTTGCATTTGTGAAGTGCCGAGAGGGCCTATCTGTCCACACTTGTTTTCATTTTCAAAGTTTACTGTCATTTGCAAACTAATATCTTCTCCAATCCCTTCTCCATCATAATTTGCTTTGTGAGGAGTGCAGATTTATTAAAAGATAGCCACAATTTACAGACATTTACAGAAGTCTTCTCAAAGTTGGTGATATTAAATATGAATAAATTTCAAGTAGAACATTTACACTAAAACAAAATTCACTGAAACCAAATTGGTTAATGGCTTTGTATTCACAGTAGTATAAGAGTGAGCTCCAGAGAAGACTAACAGTTATAAATCAGACATACAGTGCTATCATCAATAGTGCATTAATATTGCATTGGTCTTAGGAGGAAAAGTAATAGCTAAAACTAATCCTTTTACTGAAGCAAAGATTCAGATGTCACCTTCTCAATAGACTTTCTCTCTTTTTCGAAAATTGCACCCAACTGAGTACAGTACAAATTCCCTGTTTGCCTACTGTATTTAAACTTTTTTTTTGAATTTTTCTACAGAACTCATCACCTTTTAATATAATACACAATTTACTTAGTTATTAATTTTATTGTTTATTATCTTATCTCTCTGCTTTCCACATGAATGTAAGTTTCTTCAAGGACAGGGATTTGCTGTATCCCTAATTCCTAGAATGATATGCCCTCAACGGGTTTGTGGAATGAATCCTTAAATCAGCTTGGAAACAACCTTATGTCAATATGTTATAAATTTGTTGTGCACATGTTATGAGATGTAGTTAAAGAGGAAAATAATAACCAAAATAAAATGATAGGATATCAGAAATCGTGTAGGACAGGGACTTCAAACTCTAGGGTATGTGAAGACTTTCCAAAGGCAGGCATAGGATCGTTTTAAATAAATCAGTTGCATCATCAATTTCTCAGTGGACTCTTCCATGGTATTGAGACCTAGCCCGTGGTGAGGTCCCAGTAGTACTCTGTCTCCACCTCCCTATTTACAGTTATTTTTATCTTATTTTATGAATGAGAGACATCACTCATTCATCCTAAAACAGGATGAAGAATATCTCTGAGTAGTAAAAACAAGCTCTGGGGCTCCAAACAAAGAGACAATAGTGAAAGATTCTAATAGCTGGGTAACAAAGATTTGGCAAGTCAAATGGTTTATAGTTGAACAAAATTAAAGATGAGCCTAATTGAGTTTCCAGCTGGTATCATTAGAATTAACTTGGATAAAAGATCAATGTGAGATTTAGGAGTTGTAACTTGGAAAGAGTTTAAATAATATAAGGAAATTCCATTTTTTATCATCCCCATCCTGAGGTTTCTCAGAACTTGTCTAAAAACAAGAAATGTAAATAAAACTGAGAGTGAGTCCTGACTCATTCTGGAAATAATTTATTCATCCGTAGATCCATGACCTAATGTTTTAACATCCCATAGCACTAAAAGTTGTATTTCAAGTAAAATTTTATGCTTAGGTATGTATTATTTATAAAAGTTTGTAATGATGTCGTTAGGCTCAATTGATACTACTAATAATTATAATAGTAAATTACTCTTGAAGAATTTTCTTAACATGTACAGCTTGTCATAGGAAATAAATACTTTTAAGCACTACACACACACACACACACACACACACACACACACACACACATTCTTAATCAAGGCAAGTTTGGCAGTGATTAATAAAAGACTTGCAAATGTACCCAGATTCTAGGTAACAGAAACTGAAATGGAATTTAGCATGCTAGATGGTTATTAAGGAATGTTCTCTTGGGATCAATATCTGTAGCAGGGAGGAGAAGGAAGCTGGAATAGGCAGAGGGAGAAGCTGCACCTCAGTGCTAGCTCAAGGACAGCCTCAGCTGACCCAATGGGCAGCTCTGGAGTCAGAATAGCCTTTCAAGATTGTCCTGGGCTGGACAAAGATGTCCAGGTATTCATATTCCCACATCGATCAGTCATTGAACATGTGCATCCTAAGAAGGGGCATGACCTTGAACAAGGTGGCTGTCTGTAGCTGATCGTAAGCAAGGGGCTGACTCCTGAAGGCTGCCTGCAGAGAGCCTGCCCTGCAGCAGGAGCAAGAACATCTTCAGTGAAGGGGAATCAACACCAATGCACTGGTGTCCAGCACAAACACATTTTACTTTAGAGTAAAATGCTTTAGGGAAACGGGCAAATACAACTTCAAGGAGAAAAAGCAATGATAAAATTCTGACTGAAGAGTGTGGTTTTAAAGTGGATGATATGGAATAAAAAATCATTATAATATTTAAATTCCTTTGGATATAAAGAAAAAGTGAGGCAAGACTACTTCTGAAAATGTTAATATTTATAATGTGCTGGAAATTGCATTGTTCACCACAACTTAAAGACATGCCAAAAAATTTCAGATGTCAACTTAAAAATAAAGGTGGGGGGCTTCCCTGGTGACGCAGTGGTTGAGAGTCCGCCTGCCAATGCAGGGGACACGGGTTCGTGCCCTGGTTCGGGAAGATCCCACATGCCGCGGAGCGGCTGGGCCCGTGAGCCATGGCCGCTGAGCCTGAGCGTCCGGAGCCTGTGCTGCACAACGGGAGAGGTCACAGCAGTGAGAGGCCCACATACCACAAAAAAAAAATAAAAAAATAAAGGGGGGGGGAGGACCTTCAAGATGGTGGAGGAGTAAGATGTGGAGATCACCTTTCTCCCCACAAATATATCAAAAATACATCTACATATGGAACAACTCCTACAGAACACCTACTGAATGCTTGCAGAAGACCTGACTTCCCAGAAAGCAAGAAATTCCCCATGTACCTGGGTAGGGCAAAAGAAAAAAGAAAAAAACAGAGACAAAAGAATAGGCATGGGACCTGCACCACTGGGAGGGAGCTGTGAAGGAGTAAAAGTTTCCACACACTAGGAAGCCCCTTCACTGGTGGAGACGGGGGTGGGCAGGGGGCGGGAAGCTTCGGAGCCATGGAGGAGAGCACAGCAACAGAGCTGCAGAGGGCAAAGTGGAGAGATTCCCGAACAGAGGATCGGTGCCGACCAGCACTCACCAGGCCGAGAGGCCTGTCTGCTCACCTGCCAGGGCAGGTGGGGCTGGGAGCTGAGGCTCAGGCTTCGGAGGTCAGACCCCAGGGAGAGGACTGGGGTTGGCTACATGAACACAGCCTGAAAGGGGCTAATGCGCCACAGCTAGCTGGGAGGGAGTCCGGGAAAAAGTTTGGAACTGCCAAAGAGTCAAAAGACCTCAGGGTGTGCGAGGAGAGGGGATTCACAGCACCACCTAAATGAGTTCCAGAGACGGGCGCAAGCCTCGGACACCAGAGACAGGCATGAAATGCTAAGGCTGCTACTGCAGCCACCAAGAATACTGTGTGTCAAAAACAGAAATACAGATCAATGGAACAGGATAGAAAGCCCAGAGATAAACCCACACACATATGGACAACTTATCTTTGATAAAGGAGGCAAGAATATACAGTGGAGAAAAGACAGCCTCTTCAATAAGTGGTGCTGGGAAAACTGGACAGCTACATTTAAAAGAATGAAATTAGAACACTCCTTAACACCATACACAAAAATAAACTCAAAATGGACCTAAATGTAAGGCCAGACACTATCAAACTCTTAGATGTTGAGGAAAACATAGGCAGAAAACTATGACATAAATCACAACAAGATTCTTTTTGACCCACCTCCTAGAGAAATGGAAATAAAAACAAAAATAAACAAATGGGACCTATGAAACTTAAAAGCTTTTGCACAGCAAAGGAAACCATAAACAAGACCAAAAGACAACGCTCAGAATGGGAAAAATATTTGCAAACGAAGCAACTGACAAAGGATTAATCTCCAAAATTTACAAGCAGCTCATGCAACTTAATAACAAAAAAACAAAAACCCAATCCAAAAATGGGCAGAAGACCTAAGTAGACATTTCTCCAAAGAAGGTATACAGATTGCCAACAAACACATGAAAGAATGCTCAACATCATTAATCATTAGAGAAATGCAAATCAAAACTGCAATGAGATATCATCTCACACTGGTCAGAATGGCCATCATCAAAAAATCTAGAAACAATAAATGCTGGAGAGGGTGTGGAGAAAAGGGAACCCTCTTGCACTGTTGGTGGGAATGCAAATTGATACAGCCACTATGAAGAACAGTATGGACATTCCTTAAAAAACTAAAAATAGACCTACCATATGACCCAGCAATCCAACTACTGGGCATATACCCTGAGAAAACCATAATTCAAAAATAGTCATGTACCAAAATGTTCATTGCAGCTCTATTTACAATATCCAGGACATGGAAGAAACCTAAGTGTCCATCAACAGTTGAATGGATAAAGAAGATGTGGCACATATATACAATGGAATATTACTCAGCCATAATAAGAAACGAAACAGTTATTTGTAGTGAGGTAGATGGACCTAGAGTCTGTCATACAGAGTGAAGTAAGTCAGAAAGAGAAAAACAAATACCGTATGCTAACACATATATATGGAATCTAACAAAGAAAATAAAAAGGTCATGAAGAACCTAGGGGTAAGATGGGAATAAAGACACAGACCTACTAGAGGATGGACTTGAGGGTATGGGGAGGGAGAAGGGTAAGCTGTGACAAAATGAGAGAGTGGCATGGACATATATACACTACCAAGAGTAAAAAAGATAGCTAGTGGGAAACAGCCACAGCATAGGGAGATCAGCTTGGTAGTTTGTGACCACCTATAGGGATGGGATAGGGAGGGTGGGAGGGATGGAGATGCAAGAGGGAAGAGATATGGGAACATATGTATATGTATAACTGATTCACTTTGTTATCAAGCTGAAACTAATACACCATTGTAAAGCAATTATACTCCAATAAAGATGTTAAAAAAAAAAAAGAATCTTGTGTGCGAGGTCACTATCCACACCTCCCCTCCCAGGAGCCAGTGCAGCCCGTCACTGCCAGGGGCCTGTGACCCAGGGACAACTTCCCCGCGAGAGCACACGATGCCCTCAAGCTGTTGCAATGTCATGCTGGCCTCTGCCATTGCAGGCTCGCCTCACGTTCTGTACCCCTCTGGCCTGAGTGAGCCAGAGCCCCCATATCAGCCGCTACTTTAACCCCCTCCTGTCTGGGTGAAGAACAGACACCAGAGGGCGACCTACATGCAGATGCGGGGTCAAAACCAAAGCTGAATCCCAGGAGCTATGTGAACAAAGAAGAGAAGGGGAAATCTCTCTGTGCAGCCTCAGGAGCAGTGGATTAAATCTCCACAATCAATTTGATGTGCCCTGCATCTGTGGAATAACTCAATAGACAATGAATCATCCCAAAACTGAGGCAGTGGACTTTGGGAGCAACTGTAGACTTGGGGTTTGCTTTCTGCATCTAATTTGTTTCTAGTTTTATGTTTATCATAGTTTAGTATTTAGACTTATTATCATAGGTAGCTTTGTTTATTGATTTGGTTGCTCTTTTCCTTTTTAAAATATATTTATATATAAATATATATATATATATAGTTTGTTTCTTTGTTTTCCTTTTTCTTTTTGTGAGTTTGTATCTGTATGCTTCTTTCTGTGATATTGTCTGTATAGGTTTGCTTTTACCATTTGTCCTAGTGTTCTGTCTGTCCATTTTTTTTCCTTTAGTATAGTTTTTAGCACTTGTTATCATTGATGGATGTGTTTATTGGTTTGGTTGCTCTTTTTTTTAATTACTTTTTAATTTTAATAATTAATTTTAATTTTTTTATTTTAATAACTTTATTTTATTATTTTCTTTTCTTTTTTTCTTTCCTCCCTTTTCTTCTGAGCTGTGTGGCTGACAGTGTCTTGGTGCTCTGTCTAGGTGTTAGGCCTGAGCCTCTTGAGGTGGGAGAGCTGAATTCAGGACATTGGCCCACCAGAGACCTCCCAGCCCCTTGTAATACTAATTGGCGAGAACTCTCCCAGAGATCTCCATCTCAACACTAGGACCCAGCTCCACTCAACGACCAGCAAGCTCCATTGCTGGACACCCCATGCCAAACAACTAGCAAGACAGGAACACAACCCCATCCATTAACAGAGAGGCTGCCTAAAATCATACTAAGTTCACAGACACCCCAAAACACACCACCAGATGCGGTCCTGCCCACCAGAAAGACAAGATCCAGCTTCACCCACCAGAACACAGGCCGCAATTTCCTCCATCAGGAAGCCTACACAACCCACTGAACCAACATTACCCACTGGAGGCAGACACCCAAAACAATGGGAACTATGAACCTACAGCCTGAGAAAAGGAGACCTTAAACACAGTAAGTTAAGCAAAATGAGAAAACAGAAAAATACACAGCAGATGAAGGAGCAAGGTTAAAACCCACCAGGCCAAAAAATGAAGAGGAAATAGACAGTCTACCTGAAAAAGAATTCAGAGTAATGATAGTAAAGATGATCCAAAACCATGGAAATAGAATGGAGAAAATACAAGAAATGTTTAACAAGGACCTAAAAGAACTAAAGAACAAACAAACAATGATGAACAATACAATAAATGAAATTAAAAATTCTCCAGAGGAAACAATAGCAGAATAAATGAGGCTGAAGAATGGAAAAGTGACCTGGAAGATAAAATAGTGAAAGAAACTACCACAGAGCAGAAAAAAAGATAAAAGGAATAAAAAGAATTAAGGACAGTCTCAGAGACCTCTGGGACAGCATTAAACGCATGAACATTCAAATTATAGGGGTCCTAGAAGAAGAAGAGAAAAAGAAAGGGACTGCAAAAATATTGGAAGAGATTATAGTTGAAAACTTCCCTAATACGGGAAAGGAAATAGTCAATCAAGACCAGGAAGTGCAGAGAGCCCCATACAGTATAAATCCAAGGAGAAACATGCCAGGACACATATTAATCATACTATCAAAAATTAAATACAAAGAAAAAATATTAAAAGCACCAAGAGAAAAGCAACAAATATCATACAAGGGAATCCCCATAAGGTTAACAGCTGATTTTTCAGCAGAAATTCTGAAAGCCAGAAGGGACTGGCAGAACATATTGAAAGTGATGAAAGGGAGAAACGTACAACCAAGATTACTCTACCCAGCAATGATCTCATTCAGATTTGACAGAGAAATTAAAACCTTTACAGATGACAAAAACTAAGAGAATTCAGCAACACCAAACCAGCTTTACAGCAGATGCTAAAGGAACTTCTCTAGGCAGAAATACAAGAGAAGGAAAAGACCTACAGTAATAAACACAAAACAATTAAGAAAATGATAATACAAACATACATATTGATAATTACCTTAAATGTAAATGGACTAAATGCTCGAACCAAAACACATAGACTGGCTGAATGGGTACAAAAACCAGACCCATATGTATGCTGTCTACAAGAGACCCACTTGAGACCTAGGCACACACACAGACTGAAAGTGAGGGGTTGGAAAAAGATATTCCATGCAAAAGGAAATCAAAAGAAAGCTGGAGTTGCAATTCTCATATCAGAAAAAATAGACTTTAAAATAAAGACTGTTACAAGAGGCAAAGAAGGACACTACATAATGACCAAGGGATCAATCCAAAAAGATATTACAATTGTAAATATTTATGCACTGAACATAGGAGCAGTTCAATACATAAGGCAAATGCTAACAGCCATAAAAGGGGAAATCAACCGTAACACAGTAATAGTAAGGGACTTTAACACCCCACATTCACCAATGGACAGATCATCCAAAATGAAAATAAATAAGGAAACACAAACTTTAAATGACACATTAAACAAGATGGACTTAATTGATATTTATAGGTCATTCCATCCAAAAACAATGAAATACACTTTTTTCTCAAGTGCTCATGGAACATTCTCCAGGATAGATCACATCTTGGGTCACAAATCAAGCCTCAGTAAATTTAAGAAAATTGAAATCATATCAAGCATCTTTTCTGACCACAATGCTATGGTATTAGAAATAAAGTACAGGGAAAGAAATGTAAAAAACACAAACACTTGGAGGATAAACAATATGTTGCTAAATAACCAAGACATCACTGAAGAAATCAAAGAGGAAATCAAAAAACACCTAGAGGCAAATGACAATGAAAACACAATGATCCAAAATCTATGGGATGCAGCAAAAGCAGTTCTAAGAGGGAAGTTTATAGCAATACAATGCTACCTCAAGAAACAAGAAACATCTCAAATAAACAACCTAAACTTACACCTAAAGAAATTAGAGAAAGAAGAACAAAAAAACCCCAGAGTTATCAGAAGGAAAGAAATCATAAAGATCAGATCAGAAATAAGTGAAAAAGAAATGAAGGAAACAATAGCAAAGAGCAATAAAACTAAAAGCTGGTTCTTTGAGAAGATAAACAAAATTGATGAACCATTAGCCAGACTCATCAGAAAAAAAAGGGAAAAGGGTCAAATCAATAGAATTAGAAATGAAAAGGAGAAGTAAGAACTGACACTGCAGAAATACAAAGGATCATGGGAGATTACTACAAGCAACTCTGCCAATATAATGGACAACCTGGAAGAAATAGACAAATTGTTAGAAAAGCACAACCTTCTGAGACTGAACTAGGAAGAAATACAAAATATCAACAGACCAATCACAAGCACTGAAATTGAAACTGATTAAAAATCTTCCAACAAACAAAAGCCCAGGACCAGATGGCTTCACAGGCGAAGTCTATCATTTAGAGAAGAGCTAACACCTATCCTTCTCAAACTCTTACATAATATAGCAGAGGGAGGAACACTCCCAAACTCATTGTATGAGGCCACAGCCACCTGATACAAAAACCAAAGATGTCACAAAAAAAGAAAAGTACAGGACAATATCACTGATGAACATAGATGCAAACCTCCTCAACAAAATACTAGCAAACAGAATCCAACAGCACATTTAAAGGATCATACACCATGATCAAGTGGGGTTTATCCCAGGAGTGCAAGGATTCTTCAATGTATGCAAATCAATCAATGTGATAAACCATATTAACAAATTGAAGGAGACAAACCATATGATCATCTTGATAGATGCAGAAAAATCTTTGGAAAAAATTCAACACCCATTTATGATAAAAACCCTGCAGAAAGTGGGCATAGAGAGAACTTATCTTAACATAATAAAGGCCATATATGACAAATCCACAGCCAACATTGTTCTCAATGTTGGTGGAAAACTGAAACCATTTCCACTAAGATCAGGAACAAGACAAGGTTGCCCTCTCTCACCACTATTATTCAACATAGTTTTGGAAGTTTTTGCCACAGCAACCATAGAAGAAAAAGAAATAAAACGAATCCAAATCAGAAAAGGAAAAGTAAAACTGTCACTGATTGCACATGACATGATACTATACATAGAGACTCCTAAAGATGCTACCAGATAACCAATAGAGCTAATCAATGAATTTGGTAAAGTAGCAGGATACAAAATTAATGCACAAAAATTTCTTGCACTCCTATACACTAATGATGAAAAATTTGAAAGAGAAATTAAGGAAACACTCCCATTTACCATTGCAATAAAAGCATAAAATACCTAGGAATCAATCTACCTAAGGAGACAAAAGACCTGTATGCAGAAAACTATAAGACACAGATGAAAGAAGTTACAAATGACACAAACAGATGGAGAGGTATACCATGTTCTTGGATTGGAACAATCAACATTGTGAATGAAAATGACTCTACTACCCAAAGCAATCTACAGATTCAATGCAATGCCTATCAAACTACCAATGGCATTTTTCATGGAACTAGAACACAAGATTTCACAATTTGTATGGAAACACAAAAGACCCCGAATAGCCAAAGCAATCTTGAGAAAGAAAAAGAGAGCTGGAGGAATCAGGCTCCCTGACTTCAGACTATACTACAAAGCTACAGTAATCAAGAGAGTATGGTACTGACACCTAAACAGAAATATAGATCAATGGAGCAGGATAGAAAGCCCAGAGATAAACCCATGTATCTATGGTTACCTTATCTTTGATAAAGGAGGCAAGAATATACAATGGAGAAAAGACAGCCTCTTCAATAAGTGGTGCTGGGAAAACTGGACAGCCACATGTAAAAGAATGAAATTGGAAAACTCCCTAACACCATACACAAAAAAAACCCTCAAAATGGATTAAAGAACTAAATGTAAGGCCAGACAGTATAAAACTCTCCGAGGAAAACATAGGCAGAACACTCTATGACATAAATCACAGCAAGATCACAGCAAGATCCCTTTTGACCCACCTCCTAGAGAAAGGGAAATAAAAACAAAAATAAACAAATGGGACCTAATGAAGCTTAAAAGATTTTGCACAGCAAGGAAACCATAAACAAGACAAAAAGACAACCCTCAGAATGGGAGAAAATATTTGCAAATGAAGCAACTGACAAAGGATTAGTCTCCAAAATATACAAGAAGCTCATGCAGCTCAATATCAAAAATCAAGCAACCCAATCCAAAAATGGGTAGAAGACTAAACAGACATTTCTTCAGAGAGGATATACAGATTGCCCACAAAGACATGAAAGGATGCTCAACATCACTAATCATTAGAGAAATGCAAATCAAAAGTACAATTTGGTATTACCTCATACCAGTCAGAATGGCCATCATCAAAAATTCTACAAACAATAAATGCTGGAGAGGGTGTAGAGGAAAGGGAACCCTCTTGCACTGTTGGTGGGAATGTAAATTGATACAGCCACTATGGAGGTTCCTTAAAAAATTTTAAAAGAACTACCATACATACGACCCAGCAATCTCACTACTGGGCATATATACCCTGAGAAAACCATAATTCAAAAATAGACATGTATCACAATGTTCACTGCAGCACTGTTTATAATAGCCAGGACATGGAAGCAAACTAAGTGTCCATCATCAGATGAATGGGTGAAGAAGATGTGGCACATATATACAATATAATATTAGCCATAAAAAGAAATGAAATTGAGTTATTTGTAGTGAGGTGGATGGACCTAGAATCTGTCATACAGAGTGAAGTCAGAAAGAGAAAAACAAATACTGTATGCTAACACATATATATGGAATCTAAAAAATTTTTTAAAAGTGGTTTTGAAGAACCTAGGTGTAGGATAGGAATAAAGACAAAGATGTAGAGAATGGACTTGAGGACACAGGGAGGGGGAAGGGTAACCTGGGACGACGTGAGAGAGTGGCATGGACATATATACACTACCAAAGGTAAAACAGATGGCTAGTGGGAAGCAGCCGCATAGCACAGGGAGATCAGCTCAGTGCTTTGTGACCACCTAGAGGGTTGGGATAGGGAGGGTGGTAGGGAGATGCAAGAGGGAGGGGATATGGGGATATATGTATACCTATAGCTGATTCGCTTTGTTATACAGCAGAAACTAACACACCGTTGTAAAGCAATTATACT
The DNA here is from genome assembly GCF_011762595.2 of Tursiops truncatus. Classification (NCBI taxonomy): domain Eukaryota; kingdom Metazoa; phylum Chordata; class Mammalia; order Artiodactyla; family Delphinidae; genus Tursiops; species Tursiops truncatus. The sequence goes on from NC_047041.1 coordinate 30,665,246, forward strand.
CCAATAAAGATGTTTAAAAAAATCCAAATTATAAAAAATAAAGGAGGGATACATTTCTCTTCAAAAATAATCTAGGGAGTAGGTGAGCAGAAAAAATGTGTGAAGAACACTGATCTAATCTAACAGGCCATTTTACAAATGATAATGTTGATACTCCGAGATGGTAGCATACTCGCACCTAATCCTGAAGCCAGACCCATAAAGCAGTATTACCTGACATTTCTTTTTTACCTGGTGGTGTGAAGACCCATTGTGAATATACTTCAAAAAGAATACAGCTCTCATCTAGGGCTTTTTCACCTCGGGTATCTGACCCCTGCCAAATTGCAGTGTGTATATTTATGTGTATTTTTCTGACGAACACTTCTATAGTTTTATGGTCACTTTACAGGAGACATCAACATAAACAGAACTTAATAGTTAACTCATAAGTCTCTACCCAGGTAATTGCCTTCTTAATTCAAGTTCATTTCTCTGTTGAATCTCTTACCTGAGGCTCATGCTTTTCTGACCCTCTTGCATACTCTTGTCTCTTACCTCTTTCAAAGATGTGAAACAGTCTTCACGCAGAAAAACCTCTTTTATTAAATCTTACTTGTAGTAAGTCATCCATGATCTCAACAGGGTGACCTAGTCTATGTTAACTACGCACGAACTGAAGACTTCTTTAAACTAGAGCGGGACATGAAAATTAATTGCTCTGGGAAGATTCTGATTGCCAGATATGGGAAAATTTTCAGAGGAAATAAGGTAAAAAATAATCTTTTTTTCTTTTCCACAAAAATAAAAAGTTATATTGTATCTTACATGGGTAGAACCACATCCTTAAAACTTTTGGAGGACTGTGATCTTCTCATACTCTGTACCAGCCCACCTAATAGGGAAGATACATTTTCTAGCTTATATACAGGGGTTTTAAACTGGGTCATTTGAATTTGGCCAGGGTAGAAGTTCAGGGAAACAGAACAGGTTTTTTCCATACCTACACATTATGCCTGTGGTCTACAAAGAAGCATGCATTTGATTTGTTGTTAACCTTCAGTATCTTTGTTTTAAATGTTACCTTTGAAAATATTTACTAAATTGAATTTTAGTATTAATTCTTATTATAGGTAATGAGAGAAACCAATTTATACACAGCAGTTTTGAAAGTTACTATCACTTAATTTGGCTTGATTTGCTAATATTTTTTCCTCTTTTGTGGGAAACTAAATTTCAGAAATATTCCCTCTCAACCATAGAAGAAATGGGAGTCTAGTCTGTGGAGTCTACTTGCTTATTGTGCTTCTAGACTAGAGGAAGGAAGTAGCACATACTCACTACCACTAATATGTACATTTTTAAAATCTGCTGCTCTGAGGGCTGATTCAGCCCTGGAAACTCATTTTTAGAGCTTGCAGTAGGAAAAAGAAAAAGCCAACTCTCTGTGAGATGTCCCTTGTTTTAAGTCTAAGGATAAAAGATTGAAGATAAAGTTTAGCTACTTATTTAAGAGTAATTTTGAGTTACCAACCTAAAATATGAAAGACTGTCTATTCCAGGTTAAAAATGCCCAGCTGGCTGGGGCCAAAGGGATCATTTTGTACTCAGATCCTGCTGATTACTTTGCTCCCGGGGTGGAGTCCTATCCAGGTGGTTGGAATCTTCCTGGAGGTGGTGTTCAGCGTGGAAATATCTTAAATCTTAATGGTGCAGGGGACCCTCTCACACCTGGCTACCCAGCAAATGGTGAGTGACCAGGCCTTAATCATCACAAAAACCTTAACATTGTAAAGTGATTTTACCAAAGGATTTCCTTTGACACATGGATAAAGTATGTCTTTTTCTCGTTCTCTTTGTGTCTAAGAATAAAGGAATTTGAACTCAGAAAATTGTTGGTTCGGGTCCCTTATCCCTTATTTGGAATCCTCGGGTCTGATAGGTTTTGAAATGCAGACATTTTCAGATATTTAAAAGTAATATGGTGCATATACCATTTCTTGCATAACATTCACATAGGAGGCTGGAACATAAAATGGGAAGCAAGCATGTAAATATTTTTGCAGTAAAATGTATGAATAATCATATTAAGCAGAGGAATGTAAGTAATATAGTCTGTCTATTCAAGTCAGATCTTGCTTCCAAATTAGTTTACATCAGATCATGTTTTGTTGACAAGTAAATTCCCCCCAATTAATGGATTTCACAGTTTTTAAAATTTCTAGTTGTAGATAAGGGATAGTAGAACAAAAGAAGTTCTATAAATCCCTGAAATGACATTTAGAATTTAGAGCCTAGAAAATGCTTATTGTATCATTGCTGTATAAAGATAATAGTGATCACTTTCAAGGAGTAGTTCCTAAATGCTAGCTCTTACATGCCTTAACAACCCTATAAGCTTTGTTATGTTATTATCTCTACTTGATAGAGGAGGGAAGCGAGACTAGAAGTAAGCAAACTCTGCCCTAGACCATCACAGCACTAAATGAGGAGTGGGGATTCAAATTCAGATGGTCTGGCTCCGGAGTCCACATGTTTGTCTTATGCTGAAATGCTCTGCTGTAAAACAGTAGATCATTAATAAAGGGAGCTAATTTATTTTGAATGTACTCAGCTAGTTGATGACATTTACAAAAATCTGTGATCACTTAATTTGTGTGGTTTAAAACTAACTAAGGTGTGTACCTTGGATAAAATAGGTTACCAAGTATCCATGGCATTTCCATATTTATATTTCATCTGTTTTTTCTATCAAATTGTAAACTCCTTTAAAGTTTATGCATTTTGGCTTCGTAAATCTTCTTGGAATATAGTACATTATCATAGATTTTTGTAAAGCAATACATATTATCCTATAATAAAATCACTTAAGTCTACCTGAACTTTATTTACTTAGCCTTTTTATTCCCAAGCTTTGAAAAATGCAACTTCTCCCAAGCTCTGTTGGTTATATAGAGTTAAAATTGTACCTCCTGCTGATGCAGGGGACACGGGTTCGTGCCCCGGTCCGGGAAGATTCCACATGCCGCGGAGGGGCTGGGCCCGTGAGCCATGGCCGCTGAGCCTGCGCGTCCGGAGCCTGTGCTCCGCAACGGGAGAGGCCACAGCAGTGAGAGGCCCGCATACCACACACACAAAAAAAACTTGTGAACATAAAATAAGATTAACTGGACTATTTCTGTTTATTATCCTCAAATTTAAAAGATGACATTGTAGAAAGAAAAATCATGTTATCCCTGTGAGGCTTGCATTTGTTGAATTCCCTTTTGTGCCCTATTTTTTTCTTTTCCTTTTAATTTTAGTTTTTATTATGGAATAGTTCTAACATACAAAAAAATAGAGAAAATTATCACCACTTTGTCAATCTTATTTTATCTCTTCGTCTTTCCTTTTGCATTATTACCCTAAAGAATTTTAAAACAAATCCCATGCAACATATTATTATGTCATTTTACTATAAAAAGAATAGCTTTTGCAATCCCCTAAAGCTCTTATAATTTAAAACTTTGAAGAAAAAAATGGAAAAATAGCTCTTATTTTTCTTAAATCTGAAGAAATGACAGAAAATGTGTTTTTATTTTGAGGTAGAGTTTACATGTAACAAAACGCACAGGTCTTGAGTTAATTCAATAATTTTTTAAATTGCATGTATCTATATCACTCAAAATAAGATATAGGACATTTCTATTACTCCAGAAAGTTCTCTGGTGCCCCTTTCTGGTCAATTTTTACCATATTCCCCTAGAAGCAACCACTTTCTGATATCTGTCATCATTGATTAGTTTGGTTTTGAACTTCATATAAATGGAATCAGATAGTAACTATTCTTTTGTGTGCTGGTGTAAAATCAAATAACAGTCAAGCTAAGAAGAAAGAAAAGAGAATTTTATTTGAGTCAAACTGAGGATTATAACCCAGGGAACAGATTTGCAGAAGCTCTGAGAACTGTTCCATTGGTCAGGAGTTAGAGATGCAATTTTATACATTTCTGAGACAAAGAATTTCTGTGTTGTATTGACAGGTTAGCATTCTACATAAAGTTGATCAAAGATGTTTTGGTCAATACAACTCCCTGTATGGGATGAAAAAGAAACTAAAATAACCTGAAAATTGTCTGAATAAAGCAACCATTTTTCTTAAAGGTGATTACATCCTCCTGTTTGAGGAGGTCTGGTTAATGTACAATACAGATGCACACTGAACATTGGGAAAGGCCTACCACAAAGTGGGCATATTATTTTTTTCCTTTCTTAGTTTGATTTCCCGGTCATAGAAAAATTTATGATTTTCCCTCATCATTTGCCTTGCTGCTCTCACTGAGTGCAACGATTAGAGATTAGTTATGTTATTGTGTGTGTTAATAGTTTCTTCCCTTTACTTGCTGAGTAGAATTCTATTATGGGACTGTTCTACAAATTGCTTATTCATTCTCCTATTTACAAACAGCTGGACTGTGTCCCATATGGGCTACCTAGATTCAGCTGCTATGAGCAATTTTGTGCAGGTCTTTTTGTGGACATATGTTTCCATCTTTCTTGGGTAAATACCTAGGAGTGTAATTGTTCTGCCATAGGGCATAATTCGGCATAACATTATTTTTCAAAGAAGTTATTTAAAGTGACTCTCTAATTATACACTCTTACAAGAATGTATGAGAGTTTCAGTTGCTCCACATTTTCGCTAACATTTGAAACTGTCTTTCTAATTGTAACAGTTCTAGTGGATGCAATTTAAGAATGTGTTTAATCTGATTTACAGAGAACATTTTGAAAGGGACTCCATTTTTATTAGAAGTATGTTCAACTTTTTTTCAGAATATGCTTATAGACGTGAAATCGCAGAGGCTGTTGGTCTTCCAAGTATTCCTGTTCATCCAATTGGATACTATGATGCACAGAAGCTCCTAGAGTAAGTTTGTAAGAAACAAACCGATGGCTATTTGGGTAATTCTCTTTACTGGCAATCTTCAACTTTCATGCTTTTATCTCCATTATTTGATACTGAAGTTTTCTGTGCTCAATTTTTACCATACCCCCCTAGAAGCAACCACTTTCTGATATCTATCATCATTGATTAGTTTGGTTTTGAACTTGATATAAATGGAATCAGATAGTGTCTATTCTTTTGTGTGTTGGCAGAAAATCAAATAAGCATACAATTTTATCACCATTTTATAGAACAGTGGTTCTAACCTGGGATTTGCTTTAAATACTGGTATCCAGTGTGTGACAGCCATGAAAGTGAGTCTTTCAGATCATCAACTGTGGGGAGTGTCATTGATAAGGTGCTCCACTGTGTTTTGAAATCCATCACCCTGTTTGTATCAAGGCCATGCTTCCCATAGATGCTCCCAGTCAGTAACTAAATGCAGCAAGGGTACTAAATGAGGCCCATTACTGGGAGGCATGGGACTCCTCTGATGGGAGACTCTGGCTCAGGACTCCCTGACAGCCTTGCTATCAAGGGATTCTGCCACCAGCATTCTTCTTTCTTCTCTTTCTCTTTTACCCCATTTCTGACCTGCATTGCAGTCGGATGGCTTTCTCAGCCTCTCTTAGCTCCCTTGCTATTTCCTTCACACGCCTTTCCCCTAATAAATCTCTTACTTATTGAAACCTCTTATTGTCTACTTCTTGGTGGACCTGGAATAATGCCCTTTGAAAGCATCTTCCATTGATTTTCATCTTTATCCATTCCACTTCTTCCTCTGCTTTCACTATTGAAGCTTCTCCAAAGTTGTTATTGTTTAACCTGACATTGGAGCTCTTTCCTCTTTCCTCTCCTGCTTTCTCTCATCTGCATGTCCCTTCTTCTCCATTATCCTTGAGGAGGGGAGAGAGCACTGACTTCTCTGAAAGTAGAATCACTGGAGACCAAAGCATCCAGCCAGTTAGTCCCTTTTCTTCTTTGAGTTTAAGGCATTCTTAATCATTTTATTCTAGAATGTATAAGAAAACTTATTTATGACCTAGTTCAGTGCCCTCATTTTTACAGGTGAGGAGGCTGTCATCAGAGAATTGGAGGTGTCTGTCCAATTTAAGGGCAGATTAAGGAATAGCAAGCACCCTGGTCTTTTTTTCTTTTGAGCTCTTAGCTTTACCACATGGGTTAAGATTCAGGATGGGGCACAACTTTTGAGGGCACCACGGACTATGTGTTTGTGTAAATATAAAGTCTAAATATTCATTATATTTAAAAGATGAACGTGATTGTAGCTTTACCTGTGATAGTGGAAAATTGCAAACAACACAAATCTTCAATAATTGATAAGTAGTTAAATATATTACTGTCTATGACAGTACATGAAGCCATTAAAATATATGTTGTACAAGAGTATTTAACAATGTGGGTACATGCTTATGCTATACTATTAAATAGAAAAAGTAGATTTCAAATATATATATATATATATATATATATATATATATATATATAATCCCTAAATTATATGTTTTAAAAAGTGAACCTGTATTATCTTTGTAGTTAGAAAAAGAGTGCATGGAAGGAAAGAAGGAAGGATTATACAGAATTGGACGTGAAGTTTATTTAGCCATGTCTATCATTTGACTGCTCTGGTAAACTAGTTGAATTTGGCTATGCCCTAACTGGGTAGTAGAATTATTAATACTTGATCAAAAAAATTACCAAATGTATTTAAGTCAGCTTTAGTAAGTCATTTTGTAAATGCAGTCATCATTAAATAACATAAATTCTATGGAAGTATATTTTGCATTCAAAACGCCATGATTAAAAATGAATTTTGGTAGTACAGAAATGTATTAAAAATGTATTTGGCAGGAGAAGATGATCTGTGTATACTAAAAGCAATAAGATAATTTCTGTTTTACCATCCATACCTTCTAAGGTATAGTGAAATGTTCTAGACTGGAATTTAGTCATAAAACATTTTAAGAACATGTAATTTGTTTATGAATTTAATTGGGCGTATTTACTCCCTCTGCATAATTATCTAGGGAGTGTGCTACATATCCATTATAGTCAGTTCTCATATTCCCACAAACGGTTAGCAGTGTAACATTATGTATTAATTAGAATAGACAGTATTTTACAAATTGGATATATCATAAAATGAAAGTTTCTTAACAAGTATTTGAGAAGAAGAGGAGAGACATAAAGTTATATAATGGCCCAGGTATGCCGACAACTTTAATAAAAAGTTGATGAAATGTGAATTATAGAAAAAAGAAAATTGTGTTTACCTAGGTGGGAGAAAAGGGGAACAGGGTGTGTGTTCTTTCTTATTCTTTTTTGCATCTGTACTGAAGGGAATGTGGTTACATGGTTTCTTTTTGTCTCCCTGAGTAACTATCAGGATTATAATGACAGCAACGACAATAATAATAAAGACAATGATAATAGCATCTAACATGCATAGAGTGCTAATTATATTCTAGCACTTACTTTTTGCTAAATGATTACATACTGTTTATCAATTAGCCCATAAAACAACTACATGTGTTAGTATTGTGATAACTAATTTTACAAATAAAGAAATCAAAGTTCAGAGAGTATGTGATAGATCTGGGACCCAAATTCATGTCTGATGTAAAAGACAGCTTTGTTGAGCATCACTTATTCTCTATTCAACAGCACAAGCATTTAGGAGGCATCTCTTTGTCAAGACACTGTCTCATTCTTGTGTCTCTGCTCAGAAGACTTTTAATGGCTTCCTACAGCCTGTCCACTCTAGGTACACTTATGGAATGGCCTCTTTTTGTCAAGCACTGTGATAAGAGTATGATTTATATATAGACTTTGTTCTCAGGGCCCTCAAAATATAGTATAGAAGCTCACAGCTAAATAGAGGCTACATGACAAACCACGAAATTCTAGCACATCATTTTCTGCCCATCTAGCTTGTTCCTAATTTTTAAGAATTAAACTCATTATTTTGAGATAATTGTGATTCACATGCAACTGTAAGTAGTACTAAAGAGTCCCTCTAGGCCATTTATCCAGCTTTTCCCAATGGTAACATCTTGCAAAGTATAGTACAATATCACAACCAAGATACTGATATATTTCTTTTTATACTCATGACACAAAACATTTCCATCATCACCAGGATCCCTCATGTGGCCCTTTTAGCCACACCCACTCCTTTCCTGTCCCCCTCCATCCATACCCTCTAACCTTAACTCCTAGCAACTACTAATCTGTTCACCATTTCTATAATTTCATCATCTCAAGAATGTTATATAAATGTATACCCTTGTGGGGTTTTTCTTCACTCAGCATAATTCTCTGGAGATTTGTTCAAGTTGTTGTATATATAGTTTTTTTTCTTTTTAATACTGAGGAGTGTTCCGTTGTATTTGGTATCCCAGTTTGTTTCACCATTCAAAGAACAACTAGTTTGTAGCTATTATGAATAAAGCTGCTACAGATAATCATGTACAGATTTGTGTGTCAACGTAAGTTTTCATTTCTCTGGAGTGCAATTGCCAGGTCATATGATAATAGCATGTTTACTTTTGTAAGAATCTGACAAACCTTTTCCATAGTGGTTGTATCCTTTTACATCCTACCAGCAATATAAAAAAAACACAGTTCTTCCAATCCTTTTATAAGCACTTGTATTCTGACATCACAAAATATTTCAGGTTTGTCTTGTATTTTCTTTCAATATTTCTAGTTTTCTGATAATTTTCATCATGAATGGATGTTGAATTTTCCCCAGTGTTTTATTGTTGCTGTGGTTGTTTGTTTTCTGCATCAATTTTTCTGATTATGTGGTTTTTCTTGAGCCTGTTAATGTGGTATATTACACTTTTTGATTTTTGTATGTGGTATCAGTCTTGCATTCATGGAATAAATCTCACTCGGTCATGGTGTATAATCCTTTCAAAATGCTGTTGAATTTGGTTTTCTAGTATTTTATTAATGATTTTTGTGTCAATATTCATATTTATCTTTAGTTTCCCTGTGATTTCTTTATCTGGTTTTGGTGTCATGGTAATGTTTGTCGCATAGGGTAACTTTAGAAATGTTCCTTCTGTTTTTCTAAAGAGCATGTGAAGGATTGGTGTTTATTCTTTACTGATTGCTAGCATTCAGCAGTGAAGCCATATGGGCTTCTCTTTCAGAGAAGTTTTTTTTGTTTTGTTTTGTTTTTTTGTGGTAGGCGGGCCTCTCACTGTTGTGGCCTCTCCCGTTGTGGAGCACAGGCTCCGGACGCGCAGGCTCAGCGGCCATGGCTCACGGGCCCAGCCGCTCCACGGCATGTGGGATCTTCCCGGACCGGGGCCCGAACCCGTGTCCCCTGCATCGGCAGGCAGACTCTCAACCACTGTGCCACCAGGGAAACCCTCTGAGAAGTTTTGATTACTTGTTATAGCCTACTTACATTTTCTCTTTCTTCAGTTTTGGTAGTTTATATCTTTTCAGGAATTCATTTCATTGAGGTTAATTTGTTGGTATATAACTGTTTATAGTGTTCCCTTATAATCCTTTTTATTTCTGTAAAGTCAATAGTAGTATTCCCTCTTTTGTTCCTGATTTTTAGTCTTTTCCCCTTTTTTTCTTGGTCAGTCTAGCTAATGATTTGTCAATTTTGTTGATCTTTTCAAAGAACCAACTTTTGCTTTCATTCATTTTTCTTTATCTTTTTTTCTAGATTCTATTTTGTTATTTTTGCTCCAGTCTTTATTATTGCCTTTCTTATGCTTATATGAATTTAGCTTTCTTTTCATTGCTGAGTTTCTTTGGGTGGAAGATTAGTTTATTGATTTGATAGCTTTCTACTTTTTTAATATAGGTGTTTACAGCTATATATTTCCTTCTAAACACTGTTTTAACTGCATCTCATAACTTTTGGTGTCTTATGTCTTCATTTTTATTCATCTCAAAGTTTTTTTGTGTGTGTGTGGTACGCAGGCTTCTCACTGTTGTGGCCTCTCTCGTTGCGGAGCACAGGCTCTGGATGTGCAGGCTCAGTGGCCATGGCTCACGGGTCCAGCCACTCCGCGGCATGTGGGATCTTCCCGGACTGGGGCATGAACCCGTGTCCCCTGCATCGGCAGGCGGACTCTCAACCACTGCACCACCAGCGAAGCCCCCATCTCAAAGTATTTTCTATTTACTCTTGTGATTTTTTTCTATGAGCCATTGGTTATTTAGGGTCAGTGTTTAATTTTCATATATTTGCAAATTTTCCCAACTTTTTTCTGTTATTTTTTTTCCTCAGAAGTTTATTTTAATTGCCTAGCAACACATTATCATAAATTACTCTCAAATTAATTATTTGGCTTCAGTGCAGGATCATTTATTAATGATGGTGGCAGTCAGCATCCATACATGGCTATTCTTAGACCACTGCTGTCTTCTTTTCTTTCTCGCTCTTTTTTTTTAAATTGGAGTATAATTGCTTTACAATGTTGTGTTAGTTTCTGCTGTACAGCAAAGTGAATCAGCTATATGTATATGTATATCCCCATATCCCTTCCCTCTTGGACCTCCCTCCCACCATCCCCCCATCCCCACCCATCTAGGTCATCACAGAGCACTGAGCTGAGCTCCCTGTGCTGTACAGCAGGTTCCTACTAGCAGTCTATTTTACACATGGTACTGTATATATGTCAATCCTAATCTCCCAGTTCATCCCACCCTCCCCTTCCCCCAATGTGTCCACTGCCAATTCTCTATGTCACCCTCTCTATTGCTGCCCTGCAAATGGGTTCATCGGTACCATTTTTCTGGATTCCACATATATGCATTAATATATGACATTTGTCTTTCTCTTTCTGACTTACTTCACTCTGTATGACAGACGCTAGGTCCATGCACATCTCTACAAATGACCCATTTTCATTCCTTTTTGCAGCTGAGTAATATTCCATTGTATATATGTACCACATCTTCTTTATCCATTCATCTGTTGATAGACATTTAGGTTACTTCCATGTCCTGGCGGTTGTAAATAGTGCTGCAATAAACATTGGGGTGCTTGCCTGGTGGTGCAGTGGTTAAGAGTCCGCCTGCTGATGCAGGGGACACGGGTTCATGCCCTGGTCTGGGAAGATCCCACATGCCGTGGAGTGGCTGGGCCCGTGAGCCATGGCCGCTGAGCCTGCACATCCAGAGCCTGTGCTCCGCAATGGGAGAGGCCACAGCAGTGAGTGGCCCGCGTACCGCAAAAAAAAAAAGAAAAGAAAAGAAAAGAAAAAAAAAAGAAAAGAAAAAAAGAATAAACATTGGGGTGTATGTGTTTTTTTGAATTATGGTTTTCTCAGCATATGTGTCTAGTAGTGGGATTGCTGGGTCATATGGTAGTTCTAATTTTAGTTTTTTAAAGGAACGTCCATACTGTTCTCCATAGTGGCTGTATCAATTTACATTCCCACCAACAGTGCAAGAGGGTTCCCTTTTCTCCACACCCTCTTCAGCATTTATCATTTGTAGACTTTTCGATGGTGGCCATTCTGACCAGTGTGAGGTGATATCTCACTGTAGTTTTGATTTGCATTTCTCTAATGATTAGTGATGTTGAGAGTCCTTTCATGTGTTTGTTGGCAATCTGTATCTCTTCTTTGGAGAAATGTCTACTTAGGTCTTCCGTGCATTTTTGGATTGGGTTGTTTGTTTATTTGATATTGAGCTGCATGAGCTGTTTGTATATTTTGGAGATTAATCCTTTGTCAGTTTCTTCATTTGCAAATATTTTCTCTGATTCTGAGGGTTGTCTTTTGGTTTTGTTTATGATTTCCTTTGCTGTGCAAAAGCTTTTAAGTGCAATTCGGTCCCATTTGTTTATTTCTGTTTTTATTTTCATTACTCTAGGAAGTGGGTGCTGTGATTTATGTTTTTCCTGTGTTTTCCTCTGAGAGTTTTATAGTGTCCTGTCTTACACTTAGGTCTTTAATTCATTTTGAGTTTATTTTTGTGTATGGTGTTAAGGAGTGTTCTAATTTCATTCTTTTACATGTGGCTGTCCAGTTTTCCCAGCACCACTTATTGAAGAGAGAGTCTTTTCTCCATAGTGCATTCTTGCCTCCTTTGTCATAGATTAGATGACCATAGGTACATGGGTTTATCTCTGGGCTTTCTATCCTGTTCCATTGATCTATATTTCTGGTTTTGGGCTAGTACCTTACTGTCTTGATTACTGTAGCTTTGTAGTATAGTCTGAAGTCAGGGAACCTGATTCCTCCAGCTCCGTTTTTCTTTCTCAAGATTGCTTTGGCTATTCAGAGTCTTTTGTGTTTTCATACAAACTGTAAAATTTTTTGTTCTAATTCTTTGAAAAATGCCATTGGTAATTTGATAGTGATTGCAATGAATCTGTAGATGAATGAATCTGCTTTGGGTAGTATAGTCATTATCACGATATTTATTCTTCTAATCTAAGAACATGGTATATCTCTCATCTGTTTGTGTCATCTTTGATTTCTTTCATCAGTGTTTTATAGTTTTCTGAGTACCGGTCGTTTGCCTCCTTAGCTAGGTTTATTCCTAAGTATTTTATTATTTTTGATGCAATAGTAAATGGGATTGTTTCCTTAATTTCTCTTTCTGATCTTTCATTGTTAGTGTATAGGAATGCAAGAGATTTCTGTGCATTAATTTTGTATTGTGCAACTTTACCAAATTCATTGATGAGCTCTAGTAGTTTTCTGGTGGCATCTTTAGGATTTTCTATGTATAGTATCACGTCATCTGCAAACAGTGACAGTTTTGCTTCTTCTTTTCCAATTTGTATTCCTTTTATTTCTTTTTCTTCTCTGATTGCCATAGCTAGGACTTCCAAAACTATGTTGAATAATAGTGGTGAGAGTGGACATCCTTATTTTGTTCCTGATCTTAGAGGCAATGCTTTCAGTTTTTTACCATTGAGAATGATGTTTGCTGTGAGTTTGTCGTATATGGCCTTTATTATGTTGAGGTAGGTTCCCTCTATGCCTACTTTCTGGAGAGTTTTTAGTATAAATGGGTGTTGAATTTTGTCCAAAGCTTTTTCTGCATCTGTTGAGATGATCATATGGTTTTTATTCTTTAATTTGTTAATATGGTGTATCATATTGCTTGATTTGCATATATTGAAGAATCCTTGCTTACTAAATTCTTTATACTATAGTTGGGTTAGTAAAAGGTTTGTATGATTAATAAAGAGATGATATGATTTCAGCCTTTTAAATTTATTGAGTTTTTTTATAGCCTAATATATGGTCTATCCTGAAAATTTGTCCTAGGTGCAGTTGAATATGTATACGTATTCAAGTACATATTCATACTCAAGACTTTTGTTGGGTAACATGTTTCATATGAGCCACTTGGCCTTTTTGGCTTGCCAGCTTTTCAGCTCTATGTCTGAGATATGAGAGCTCATATGAAAACCCAAGGAACTCACCACTTTGTCATTTCTTGCACCCTGAGGTCCTGAGCTGGTTTATTTTCTTTTCTCCACCTTTCAGAGTCTTATGTTTATTTTTTATGTATTTATAGTCCAGGGAATTTAGTTGTACTCATCAGGATGAATAGGGTAAAGTGCATCTTCTCAGAAGCAAATTCTCACTACTTTTCAAGCTTCTCTGTTATGGTATCCTTATCATCTTATACCCCAGCCAGATTAATCACCATGCCTTACTTTTGCTCTGACTCTTCAGCCTTCGTGCCTGTTTACATCATACATTGTACCTGGAATGCTCTTTACCTCCATCTTCCCTGCCCACATCTTACTCATTCTTTAAAAATCCAGATAAGTGAAACCTCCTGTAGAACGAAAATTATTTCTGATCCCACAAGGGGAATCAAGCTCTGTTTTGTCCTTCAGAACTTTATCTATCATATATCATGCTCTGTTTTATATCTATCTTTTTCTGACTTATAAACTCTTTGGTAGAATGACCATGTCTTGTACATATTTGTATTCCTTAGTGAGTACAATACAGTACCTTGAGCATTATAGAGAATAAATCTTTGCTAAATGGACAAATAAAATTTAATATGCTACACAATATAGATTTTTAAATTCAGTGTTGTTTATAGATACTTATTGAGCATCTATCATCTATCAAATCCTTTCAAAGACATTTCCAATATTATATTTTCTGAAATTTCTGTGATTTGAAATTTAAATATTCAACCTTTTAATTTTCACAGAATTTATTTTTTATTTATAGAGTGAAAGAAGGACCTAAAGAAAATTATATCCCTGATTAATTATCCCAGTGAAATTTAGTGACTAAAACCTCTGTTCTCCATAGATGTGCGATATTTTCTTGTCCTTGTGGGGGCACTGTAATCTTGGCTTTATATTTTATTATTTTCTGGGGATAGGGACTCTTCATTACCTTCCTTATAATATGTAATTGACTTCCTGATGAATTTGCACCTTGTTTTGTTTTCCATATTTTTATTTTGAAAAGGAAATACATTTACACAGTTCAAAATTCAAAGGGGTATACAATAAAAAGTTTCCCTCCTACCCATTTCCATCCCAAAGGCAATCAATATTATTAGTCTGCAATATAGTACTATAAAAATATTTTATGTATAATCAAGTATATGTATATTCTTCACTTGGCATCTACCATTTTTTGTATACATAATACTCTGCTATTTTGACTATTCATTATGATATTTAACAATGTATAATGCCCCTTCATTTTACTTGATGCTTTTCATGTGAAATTTTATTGTATATAGATAAATAAATTATATAGTATATTACATGAAATTATCTTTATTAAACAAACTCCCTCATGAGATAGGAAAATAAAAGAGTAAATATTTACTCTCTGATAGAGCATTTTAAAACAAAATATTATTTATACTTAGTTTTCCATGAGAAGATAATCATATTGATGTAGTTTTGCACATATAATATATTCTAGGTCAAGTTGAGCTGTTCCCATTACCTCAAATTAGTAGGCAAGGAATAAGTACCTGTGTGCAGGCACAGAAAAAAGGAGGAAACTACAGAAAATGTTTCACTGTAAATCATAGGGTGCATGCAGGTGTGTGGATCAGAGATTGAGGCATAAAAGACAGATTGATGTTTTTCACTCTCTTAAGTTTGTCTGGAGCCATCTTCTTCTATCTGCTTCTAGGTAGCAAAAGAACATTTGGTTTCCATGCCCAAATCAAGAATAAGTCAATCCATGCTCTTAAACAGTAAAGGAAGATATGCTGATATGAAACAGGAAGAACCTCACCATTCCACAGATATTATCATATTATTTTTCTCAATCACCTGGTGAGAGATAACCACGGCTAGTGGCATATATGGGCTGGTCCACCTGAATCTTTCCACCCTTTTGAATTAAAAAAATAAATAGTGTATAAAGCTTTGAGGGGCTGTTGGTTGAAGTGACATCCCTTCCTTTGCCCTTCCTCCCTTCCTAATAGATGAGTGCAAAAGTACTTTGTAAAGGATGACCATACATGTATTTGGGAATGTATGTATCAGTGGGAGAAATAACATAATGGGAAATTCCAAAGAGTTTGACACCTGCTGTTTCTTCAGGGCATGCTCTTGAGAGCACTTTTCACATGATTTACTGTTGGAAACTGGTAACACAGAGTCCAAATTCTTACCAAGTGTTTGAATCTCGATTGTACCACTAATCAGCTGCTTGACTTTGGGCATGTTACCTAATCTCTCTAAGCCTCACCCTCCTTATCTTTGAAGTGGGGATTAATAGCAGGACCACCTCATAAGAGGTGTATTGAGTTAAATGGCATATCCCTATGCAAAGCACTTTGTACTACCATGACTCATAGAAGCTATTATGAGCAGGCACTCAAGAAAACAAGTTCAAGGACATTTTAACTTATAACTTCAAAGGTTTCCTTCAGCTAATAATATTTTTTGTGTTCAACAGAAAAATGGGTGCATCAGCACCACCAGATCACAGCTGGAAAGGAAGCCTCCACGTGCCCTACAATGTTGGACCTGGATTTACTGGAAACTTCTCTACCAAGTTAAGAGACTATTTTTATAATAACTCTCTTTAGGAGGAGGAAAGCTTTTTCAAAAAACAATTACAGAGGATGACTGAAAAGTAAAATCTACTACCAGCAGGAGACATAACAACAGGTTGAAAAGGGGAATACACATATATCCTCACAATTGGACAATTGGTCAATGCAATTATTGCCTGTGTGCCTTTAGAAATATTCAAAACAATGTCAGATTTAAAAATTGTGGGTGGCAAGCTGTTAACCAGCATTTTTAGTCTGTGTCCTTTATTTTTGCATTAGAAAAGTCAAGATGCACATCCATTCCAACAATAAAGTGAAAAGAATTTACAATGTGATTGGAACTCTCAGAGGGGCAGTGGAGCCAGGTAAATTGATCATTTGCTCAGCAAATATCGATCGGGCAATTCTTCGGTGCCAGGTACTGCTCTGAGCTCTGGGAATGTAAGGTGAACAAAGCAAAGCAACTCTTTGTCCTAATGGAACTCACATAAACACAAAATAGATCAATAGGAGGTAATTTTACATTGTGATGCATGTTGTGAAGAAAGTAAATGTTGGGACTAGATTGGTCAGATGACCGAGGTTGTTGATAAACTATGCATGCTTCAATTAAAGGACCGAGAGAGGAAGATCAAGGAGAGATGGTTTACAGGTGTTTAATCTGAGCTTTCTGGATTTCCTTACCGCATATTTTACCTGGAGAAATATCTTCATTACAACGATAAGTAACACTCTTAGAAAATTAAGATAACCGGAAGTTAATGAGTCCTTTACATGGTTTTTTTTTTTTACACTGAAATGGGTGGAATATATATACACGTGATTTCCATATGATTTCAGATAACCTGCTCGATGATACATTTGAAAATAATCTTACTTTATTATGTTTGTTTCCTTAGGAACTATATGGTTATATTTCCTACCCAAACAGACAGAATTAAACTGAATATCTCTTGTGCAAGCAGCCAGGACTTTCTTTCAGGGATAAAGAATATTGATGTGCTTCCAATGAGCACTAAACAATGTACCACTGGCTATTTATTGAATCTCACTGAGTACATATTTTGTGCTAGCTCTGTGCTAGGCTTTGGGGATGGAGGGATTTTTTAAAAAGACACAGACCAGAGACATGAAGATCCCTACTGTTAAGTGTGGTAAATGCTTTTTTTAAAAAATCCTTTTACTTTGTTTTGCATGCAGGCTTTTCTCTAGTTGAGGCGAGCGTGGGCTACTCTGTTGTGGTGTGCGGGCTTCTCGTTGCAGTGGCTTCTCTTGTTGTAGAGCACAGACTCTAGGCACTCGGGCTCAGCAGTTGTGGCTCGCGGGCTCTAGAGCACAGGCTCAGTAGTTGTGGCACTCGAGCTTAGTTGCCCTGTGGCATGTGGGGTCTTCCCGGAACAGGGCTTGAACCTGTGTCCCCTGCATTGGCAGGCAGATTCTTAACCACTGTGCCACCAGGGAAGCCCCATGGTAAATGCTTTATCAATATGAAAAGACTGCCCAGAAAGCTGGATAGGGGTGCAATTCCCTCTCCCTGCAGAAAATAGAAACAGATCATAGAGAGGTAGAATCTTTGAGCTGTACGTTAAAAACTAAGTAGAAGGATTAGGAAGTGGAGAAATCATTATTTGGCCACTGTGTTCTCTTACTCTGAAAATACTGGAAACATAGTGTAAATAGGTAAGAGAGAAGTAACAGAGAATTATATAAAGAAGTGGATAAGGATACTTTTATACTCACTTATCATTACTTACATACTTATAATTACTGTAATTAATTGAAGTATACATTTGCTTATCACATTCATATTTTCTTCATACATCAAATTCAGAGCAAAGTGATACATTTACAAAAGTCTTCAGGAACCTTTGCTATCTTAACTTGAGTCCTGAGTGCTTTGTGTTTAGATGCTATTGAGTCATTTGCAATTTCCTCTATTCTTGACCTGTAATGGCAAGTAATTTTGCAATGATGCTTTCTAGACAGATATGTCATTCTTGGAGGTCACCGTGACTCTTGGGTATTTGGTGGCATTGACCCTCAGAGTGGAGCAGCTGTTGTTCAGGAAATTGTCAGGAGTTTTGGAAAGCTGAAAAAAGAAGGTAATGTAAGCAAAATGTAAAAAGACCATTTTTTCTGAATCTCAGTTTGGTCCTCAGTAAAGTGAGTATAAAAATACCACTTCATAGGTTTGTGTGAAACACGACAGAGAGGTTGCATGCAAATTATATCATCTTAGTAGCATAGAGTACTTAGTAGTGCTTAATAGTAGATAGTAGCTTTCAATAACTAGCAGCTATATTACTTATGTTGGTTAATGATATTGTTTATTCATTTTTATATGTTCATTTTTAATAATTCACTTATTTATATAATAAAGTTCATATTACCTATATTTATATATTAAATTATAATCTGAAATAAAGGAATTATACTATTAGTGGTTTCTCTGGCAACAAAGAAGATGGAGATGGGTTTCTTTACTGGAGAGTAGACACCAGATTTAGGTCATAAGCCAAAGCGTCCTGGTCTGAGAAATGTGAGCTTCTTGGGATCTTCCAGCCTCAGGCCTCAGGTCAAGTACACCAACTGACTGAGGGCATGAAAGCTAATTCAGAAAAATGCTGGTCTTCCTGCTTAATAGGATGCTGTCAAAAGTTCGATATCTGTATTCTCACGCCCCCAGCTTTGATTTCTCTCACAGATTTGAAGATTATACTACTAGCACAGTTACTTCAGTCATTTTAGAATCTTCATATGAAACCCAAAATAAAATTGAGTTCAAATGGTTAGTTTTTAAAGTAAACATTACATACTGAGAACAGAAGCTCTACTTTGTTCACTGACCCTGCAGACAAGGTGTCTGTGGGCTGTAAATGTGATCCATATTATTTTTTTTTTTTTTTTTTAGTATGCGGGCCTCTCACTGCTGTGGCCTCTCCCATTGCGGAGCACAGGCTCCGGACGCGCAGGCTCAGCGGCCATGGCTCACGGGCCCAGCCGCTCTGCGGCATGTGGGATCTTCCCGGACCAGGGCACGAACCCGCATATTTTTTTTTTTTAGCAACAATGAATGTGGTAAAAATATGTTACATTTGCCTGGTACTTACTCTCTCAGAGAAAAAGTGTTATCACGTGTTATCTATTTTGAACTCATAGGAGGAGGGATATGTTTAGCTATTTCTCTTTTCATTTTACAAATAAGTT
This sequence comes from Tursiops truncatus, assembly GCF_011762595.2. NCBI lineage: Eukaryota > Metazoa > Chordata > Mammalia > Artiodactyla > Delphinidae > Tursiops > Tursiops truncatus. The sequence continues at coordinate 30,684,374 of NC_047041.1, forward strand.
AACTGAGGTTTCCAGAATGAAGTAATTCACCCAACGTTTTGTAGCTGGTGTGTGGCAGAATCAGAGAACTAGGGTTAAAATTCAGATTTCTGTCTCCCAGTCCACAAAACAGTGATGTCACTCTTTGAAATCAAATGTAAAGGTGCTCTATTCTTTTTTCCACACAGCTATCTTATTTTTTAAGAAAATAGAACTACGGAGACCTGAATTTACATAGCTTGTGAATTAGGTCGTGTTTCATAGTATCACAAAAAGTTTCATGATTTTGCCAGAAGATTTCTGTGGTAAATACAAAACATCACTATGACAATTACAAAGTATGCCAAAAGACTGCAATGATGGGGAATAATAATTAACAGGAGATTTGAATAATGCTATTAATATACTTAACAAAAATGAAGCACTGGACTCAACAGCTAGAGGGATATATATCCTTAAGCACAAATGAAATATGTACTCAAACAATAACTTACATGCCTGGAGCACTTGTTCAGTGCTATATTTACAAATATTATTCCATTTAATCCTCCTAACAATCAAGGAGTGTTATCTTAACTCTGCTCTTCCTGGTATACAGGTGAAGAAACAAGAGGCCTAACAAGTTTGAATAACATTCCCTTGGTCATACTGCTAGTAAGTGAAAGAACCAAGGCTTGAAATAAGATCTTTCTTTAACTTCAAGATCAGTATTTATAACTCCAAGCCATATGACCGTCCTAATGAATGGTGTACTTCTCAGCGGCAGCAGACACTAGTGTTGAGAATGGAGCTTCTGTTGACTAATTCTGGCAGAGAATGGAGTGAAATCACACAACCAGCTGACATTGAACAATTGTTTGTGTGATGCCAACACAGCATGGAAGAGTTGTAAAGGATTTTCTCTCAGTTGTATTGTCTCAGAGCACAGACCACATCCAGCACTTTCTTCTTTCACTCTAGGCAGCTGCAGACCACAGATGGCTTCCTAGCATAGGCAATCATTATAAACCTATTAGAATATTTTATGATCTCACAGGATTTTTACCATGTCTGCATTTCCCCCTTTTTCAATACAGATGTGCTCTTTTGTATTGACAGATTAGCTTTAAAATCTTTCAAAAGGAAATTAAGTAAAGATTGTCACCATAATTCACCCTTCCTAAACAACCAATGAATTTTTGCTGTTGTTACTCTGCTGGGCATGCTGGGCATGGTGATGTCTTGGCAATATTATGCATTTTCCCAGCTTTTATAAGTATGCACATATATTTCAGGATGGAGGCCTAGAAGAACAATTTTGTTTGCAAGCTGGGATGCAGAAGAATTTGGTCTTCTTGGTTCCACTGAGTGGGCAGAGGTTAGTTGATAATTCGATATAACATACATTTTCATAATAATAAAGCAGTTAGTATTTAATTCACAAGAATGTAAGAATAACTGGTCAATCCAGCCAGAAAATATTCAAACTTTTTTCCAGAAAGTCTGAAGCAACATATTCTTGTTCAAAAATCAACGATAAAATTTTTTTCGTCACTTGAGAACTAAGTGTTGTTTGAACTTTTTTTTTTTTTTTTTGAGGTACGCGGGCCTCTCACTGTTGTGGCCTCTCCCGTTGCGGAGCACAGGCTCCGGATGCGCAGGCTCACGGACCCAGCCGCTCCGCTGCATGTGGGATCTCCCCGGACCGGGGCACGAACCCGTGTCCCCTGCATCGGCAGGCGGACTCTCAACCACTGTGCCACCAGGGAAGCCCTGTTTGAACTTTTAAAACCACTTAATGTCAATTGTGGAAATAATTTGATCTTCGTTGTCTGGGAGTGTGATAGTAGCTAAATAAATTCACTAGAAACTGGACATCATAATAAGGTATAATGTTTTAACTTTTTCAAATTAACTCCTAAAGCTAATTACATTTAAATATTCCTTGAGCTTGTACTGTCTTCCTCATATCGTAATGACCTACTCTAAATCATGCTAAAAGTGAAGTGGAATGCCCCACCACAGAATATTTACTAGGCTCCTTGGAAAGTAATTTTACCTGCCTGCATTGTTGGCTTTGTGTAATAGAAGTGTTACTTGTAAACATATGCAAAATAAACATTCCATTAACTTCTAGTCATGCTATAAATATTTACTTGGTTCCTATTATCTAAGAATTATGAGAAGCCCTGTAAACTTCCATTTTCTCTGGGGTAGGAAAAAAAGTAGTGCTCCTGTAGACAAAGATTCATGCTGGCATCAAGGAGAGCCTAAATATTTTGAGGGTGTGATTTGCCTCTTTCATCTTATTTTCATCACCTAGAGCTGTATGTTTTTTCACTTTATTTCTTACAGTCAGGACACTTAGAAAATTGCTTGTTTTGGAGATTCATAATCCACTTATATCAACAAAATCCTGCTATACTTTGTCAGTGTTTTAAAGCTGAGAAAAATGTTTTAAAGTTTTGACGAGTAGGTGGTGTCATAACACAGGAGAACTTAATTTGACGGATTAAACCACAGTGTGGTTAAGAAATCAACTCCCGGGCTTCCCTGGTGGCACAGTAGTTAAGAAGCCATCTGCCAATGGAAGGGACACGGGTTCAATCCCTGGTCCAGGAAGATCCCACATGCCATGGAGCAACGAATCCCATACACCACAACTACTACGCCCATGTGCCACAGTTACTGAAGCCTGCCCACCGCAACGAAGAACAGCCCGCCACAACTAGAGAAAGCCCTCGCATAGTAACTACCCACTAAAACCAAAGAAATCAACTCCTTTTCCACTCACTGTATTATGAATGTGGATAGTCTCATCTCAAATTTTAGTCTTAAAAATGTTTTGCTTGTTATTTCTTACCAGTGACCTTTATTGAAATTCTTTCAAACATATGCTTGAAAATCTTACATGTCAAATTTGGGGTGAACTTGGGCCAACTTAATTCAGAAACCTCCATACAGTAAATGTAGATGTGCGTTTTTTTAGAAAGGGGTTATTCCTATTTGTTTGTTTATTTATTTATTTAATATTATAGGAGAATTCCAGACTTCTTCAAGTGCGTGGTGTGGCCTATATTAATGCTGATTCTTCTATAGAAGGTGAATATTATTGGTTTCAAAGGAAAATATATGATCTTGGTAGTAACAGCAGTTTAGTTCGTAAGTTATGCACTAACTAGGAATGCAAATCCATTAACAAGTGGTGAGGGAATTTGCTGCTGGTTTGTCATGCTCATGGCAGCTGTGAGCTCTAGGGTGCTGATTTGGGCTCTCGAAACAACACTCTATAATTTGTTTGTTTCATCTGGCAGATTACCTTATCTATGGTAGGAATTCAGTGAATATCTCTTAAATGAATAAGTCAGTTATGGAACTAAAGATTTCTATGATTTTAGAATGGGGTAGCAAAAAGGTATGATTTAACTACTGTCATCATAATATCATGCACACAAATTTTGAAAACAAATGCTGATTTCCCAGATTTCATCTTTCACCAAGAATTTTTTCTTCTTAAATATTTTTTCCTTCAATTCAGCAAATATTTACTAAGCACCTCTCTATGCAGTGTACTTTCCAGGATTTCAAAGGAATTAGGGGTTAGTAAAGAAGAGTCTAGTACTCAAGAGTTTAAGACTCAGTATGGATGATAAAATAAATCAGTCTAGGATTCTAATATATGCCAGTACTCTCAGAAGGATATTATCAGACTGATCTTGGAGTTCAGAAGACATAATGATAGCAACGTCAGGAAAGGCTTGAGAAATGAGATAGGCATCGAAGACAGGCCTTTTAGAATGGATTTGCTTTGATAAACAGAGATTCAAACTAAGGGACAATCTCAAGTCGATTTTCAAGAAACTGAAACAGTCCATTTTCACTCACTATACTGTAGCCCCGCACGAATCTTTCTGTCCCTTGACCACATGCAACTTCTCAGCCGTTGCAACTGCTGTTCTCTGTACTGAGATTGCTGTTCGACACACCATCTGTTTAATTCTTATTCTTACAGTCTCCCCAGGAGTGTTATTTTTTTCTGGGAAGCCATCTTTGTAGCACTCATCACTGCTGTTATTAAGTAATTATTTGTTTTACAAACCCTCTCCCTTTCTAGACTATATTTTTCTGCCAGGAACAGGCAGGATCCTACTTCTTCATTCCTGGATTCTTAGTGTCTTATTAAATAAATGGTGTTTGCAACAAATGAATGAATAAATGAATGAAGGGTGGACTTATAGAATATTTTCTTTAGTTTATTAGTAAATCTGCCATGTGTCAGAAATAGTTGGAGCATTGCATATAGCTGGAGGCACATTGGCATTTACATTTTCTTTTTTTGTCCACGTATCTGAGCTGCACTGTCCCCTAAGTTAGTTCGTGCGTTTCAGTTATCTTTTCTTCCTTCCTCTAACTTTCCTTAGTTAGCGACTCAGGGCTTGGCCTTATTCCCGGCACTGCTACTTTCTATTATAGTTATGTGACCTCAGGTTGTTACTTTCTCACCTCTCAACAGAGTTACTAAGAGCACATATCTCAAAGGCTCTTGTAAGGGCAAAAGAAGTTAATATTTGCAAAACTCCCAGACTTGTGCCTTGCACAGGGTGAATGTTCAAAAATGTTAGCTTGGATTATTATTATCTTTATTTATTTATTTACTGGCCGTGCCACACGGCTTGTGAGATCTTAGTTCCCCGACCAGGGACTGAACCCTGGGCCCCCCACAGTGAGAACACAGAGTCCTAACCACTGGACCACCAGGGAATTCCTTATTATCCTTATTTAAACACACATATGAAGATGAAACACCTTTGCCACACAGAATAAGTACACCAAACATATATTCTTCAAAAGTAGAATAATGTTCTCTCTATTGCTAGTTTTTTTTTTTTAAGACTTGATTTTAATGCATGTTTTTAATCTTTGATTTTTCTGTTTACGTCATTCCCTGGTTTAAAATGCTGCATTGTCTCCCCAGCATTTTCAGGATCAGGAGCAAATAACACACTCATTACTCTGTGATTGGAATACAGCTTGTCTCACTTTGTTTTATATTTAAAATTGTATTAACTGTTCATTTTTCAAATAATAAAATAAGTCATCTATTAGCTTTCTAATGTTAAAATGCAAAATTTACAAAGAAAATTTCTACTGAAACCATTCTCAAATAACCCTCTCTTCAAAGGAACCACTGTCCTCAGTTTGAGGTATTTCCATCATGTTGACATTCATATGTAGAATTTAGCCCACACAAAGTACCAACCAATGTTTAAATATAAACATTTATTTAACCCAATATTCCTGTGAGGTGAGTAATTTTATTATCTCTCTTGTATAGAACATTTGCTTGGGTGGAGTAGGTGAAGATGTGGAGAGGTGACCTGAGGTTGTTTTATGTGTGGCACCAAGCGTCATGGTGAGGATGAATTTTATTGAGTGATGAATTGGAGAGTTTTGATCAGACTTGGGTTTTATTTATTTATTTATTTTTGGCCACATGTGTTGCGGGATCTTAGTTCCCTGACCAGGGATCAAACCCATACCCTCTGCGTGGAAACGCATAGTCCTAACCACTAGACCACCAGGGAATTCCCCAGACTTAGGTTATAAAGGGATCATTCTGGCTAAGGAGTTAGGAATGGTCTTTGAGTGGAAGAGTAAAATAAAGAAATGAAATAGAAAACAAACTATCTTGTCTTTCAGGAAACTACACTCTGAGAGTTGATTGTACCCCACTTATGTACAGCTTGGTATACAACCTAACAAAGGAGGTAAAAATAATTACATGGAATTTTAAGTTCTACAAATGATGTTTTCTTGAGGTGGCATTATTATGTTAAACATCTGTGTTGTTTTATAACTTTTGCCCATTTCTCCCACACCAATCTGAGGCAGTCTATGGAGAGCATTGCGTCTACCATCTCCATTTGAAACCGAGAAAACTGAGCCCAAAAAGCATTAGCCACTAGAGTCACACAACTTGTTCAAGTAGCTGAACCAGGACTTGGTCCTGCGGTTTAACTCCTTAATTTTAAAACTGGTTTTTACTCTTTAATATAATGATACCAATTAACTTAGGACTCTGGAAGAGTTGACATTTCTAACCGATTGAGAAAGAGAATGTGTGAAAAACCAGGTGTTGACTCCTGGGACACAGACTGGGTAAGACCATGTACCCAATTCCTGATTTCCTGCTGTGGGCTTCAGTCCACTGAGTTAAAGTTATTGTAATTCTGACAGCAGCACAACATACTAAATCTGGCAGAGAGGTGGTGCCTGAATTTCTATAGGACCAATAGGCAACTCTTCATTTTAATTCTCCTGCCCCATAAAGCCACCGTTCCTAAAGGTAGGCATAAGGAATGTTTTGCATGGCAGATTTTTGCTGTTACTGCTAATTACCTGATTTGAACTGGAAAGGATAAAAAAACTTGCTTATTTAACAGAATTACCAATTGAAATGTAATTACCATGAAAGACAATTATTTCCCTCAGATAGGGATTTTAAATAGATCCTAAACATATTGTTAAGGTTTGGTTTCCCAAGCATGGAATTTAATTTATTAACATCTCCAGTAGGAATAGAAAAGTTTAATTTGGCACTAATCTATTCATATTGTTACTTAAGATCTCTGTCAGGTGCCTGCAGTTTTACAATTCCCATGAAGTGTATACAAAATTAAATATCTGAAACATTGTGTCTCAGAGAATTCCCACCATTTATGTGATTTGAGGTCAATGCTAAGGAAGCTTCACAGTTATATTTGTTTACCAGGTGGATTGGTGGCACCCTGTGACAAATGCAAAAACACTACTTTCTAGGTCAAGTTTGAAATTATATGATGCTTGACAGTTTTGGATTTTTAAAATTCTGTTTTTGTTTGGGGAAGGTGATTCGCGGTATTTCAAATTTTAGTGATAAACTGTGACTTTAGTAATATATTTCTAAATACATAATTTCAAATTCATATTACTTAAAATAAATGGAGTGGTACTGTCCCTTGTATCAAAGTTTTGTGTAAATTTGTAAGCTTGAATAAAATTATCTTGCTGCTTTATGTATTGATATTTTACGACTTAAGATGCTGACATAACTTCTCTCTCCCCAAGTTTATATAAATTTATCTGTGTTCCCATCGACCTTTGCACATCCGTCTATTATAGCACCTAGCACATGAATTCCACATTTTTATTTATAGTTCCCACTAGTAGATGGTGTGTAATTTGTATTATTAAACTTTGTATGGCTGACATCTACAAAAAGTCTTCCACAGAATAGGTAGTCTATAAAATCTTTTGAGTTGAAACTGTTAAAAAATAGAGCATAGGACTTTTATTAAATAAAAAATAAAAACTTTTTATACCATATATTATTCAGTTACAGTTTAGTGAGTATTAGTTACAGTTTAGTGTGCTAAACGTTTTGGCATAACATTTAATGCTCTGAGTTTAGCATTCAATAGTAGGGCATATTGTACTCCCTTAGAATTCTCATCTGTAAAATCTGAAAATGTATTGAAAGCCCTGTGCTTAACACAATTACGATAAATACTCAACTAATTAAATAAGATATTAGTGCATTTGTTTTGTTATGTATTATTTAATGACTGACAAACTTGTTGGCACAAAGCAATATTTAAAAAAAAAACAAAAAACAAAAAAAACAAACCTTCCCTTAACCAGCTTGCTTCTTTTCATTTTTTTTAATAAAAGGAGGATGAATGTGTTTTTGAGAGTAGCCTCCCTTAATTTGGAAAAATAGACCAAAAAAAAAAAAATCTTACAGTGTGACCATTCGTCTGAATACAATGGCTTGGTAATAATTTGGTATAGCTTTCTTTTCCATACACTCCCTGTATTTTTTTTAATAATAGGTGCATTATATATAATAACATGAGCATTTTCCTATATTGTGAGAAACTCATTGTTGTAATTCTTAATGACTGCTAATGTATGAATTGCATTCCTTATTTTACTGAATATAATTTGGCTACTCATTCCCTGGTTAATAGATTTATAAGTATTCTCTCTCTCTCTCTCTCTTTTTTTTTTTTTTTTTTTCCTTTTAACTTGTGTAGCTCCAAAGTCCTGATGAAGGTTTTGAAGGTAAATCCCTTTTTGACAGCTGGAATGAAAAAAGCCCTTCACCCGAATTCAGTGGCTTGCCCAGGTGAACAAAGAAAACTCTTTACTAAATTCAGTATGGAATTGTGTTGAAAATAAAAGGGTAGTTTCTTTCAACAAATAATAAAAATTTAATTTAAAATTCTCTTATATCTGTTAAAGAAAAAGTGATGCTTAGGTTTACAAATAAAATTGTTACCCAAAAACTGGGTCTGCCTCCTGGTGGGTGTCAGCCAAATGGCACAACCAACCCAAAGAGCACTAGATGGAAGGATGTATTACTTGCAGCAAGTAAGGAGAGTACCGGGGATCTTTTCCAAAGCAGTGTCTCCCTGGACAGCAAAATGGGGGAAGTTTCAAGTTAAGGGTACATACATATTCATGAGGGGGGTTGAGCAGAGGAGAATTCAGTATAGAATTGGGGCAAAGTTTGACAGAGTCCAAACTTTAGTTGATTGAGTTCAGAAAGGGTCAACATCATCATTCCTTAGGTTTCAGCTGATCTGGGGGTTGAGTGCTCAAGGGGATCCAAATTCTGCAAAACAGCTCAAGAATGTTCTTCAGGCTAATCTTTACCATTGTAACAGAACTGGGAGTCTTTACAACTGATTTATTATCTTTGCTATTGTTACTTCTCTTGCCTGATAAGTCATTTGTTCCTAAATTCTCTTGCTGCCTTAAGATCATTAATGACTGAGACCAGTTCAAGGATAAGAATTGTGGTCAGGCCTTTACCGCAAAATGGCTTAGGCCAAAAATGAGTTGTCTTATGTCAAGAAAGCCATGCATAGTTCTCTTTCTCCAGGGACCCCCTACCCTATCTGCTTACAAAATATTGCTGTGTGTTTTGAAATTAAATCTGTAGGCCATCAAAATATGGTTCGCTTTTGAGTAGGTAATATATACACATGGCACCTAAGTCTGTCCTCTCATCACTGTATAAAGATTCTTTTTTCTGAACATTATACAGTTAACAAGTGTTTTGTTAACTGCATAATGTTATAAGAAGAATATAGGCATCGTTTCAGGTTTAGCTGTGTCTTCACAAGCACGGGAAGAGGAATAAATATCTCAGTAGTTTGAGATTAAAGATAACAATATGAATAATTTAAACTTTTAAGGATGGGAATTAAATCTGAGTTATCTGATTCTTTTAACTTTATCATGTACAACAAATATAGGTAATAAAAAAAGTTAGTGAAGGAAAATATTTTCCAACTTCAATAATCTTTTTCTAAAAAAGCAACATACAATTGTGATATTGTGATTCATAATAAGAAGTGCATATTTGGTCCTCCTGATCTCTTACAGAGCTCCTAAACCCCTGGAATTTTCTAAGTGATGAGACGGACAAAGGTGTCTTTTGTTATGTTAATGAGGTGATATGACCCCACTTAAGGTGGGGGCTGGTTGCCAGGAGAACCAACCAAATGACTTGAGGGTTGAAACTTTCAGTCTGACCCTCAACCTCCCAGGAAGGGAGCCGGCCTGGAGGTTGACTCAGTCACCAATGTCCAATGACTTAATTGATCATGACTATGGAATGAGGCTTTCATAAGACCCCAAAAGGGTTGGGTTTGGGGAGCCTCTTGGTTGGTGAACACGTGGAGGTGCTGGAAGAGTCCGGTGAGCCCGGAGAGGGCGTGGAAGTTCTGACCCCTTTCCCATACCTCGTCCTATGCATCTCTTCCATCTGGCTGCTCTTGAGTTATAACCTTTCATAATAAATTGATGATCTAGTAAGTATATGTTTCTCTGGGTTCTACGAGCAGCTCTAGCAAACCCAAGGAGGGGCTCATGGGAACCTCCCATCTACAGCCAGTTGGTCAGAAGCACTGGTGGTGGTTGTGTGTTGGGGGGGAACAGTCTCTTGGGACTGAGCCCTTAATGTGTGGGACCTGACCCTATCTCTGGGTGGACAATGTCAGAATTGAGTTGAATTGTAGAATACCCAGCTGATGGCCTGGAGAATCGCTTGTTGTTGGTGTGGGGAACTGCCCCCCCCACCGACAACACACACACAAACAGGTTGGAATTGGATCCAGAAACCCAAAAGAACAATGGTCACCTCTCCCTAAAACAATCTTATGGAAGTAGATATTTTGTGATCAGAATTGACATTCCCCCCCACTTTTTGTTTTTTTTTTTGCTGCTTATATCTAAAATATATCCAACGCAATATATCTAAAAATTATATTTATAGTATTGAGTGGAGATTAGTTTAATTAATATTGATCTGTACTCAGTGAAGAAGTTGCTCAAATAATCCTGTATTTTATCCCTAAAAGGATTAGCAAATTAGGATCTGGTAATGATTTTGAAGTGTTCTTCCAAAGACTTGGAATTGCTTCAGGCAGAGCACGGTACACTAAAGATTGGGTAAGTCTATCAGTGAGTTCTTCATGGTTAGTTATGAATATATTTTAGCTAAACAAATAATTCTGATCAAAAAAAGCGACTTAAGCACCGTGCTTGTTCCATCTCTGATTATGTTCATCAAATTGAAATTCTTTCAGTATTTTAATTGGTTTCTTCTGATATCAATCTGCATGTTTGTAAATAATATGCTTCTGCTGCTATTTCTTTCTTTTTCAGTTTTAGGTATTTATCCATTTACTTCTTACTGGGAAAGCTAGGCATTCAGTTCTCTTATATCACTTCTTCTACCAACCCCCAAATACTTTCCCTCATCGCATTTTTTCAATATATAGTTGTGCTACCCTTGTTGATTAGAAGACATTTTTTTCCTCCGTGTATCCCTACTTAACTCACCTCAAACTCTTAGTATATTCAAACACATCAGGTGAACTGGCAGACTCCATTTTTCCCGTTGGGGCTCTTCTGCTCCTCTGGGTTCTCTGGTTATTCTTTCTGCCTGTGGCACAGCTCTTGGCTGTGAAATTTTCCCTCACTAAGAAATCTGAGAGAATCTTCATTTCACTCGTAGTTTGGATTTTCTGTTTCCCAGATTTTTATTCCTTTTTCTTATTTACTCTCCACGTTTTTGGGAGCACATCCTTCAGGCACTTCTTGAAAAGGGTGAATGACAGCCAAACACCTTGCATGTCTGTTATACTACACAAAATTCTTCAATAATTTGACTGGGCACAAAGTTTTGCTTGAAAATTCTGTACCCTTAGAATTTTGAACTCATTGCTTCATTGCCTGTTGAGAGATGTTGTTTGTTCCTTGATCTCTTTCTTTTCTATCTAATTTATTTATTTACTTGGTTGTACCAGGTCTTAGTTGCAGCATGCACGTGGTATCTAGTTCCCTGACCAGGGATCAAACCCCGGGCCCCCTGCATTGGGAGTGCAGAGTCTTACACACTGTGCCACCAGGGAAGTCCCTTGTTCCTTGATCTCTTGCCTCTGTTTGTTTGTTTTTTTAAATAAATTTATTTATTTATTATTTTTGGCTGCATTGGGTCTCTGTTGCTGTGCGCGGGCTTTCTCTAGTTGCGGTGAGCAGGGGCTACTCTTCATTGTGGTGCGCCGGCTTCTCATTGCCGTGGCTTCTCTTGTTGCAGAGCATGGGCTCTAGGCATGCAGGCTTCAGTAGTTGTGGCTCGGGAGCTCTAGAGCACTGGCTCAGTAGTTGTGGCACACGGGCTTAGTTGATCCGTGGCATGTGGCATCTTCCCAGACCAGGGATTGAACTCGTGTCCCCTGCATTGGCAGACAGATTCTTAACCACTGCGCCACCAGGGAAGTCCCACCTCTGGTTTTTTTTAAAAGGAAGATTTTAGTATCTTCTCTTTATGACTGTGTTGCCCTTGGTGTACATGTGTATTATGCTATTTTTTAATACGCTGAGCTGGGAACAAAGTGGACTCTTTGTTCTGGAAACCTATGTATTGTAGGTGTAGGAAATGTTTTTTTCTTTGATTATTCCCTCTTTCCTCTTTCTCAAACCATTATTAATTTGTTTAGCATCTGTAGCATTATTTTCCAATGTCTTTATCTGTTCTTTTGTGTTCTTATCTGTGTCTTTTTCTACATTCTGGGATATTTTTCTCAACTCTGCCATTCATTCATTCTTTTTTATTGTTTCCCTCCATTCCCGTAGTACCTCCTTACCGTGGGTTGATTTTATTTTAGTTTGTGTGCTTGGTCTGTATCTTTCAAGTTAAAGACTTTCTTCAAATGTCTGGTCCTCTTTGGCAATGTATCTTATTTGGGAGTGAGACCATAAAAAGCTGATTGAAGCCCTGTATGTGGTGCTTGTTGTAGGGGGGGCCTCACAAGAGAGGGATTGAGAATGCGTGTTCTTGTTGCTTCATTGGGAGCCAACTAACGCAGAGAATCTATAGGTCTTTTGTCTTGGGCTAGTTATTCTCCCCAGACAGAAAATCTTTATAATCTCTTACCATTGGGGCTGGTGATGAGGGTAGATGTTAATATTATCTACATTTTACTTATGAGAAAACTACAGCAAAGAAAGGTTAATAACTTTTGGGTTAATAACCTCCCAGAGTTATTTGGTAATAAGCCATGAAGCCTGAATTCAAACTCTGGCAGGCTAATTCCAGAGTCCCACTCTCAATGCACCACTATATAAAATGTTTTGTTATATCAGTTAAAAAAAAAAAAAAAGAATAAGCATCTAAACAATGGGCAAAAGGCATAAATCAGCAACTCAGAATTTGAAAAGTTGTTCTCTCTTGCCTTTTGTGTATGTTCTTGTTTTTTTTATACCCGTCTGAGCATTACTTCTTTACTTAGTGAGATTTTGGATCTACTGCTGAAATCCTCACTGTTCACTCTTTACTTTTCAGCACACTGCTTGTCAGAAAGTTATTCATGGAATTTCAGTCATTAAACGATTTGCAGCATTGCCCTATATAATATTGTATCATGCTTATTTCCTTGCTTCTAATGATTCTCTGTCTTCTTAAATTGTTTTCACCCAAATGCAACATTATCTTGTCTTTATTTCAGAAATATTTCTATTACATCTCTTGTTTTCTTAAAGGCAAGAATGTTAGGTTTTTTCCAAGGTACTTTTCATAGTATTGTTTATGTTATATACACATACTTTTTAACTGGTGAAAACCTGGGGTGGGTTTTAATATTATATTAACCCTTTAGTAAGTGGCTTATTGAAGTACTTAAATACTTTCCTTTATTCATTGCTGACAGAAACAGTCTTACTAATATTAACAGTATCTATGATACTATGCATTTTATATAAGTTATCTCATGAGAGATATATTTTGTTTTTCGGGTTTTTTTGTAGGCAACAAACAAATTCAGCAGCTATCCACTGTATCACAGTGTCTATGAAACATATGAATTAGTGGAAAAGTTTTATGATCCAGCTTTTAAGTATCACCTTGCTGTGGCTCAGGTTCGAGGAGGAATCGTCTTCGAACTAGCCAATTCCATAGTGCTCCCTTTTGACTGTCGAGATTATGCTGTTGTTTTAAGAAAGTATGCTGATAAAATCTACAATATTTCAATGAAACATCCACAAGAAATGAAAACATACAATGTGTCATTTGGTATGATACCCTTCCTTTTTCAAAATTCACAGTCTGTATGTTTCTATTAATCTCTAAAATGTAATGATCTACCTTAGGCCCATTTATTACTTATTGCTATTCCATATGATCAAATATTTTATGCATATAAATGTATCTTCCATTTCATTGATGCCTGTCTTGCAATAAACAAAGTATAAATACCTTGTTAAATACAAAAGAGAACAACCTTCTATATTGTTTCCTTTGCTTAAACTATAGAACAATGTCATTAGGTCCTCATTTCTATTTCAGAATCACTATTTTCTGCAGTGAAGAATTTTACAGAAATTGCTTCTAACTTCAGTGAGAGACTCCAAGACTTGGACAAAAACAAGTACGTTGTATATATATAGATATAAGTTTTGCATGTAATAGCTATAATGAAAAAGAAATACTAGCTGACATCTTTGTTGTTGAAGTATCTTTGGAAAGTTTTTTTCTGCTTTCTTTCTCTTCATTCTAACAGGCTATACAGGGCTGCAATATCTCTCAAAGAGATATTTTTGACATTCTGAGTGGCATATGTGCTGTTGAGAAATGCTGGTAACTTCTTTACTACCAACTGAGTGGTAGTTACAAAATTTCCACCTTAACATTGAAGGTCCTCCCCTGTGTGTCCCCATCTTTTTCCAGTTTTATCTCCTGTTCTTTCAACATCTGTAAATCATATTTCAACCAAGCTCTCCTATTCCCAAAACACACCTTCTTCCTCCCTTTTCTTAATGTCATTACCCACACAAAGAGCTCCTAATCTCCACTTCCACCTAGAAAAATTCTCTATATCCAGACTAGCAAATAAGGTAAAGCCATTAGTTTTTTTTCAGATGTTAAGCATTTGGGATTAATTCTTGTAAAATCACAAAAGTAAAACATAATATGAACAAAATTTTAAGACTGGAGAAAAAGAGAATGTTAGGGACAATTCTTTAAAGGTAGAATTTTGAGAGTGAATATCTACTATATATTAAAAATATTGTGACGATACAAATATCAAATCCTTAGAGCCTGATGCAGGAATACATAGAAAGACAAAGAGCAGACAGAACAAAAAATAGACCAGTGATATATAAGGATGTATTTGTAATGAAGGATACATTAAAGTCCAATGAGAAAGAAAGGTATTCAACAATAATATTGTATAAGCTCTTTCAGGAATTGATAAAAAAGTGAATTCAAAATCTCACTTTGGGGCTTCCCTGGTGGTGCAGTGGTTGAGAGTCCACCTGCCGATGCAGGGGACATGGGTTCGTGCCCCGGTCCGGGAAGATCCCACATGCCGTGGAGCGGCTGGGCCCGTGAGCCATGGCCGCTGAGCCTGCGCGTCCGGAGCTTGTGCTCCGCAACGGGAGAGGCCACAACAGTGAGAGGCCCAAGTACAGCAAAAAAAAAAAAAAAAAAAAAAAAAAAAAAATCTCACTTCACATTCTATGCAAAAATAAACAACAGGGATAGAAGAAATTTTTAGTAAAAATTGAAATATCTTGGAAGTGAGATTCCAAGTTTAGATATAACAATGCAATCAGATTTGAGAATATTAAAATGGTTAATAATATGGAAACCGATACTGCAAATCAAAGATAAAAGACTGGAAAAACTCTTTTCCAGAAAATATGGACAGGGGGGTAATATAGATATAATAAAAATACTTTTTTTTTGAAAATTGATAAGAAAATCAAAAGAACAAAGTTGGAAATATTGGCACTAGACATCATCAAGAGAAATCATTCAAAAAGAAGATACCACCTGTGCAGAAACAGATAAAAAAAATTCAAATTTACTAATAATTCAAAAATACAAATGAAAATAATGTAGTAGTCAATTTACTAATAATTCAAAAATACAAATGAAAATAATGTCATACTATTTTCATACCAAATGAGTAGCAATTTAAAACTTGTTTGTACACATTGCTACAGTCAGTACACTGAAGCAGATGCTCTCTTGTTTTTCTGATAGCATTGTGAATTGCTTTAAACTATTAAAAATCATAAATACATATTGTTAAAGTTTCTAGGGCCATGACAGGGTTCTTACACTTTGCCATAGTATTTCTATTTCTTGAATTTTTTTCTTCAGGAAAGAGTCTCAAATTTGAGGGAATAAAATGGCTTCTCAGAGAAAGTTACAAATTATAATACCAGAGAATTCAAAACAGCCTTCATACCTATGAGGACAGAAATTACTAAACAATCAGATGTCCACCCATTTAAACATTTTGTAAAGATTAACACTGATGGTTATAAAGGAAGTATAATAAGATATTTGTAATAAAATGTTAAGCAAACAAAAAGGTCATAAGATTGTACATATATAATATTTTATCGAATATAGAGAAAATCTTACAGAAAACCAATTAGTATGATAATCGTGTTATCCTTGGGTGAATAGGAAGATTTTTTTTTCTTATACTTTACAATTCTTTCCAAATTTTTTATGTGAGTAAAAAATCAACAATTATAAATAAATTTTAGAGAAATGCCAAGCACCATATAGTCTATTAAGCTGATTTTCTATCATTAAGTAAATGACGTTTCTTCCTTGTGAAGAACTGCTGTTGGCATGGTATGGTAATCCAGGACACTGAGCTTTCACTTCCTTGAGTATTTCTGTATTTGTCTTACCATCTCTAAATGATAGTTAAGGTACATATCCTGAAACACCTGGAGCCATGCCTTGTACATAATATGAGTAAATGCTGGCTAAAGTAAATTAAAGTAGATGTTGAATTTCTCAACCAAAACTTTGAAATGTGAGGAAGAGACACTTCTTGAATCCTGCTTTTCTTAAATCAATCCCTTAACCCATCAAAGGATACAGAGTGTTGACTCCCTGGTACTTTTATGCTCACATAGTATTCAACCTCAAGACCTACCTCCTCCAACCCTAGGGAGGCCAGCCTGCTTCTGGTGGAAATAGATCCTGTTTACGTACATCTGGTGCTGTGAGCATTTACCTCCCAGGGGTATTTCAGATTGAACCCTGCTCTGTACAAGGAACATCCAAATGGGGTGTGTGCGTAACCACATGAATTTTTGTGTTTGTAGCAATGCTTTATGAATTTGGTTCGGAAACCTGTAGCGTCTTATTGAAATTATGGTTCGTTCAGTTGCCGCCTTTGTTAGTTTATGAGAACTGCTCACAGGTAAAGTGTATGCCCAGTTTACCTTTATACTATCGCAAAACCTGAGTTCTTGATGCTAAATAAATGAATGTTGAAAATAGCTCAAATCCAATCTGTGGAGCCTTTAATTAGTCTGTCTTCCTGTTGTCAACACAGTGCAGTTGAAGGAATAGTACTGAGCTACTACTCACTCTAAAACTTTCTAGTTGTGAACCTGGGCAAGTCATTTATCTACTGAATCTGAGTATCTCATCTGTGGGACGGGGCTATTATCCTGCATAACTTGGAGGACTGCTCTGAAGATTAAAAAGAACAAATTTTATAAACATTCAGAATAGTAATGGGCACATTGTTTTATTATTAAATCTAAAAAATAACAAAACTAAGATAAATTTTTATATAAAGTAACTTATGATTCCTTATGGTAATGGTTATTTCTCATTATGACAGACTTAATAGGTTGAATTTAATAACGTTGTTGCCCTACTCCAGGCTTGCTGGTAAATTTTCAGTTGTATTGAGTCATTTTTATTATAGTAACGCTGTCCCACACACTTTGGAATGTGAGCTCTGTGAAAGCCAGAAGTGTCTGATGCATAACAGGCATTCATATATTGTTGAAAGGGTGAAATAAGCACCACCCCTTTTGTTCATGATAGGTTTATCTTTAAAAATAATAATAAAAATATTATTAGCTGTCATTTGGTAAATATGTATAATTCCCCAGGTACCCTACTAAACATTAATAGACTATTCCATTTCAATATTGAAATGACTTCTATGAACAGATTTTTATGAGATTTAAGGTGAAAAAAGTCTTGCCTGTATTTGAATACCTAGGTTTATCAATTAATTATTTCAATATAAATAAAAATTACTATATATTTTTTCCATGGGCACATTGAACTTTTTCGGTCCTTTTATAAGCCTCAGCAGAGTAGTATCTTGTAGGATTTAAAAAAATGTAACTATGCATGCTACTGTTCTTAATTTGCATGTTATAGGAAGTTAAAATATATTAGCTGTGTTTAGTTTTGTTTTGAATTTTTAGTTTGCTGAGTAGTGCACATATTTTCATGAAGCTACAACTGTATTCCTTTCCTTTTCCAGCCCAATATTATTAAGAATTATGAATGATCAACTGATGTTTTTGGAACGAGCATTTATTGATCCTTTAGGATTACCAGACAGGCCTTTCTATAGGTAAGGGTAAAAATATGACTCTTTATTTTAATATAATTTTTTTCTTATTTTTTGCCCTGTGGGAAAAATATAGTTGATTTCTTGCAAGCATATAAAAAATTCCAAAATATATGTAGTAAATGATAAATATATTATTTATTTATATAATGTAATATGATTACTACAGATCTTTATTTTATTATCTTTTTTGTTTCTATGTATAAAAGAGTATATGTTCATTGCAGGAAATTTAGAAAACCCAGGAAGTCAGAAGTAGAAAATAAAAATCTCCCCAACTCTACTTGTCAGATATAAAATCATGTTTGTCCTTTGGTATACATAATTTTAGCCCCTCTCTTATTTTATTTTGAATATATGTATATTTATGCATATACATAAGGCATAATAAATATATATATTTATTTACTCTATCTCTTCATGTTGACATTTAGTTTTTTTCTAATTTTTGACAATTATAATTATTTCTGATAAACACCAACTGTCCCCAGGTTGATCTTACTAAGTATTCAGAAAGAATTAGATCATTGACCAGCCAGAAACGACCTCATCTTTCTGTTTAGGGATTATCTATGAAAGAATTGGAATTGGGCATAAGGGCATCATCCAGACAGGGTGAATGGATCCCCCTTAGTGGCATAATCATGTTCCTTTCCTTCTTTACCTCTTTACTATGGAACTTGTCCTTCTCTTCCAGGGCTGTTACATGCACTGGCTAAGCTCCTTCAGTAAAAACATCACCTTCTTCCTAGGTCATGTTGAATGTTATAAAACTGTTTTGAATGATTCTTCATGCTTGACACTAGGTATTATAACATGACTTCTTTTTTAAATAGGAGGAAAACACAATGATAGGTTGTCTGGTCACAAATGAAACCCTATAATCACAGTTGTGCTACATTTCAGAGGATAGAGTGGTATTTTGAAGTCATCACTTCTTGCAGTGTGCCTTGAGAGTGATCACTTCATCGCCCAGACCTCAATTTCCTCCTCTTTGAAATGATAATCTCAACTCTGTAGAGTTTATTTTCAAGGATTAGAAAAATGATAGGTAAATAATTGAATGCCAAGCGTGATCCATAGTAGGTGACAAGCTGTTGTTGCTATCATTGTCATCATTTTTGTTGCTCTGAGCCACTTTAAGTCATCTGTCTAAAGTCAAAATATAATTAATTGCCACATATTTCATAGACTAGTCTTTGGAGATTGAACTTGTAAATTTAGTTGACAAGTAGCAATTAGAATTATACAATCCACGAATTGTAGAATGTCCCTGTTTTTTCCCTTGTATATATAATTCGAGCAACTGATAGCAAACTATTTTTATCAACAGACATGTCATCTATGCTCCAAGCAGCCACAACAAGTATATGGGGGAGTCATTCCCAGGGATCTTCGATGCTCTGTTTGATATTGAAAACAAGGTGGATCCTTCCAAGGCCTGGGAAGAAGTAAAGAGACACATTTCTATTGCAGCCTTCACCGTGCAGGCTGCAGCAGGGACTCTGAGAGAAATAGCCTAAGAAGTTTCTTTGGGGAACACGTTGAATTAGTATGATGTATCACTCAGAAAGAATCATGTTGGATGTACAGATAAACTGAAAAATAAAGTTATGTACATATATATACATATATAGATACAGATAGATACATATATCCACCTTGGCATTCTTTTTTCTTCTCCATATAGATCGAATAAGAAAGATGGATGATTTTTATTCTGTAATTATAGAAAGTTATTCTGAAGTTGGACTAAGTGTTGAAATTAAGAACAGAGTAAAATTTTAATACACTTATGTGGCATTATCAGAGAGTCATGTCTAATTCAGCACTTACAAAACTACTCCTGTCACTGCACATGTAGAAAACATCAGTCTGTTATTTGTTGTGTATTTTTAGAATTTTTATAAATAAAATTGTACCATGTATATTTTTCTAGGACTTGATTTTTTCACTCACTTTTGACATTTCATCCATGTATTATTGTGGCTGTAGGTCATTAGAGTCCACTGACATAGAGCATTCCCTTGCATTGATATAACACTTATGCATTAGCATTCAGTTAAGACAGAGAAACCACACAGAAACATAAACAGAGAAAGTTAATGTAAAGAATGATTAATTACAATAGCATTGGAGCAATGAAGTATTGTCTAGTAAAAGGTGAAAAGAAGTTTAAAGAATATAAGAATTACAGGTACTTCCCTGGTGGTCCAGTGGCTAAGACTCCACACTCCCAATGCAGGGGGCCCAGGTTCGACCCCTGGTCAGGGAACTAGATCCCACGTGCCGCAACTAAGAGCCCGCGTGTCACAAGGAAGGTCCTGTGTGCCTCAACTAAGACCTGGCACAGCCAAATAAATAAATAATTATTTTTAAAAAAACAGAATATAAGAATTACAGATATATGGAGCAATCACTGTCCCTTGGATTGAGGACTGCAGGAACATGTAGATGTTTCCTTAAAAATAAATTAGGCCATTGTGTAAATCCAATCAAAATGATTTGAGCTTGTGTTTACACCTAAGATAACCTAATCTTCTCTAACGTACAATATCCTAAGAAAAGTCTAGTCTTTGGAAATTCTACAAAAGACCTAAAGAATACAATTCACAGTATCCAGAAAATAAAGAACTTCACTGGTGGACATTAAGATGCCAAGTACAGATGCCAATTAGTCCTCTCTTACAAAGCAAACAGACTGGCTGATTTTGACAACTTTCCCTCTAAAATTATCATGAGACTGTTTATAATGCTCATCTATTGCTATGGAATTTGGAGATAGTGGGTTCCAATCCACCCTCTTTTCCTAAGACTGCTTGAAATTGTTCTGTCACCTGAGGATTTGAAAACAATGTGTCTCCCATGTAATAGGTGGTTTGTCTAATTACATAATGCCTAATAGGGTAGCCACATGTAGATATCAAGCTCTTGAAATGTGACTAGTTTGAATTGAGCTGTGCTGTCAGTATGAAATGCATGCTGGACATCAAAAACTTAGTATAGAAAAAAGAATGTAAAATAGCTCATTAATATTTTCAATATTATTTATATTTTTAATGATAATTTTTGAATATATTTAAGTATATTATTGAAATTCATTTCAAATGTTTTTAATTACCTTTTATGATGTGGACACTAAGAAGTTTAAAAATACATATATGGTTCAGATTATATTTCTATAAAAATTTTATTATTATTTTATTCTTTAAATCTTTTTTGCATTAAGCATTTCAGTTGTATTTTATTAAATCTTGTGATTAATGTTTTGAAAAATTGTTTTGTGTTTGCCTTATCTTTCTAACTATACAGTAAGTTTTCTGGGGGAGAAGGCTCAGCTATCTTGTTTTGGTTCACCTACCATACCTGAAAGGCAAAAGTAAGTGTTTCATATAGACTGGATGATTGTGTTGAATCAATTGAGAACACAGGTAGTGAAATGCAATACTTTATATATCTTTAACACCTTTAGTTTATAGACGTATCTTTAAATAAATTTCAACAAGTTTAAATAAATATTTAAACTTGGTGATTGACAACTCAGAGTTATATGTAAATCAAAAACTATGGGGAAAAAAAAGAGCAAAAATATTATGGTCTCTCAGAAACACAAATAGGGCACCCTTAGTCCAGTTTAGAAGAGATTATTGCATTTATTCATTTTATAAGAGACAATTTGTTACCTGGAGTTGATTCACATTATAACTTGTGTTCTTGGAGAGTGATCTGTGCTCGCACACAGCCTTCTTGGTGGCGGCAGCAGCAGCCTTAGCGTCTCATGCCCGTCTCTGGGGTCCCCGCTGTTAGCCGCGGCTCTCGCCCATCTCTGGAGCTTCTTTAAGCAGCGCTCTTAATCCCCTCTCCTCGCGCACCAGGAAACAAAGAGGGAAGAAAAAAATCTCTTGCCTCTTCGGCAGGTCCAGACTTTTTCCTGGACTCCCTCTCTCCCTGAGCTCCAACCGAAGCCCGAGCCTCAGCTCCCAGCCCCGCCCGTCCCCGCGTGTGAGCAGACAAGCCTCTCTGGCTGGTGAGTGCTGGTCGGCACCGATCCTCTGTGCGGAAATCTCTCCGCTTTGCCCTCCGCACCCCTGTTGCTGCGCTCTCCTCCGAGGCTCTGAAGCTTCCCCTCTCCGTTACCTGCTGTCTCCGCCTGCGCCTGCGAAGGGGCTTCCTAGTGTGTGGAAACCTTTCCTCCTTCACAGCTGCCTCCCACTGGTGCAGGTCCCGTCCCTATTCTTTTGTCTCTGTTTTTTCTTTTTTCTTTTGCCCTACCCAGGTACTTGGGGAGTTTCTTGCCTTTTGGGAGGTCTGAGGTCTTCTGCCAGTGATCAGTGGGTATTCTATAGGAGCAGTTCCATGTGTAGAAGTATTTCTGATGTATCTGTGGGGAGGAAGGTGATCTCCGCATCTTACTCTTCTGCCATCTTCCTCCTCTAATGAGAAGATAAACAAAATTGATAAACCATTAGCCAGATTCATCAAGAAAAAGAGGGAGAGGACTCAAATCAAAATTAGAAATGAAAAAGGAGAAGTTACAACAGATACCGCAGAAATACAAAGCATCCTAAGAGACTACTACAAGCAACTTTATGCCAATAAAAGGGACAACCTGGAAGAAATGGACACATTTTTAGAAAGGTATAACCTTCCAAGACTGAAACAGGAGGAAATAGAAAATATGAGCAGAAAAATCACAAGTAATGATATTAAAACTGTGATTAAAAATCTTCCAACAAACAGAAGTCCAGGACCAGATGGCTTCACAGGTGAATTCAATCCAACATTTAGAGAAGAGCAAACACCTATCCTTCTCAAACTCTTCCAAAAAATTGCATAGGAAGGAACAATCCCAAACTCATTCTATGAGGCTACCATCACTGTGGTAGCAAAACCAGACAAAGATACTACAAAAAAAGAAAACTACAGACCAATATCACTGATGAATATAGATGCAAAAATCCTCAACAAAATACTAGCAAGCAGAATCCAACAGCACATTAAAGAGATCATACACCATGATCAAATGGGATTTATCCCAGGGATGCAAGGATTATTCAACATATGCAAATCAATCAACATGATACACCATATTAACAAATTGAAGAATAAAAACCATGATCATCTCAATAGATGCAGAAAAAGCTTTCAACAAAATTCAACACCCATTTATGATACAAACTCTCCAGAAAGTGGGTATAAAGGGAAGCTACCTCAACATAATAAAGGCCAAATATGACAAACCCACAGCAAACATCATTCTCAATCATGAAAAATTGAAAGCATTTCCTCTAAGATCAGGAGCAAGACAAGGATGTCTACTCTTGCCACTATTATTCAACATAGTTTTGGAAGTTTTAGCCACAGCAATCAGAGAAGAACAAGAAATAAAAAGATACAACTTGGAAAAGAAGTAAAACTGTCACTGTTTGCAGATGATATGATACTATATGTAGAGAATCCTAAAGATGCCACGAGAAAACTACTAGAGCTAATCAATGAATTTGGTAAAGTAGCAGGAAACAAAATTAATGCACAGAAATCTCTTTCATTCCTATACACTAATTATGAGAAATCTGAAAGAGAAATTAAGGAAACACTCCCATCTACCATTGCAACAAAAAAATAAAATATCTAGGAATAAACCTACCTAGAGAGAAAAAAGACCTGTCTGCAGAAAACTATAAGACACTGATGAAAGAAATCAAAGATGATACAAACAGATGGAGAGGTATACAATGTTCTTGGATTTGAAGAATCAATATTGTGAAAATGACTATACTACCCAAAGCAATCTAGATTCAATGCCATCCCTATCAAATTACCAATGGCATTTTTACAGAACTAGAACAAAAAATTTTAAAATTTATATGGAGACACAAAAGATCCCATATAGCGAAATCGGTCTTAAGGGAAAAAAACAGAGCTGGAGGAATCAGACTCCCTGACTTCAGATGGTACTACGCAGCTACAGTAATCAAGACAATATGGTACTGGCACAAAAACAGAAATATAGATCCATGGAATAGGGTAGAAAGCCCAGAGATAAACCCACGCACCTATGGTCAACTCATCTATGACAAAGGAGGGAAGGATATACAATGGAGAAAAGACAGCCTCTTCAATAAGTGGTGCTGGGAAAACTGGACAGCTACATGTAGGAGAATGAAATTAGAACACTTCCTAACACCACACACAAAAATAAACTCAAAATGGATTAGAGATCTAAATGTAAGATTGGATACTCTAAAGCTCTTAGAGGAAAACATAGGATGAACACTTTTTGACATCAATCACAGCAAGATCTTTTTTGATCCATCTCCTAGAGTAATGGAAATAAAAACAAAAATAAGCAAATGTGACCTAATGAAACTTAAAAGCTTTTGCACAGCAAAGGAAACTATAAACAAGATGAAAAGACAACCCTCAGAATGGGAGAAAATATTTGCAAACAAATCAATGGACAAAGGATTAATCTCCAAAATATATAAACAGCTCAATATTAAAGAAACAAGCAACCCAATCCAAAAATGGGCAGAAGACCTAAATAGACATTTCTCCAAAGAAGACATACAGGTGACCAAGAAGTAAATGAAAAGCTGCTCAACATCACTAATTATTAGAGAAATGTAAATCAAAACTACAATGAGGTATCACGTCACACCAGTTAGAATGGGCATCATCAGAAAATCTACAAACAAATGCTGGAAAGGGTGTGGAGAAAAGGGAGCCCTCTTGCACTGTTGGTGGGAATGTAAATTGATACAGCCACTATGGAGAGCAGTATGGAGGTTCCTTAAAAAACTAAAAATAGAATTACCATGTGACCCAGCAATCCCACTACTGGGCTTATACCCAGAGAAAAGCATAATTCAAAAAGACACATGCACCCCAGTGTTCATTGCAGCACTATTTACAATAGCCAGGTCATGGAAGCAACCTAAATGTCCATTGATAGACGAATGGATAAATAAGATGGGGTACATATATACAAAGGAATATTACTCAGCTATAAAAAGGAACTAAATTGGGTCATTTGTAGAGACAC
This sequence comes from Tursiops truncatus, assembly GCF_011762595.2. NCBI lineage: Eukaryota > Metazoa > Chordata > Mammalia > Artiodactyla > Delphinidae > Tursiops > Tursiops truncatus. Next base: position 30,709,343 of record NC_047041.1, read on the forward strand.
GTATGGACCTAGAGACTGTCATACAGAGTGAATTAAGTCAGAAAGAGAAAAACAAATATCATACATTAATGCATATACGTGGAATCTAGAAAAATGGTATAGATGAACTGGTTTGCAAGGCAGAAATAGAGATGCAGACGTAGAGAACAAACGTATGGACACCAAGGGTGGAAAGTGGCTGTGGGTGTGGGTGGTGGTGTTATGAATTGGGAGATTGAGATTGACATGTGTGCACTGATGTGTATAAAATGGATGACTAATAAGAACCTGCTGTTTAAAAAAATAAATAAAATAAAATTCAAAAACTATTGATCTTCTTTATATTTTCACTTTAAAAATTTCTAACAAGGTCAATTTATATATATATATATATATATATATATATATATATATATTTTTTTTTTTTTTTTTTTTTGCAGTACGCGGGCCTTTCACGCGGGCCTGTTGTGGCCTCTCCCGTTGTGGAACACAGGCTCCAGACGTGCAGGCTCAGCGGCCATGGCTCACGGGCCCAGCCATTCCGCGGCATGTGGGATCTTCCTGGACCGGGGCACGAACCCGTGTCCCCTGCATCGGCAGGCGGACTCTCAACCACTGCGCCACCAGGGAAGCTCCCATATTTTTTTATAAGTAGTGCTTCAATTAACAAACAATAGATAATTTAGTGAAATAACATGTATGTAAGCATTGGTAATTTGATAAACTGTGATAGGTGTCAGCAAAATACAGGTAGTATGGCACTTCTGTTAAAAATAATATTCTACAGTATGTACAGCATAGTAACTACAGATAATAATACTGTAATGCATATTTAAAAGTGGTTAGGAGAGTAGATCTTAAAAGTTCTCATAACAAAAGAAATAATTTTTAACTACATGCTGTGATGAATGTTAACTAATATGGTGATCATTTCACAATAGATGCAAATAGCAAATCATTATGTTATATACCTGAAAGTTATATGAGGTTATATGTCAATTATACCTCAATAAAAAACAGTCGTCTTTATGCATTGTATTAAATATAGTTACTCACATAATTATGGTATAAATAATTACTATATTATATTCATATTAATATAAACATATACATTGATGTATATATAACATATATAAAGTATTTTGTTTAAAAGTTTTCACCAATTTTTTTTTTACATTTACCCCAAAAGAAGTCTATATTCTTTTAGGCTCTCAACCCCCTAAGATTGGGTTTTCTATATACCGAAAACCCAATCAACCATTTTCACACCTTTCTGAGTAAACTTATCAGTATTTTCCACTTCCCTTTGAAGCTATTATCCAATCTCAAGAAGTAGGTGTGGCCTCAGGAGAGTCTAACCCTTTAAAAGGCAACTTTGTCCAGGGGTGACTGCTTCTCTCAGGGGGACTGAGGGAAAGTGCAGCTACCAGGTGTTGGACAGTTCTTGTTGACCCTGATATCCACAGATTTCCAGGACGTGCAGCCTTCCAGAAGTAAGACCACTCACAGTAGACTCTGGTAAGTAAGGAATTGATTGTAAATATCTTCATGCCTATTTTCTCTCATCCAAATCCTTTCCATTTACTTATTAGCCTGCTTGGGTTTTGTCCAAGCAAACAAGTAGTTGTCTTAGTTTTTTTAAATGACCTTAATATTTAAAATATCTGTAACTAGAGCAATTGTAATATATTGATATTTGTAATATTAACATATGTAATCATTTTTATTCCATTACCTTACATGTTATTAGATGTTTTTAGGTCTTAAATGAGATTTCTACAGACATATGTATTTATGAAACACATAGAACACCTAAAATGTTCAACATAATGTATACATTTCATAGCCTTTATACAGATGAACATAAGAGTTAAATGTGTTGAATGAATTAGAATATCTTCTTGTAAAGTTCATATGCACTATATATATATATTTTTATTTAAACATCTTTATTGGCGTATAATTGCTTTACAATGGTGTGTTAGTTTCTGCTGTATAACAAAGTGAGTCAGCTATATATATATACACATATCCCCATATCTCCTCCCTCTTGCGTCTCCCTCCCACCCTTCCTATCCCACCCCTCTAGGTGGTCACAAAGCACCGAGCTGATAAACCTGTGCCATGCAGCTGCTTCCCACTAGCTATCAGTTTTGCATTTGGTAGTGTATATATGTCCATGCCAGAATAAAGGCGCTGTATTTTTAAAGCCTTCAGTTTGCAGTGTAGATTTGAAAAGTGTTCAGGATAGATCCAATGAACTGATAGGGACTCCCAAGAAGTGGCATTGGTCAAATAGGGAAATATCAGAAACAAAGAGAATATGATGTTGCTTCCATTAACTACATCTTTGGAATTTCTAGTGTAGAGAGAAAATCCTCATGTATATTCAAATTTTTTCTTTGGTTTTAAAAAACAACTGATTAATTTTTACTCATTACTGTTGTAGCTTGAACATTCACTAGTTCAAAATGTGAAGTGCTCTGATGATCTGAACTGACTCCAGGAAAAATTGTTTTGCTGAACTAGATATAACATAATTTTTTCCTTTTTTGTCTTGAAAGGAGGAGTTTTGCTATTTAAGTTGGAAGCAAACACTGAAATGTTTATAGTTTTAAGATGCCAAAGGTAAAGCCAACATTGATTATATTAAGTTTAAATTATTCTAAACAATTTTATTTGTCTTTAGAAAAGCACATCTGTCAGTTCAGAGACAGGAGACATAGAGAACATTAGCATAGAGACAAAGTGTGTGCAAGTATGGGTTCCAGTCATGGAGTCATGGAGAGAGAGAGAGACAGACAGATTGAGATTATATATGTGCTTCTGTACCAATCAGCTAATAAAAGTAACTCTGGAGTCACCATTTACCCGCTGGTCTAAGCTTTAAGCACATCCATGTAATTTAGGTATGACTGAGAACATGGTTTATTTTAAACAAAAAAGTTGCTAGGGACTCTCTTATCTAATTTTATCATTTGTATCAGCATGAACCTGTCTGTATTCACCATTTCTAGGTTTGTACTGAGGGTAAGCATATAGGTAAATTAGATAGAGTTCAGACAGACAGGACTTTGTCCAAAGGCTTTACTTTCCCTTATCAGGGCAGAAGAAAGACTTTCTCTCTTATCCTCTCTAATTCTGTCTTGAATTTTCAGAAACATGGATTCAGACACATTGCAAGCCTTCCAGAATGAACTAACCTGCTCCATCTGTATGAACTACTTCATAGACCCCGTCACCATAGACTGTGGGCACAGCTTTTGCCGTCCCTGCCTGTACCTCTGCTGGGAGGAAGACCAGACTCCAAAGAGCTGCCCTGAGTGCAGGGGACTATCAGAGAAGCCAGATTTCCAAACCAATATTGTACTCAAGAGGCTGGCTTCCCTCGCCAGACAGGACGCAGCTAAACAAACCAACAGCTTGGAGGCGCAGATCTGCTTGACACACAAAGAAGCCAAAGGACTCTTCTGTGAGGTTGACAAGACCCTGCTCTGTGGCCCCTGCTCTGAGTCCCCAGAGCATGCAGCTCACAGCCACCGTCCAATACAATGGGCTGCTGAGGAATACCGGGTAGGTGATGCTTCTAAAGCAGTTAGGAACCTACAGGCTCCTAAATCAGAGAGAAAGATGAGGATAATAATGAAGTTGATGGGGATGGAGATGGTCGAGGTGGAGATTTTTCAGTGTAGGTCATGTAAGTGTATCATTTTAATGTTGTTGCCCAATTGTCCAAACATGTGGAACTGCTGTATCCTGGGGCATGTGGTAGCACAAGGCACACTGGCTTCTGATGTGAGCTTGACGCATTCTTAGTCAAGTTATATAAAAATCTGAGTCTCAATTTCTTAGGAAATGAGAAATTTCATTTCTCTCATGGAAATGAGAGATTCCATTATCTATAAAGTTTCCCCAATTCTTTCTTTCTTTTTTAAATTTTTAATTAATTGATTTATTTTTGGCTGCATTGGGTCTTTGTGCTGCGTGTGGGCTTTCTCTAGTTGTAGCGAGCGGGGGCTACTCTTTGCTGTGGTGCACAGGCTTCTCATTGCAGTAGCTTTTCTTGTTGTGGAGCATGGGCTCTAGGCACTCAGGCTTCAGTACTTGTGGCACGCGAGCTCAGTAGTTGTGGCTCATGGGGTCTAGAGCATAGGCTCACTAGAGCACACAGGCTTAGTTGCTCTGCAGCATTTGGGATCTTCCAGGACCAGAGCTCAAACCTGTGTCCCCTACACTGGCAGGCAGATTCTTAACTACTGCGCCACAAGGGAAGTCCCCCCACCCCAATTCTTCATTATATGTTTCTGTCACTTTGATATTCAACATATTAGAATCAGATTAATGTGGAAAAATCTGACCACATCATTCAAACTCAAGATTTCTATTTTCTAAACCAGTGGTCCCCATCCTTTTTGGCACCAGTGACCAGTTTCGTGGAAGACAATTTTTCCATGAATGGGGGCAGGGAGAGGTTGGGGGGATGGTTCCGGTGGTAATGCGAGCCATGGGGAGCCATGGGGAGCCATAGGAGTGGCAGATGAAGCTTCACTTGCTCGCCCCCCTCTCACCTCCTGCTGTGCGGCCCCGTTCCTAACAGGCTGTGGACTGGTAGCGGTCTTCGGCCCAGTGGGTTGGGGACCCCTGCTCTAAATGACTGCCTTTGCTCATACATAAGGGGATGGAATTTATGGTATCATCTGTGTCGCTAAAGCTCATGGTTATTTTGCAGGAGAAACTTCTGAAGAGAATGGACTCTTTAAGGAAAATGACACAAGAAATGCAAAACAGTCTGAATCAAGAAGCTAACAAAACTCAGTTGTTAGAGGTAAGAATTAAAATATTCTATTTGTTTGCATGGAGACAGATATAATCCTGGCTTAGACTTTTAGCAAAATTCAAATTACCAGGTAAAAGATAGTGGTCTTTTCCTTGGAAAGAGTAGTGGTTTCAAATGACCTATCATCAGTAATCACAGTTATAACAGACCAATACAAACTAGTTCAAAGAGTGCTAGTATATGGGAAAACCAAGGCATGAAACGTATTCCTAGGCCACATTTTTGAAGATTTGAATAAACCTTCTCAGACATGGAGTATAAGACAACATTGTGCTAAGTGTGTCTGTGAAGGTGAGGAGAGGAATACAGCAGTACCTAGAGGAGAATTAGTGCATATTTTTAAAGATGCACAGTATGGGGTTTACCTAATAAAAGAATATTTAGAAAAATCAGGGAAAGGAACAAGAAAAAACAAGATTTGGGTAAGAGAGGAAATAATTGATGGAGTAAGAACCCTGAAGAATCCTCCTAGGGAGAAAAACTGGAACCCCCTCAGATGGCTTGATTTAAAAAGGAAAAAAGGCGAGAAACTTAGAGAAAGGATGGACAAGAAGGACCCTTTGAGGTGTGAGGCAGAAAGTTTGTCAAGAGCTTTCCCGATGACAGTAAGGAAATAATGTTTGACGTTTTCTGTTGAGAATGAGGATGAGTGATTCTTTGAATCCACTATCTCTGCAGAACTATGCAGCCATAAGGAAGGTGATGATCAAAGTTCAGTATCAGAGGATCCACCTGTTTCTCCAGAAGCAGGAGCAACTCCATCTGGAGGCGCTGGAGGAAGAAGTGAAGGAGACTCTCCAGCAACTCAGGGAGAGTGAATTCAGAATGACTCAACAGAAAGAAAGTCTGAAAGAAATGTACAGAGAGCTGACTGAGATGTGCCACAAGCCCGACTTGGAGCTGCTCCAGGTGAGAAGGGAGGTTTCATCCTCAGAGACAGAAGTACTATTCTGGGTACTGTTGCCATGACATTGAAATGTTACCTGCATATACTCTTATCTCAGCTAAGGGATGATGCTCCTTGACTCCCATTAACTTACTTGTCCAATCCCTTATTTCTCATAGCCTGGTAATCTTTGGGAGGTTTTTTTTAATCCTTTCACTAGCTAACATAGGACAAAATTTTTTCAGTGTGATCAGGAGTACTATCCAGACAGATTATCGAAAATCAGCAAAATTCTGTGACCAGGGGAAAGTTAATTTTCTTGGAGTAATTCTCAATACGTTGTCACTCTATTATCCCACACTTACTGAAGACATTGAGGTTTTGCCCATTGTCCAGGTAAAATTTTTAGAACTGGTAGTCAATTTCAATGCACTCTATAATTCGTTTTATATGGTTCCTTGTTTTGCTTTAATTGTCATCATAAATGGTGAGATCTCTCCTTGGGAATAGGACTGAGAAATGACTGACATTGGAAACCTGATGTTGTTGCATCATTACACAGACTCTTCCTGGCCTCCTTCCTTCCTTCCTTAATGTGCCCTGAGGAAGCTCATCATGTTTTAGTTTAAGTTCTGTTATTAAGATAGCCTCTGATTGTTCCTTAGAGGAGAATGAGAAAAACAATACCTTATTGAACAAACAAGAATAGTAAAGCAGATGCAAAAGGACAGAACTCTCATGATTAACGTGATTTTTTTTTTCATTGCAGGCCTCGGGAAATGTATTGGAAATGTGAGTGTACGCTAATGACTTTTGATTTCTGGAAAAGTTGTTGTCTTTTTGATGAAGTGGTTGGATAGTCATTCCTTGGTGCCACGGGGAATTGTTTTCAGGCCATCCCCAAAATCTAAATCCCGGGATGCACTATCCCTTATAGAAAATGCCATAGTATTTGCAGATAACTTATAAGCATGCTCCCATACACTTTAGTCATTACTAGACTACTTATAACACCTAATAAAATGTAAATTAAATGCTATGTAAATAGTTCCCACGTATGTGGCATTTTCAAGTTTCACTTTTTGGAACTTCCAGGAATTTTTTTTTTTCTGAATATTTTCCATTTAGAACCAGGGAGGAAGAATGTAGGGGAGGGATGGATTTAGAATTTGGAATTGACATGTACACACTGCTATATTTAAAATAAATAACACACAGTGGTTACCTCAAGCCATAGGGAAGAAGATCAGGATTAAAAATGGTGGTCAGGGCTTCCCTGGTGGCGCAGTGGTTTACAGTCCGCCTGCCGATTCAGGAGACACGGGTTCGTGCCCCGGTCCGGGAAGATCCCACATGCCGCGGAGCGGCTTTGCCCGTGAACCATGGCCACTGAGCCTGCGCGTCCGGAGCCTGTGCTCTGCGACGGGAGAGGCCACAACAGTGAGAGGCCCGCGTACCGCAAAAAAAAAAAAAAAAAAAAAAAAAATGGTGGTCAAGGGAGACTTTAGCTTACCTATAATGTTCAAACTTTTTGAAAAGAATTTATCTATGTATTATTCTATAAGTAAAATAAATTTAACAAAAAAATAGATAACAAACAAGGACCTAGTGTAAACTAACTAACTAAATAAATAAATAAAATAAAACAGAAATTACAGATTCAATCCGTGGTTGAATCCATACATGCAGAATCCTCACACATGGATGACGAACAGTACATCTTTTGATCTATTAGCATCGTCTTTCTGGCTATTTTCTGTTTTATTTCAAAAGGATTCTAGAGGCCTTCTGATCCTTGGTCTGAGAAGTTTCCTTTTCATTTGGCTGAATTCAAATATACCTGAAAACTTTCTGACATTCTGGGCTTTGTTCCACCCACTCACCCCATCCTCTCCAGACTCACCACAGTAAAACTTAGGGAAGGGATTTTTCTGAGATATCACAGAGGAAGCACCTACACTAATGAGTTGGAAGGTGAAAATGGCAGGAAAGGGGCAAATTCCCTAATAGGAAGAGGGGCTGTGATTTTGTTCCTAGGAGTAGCACTGAATCAGCCTGTTGCATTACAGCAAGCCCCCTTGTAGGTAGGACCTCAGAGCTAATGGCTTCCTGGTGCTCACTGGAAAGTTAGACCTTCAGGACCAAGGCAGCCAGGCTGGAATTGGATTCCCTTAATGGGCTGATAAGAGCAAACACGTCGGGCTCAGTGAACTCTTCCTTTTAGACACTGAACGTATCCTTGATGACTACTTGCTGACTGCAGTCCCAAAGGCTTTGCCTGAATTTTTTGCTCTCTGTAAAATGCCCAGGATCTTTGCATCACCTGAGTTGGAATAGAGGAAGTGAATGAAGTTCAATAAGTTGAAAACTGGAGTAAAGTCTGAGAAGAATGGGGGAGTTGAAATTTGATGTAATTTATATTTAGAAAAAAGTATGGTAACTTTTTATATTCCCAAGTGTGTAGAATATAATGTATATCCAATTAACCAAAAATAGAAGAATTCTGACAAAATATCCTGGATTAAAAACTGCTTTTTTGTAATGGTCCTGTGATTAGCCTTTGACCTTGAAATGTAACTGACGTCATTTGTTACAGGACTGATTTGATACAGATGCAAAAGCCTCAGCCAGTGAACCCAGAACTCACTTCCTGGCCTGTCACTGGAATCCTAGACATGCTGAACAGCTTCAGAGGTAAGAGTCAACCTTCAGTGAACAGGACTACATTTCATTAGAACTTCTTGGGAAGGAGCCTTCTTTTATTGTTATTTTATTTTTTCTGACATGAAGGTAGTACATAACTTCCCAAAGTTGTTACATTTTTCCTGCTTGTATAGTCGTATTACAAAGATCAAGGCTGAACTTTGCAACCTATAGTTTACCGAAAATGCAAACCTAGAGATATATATTCAGTTACATATGACATAGGCAGAGCAAGAGGAGAGCAACCAGCTTGCTCATGTGGTTATAAAGAGATAGAATATTTACTTTTGTAACCATCAATATTGTGTTTATTCAGTTTATTTCACTCTTATAAAGTTAAATATGGTATTGCTGGTTTTTAATTTGTTCTGTATTACCAGCTCATTTATTATGCATTGTACAAAAAGATTTATTATTTCTAAAATCAGCAAGAATTGACAGAAAAGACTAAAATTAGCTTAGGCAGGATAATTGTAATGCTATTAGATCAATTTCAGAACAACTGAAAGGCAAGGGATATTTGAACATGGTTAGCCAGAACATCCTTTTAGAAGCTTCCAGAACATCCTTTTAGAAGCTTCCAAACTATTCATTGATGGATTTCTATCAAAATTTTGACCTTTGAAAATGTAGTAAGTAGAGACCATAGCCCAATAAATACCCACATGATAGCAAGTGCTATCTACATGCTAGATCATATTAAAGACAAAGGACACAAGAATAGTTTTCTAAATGAAAGAAAAAGAAAATGTTTTTGGTGAGTCCTGAAATAAACTGTCAAGACGTTGACATTAAATCAGACTTCACAGAGTTCATATCTCCCTTTTTTTTTTCTTTTTCTGTATGATTTGAAGTCTTTCTGTGTGCTGGTGAGATAATAATGACTCTTACTCTTCATAGAAGAGCTAGTCTGAACTCCCTTTGCTGTCTTTGCTTTGTATTTCCTTGGAGGAGGGAAAATGAAAAGTCTCATTGGGTAGAGAGCCTCTGCCTCTCAGGCTGTGGAAATCTCATTTGCTGACCACATTTTTGCTCTTTCTGCAGTGGATAATGTTCTGAGTCAGAAAATGACCATTCACAATGTGAGCCTTTCTGAGGATGGTACAAGTGTGATGTTTGGAGGTGACCATCACGACGTGTCCAGACAGCCCCAGATTGTGGAAAGATTTGTGGCCTGGGGAGCTGTGGCCTTCACCTCTGGGAGGCATTACTGGGAGGTGGATGTGACACACTCCTCGAACTGGATTCTGGGAGTCTGTAAAAATATCTTGACGAGTGATACTGATATCATTATTGATTCTGAAGAAGCATTTTTGCTATTTTCTATGAAGGTGAACAATCATTATACTTTGTCCACAAACTCCCCACCCTTAATTCAGTATGTGCAAAGGCCTTTGGGTAGGATTGGAGTGTTTCTGGATTATGACAATGGAACTGTGAGCTTCTATGATGTTTGCAGAGGTTCCCTCATATATAGTTTCCTTCCTTTCTCCTTCTCCTCCCCGCTGACGCCTTTCCTTTGCCTTAGGTCTCCATGAATAGTCAAGTTCCATGACCATTTAATTGATGAAATTCTTGCCTGAACAAATTGCTTTCCTAAACCTCACGTGAGGCCAAAGGATGATATCTGACTATCTCTGAGCACATTGTAATTTAATGGAACATACGACTATATGTTTATAAAATGGCATAACCATGTTGAATGTATAAATTTGTTAATTAAATTTTCTTGTAATAAAAATTTATTATGGAATATTTCATAGAGTATAATCAGTTGCTTTTCTTCTGTCATAAATAATAGTTTTATTAAAATAAAAGTTACATACCATAAAGGTCACCCCATTTAAACTATATAATTCAGTGGCTTTTAGTAATATTCAAAAAGTGAAACCATAACTATCTAATTCTAGGACATATCCATCACCCCCAAAATAAACCAATGACCATTAACATTTACTCCCCATTCCCCCTCCCCCTCCCAAGTCACCCCCAATCCAGTTTTATTCTTCATGGATTTTTCTATTACATGGTTTCAAATAAATTGGATCACACAATGTGTGGCTTTTGATATCTGTTTACTTTCACTTAATGCTTTCAAGATTCATCTACATTGTAAGCAGTGTGCTTTACTTGCGTATCTGAACCAGATTGGGGTGAAAGCATGAGGTAATATATATATCAGGTTAGTAAACAAAAGGAATGGTGCTTAGTTTTCTCTTCAAAGCTGACCTAGTTGGTAAGAACCAAGTGTTTGACAGACTTTATCATTTCTCTAAATCCTAGTCATTAAGCACATCTCAGCTCAACAACATTTTTCCCAGGAAGTTTTTCGTGACTACACAGACCAGTGTAGTTCCTCTCATTACACACTCTCTGAGCATATACCGTCTCATCATAATGTTCAACAAACCTTCCTCAAATTCGCACTTTTACTACTTGACAGACAATTCTGAGACAGTAGGGACAGTATATTATTTACTACTATATTCCTACTATCCAATGCAGACTTATAATACACAGAAGTATAGGATGAATCAATGAACAAATACATGAATGAAAGAATTAATATAAACAAATATTATTCCAGCATTGATAAAGTTTTCCAAAATGTAGCTAACATAATAGACATAAAATGCTAACTGATAATGTCAACAAAAGAGAGGTAATTGATCTGCAGCTTTACAGCCTAAGAAAATTCCATTAGTTTGAGGTTTAAAATAACTACTGCATAATTTTGTTTTATAGTGTTGATTTTGAGATTTCCCTAAGACGATCAGTACAATCTACTGGAAGATGAAGACCCTACGTAAAGTGATATGGAAACAGAAAATGGGACTTCACATGATGGTGACTGTCAGAATTTAAACTGACATATAAAATACTACTAAGCATAAGGTGGTATAATTTCCTTAGCAGTGGGAAGGCCAAAACCAATTTAAATTTGAAGAATAATTCAGAAGACAGAAATACAGAATTCTGTAATATAATATGATACCTAAAAAATATTGTAATTGTTCTATAATGTTCATTATACCCTGGTCATTTGAAAGCAGAAACAGTATGGTTCACTAGAAAGCATTCATTCTCAGGCACATCTCCACAAGAATATATTAAATGATAATTTGTTCAAGTTCAATCTATAATATCCAATTCACAAAAACTCAAGAGCTGGATGTATTTTGTTTTCTTTTTACAGAGTACAAGAAGGAGCTTCTTGGTTTGTCTCATTTTTATCTCCAGATCCTTCACTATATCTTCAGTCCTACAATTCAAAGGAAGTATTCAGTGCACTATGGAGTGAAAGTCCTTTCCTTTTAGCCATTTCTCTTTTCATTTTGATCTTTTTCCTCCATTTTCTTTGATTATATCTCTTATTCTAAGCCTCTTGATTGAATGACTCATTTTTTTGTTAAGTTCCATTTATGGTAAGCCCTGTAAAATTGGGTGGAATGAAGGCTGGAGAGGCAAGGGGAATTTTAAAGAGTACAGATGATGCATCTGAAAACAAAACATAAATTTCAAATTAGAATTTGGGAAGGTTTTCATTTTATTTTTAAGAGTCAATTAAATTATAGAATTGACTTATAACAGATGAGGTGTGATTATCTCATTCATGGCATAGAAGGAAAGTTCCTTTCCTTCCCTTTCTCTGCAGAAACATGGCATCACTCACACTACAGAACCTCAAGAAATAATTCACCAGCTGAGTCTTGAGTGTGAGGAAGTTGGAGCTCTTGTGGTGGTGCTTGCAGAACTGAGACCTTGTAAGCAGCCCCAAATCCTAGAAATGGTGTTGCCCAATGGCCAACACCATTGGTTCAAAGACGACATTGTGAAGTTCCTGGAAGAAATGGAGAATAATCCCCTGTTCAATCACAGCCATGCATTCAAAACAACTCAGTCACTGATGGACTGGGAAAAAGTAGCTTTTTAAGATATTTCTGGAGAAATGTGTAAACTCCAATGGTTAGAAACATTTTATAACTTGAGAAACTGTTGCACCTTAAAAGAATTAGTCCTGGGGTCTTCCCTGGTGGCGCAGTGGTTGAGAGTCCGCCTGCCGATGCAGGGGACACGGGTTCGTGCCCTGGTCCGGGAAGATCCCACATGCCGCGGAGCGGCTGGGCCCGTGAGCCATGGCCACTGAGCCTGCGCGTCCGGAGACTGTGCTCCGCAACGGGAGAGGCCACAACAGTGAGAGGCCCGCGTGCCGCAAAAAAAAAAAAAAAAAAAAAAAAAAAGAAATTGTCCTGGTAGTTAAGGAACATGTTAAAAATCCTCACAAAAGCAAAACACCCACCCCCCAACACACAGAAGAAACATTCTGATTTACCCAAGAAGCCCCTAACAACTTACCCCCACTTTTTAAAAGAGATGTATCCCTAGTACTCCTCAAAACACCCCAAACTGTGTACCAGGCGAAAGACAAGGAGTTCCCAGAGAACATGAAGCTGAAACATATTCAAGATTTCCAGAAGGAGAAACAGGAGTGTGAGGAGAAAATGGCTCAGTTCAGGGAACACCACTCTGAACTAGTCCAATATTCCAAGAAATCGGATGTCCCCTAAGGAATCTAAATCAAAGGCCAAAAGAAGTTTCAGGAAAATGTGCAAGAAGTGAAGTCTCCCCCAGAAAACTATTTTTCCATGAGGATTAGAGTCCATGGAGAGACTGAACAACCTCCAAGGACACCTATCAGATGTTCCACCAGGATTCACCGTCAAGTCAGGAGTTGCAAGATATGCCCCTGAGGGATCGTATGGTGGAGATCCCGGCAAGGCATCCTGAAGAATCAGAAGGAGAACTATAAGAAACAGGCTGAGGAGGTGCAGAAACAATACAAGGTGGATCTGGATCACGGGATCAAGAGTCTGTTTCCTGAGGAATATGCTGCTATGGGGACTGTAGATCTGCCTGTCTGATCTTGGGTTTCAGGGATCCCTTTATTATCATGTTCTTACATCTAGTATAGGTTGTCTCTCTGTATGCAGCATATATTTTTTACAACTGATGAACCCACAGTGACGCATCATTGTCACCCAAGTCCATAGTTTTCACTATTGGTACATGAAAATATTTTTATTTTAACACATAAAGATCATTGAATTAGATAAATAGTTGGATAGATAGACAGGTAGATAGATAGATGGCTATTGCACACTCTTAAACACATTTTTATGTTTTACTTTATTAAAACAAATATTTATTAAAGCTGATTTTGAGTTTTCATTGGAAAAAACAGGCAGATAAGTAGTGCACAAGGCATTTGGTATTCAAAAAATAATACATTTATTTCCCATAGAGTCCACCATATACAATTTCATACACAGGTATGCTCTGTAAATATATGCTTTTAATCTCTTAAAGTTACTGGAGATTTATCAATTTTATATGCCATCTAGATGGCTAACATGTTGAATTTATTTGGAAAATCCTTTAGCAGTTTGTGTTATTTGCTTCCTTCCTTGACTTTAAATTTGCAAAATTAGGTCTAAGAATTCATTCTTTTTACCTGAAAATCAGCAGATTTTCCCATAAGTCATTTTTGCCCTCCAGCAGATTTTCCCATAAGTCATTTTTGCCCTCAAGTGCTAGTAAGGCTTATAAGCCAGAATAGATAGTGAGATATCCAGTCAAGTGGGGCTCTTCTTGTGAATTTAACGCATGCATTTTCTAATTCATTCAGCACCTAATGTTTTCTAAGCCATGCCTTGTTGCATGGGATACAGAGATAAAAGTTACAATTCTTAACTTTAATATATCATTCTAACATTGAAGAATGACCAGTAAGTGTAATCAGTAATAGAAAGCATTATTTGGTCAAAAAAGTACAAATACTGGAATTGGGCAAATATGGATTAAAATTGTGAATTAGCTATTACAATAAGATGACATTGGTTAAAATAATTAACTCATTGCTTATCTGTTTCCTCATGTATATGTTCATGAAATGAGAATAAGTATAAGTGAAGATTAAATTTAATGCCTATAACTGGCTCACAGTAGATTCATAGAAAATGTTAGGTTAATCCATTGGAGCTGCTATAAAAAAATATCATAAACTGGACAAACAACAGAAATTTATTTCTCACTATTCTGGAGGCTGGAAGTCTCAGATCAGGGTGCCAAGGTGGTTGGCTGATGGCTTTGTTTCAGGGGCAGACTTCTTGTGTCCTCACTTGACAGAAGACACTCAGGATCTCTCTGGAGCCTCTTTTATAAGGCACTAATCCCATTCATGAGGGCTCCACTCTCACGACTTAAACACCTCTCAAAGAGCTCACCTCCTAATACCATCACATCGGGCATTAGGGTTCAATATATGAATTTGGAGGTGACACAGACATTAAGATCATAGCACTTAGCTTCCTTTATTTCATCCATCTACCATACTTATCTTTTACTGAATTCCAACAAGAAACCACTAATACATAATAGATAGCAAAATAAATTATGTTAAAAAATTAAATACACTTAATGAAATTATTCTACAATATATATATATGTCATGATGACCTATAATCTTGCTAGAATGTTGTTCCAACTCTGGCCCAAAGCATCATTCTAGAAATTTTTAAAATAGTCCTGTTGCTATATAGATATATTTACACAAAATAATAGTAGGAGATCCATGGTGCGATGGAAATTGCTAGAAGTGCATTTTTTGAAATGTAAACATTTTCCGAAAGGAAATTATTCCACAATTTGCCCTTGAATAAATAGAGATTAAGTAGGAAAAGGGGTAATGGAAGTGATGTTCAGATAGAGGAAACAGCATGTTCAAAAATTCAAAGTGAAGGAGAGCATGATGCCTTGGAGAACTACTTCCACAATTCCTTTGTCCTAGTTCTCTCTTATATACAACTTATGGAAACTACTAAAAACACTGCGATCCAGGTTGGAGGCACTCTTCATTTTTTTATACAGTGCATTTCTCCAAACTACACTTGTGAATTCTGGAAAATATAAAAGAAGTGCAATGTACGTTAGGAATATTTCCAAAACTCTAAATAAAACAGAAGAAAAACTAGGATACAATATCAAAATTCGTGAACCTTTTCTACAACAAAACTGTCTGGAAGTCCCAAAATTTGGACAGATGGAGACAAATCAGGGATATCTAAGATTCATGGGGTATCAGAATCTGTTTAGGAGGAAACAGAAGGAAAGGACAGGATATCTGATAAATTTCAGAACCCCAAAAGTTAGCAGTAGGGATTCATTGAAAGCTGGCAGGTCCCTTAAAGAATAACTGATGAACCTGAGTAGGGTGAGTGCGTTCAGGCTGAAATATGCAAGGAATCCACAATAACATGTGAAGGGGCTGGTACCCTCCAGTCCCTACAACTCTCAGACATAACCACCTAAAGCTCCCTTCCAGGACCAGGCTTCATAATGAGAAAAAAGTACTGGGAGTAAAATACGTACGAAGCAAGACTTAGGCGGCAGGAGCAAAGAAGGAGAATGTCTCAAGAAAAGAAGTGGGAAGAGAAGCAGAACCAGGAGATGGCAAAAAGTTGAGTTCATATTACTGAACACCTTAGGAAAACAACCGAGTCCTCTAGACTTATGAAGTGAAGAAAGCTACCTTGACCTACCTTCACCTTATAAAAGTCCAAGAAGACTAATTGCATATAAATACCATCAATAGAGCACGTTTTTCACTTCATATTTAGGAAGAATCCAGAGGGAAGAAAATACCTTTCCTAATATAATAGAACTTGGTATGACTGTTCATGAAGTGGCCTTTAGAGAGACAGTTGCCAGAAGAGCCCTGATGCCAGAGCTACATTAAGAGCGCAGCCTTGTGCTCCCATCTTGGAAGAACACGACCCTCAGAGGCCCTCTCTGCTCCTTTGCCCCAGAAACTCGCAGACGCACAGCTTCATCTCCCTGGATCTATCTCTACCACTGTGCCTAGCCACCTCTAGCTGTTCCTGAAGGTCAGTTCTGCAGTGTTTTATGATCTCTCTTTCACACACCTTCTCTAGTTCCTCAAGTTTCCCCCCCTAAGGAGCCATCTGTAAGTCATTTTGTCCCGGCTTAACAATAATGGACTTTTCTAAGAACTCACTACACAACATGATTATACTTTAATACACAACCAAAATACAAAACACCATAGTAAATTGATGGCAATAAAATATGGTATTTGATTTGCATTGCATCACAAATGGTTAACATTCTCACTCATAAATGAGTTCTTAGAAACCAGTAGTGAAGATGTTATATATAGCAAGGGAAATTTAAAAAAAAAACAAAAGAAGAAGAAAATTAAACAACACAAGTGACTAGTAAGGATTAAACATATATGAAGATGACCGAGCTGAACAAGAATAAAAGCAATTTCTTTGTAATATCATATTACAAAAGATTAAACATGTAATATTTGTACAGTTTTAGGAAAGCTACCCACATAAACACTGGGGGACAAGATTGATAAGGTCCTGTCTATATAGTAGGGGCGTCTATGTTATCTAGTATTAATGAAATTTTGTGCACATCCTTTTGGGTGTATTGATAAACAAATTAATATGCAAGCCATGTTTGGGGGGTCTGTATACTAGCTACAAATTTCTTATGCAGTAAACATGGTTTACATATAAATTGTAAATTTATCCAACTAATTTGTTGAAATAATTCAAATAAATTAGAACTGCTAGGACTAAGAATAAGAGGTTTTTAAGTTGAGGATTAAAAGCAGACTTCCCTGGCGGTCCAGTGGTTAAGACTCTGCACTCCCAATGTAGGGGCCATGGGTTCTATTACTGAGCCCACATGCCACACGGTGCGGCCAAAAATTGAAAAAAAAAAAAGAGCAGACTTTACAACAGCATTTAATTTTTTCTGTTTGAAGGCAAGCTACAACACTGTATTTCTGTAATGATTAAAAATTTAAAGATGATGCATTTGAAAAAAGATGAAGTGGATATATAGTTGTTCACAGTGATAAAACTAGAGGTGAATTCTCTCACATTTTGTGTCATGTTTTCATGTATTATCAAGGAATACATTCATATTATGAGATGCATATATCTTTAGGTTCAAAATAATTTGATACAGATGTCAAAAAAAACAACTGCTGAATGAAAGAGAAGATGTAGAGAAAATTCCCTTCCATTCCTCTAAGCTCTCTGGTTGGTTAGCAGATGTGTGGTCAATGTGTGGACTGCTTTATGTACAGAATGTCTAGTCAAACAAGTGCCCCATGTGCCCCAGTGTCTTCGCAGACACAGGCCAGAAAAGAACCGTGAGGCTTTTCCCTTAGACGAGCACTTATTTTCCTTCACACACTAAGTGTTCATCCAAGAACAGTGGATGTGCTAGAGCCTAGCACAAGACAAGAATTCAATCTAAAAACTTCTAGAAAGGTAACCAAAATATTTCTAGCTTTAATTGTTCTTCACAAAACTAACGACACTGAAATATTTTCCTCATCGGAAACAACTATCAGTATCAAATTAGTTGTTATGCCTAACATACGGAACTAGTTATCACTTAAAATAGTATTTTATCCTTATTACATCATTATTTATAAGGGCTCTTAGGTCTGAACACTAATTGAATCTGCTTTCAGCATTCTGTTGCAGAGTTTTGGAACCAGTTTCTTTAGAATGTGCACTTAAAATAATATTTTATCCTTAATACGTCATTATTTATAAGGGCTCTTAGAAAACTCTGACAAGGCCATCATCAAGCTGCTAGCGCATTCTAAAGGAACTGGTTCCAAAACTGCAACAAAGTGCTGAAAGCAGATTCAATTAGTGTTCAGACCTAAGCATGGTTTCTAGTCTTCTCTTAATTTTCCTCTGATCTTCAGGAGCACAGCCAATTACTATGGACTGAAACTTCTGATCCCCCAGCCCAGGAGGCACCTCTGAGGGGCATGCGCTGTACATCGACGCTAGGTGACTCGGCGTTTCCCAGATCATCCAGAAACGTGCTGACCACCTCGCTGATGATCCTGGGGCATGCTTGAGGGGCTCCTGCTGCTGGGGGTTTCTAATTGTTTCCATTGAAACTTCAACGGTCCCATCAAACGCTTTGCAGTCAGATTTAATTCTTCTCTTTCCCCGTCGCCGATCTGCGCGTGCCCTGGCTGTTCTGGATGCTGTGCATCATCTCAGAAGGAAATCTTTCTCCTGCTCAACTGCAGCAGCAACTTCTCTCAAAGCTTCCACCCTGCGCTCCAGCTGGTCCAGGCTCTCCAGAAGGCGGCTGGAGAGGTCAACCCATGAACGAGGAGCAGCAGAAGCGACCTCGTTGGCCTTGATGCTGATGCTCGCCTGGGCCATCTCGGCCGCAGGAGGCGCCGCCACCTTGCGGCGCTCGCCTCCCTCTGACGCGCCGCCCGCGGCCCCCGGGCCGGGGCCGGGGCCGGGGAACCAGGTGCCTGTGCATGAGACGCTCGCTGGCCCCGGGCTCGGACGGGCTCCGAGGGGCTCGGACGGCTTCGGACGGGCTCGAATGGTCTCAGAGGGGCGATGGCTGGCGAGGGGAAGCCCAGCGATTTCCCAGCGCGGGCGCGGATGGGAGGCCTCCCGTGGCGCCTGGGCTCACTCTGCCCGGGAACACCGCCTCCCCCAGTTTCATAAATATGATGCAACTTCAGGCCTTTTCCCCTTTCTTAAAAGCAGATGTAGATATTTTTCTATGAAGCTACATTAGGGGTAATATGTTTTAATATACAGTTTAATTTGTTAAATAATGCGTGTCAGATAATTCTGAATAAAATTAAAACCAAAAACCCAGGATTTTTTTCTTCCTGTGAAAATGGAACTTGATTCTAAAAGATATATAAAAATTCAAAGTGTTGAAAATATTCCAATTAATCTTGAAAAACACATGTTGAAGGACTTGTTCTCAAGATATCAACTTATTTTCTAGACCAGTGCGTCTCTAAATTAAAGTACATTTAGGTCACCTGCGTGTCTTGTCAAAATGCAAATGCTCATTAAGTATATCTAAAATAAAGCCTAAACTGCTCTCAGGTGATACTGATGCTGCTGATCTTTGATCAAACTTTAAATAAGATTATAGACTAGTGGTTTGCAGCTCTAGCTGCATATTCACCTGGGTAGCTCTTAAGTGCACTAATACGTAGCATCAAACCAATTAAATTAGAATCTCTGGGATTGTGCCCCAATCATTGGCATGTTGAAAACTCCCAAGTGATTCTAATGTGAAGTCAATATGTTGGAAACCTAAGAGATCCAACGTATAGAAGGAAGCAGACATCTGGAGGTTTAAAAACTGTGAGTGGTATCATTGTCTCTAGCCTCCTCTTGAGAACCTCTAACATATTAAAGTTGGGCCAGAGGTAGAGATCATACAAAAATGAGCCTGAAAATACCCAATATAGAGGATATTGCCAGGTATTTGTATACAATCTGAGTCATAGAGCATGGGGTCAGTTTCCTCAGACCATTATTAAGAATATATTGTAACAAATAGGGCTTCCCTGGTGGCCCAGTGGTTAAGAGTCCGCCTGCCGATGCAGGGGACACGGGTTCGTGCCCTGGGCTGGGAAGATCCCACATGCCGCGGAGCAGCTGGGCCCGTGAACCATGGCCGCTGAGCCTGCGCGTCTGGAGCCTGTGCTCCGCAACGGGAGAGGCCACAACAGTGAGAGGCCCGCGTACCGCAAAAAAAAAAAAAAAAAAAGAATATATTGTAACAAATAAATGGAAAGGTTTCCTGTGTTCATAGGTTAGAAGAATTAATACTGTTTAAATGGCAATACTACAGAAAGCCATCTGTAGATTCAATGCAATCTCTATGAAGAGTCCAATAGCATTTTTTTTACATAAGAAGAAAAAACAATCATAAAATTTATATGTCACCACAAAAGACCCTGAAAGAAGACCAGTGACTCTCTTAACCACTGGCCATTTACCAATGCCTTCATCTGTAGGCATATGGACGCACTACACCAGCGCTGGGAGAGCACAGTACCACAGGCCTCGCTTGGGGATTGCCTGCTTCTTTGTGATGCTGGTGATCTCTGCTGATGTGGTTGTTTCCTGGTCTCTGTGCACTTGGTCTGCATGTGTTTCCTTAGTGTTGTCTTCCCTTGAAGGGAGGCAGCTTCAAAAGCTAGAACAAGTAGGTTTAGCTGCCACTCTAACGAGTCTGAATTTTGTTTTTAAGTTTAATGAGAAAGCTTTGAAGGATTTTTAATAATAACATGATCTGATTGCTACTTTATGAAGAAAACTACTGAGTCAATGATTATGGGTATGGGAGCAACAGTGGAGGAAGAGCCCCACTAGGGGTCTGTTGCAGAAGTCTAGATGAGAGAGGACTGTGGCTAGGATTAGATGAATACTGGTGGAGCAGCTGGATTCATGACATATATTGATTGCAGAGCCAATAGAACTTACTGATGGATTGTATGCAAGGTGTGAAAGAAAAGGAAGAGTGAAGGGCCAGAGGTGCACCAAAAATCTACAAGACAGCTGTGAAAAACATTGGAGAAGGTGGGAGAATATCTTGGTGTTCACCTGGGGATGGTGATGAGAATAAGAAGCAGATGATATAATCAGAGGGTAGTAACTTCAAAAGAGAACAACCAGTGAATTGATGATGTCAGAGCAAAGGTCCATCATTCCTCTCTGACCCCATGAGGCCCTAAAGGACTTATTTCTACTTTCCCATGAAGCGGAATTTTTTCTGCTTTTAGGGGAAAGGGTATCATCAAGTAAAAATATGTGTCAGGTAAGATAGAATAGAGAAAGTGCTGTTAGAAGGAAGATCAAAAATCTAGAGAGATTTTAAGAATGCCCTTGTGGTCCAGTGGTTAGGACTCTGTGCTTTCACTGCAGAGGGCCGGGGTTCAACCCCTGGTGGAGGAAGTAATATCCCACAAGCTGTGCAACACGGCCAAAAAATAAATAAATAATAAATAAATCAAGAGCGATTTATTCATAATCTAATGGTACTGAAGGTACACAGGGACTGAGGATGTAAATGAGGAATGAATGTTGGAAGAAAAACCATGAGGGGGTCCCCTAATCCTAGTAGTATTATATAAAAGCTATCATGGAAAATAGGCTGAAGGTACATGTTAATTATAATACTGAATAGGGAAACATAGTTTAAAGGCCAAATAATATAATTTACCATTCTGCCTGGAATGTTAGCATCATGGTACACACAGCCGGTATTGATAGGAGGACATGGGTTGCAGCCCTCTTTCTGTTTTACACTTTAACTTGGTGGGTCTTTTCTAATTTCTACATTTACTGTTGAATAGAGTAATTGTGACTTCAGGAGGAAATCATCCAGTCATGGTTTTCTGCCTTTCTTTTAAACTTTCTTCTCACTTACGTTTATCAGTCTTTTATACTTTTCACACTACACTCCTGTCTCACTTCTCACCTGTTATATGTTATGGTTTATTGTACAATATACTAACATTCTAACATCTTAAGTTTCAAACTAACTTTGGGCAGTTTTTAGACATAGGATTTTAATACTCAACTAGAAGTAACACTTGTCATGAATCTCAGCCATCATGACATCAACTTTTCACTTTTTTGGAAACAGAATGTTGCTATCTGGATGACCAGATCATCCTGTCACCTTGTGACATTATTAATGGCATCATGTTTATATCTGTACAGTGAGCATCTAGGTGATTCCTCATTTATGAGAGATAAGGTAACATCTTCAGCCAAAACATGAAATTTGACACTAAACATTATTTCTTCTCTATTGAATCTTAATTATTGGTATGTTTATTAAGAAATTTACATATACTGCTTTGTTAGTACATATGTGGTACTTTGTTTTCAAACCTTGCTGTGACCCATTTGAAGGGATTTGGACTTTGAAGTTACAAGATTGCCTCTTCTAGGATGTTAGAAGGGGTGAGGGAAGATTATATAGGAACAATTTAATTTTATGAATGGAGAAGATAATGAGTTCTGTCTTGCTAGAGGCTCTGAATAATGTGCAGATCAAATGTGTTAATAGTTTTACTGAGAGACTGATTTTCCAGTACTAAAAGTCTCTTATATATTTTTTAGCTTTGAAGGAAGGACTGCAAGGGGTTGGCATAAATCAACAATGTTGCTTTGTTAAGTGTGCTTTGTAAGATACAAATATCCTCTAAGATGCTAATAATTAGATAGCAGCCTTCTGCTTTAAGCTTAATTAAGAAGAAGAGACATTGAATTTGTATCCATATATTTTTTTAAAAAGTCCAAAGACTTGCTAAACCAGCTAACTGGACTTTTTACAATGGATTGGCAAGATCAAGATTGCAGATGCCACCTATTAAGGCAGCGACATGCTTCACATTTAAGGTAATACTGCTCCTTCTTAGAACTTTTTACATTTAATTACATATTCAATATTTGCCTTCTTATTGTATTGTAGGCTTCCTAAAGGCAAGGGTCATATCATCAGAATTTTTCACGATGTCTGGAATGCTATAGCCATTCAATAAATACTGAAAAAATGAATAATCTAATTTTAATTTGGGAAGATTAATCAGGTTGGGAAGCTGTGCTAATGAATAAAATGATTTTTCTATTAGTCAACATTTACTAGCTATAAAAATTGAGATAAGAGTAAGAAAAAACAAATTTCACAAATAACTTAGTCCTTCTTTTAAAGCATGAGAAAATCAAACAGTTTATTAACATGTATACATGAGAGAGACCCAGAAAACTAAGTAACTCCCAAAAATGTCTAAAACTCTCAGGGTTTGGGACTTCAAAGGGGAGGAAGGCATTTCACATGGAAATGGAAAAGCAAATGTTTGGTTAAAAAAAAAAAAAAGTTTGCTGGGCCAGGTAGAGACAATGGAACACTGAGAGGAAT
Source organism: Tursiops truncatus (assembly GCF_011762595.2). NCBI lineage: Eukaryota > Metazoa > Chordata > Mammalia > Artiodactyla > Delphinidae > Tursiops > Tursiops truncatus. The sequence goes on from NC_047041.1 coordinate 30,732,577, forward strand.
TTTAACAGACTATTCCTGGTTCTTCCCTGTCTACCACACCTGGTTCATCCTATAGTTATCAATGGTGATAGCTCCATTCCTGCCACTGGTCCTCTATCTACATTCTTTTCGGCAGTTAGGGGGAAGGTAAAAGTTTATTCCTGAGTCTTTGAGGCCTTGGCTGTTTTCATCTAGAAATAGTACACATACCAAAGAGACATTTTGGGGTGGCAAATTTTGCTCTCCTACAGTCCTGACTTTGAAATTTCTTTTAAGAAGTTTCACATTTCAGAAATTGAGTCAATAGATTGCTTCATCTCACTGAGCCAATTTCTTAGTTCTGACAGTAGGTCATGTCAGTTACTCATTTCAGGAGGCAGTGATGCAAGTGGGCCCTCAAAGTTAGGCCTATAGGGTGCGAGCAGTCAGGTATTTAATAAGATGCATTTCTGTGGAGACAAAAGTAAAACAAAGTTTAATGACTGGAACAAATATAAACTCAGCAACTGAGTCCTGAGAGTTTCCATTTGAGAAGATTTCTAGATATGAAGTTTGAAGTATCTTTTGCAGTTAGAAATGTCTCTGATGATGTCATTAGGTATTCATGTAAACTTTCTGAGTGGCTTACAAAGCAACAGGTACAGAGACTGCCTAAGCATGGGCTATTGTGGTGGTCTCTCTTACATTTATATCAAGCTGTTCAGCTTCAGATAGCAGGGCTTCAGGGAAACGGCAGCTTTAGTTCTCAATGATTCCAAGTCAAAAGTGGGAGAAAAACTGGAAACGTTAGTTTGAAGAATTGTAGTCAAATATTTGAAGAAACTAGAAGAATTCAGGATCCATTTTGGTTTTCAGGTGGACAACCAAAATCTCAAGGATGATTAATAGAACTAGAATCTAATATTAATAACAGTGTATTATAATTTCTACTGAAAGAGAATTTTTTTCTCTCTATAGTCATGCTCATTTTTATCAAAGAAAGCCAAATTAAAATTAATTTGTTTGCAAAATAAGATGAGTTACATGAAATTTGGCCTGAATATTTACATAAGTCTGGCAAGGATAGCAATTGAACACATTGGCTCTTTTTTTTTTTTTTTCACATCGGCTCTTTTAAATCCTCTTTGCTGAAACTTTTCATAAGGAATCTCCAGACTGAATTTTTAATAGCCTCTTGAAGTCAGCCAGCCAAGCCAAGAACTTACCATCAGACTCACCTGTAATACCTATAGATTTGGGTTAATTCTCTTCTTGAGGTCCCCCAAATATCCTGAGGTTCTTATATCTGCCAGGAAGTGACCTTACTTTCTCACCTGGTAAGGCTTCTGGGAACTTTGCAAGCAAGGTACCAGGCTGATTTTCCAAGGGGCTTTATGTCTCCATAAAGTCAATCTTAGTTCCTTAAAACTATCTGGTCATGTCTGATTGGATGCATATTCTAAAATGTGACATTCTAGTCAAAGCCTTGTAATACAATTAATTTTTCCAATTGTGCCCTCTTAAAAGGAGAACAGATTATTAGTGGATTTATGTAAGTAACTATTGCCATAAAAACACAAATACTCACTAAGAGTTTTCAAATTCTGGAGGGATCGGGGGGGAGAACAAATATAAATGTTTCAATTCTGCTTACAAAGGTATAATTTACCAAATTGCTATATTTCATTACATAAGAGGAAATGTTTCCTCATATATGAAAATGAAAGATTAAAAAGTCAGTAATATTTCAAACAAAAAGTCATAAAAATTATAGTCATATTCATCAGTTCATTCAATCATGAATGTGATTGGTTCTTGCTGAGCTTGATCTTTTGTTAGCAGTTTTAGGAAGCCATTAGATTTTTAGAGTTCTGTACTTTGTTACCCAATTCAGTAGTATAGTCTGACAGTTATTAGAAACCTGTATTTCTTCTATTGTACATTACTTCTACAGAAGTGCTAAGGGAAAAACCATCAAATACATCTATCAACAATTACAGTGCAAGAAAAAGAAATTAGACCCTTCCGGCAACTTGATAGGAACAAAGAAAAGTGTCTTTACTAAGATTATCAGGGCTTCAGACAATGCAGCGAAGATTGGGGGTATAACCAGACATGTACTATCCTGTTCATATTCCACTCAGCAGCCATCTTTGCTCTGACTGCAAACTGCTTTTGGTTGGATAGGAGGAATCCCTTCAGGAATTGCTAAAGATTTCCTCCAGGGTAAAATGGATGGATGGAGTCATCTATTTAAGAGGACCACCATTTGTAAACCTTTAAATCACTTTCAGAAAGAAATACTGGGGGAAATGTGATAGGAGGGGGGAGGGCAGGGAAGATGACATTTGTTGAAAACCTACCATCAAGTTATGTTGCAAGGCATTTTCAGTGGTTAATTGTATCAATTTGAACCTACAACATTGTAGTGAGGTAGGCAAAAACTCCAATCACAGAGGAAGAAACTTGAGAATTACAGAAATTTGGAGACTTGTTCAGGTAAGGGAGAACCAAAGAACACAATCCCATCAGTTTCGATGTTATATGTTGTTGAGAAACTAACGTGTTATCAGGGAGCAGCCAGGATCAGAAATGTTTCCCAAATGTGCCAAGTTAGAAATTAGAATCCGACAGCAGAGTGATCAACAGTGAAGGAAAAGCAGTAGTTAAATGCACTTGGCTGCCAACATTCAGCAGCTCCTGGAAAGAGGCTGGTAAGTAGAGTTCTTCAGGGAACAAGCAGGGACATTTTCAGTAGTCCCCCGGAACGCAGACTTGTCCAGGGTCAACAGAATGGACGTTGTCTGTCAACAAGCAGAATGTCTCCTCTCCCTGCACGGCTTCCTCTCTCCCATCGAAGTCCCCGGGTGCTCCAGGGGCCAGGAGTTTGCTGCCAGTTTCCATTCGCCTCTGGACCCACCTGTGGGGCGGAGGCGGGGCTTTGCGCAAGGCTGCAGCGGGTGAGGTTGGCAGCAACCTGGCCGTTCTTTGGATCCCCTGGGCGCGCTCTAGTTCGCCAGCATTCCCGAGGCTCGCTCGGCCAGCAGGCTCTTCTCTCTCAGTCCTGCGGAAGCCATGGCCAAGTCCAGGGTCTTCCGTAGCTTTGGATGTGCTTGGCTACAGCGCTGGCATATTTCCTGGGTGGATTTATGCTGGGTATGTATACCGACCCCTTCCCCGGATCCCAGATCTTCCGCTCCTCCCTGCAGCCTCCAAAGCGAAAAGCGGGAGAGTTTGGGGTTGGAGGGCTGTGCTGTGCTGTGGGCGCTGGGCCGACAGAGCTCCTGGACCTGGCGAGCTCCGCTAATTTCAGCAGAACTGGAAACGGGATGGAATGCATTTCGGCCTTCCTAATACAGTGTGACTGAAATTCAAATTTATTAAATGCTCACAGAGTTCAGGGTTCTGTGAAGGGCTGTTAGAAAGACAATTTAGAAAAAGATGATTTCACTTACAAGCACCATTAAGGTGTCAAAACTTGCAACGAATATGGGCAGTGCTGCAAAAACTGCTCTTCCCTCGTCATTGATTAAACAAATGTCTGTGGAAGTCTCCCTGTGTGTCAGGCACTGTGCTATGAACTAAACCCCCAGGGCAGAACAAGAAAGATAGAGGCCGTACCTTGATACATAACAGGTGGGAAAATGAAAAGACTATCCCTCATCTAAAACTCGTTTAACCAACTCAAAATTATATATCAGAATTTGAAGATTTTCTGCATTTATAGGAATTTTTTGTTGTTGTTATGCTCACCATGATCTATTTCTTGGATAAAGGCTTTTTTTTTTTTTTTGGCTTCTAGTTTTTATAAAAGTCAAAAGCAATTATGTGTGTGTGTAGTATGCATATGTGTATGTATTCTCCACCTACCACCCGTTCCATCTCAGGCTGGCTTAGGAAGCTTCTCAAAGAAACAGCCACGTCAATGGACACTCACCAAAATGTAAGGTGGAAACTGGTATCTGAGATGAAAGCTGAAAATATTAAGTCCTTTCTTCAGTAAATTTGTTTTGCACATTTGATCCTCAAAATAAAGTGTTTAAAATATTGCAGGGTGAAAGTGGGCATAGAGGGAACCTACCTCAATATAATAAAGGCCATATATGACAAACCCACAGCAAACATTATTCTCAATGGTGAAAAACTGAAAGCATTTCCTCTAAGATCAGGAACAAGAAAAGGGTGTCCACTTTCACTACTATTATTCAACATAGTCTTAGAAGTCCTAGCCACATCAATCAGAGAAGAAAAAGAAATAAATGTTATCCAAACTGGGAAAGAAGTAAAACTGTCACTGTTTGTAGATGACATGATAATATATATAGAAAATCCTAAAGATGCCACCAGAAGCCTACTAGAGCTAATCAATGAATTTAGTAAGGTCGCAGAATACAACATTAATACACAGAAATCTCTTGCATTCCTATAAATTAATGATGAAAAATCTGAAAGAGAAATTAAGGAAACACTCCCATTTACCATTACAGCAAAAAGAATAAAATACCTGGGAATAAACCTACTTAAGGAGGCAAAAGACATGTACTCAGAAAACTATAAAACACTGATGAAAAAAATCAAAGATGATACAAACAGATGGAGAGATATAACATGTTCTTGGATTGCAGAATCAGTATTGTGAAAATGACCATCCTACCTAAAACAATGTACAGATTCAATACAATCCCTATCAAATTACCACTGGCATTTTTCACAGAATTAGAACAAAAAATTTTACATTTTGTATGGAAACACAAAAGACCCTGAATAGCCAAAGCAATCTTGAGAAAGAAGCACAGAGCTGGAGGAATCAGGCTCCCTGCCTTCAAATGATACTACATTTAATCAAGATAGTATGGTTACTGGCACAAAAACAGAAATATAGATCAGTGGTGCAAGATAGAAAGCCCAGAGAAAAACCCATGAACCTATGGCCACCTAATCTATGACAAAGGAGGCAAGAATATACAATGGAGAAAAGAGAGTCTCTTCAATAAGTGGTGGTGGGAAAACTGGACAGCTACATGTAAATCTACAAACAACAAATGCTGGAGAGGGTGTGGAGAAACGGGAGCCCTGTTGCACTGTTGGTGGGAATGTAAATTGATACAGCCACCATGGAGAACAGTATTGAGGTTCCTTAAAGAACTAAAAATAGAATGACCATATGATCCAGCAATCCCACTACTGGGCATATACCCAGAGAAAACCATAATTCAAAAAGACACATGCACCCCAATGTTCATTGCAGCACTATTTACAATAGCCAGGTCATGGAAGCAACCTAAATGCCCATCGACAGACAAATGGATAAAGAAGTTGTGGTACATATACGCAATGGAATATTACTCAGCCATGAAAAGGAAAGAAATTGGGTTATTTGTAGTGACGTGGATGGATCTAGAGACTATCATACAGAATGAAGTAAGTCAGAAAGAGTAAAACAAATATTGTGTATTAACGCATATATGTGGAACCTAGAAAATGGTACAAATGAACCAGTTTGCAGAGCAGAAATTGAGACACAGATGTAGAGTACAATCCTATGGACACCAAGGGGGGAAAGCGGTCGGGGGTGAGGGTGATGAACTGGGTGATTGGGTTTGACATGTATACACTGATGTGTATAAAATGGATGACTAATAAAATAAATAAATAAATGAACATTATAAAAAAAATTCTCCACAGGAAAAAGTATTTGTAATTATGTAGTGTGATGAATGTTAACTAGACTTATTGTGGTGATTATTTCATAATATATATGAATAACAAATCATTCAGCTTGTAGATCTGAATCTTATATAATGTTATATGTCAATTATACCTCACGAAAAACCAATTTTCTTTATTCATTTTATTAAAGATAATTATTCACATAAATATTGTATAAGTAGTTACTACATTATATTTATATTTTAATATGAATATATCCATTGATGCATATGTTATATGCATAATATATACAAAGTATTCTGATTAAAAGTATTTACAGGGGCTTCCCTGGTGGCACAGTGGTTGAGAGTCCGCCTGCCGATGCAGGGGACACAGGTTCGTGTCCTGGTCCAGGAGGATCCCACATGCCACGGAGCGGCTAGGCCCGTGAGCCATGGCCACTGAGCCTGTGCGTCCAGAGCCTGTGCTCCGCAACGGGGAGGCCACAACAGTGAGAGGCTCGCGTACCACCCCAAAAAAAAAAAAAAAATTTACAAATGTATGAGTCCAAACAATAGATTTTATTTGGACATAAACCACTTATTCCACAGTACTCATAAAATATTAAAGGTAAGAAAAAGCTTAGCACAGTTAATTTCACCAATTATTATATATACAATTATTTAAACAACATTTGAATGCCTAGTTACCCTTTTTTATGAGAAATGTATATAGTGTAGGTGTGTCAATTATTCCAATTAATGTTTTATTTTCAAGCATAATCAGATAAACAATGGCTAGAAACATCATTAGCTATTACAAATTTTAAAAGTAGAGTAAGAATATACATTTTAACAATTATGAAGTCATTGCTTGAAGAATAAAAAATCATTTCTTCAGTTCAAACAACTTGTGTGGGGTCAACCTTCTTACATTTACCCTAAAGGAAGTCTGTATTCTTTTAGGGTCTTACCCCTCAAGTGTTGTTTTCTATATGCTGCAAATCCAATCAGCTGTTTTCACACCTTCCTGTCTGAAGGTTGTATCCAATCTCAGGAAGTAGGTGTGGCCTCAAGTGAGTCTAATCCTTTAAAAAGCACCTTTGTCCAGAGGCGACTGATTCTCCAAGGTAGACTGAGAGAGTGTGTAGCTGCCAAGCTTTGGAGAGTTCTTGTTGACCCTGACCTCCACAGGCTACTAGGACGTCCAGGCTTCCAGAGGTGAGACCACTCACAGTAGACTCTGGTAAGCAAGGAATTGATTGCAAATATCTTCATGCCTACTTTCCCTTATGCAAATACTTTTCATTTACCTCTTGGCCTGCTTGGGTCTTGTCCAAGCAAACAAGTAGTTTTCTTCGTTTTTTTAAAAATGACATCAATATTTAAAATATCTGTAACTAGAGCAATTGCAATAAATTGATATTTGTAATATTGTTATTTAATACTTTTTATTTCATTACCTTATGTGGTATTAAATGTCTTTAGGTCTTAAATTTTCCCATTTATATGTATCTATGGAGCACATAAAACACCTAAAATGCTGAATGTAATGTAGACATTACATGGTCTTTGTACAGATCAACATGAGTTAAATGTATTGAACTAATTATGATACATTTTTGTAAGGTCTGATTTGCTACCTGTTGAAAGCCTTCGGTTTGCAGTCTAGAGTTGAAATGTATTCAGACTAGATCCAATCACCTGGTAGGGACTTCCAAGAAGTGACATTGATCATTTAAGAAAATATCAATAACACAGGTCTATGGTCATGCCTCCATCAATTGCATCGCTGGATATTCTAGTGTAGAGAGGAAATTGCTGTGTAAATTATAATGTTTTTGGGAGGTGGTTGGTTTTAAATTTTGATTTTTACTGATTATCGTTGTAGCTTGAACATTCATCAGTTTGAAATGTGAAGGTGCTCTGATGGTCTGAAAAGACTGGGAAAAAATGTTTTCCTGAGCTAGAAATAGTATACTTTTTCCTTGAGAGGAGGAGTTTTGCTATTTAAGTTGGAAGCAAATACTCAACTTTCTATAGTTTTAGGACTCCAAAATTTCAGTCAACATTGATTAAATTGAACAAGCTTAAATTATATGTAAACAATTTTGTCTTTGGAAAAGGGTATCTGTCACTTGGGAGATATGAGGCATAGAGACCATTAGCATAGAGATAAGTGTGTGCATGTATGGGTACCAGTCATGGAGAGAGAGAAAGAGATTGAGATTCTCTCTGTGCTTCTGCACCAATCATCTATTAAAAAGAACTCTGGTGTCATCCTGTCTCTTAGCCTTTGCTCTAATATTTAAGCTTTTCCATGTAATTTAGGTATGATTGAGACCATGGCTTATTTTAAACAATAAAGTTGCTAGGTAATCTCTTCTCTAATTTCATCATTTGTGTTATAGCATGAACCCAATCTGTCTGTATTCACCACTTCTAGGTTTGTACTGGGGGTAAGCAAATAGGTAAATCAGATAGAGTTCAAGCAGACAAGCTTTGTCCAAAGGCTGTTTTTTGTTTTGTTTTTTATCTAATCAGGGTAAAAGAATGATCACTAGAATGATTACTCTTGTTCTTTCTCTTTAATTTCTAGAAACATGGATTCCAAAGGATTCATGCAAGCTTTCCAGAATGAACTAACCTGTTCCGTCTGTATGAACTACTTCATAGACCCCATCACCATAGACTGTGGGCACAGCTTTTGCCGTCCCTGCCTGTACCTCTGCTGGGAGGAAGACCAGACTCCAAAGAGCTGCCCTGAGTGCAGGGGACTATCAGAGAAGCCAGATTTCCAAACCAATATTGTACTCAAGAGGCTGGCTTCCCTCGCCAGACAGGACACAGCTAAACAAACCAACAGCTTGGAGACGCAGATCTGCTTGATACACAAAGAAGCCAAAGGACTCTTCTGTGAGGTTGACAAGACCCTGCTCTGTGGCCCCTGCTCTGAGTCCCCAGAGCATGCAGCTCACAGCCACAGTCCAATACAATGGGCTGCTGAGGAATACCGGGTAGGTGATGCTTCTAAAGCAGTTAGGAACCTACAGGCTCCTAAATCAGAGAGAAAGATGAGGATAATAATGAAGTTGATGGGGATGGAGATGGTCGAGGTGGAGATTTTTCAGTGTGGGTCCCAAGATAGAAATGTATCATTTCAATGTTGTTGCCCAATTGTCCAAACATGTGGAAATGCTGCATCCTGGGGCATGTGGCAGCACCAGGCACACTGACTTCTGATGTGAGCTTGAGGCTTTCTCAGTCAGGTTATATAAATATATGAGTCTCAATTTCTTAGGAAATGGATTCCATCATCTGTAAAGTTCCCCCAATTTTCTAGGATACATCTCTGTCATTTCTGATATTCAAAATATTAGAATCAGACTAGATTAACGTGGAAAAATCTTATCACTTCATTTTAAATCACAATTACCGGTTTTTCAATGACTCCCTTTGCTCATAATTAAGGGGATGAAATTTACAGTATCATCATCTGTGCCACTAAAGCTTATGGGTATTTTCCAGGAGAAACTTCTAAAGAGAATGGGCTCTTTATGGAAAATGACACAAGAAATGCAAAACCATCTGAATCTGGAAACTCACAAAACTCCGTCATTAGAGGTAAGGATGAAAATGTTCCTTTTCATTTGTATGAATATTGACATAATTCTAGCTTAGACTTTTAGCTCAGTTTAAGTTCCCAGTTAAAGGACAGTGGTCTCTTCCCTGGAGAAGTAGTGGTTTCAAATGACGTATCAGTGATCACAAATATACAGGCCCATACAAGCTATTTCAAATATTGCTAGTATATGGGAAAACCAGGGCATGAAAATTATTCATAGTCCAAATTTTGAAGATTTGGATAAACTTTCTCAGATATGGATGATAAGAGAACATTGCACTGTGACTCTAAAGGAGAGGAGAGGAATAGAGTAGTACCTAGAGGAAAAATAAAGAATATTTTTTAAACTGTACAATATGGGGTTTACATACTTAAAAATATATTTAGAAAAGTCAGGCAAAGGAACAAAAAGAAAAGAAGATTCAGGTAAGAGAAAAAATAAATAATGGACTAGGAACCCTGAAGAAACCTCCTAAGGAGAAAAACTGGGATCCCTCAGATGGCTTGATATAAACAGGAAAAAAGGCGAGAAACTTAGAGAAAGGATGGACAGGAAGGACCCTTTGAGGTGTGAGGTAGAAAGTTTGTCAAGAGCTTTCCCGATGACAGTAAGGAAATAATGTTTGACGTTTTCTGTTGAGAATGAGGATGAGTGATTCTTTGAATCCACTATCTCTGCAGAATTATGTGGCCATAAGGAAGGTGATGATCAAAGTTCAGTATCAGAGGATCCACTTGTTTCTCCAGGAGCAGGAGCAACTCCATCTGGAGGCGCTGGAGGAAGAAGCGAAGGAGACTCTTCAGCAACTCAGGGAGAGTGAATTCAGAATGACTCAACAGAAAGAAAGTCTGAAAGAAATGTACAGAGAGCTGACTGAGATGTGCCACAAGCCTGACTTGGAGCTGCTCCAGGTGAGAAGGGAGGTTCCATCCTCAGAGACGGAATTACTATTCTGGGCACTGTTGCCATGACATTGAAATGTTACCTGCATATACTCTTATCTCAGCTAAGGGATGATGCTCCTTGACTCCCATTATCTTACTTGTCCAATCCCTTATTTCTCATAGCCTGGTAATTTTGGGGAGTTTTTTTTTTTTAATCCTTTTATTAGCTAACATAGGGCAAAATTATTTCGGTGTGATCAGGGGGACTCTCCACACTGATTATCCAAAGCCAGCAAAATTCTGTAGCCAGGAAAAGTTAACTTTGTTGGAATAATTTTCAATATATGTTCCCTTAATCCCTTGTCACTCTGTTATCCCATACTTACTGAATACATTGAGGTTTTGCCCATTGTCTAGAAAAAATTAGAACTGGTAATCAATTTCAATGTATTCTATAATTCATTTTGTATGGTCCTCTGTTTTGCTTTAATTGTTATCATAAATGAGATCTCTCCTTGGGAATAGGACAGGGCACTGAGTGACATTGGAGACCTAGATGTTGTTGCATCATAACACAGACTCTTCCTGGCCTTCTTCCTTCTGTAATGCATCCTGACTAAGTCCATCATGTTTTAGTTTAGGCTCTGTTATTAAGATAACCTCTAATTGTTCCTTAGAGAAGAATCAGAGAATAAATACCTTAATGAAAGGAACAAACAAGAATACTAAAGAAGATGCAAAAGGACAGAACTCTGATGATTAACATCATCTTTTCTTTTTCCCTTGCAGAACTTGGGCAATGTATTGGAAAGGTGAGTTTACACTAAAGGTTTCTGATTTCTGAGAATGTTTCTGTCTTTTTGATGAAGTAAATGTACAGTCATCCCTTAGTACCATGAGGATTTGGTTCCAAGCCCTCCCCCATACCTAAATCTGAGGATGTACAATCCCTTATACAAAATGACATAGTATGTACAAATAACTCACAAACATTTTCTAGTATCCTTTAAGTCATCTCTAGACTACTTCTAACACCTATTATAATGTAAATTAAATGCTATGTAAATAGTTGCCTGGTGTGCGGCATTTTCAAGTTTTACTTTTTGAAATTTCCTGATTTTTTTTCTGAATATTTTTCATTCAGATTTCACAGTTTCAAATCATGATTGAATCCACAGGTGTGGAATCCTAACAAATGGCAGATGGACTGTACATTTTTTGAGCTATTAACATTGTTTTTGTGGCTATTTTCTATTTTATTTCAAAAGAGTTCTGAAGGACTTCTACTCCTTGGTCTCAGAAGTTTCCTGCTCATTTGGTTGATTTCAAATATACCTAAAAGGCTTCTGACATTCTGGACTTTGTTCCACCTCTCTAGCCTTACCACAGTAAAACGTACTGAATGAAATTTTCTAAGTTGCAATACAGGAAGAACCTACCTGAGTGAGTTGGAAGGTGAATAATACTGGACAGAGGTAGATTCCTTAAGAGTGGGAAGAGGGGCTGTGATTTTGTTCCTAGAAGTAGGAGTGACTCAACCTGTTCCATCACTGAAAGCCCCCTTGTAAGCTGGACCTCAGAGGGAATGGCTTCCTGGTGCACACTGGGAAGTTGGACTTTCAGCACAAGGGTAGTCAGGCTGGAATTGAATTCCCTCGCTGTGCTGACAAGAGCAAAGCTGTCTGGTTCAGTGTACTCTTCCTTTTGGTGACTACTTGCTGACTGAAGTACAAAAGCTTTGCCTGAATTTGTGCTCTCTGTAAAATGCCCAGGATCTTTGCATCACCTGAGATTGAATAGAGCAAGTAAACAAACCTCAAAATTTCTAGAAATGGAATAATGACTAAAATGAATGGGGAATTTGAAAACGGATATAATTTATATTTTGAAAAAAAGTAAGGTAACATATTTTTTTAATCCCAAGAGTGTAGAATATAATGAATGCACAATTAACCAAAAATGGGAGAATTCTGATGAAATATCTAGGATTAAAAATAGCTTCTTTTGAAGATTAGGATTGACATGTATACGCTACTATGTATAAAATAGATAGCTAATGAGAACCGACTGTATAGCACAGGGAACTCTACTCAGTGCTGTGTGGTGACCTAAATGGGAAGGAAATCCAAAAAAGAGGGGATATATATACACATATAGCTGATTCACTTTGCTGTACAGCAAAAACTAACAAAACATTGTAAAGCAACTATACTCCAATAAAAAAATATAATAAATGGCTTCTTTTGTAATGGTTGTGTGATTAACCTTTGGCCCTGAAGTGTAACTGATATCATTTTTTTACAGGACTGATTTGGTACAGATGCAAAAGCCTCAGCCAGTGAACCCAGAGCTCACTTCCTGGCCTGTCACTGGAATCCTAGACATGCTGAACAGCTTCAGAGGTAAGAGTCAGCGCTTTGGTGATCAGGCCTCCATTTCTTTGATGGTTCTTGGGAAGGAGCCTTCTTTGATTTTATTTTTTCTGACATGAAGTTAGTACATGACTTTCCAAAGTTGTTATATCTTTTCTGCCAATACAATACAGTCATGCTACAAAGAACAAGGGTGAACTTTGCAACCTATATTTTACTGCAAATGCAAAGCAAGATACATATTTTTAGTTACATCTGAAATAGGCTGAGCAAGAAGAGAGCAACTGGATTGATCAGCTAGTTATAAAGAAACAGAATATTTAGTTCTCAGAGTAGCAGTTAATGTTGTATGTTTATTCAGTTTATTTCACTCTTGAAAGGTTATATATGGCATTGCTGGTTTTAATTTGTTCTATATTACAATTGTTTATCATGCATTATACAAAGAATATTTCTTATTTCTATAATTACTAACTTTTGACAAAATAGACTACAATTGGCTTAGGCAGAATCATTGTAATGCTGTTAGATCAATCTCAAAATAATTGAAAGGTGAGGGATATGTGAACATGATTAGTCATAACATGCTTTTAGAAGCTTCCAAACTATTCATTGATGGATTTCTATCAACATTTTTGCTTTGAAAACTTGCTAGGTAGAGACTCTAGCCCAACAAATACGCACATACTAGCAAAGTGCTCTCTATATATTAAACAGTGTTAAAGACAAAAGACACAAGAAAAGTTTTCTAAAGAAAAAAATAAAATTTTATGTGTCCTGAAATAAACTATCAAGAATTTGACATTAAATCAGACTTCACAGAGTTCATGATATGTCTGTATGATTTTTTCTTTTTCTATATGATTTGAGGTGTTTCTATGTGCTGTAGAGATAGTTATAACTCTTGTTCTTCATAGAAGAGCCAGTCTGAACTCCCTTTTGTCTTCATTTTGTATTTCCTTGGAGGAGGGAAAATGAAAAGACTCATTGGGTAGAGAGCCTCTGCCTCTCGGGCCATGGAAATCCCACTTGTTGACCACATTTTTGCTCTTTCTGCAGTGGATAACGTTCTGAGTCAGAAAACGACCATTCACAATGTGAGCCTTTCTGAGGATGATACAACTATGATATATGGAGATGACCATCATGGTGTGTCCAGAGAGCTCCAGGGTGCAGAGAGTTTTGTGGCCTGGGGAGCTGTGGCCTTCACCTCCGGAAGGCATTACTGGGAGGTGGATGTGACACACTCCTCGAACTGGATTCTAGGAGTCTGTAAAGATATCTTGACAAGCAATACTGTTATCAGTATTGATTCTGAAGAAGTATTTTTGCTATCTTCTATGAAAGTGAGCAATCATTATATTCTGTCCACGAACTCCCCACCCTTAATTCAGTACGTGCAAAGGCCTCTGGGTGGGATTGGAGTGTTTCTGGATTATGACAATGGAATTGTGAGCTTCTATGATGTTTGCAGAGGTTCCCTCATATATACTTTCTTTCCTTCATTCTTTTCCTCCCCTCTGAAGCCTTTCCTTTGCCTTAGGTCTCCATGAATAGTCAAGTTCCGTGACCATTTATTAGATGAACTTTTCATCGGAGGAAGTTACTGTCCTGAGACCTCATGTGAGGCTACAGGATGATACTTGACTGTCTCTGAGCCTATTGTAATTTAATGGAACATAATGATGGTATGTTTATAAAATGGCATAACCATGTTGAATGTATAAATTTGTTAATTAAATGATCTATTAATAAAAACTTTTTATTGAGCATTTCTAGAATATAATCAATAGATATTCTTTTTAAAAAATAATATTTGTATTAAAATAAAAATTACATATCATAAGGTTCATTTACATTTTAAGCAATGTGTTTTTCTTCCATAGTTGAACCATATTGGGGTAGAAGAATGAAGTGGTATATATCTCAGCATAGTAAACAAAAGGAATAGCTCAGTTTTTTCTTCAAGTGTGACCTAGTTGGTTGGATAAATGTATTTGACAGATTTGGTCAAACTCTTTCTCTTTGTCAAACATTTAGACTTTCTCTAAACCCTGGTCATTCAGCACATCACAGCTCATCAACAGCTTTTCCAGAAAGTTTTTCCTGACTCCAGACCAGTATAGTTCCTCTTATAACACACTCTCTGAGCATATGTCATCTCATCATAATGTTCAACAAACTTTCCCCAAATCACTAGATACTTTTTAACTGCAGACTGAAAATTCTGAGAGAGTAAGGATAGCCTTTGACTTATTTACTACTATATTCCCACTATCCAATGAAGCACTTAGAACAGAACAAAAATAAATATAAGGCAAATGAATGAACAAATACATGAGTGAAATAGCTAATACACAGAAAAAGTATTCTATCATCATTAAAATTTTCTTTACAGACTAGCAAAAGTTAAGAGAATTCAGCAGCACCAAACCAGCTTTACAACAAATGCTAAAGGAACTTCTCCAGGCAGGAAACACAAGAGACAGAAAAGACCTACAATAACAAACCCAAAACAATTACGAAAATGACAATAGAAACATACATATCGATAATTACCTTAAATGTAAATGGATAAAATGTTCCAACCAAAAGACATAGAGTGGGTGAATGGATACAAAAACAAGACCCATATATATGCTGTCTACAAGAGACACACTTCAGACCTAGGGACACATACAGACTGAAAGTGAGGGGATGGAAAAAGATATTCCATGCAAACAGAAATCAAAAGAAAGTTGGGGTAGCAGTTCTCATGTAACACAAAATAGACTTTAAAATAAAGACTATTACAGGAGACAAAGAAGGGCACTACATAATGATCAAAGGATCAATCCAAGAAGAAGATATAACAATTGTATACATTTATGTACCCAACATAGGAGCACCTCAATACATAAGGCAAATGCTAACAGCCATAAAAGGGGAAATAGACAGTAACACAGTCATAGTAGCGAACTTTAAGATGCCACTTTCACCAATGGAGAGATCAACCAAAATGAAAATAAATAAGGAAACACAAGCTTTAAATGATACATTAAACAAGATGGACTTAATTGATATTTATAGGACATTCCATCCAAAACCAACAGAATACACTTTTTTATCAAGTGCTCATGGAACATTCTCCATGATTGATCATATCTTGGGTCACAAATGAACCCTTGGTGAATTTAAGAAAATTGAAATTGTATCAAGTATCTTTTCCAACCACAACACTATGAGAGTAGATATCAATTACAGGAAAAAAAATCTGTAAAAAGTACGAACACATGGAGGCTAAACAACAAACTACTAAATAACCAAGAGATCACTGAAGAAATCAAAGAGGAAATCAAAAAATACCTAGAAACAAATGACCATAAAAACACGAAAACCAAAACCTATGGGATGCAGCAAAAGCAGTTTTAAGGGGGAAGTTTATAGTAATACAATCCTACATCAAGAAGCGAGAAACACCTCAAATAAACAACCTAACCTTAAACCAAAAGCAATTAGAGAAAGAAGAACAAAAAAAAACAAAATTAGCAGAAGGAAAGAAATCATAAAGATCAGATCAGAAATAAATGGGAAAAAAATGAAGGAAACAATAGCAAAGATCAATAAAACTAAAAGCTGGTTTCTTGAGAAGATAAACAAAATTGATAAACCATTAGCCAGACTCATCAAGAAAAAAAGGGAGAAGTCTCAAATCAATAGAATTGGAAAAGAAAAAGGAGAAGTAAGAACTGACACTGCAGAAATACAAAGGATCATGAGAGATTACTACAAGCAACTCTATGCCAATAACATGGACAATCTGGAAGAAATGGACAAATTCTTAGAAAAGCACAACCTTCCGAGACTGAATCAGAAAGAAATAGAAAATAGAAACAAACCAATCATAAGCATTGGAATTGAAACTGTGATTAAAAATCTTCCAACAAACAAAAGCCCAGAACCAGATGGCTTCACAGGTGAATTCTATCAAACATTTAGAGAAGAGATAACACCTATCCTTCTCAAACTCTTCCAAAATATAACAGAGGGAGGAACACTCCCAAACTCATTCTGCAAGGCCACCATCACCCTGATACCAAAACCAGACAAAGATGTCACAAAAAAAGAAAACTACAGGCCAATATCACTGATGAACATAGATGCAAAAATCCTCAACAAAATACTAGCAAACAGAATCCAACAGCACATTAAGGGGAACATACAACATCATCAAGTGTGGTTTATCCCAGGAATGCAAGGATTCTTCAATATACACAAATCAAACAATGTGATACACCATATTAACAAACTGAAGGATAAAAACAATATGATCATCTCAGTAGATGCAGAAAAAGCTTTCAACAAAATTCAACACCCATTTATGATAAAAACACTCCAGAAAGTACACATAGAGGGAACTTACCTCAACATAATAAAGGCCGTATATGACAAACCCACATTTAGCATCATTCTCAAAGGTGAAAAACTGAAAGCATTTCCACTAAGATCAGGAGCAAGACTAGGTTGCCCACTCTCACCACTATTATTCAACATAGTTTTGGAAGTTTTAGCCACAGCAATCAGAGAAGAAAAAGAAATAAAAGGAATCCAAATTGGAAAGGAAGAAGTAAAACTGTCACTGTTTGCAGATGACATGATACTATACTTAAAGAATCCTAAATATGCTACCAGAAAACTACTGGAGCTAATCAATGAATTTGGTAAAGTAGCAGGATACAAAATTAATGCATAGAAGTCTCTTGCATTCCTATACACTAATGATGTAATATCTGAAAGAGAAATCAAGGAAACACTCCCATTTACCATTGCAACAAAAAGAATAAAATACCTAGGAATAAACCTACCTCAGAAGGCAAAAGATCTGTATGCAGAAAACTATAAGACACTGATGAAAGAAATTAAAGATGACACAAACAGATGGAGAGATATACCATGTTCTTGGATTGGAAGAATCAACATTGTGAAATAGACTATACTACCCAAAGCAATCTACAAATTCAGTGCAATGCCTATCAAACTACCAACGGCATTTTTCACAGAACTAGAAAAAAAACTTCGCAATTTTTATGGAAACAAAAAGATCTCAAATAGCCAAAGCAATCTTGAGAAACAAAAATGGAGATGGAAGAATCAGGCTTCCTGACTTCAGAACATACTACAAAACTACAGGAGTCAAGACAATATGGTACTGGCACAAAAACAGAAGTGTAGATCAGTGGAACAGGATAGAAAGCCCAGAGATAAACCCACACACATATGGTCACTTTATCTTTGATAAAGGAGGCAAGAATATACAATGGTGAAAAGACAACCTCTTCAATAAGTGGTGTTGGGAAAACTGGACAGCTACATGTAAAAGAATGAAATTAGAACACTCCCTAATACCATACACAAAAATAAACTCAAAATGGATTAAAGACCTAAATATATGGCCAGACACTATAAACTCTTAGAGGAAAACATAGGCAGAACACTCTATGACATAAATCACAGCAAGATCCTTTTTGACCCACCTCCTAGAGAAATGGAAATAAAAACAAAAATAAACAAAGGGGACCTAATGAAACTTAAAAGCTTTTGCACAGCAAAGGAAACCATAAACAAGAGGAAAAGAGAGCCCTCAGAATGGGAGAAAATATTTGCAAATGAAGCAACTGACAAAAGATTAATCTCCAAAATATACAAACAGCTCATGCAGCTCAATATCAAAAAAGAAAAACCCAATCCAAAAATGGACAGAAGACCTAAATAGACATTTCTCCAAAGAAGATATACAGATTGCCAGCAGACGCATGAAAGGATGCTCCACGTCACTAATCATTAGAGAAATGGGAAGCAAAACTACAATGAGGTATCATCTCACACTGGTCACAACGGCCATCATCAAAAAATCTAGAAACAATACATGCTGGAGAGGGTGTGGAGAAAAGGGAACACTCTTGTACTGTTGGTGGGAATGTAAATTGATACAGCCACTATGGAGAACAGTATGGAGGTTCCTCAAAAAGCTAAAAATAGAGCTACCATACGACCCAGCGTTTCCACTACTGGGCATGTACCCTCAGAAAGCCATAGTGCACAAAGAGACATGTACCACAATGTTCATTGCAGCTCTATTTACAATAGCCAGGACATGGAAGCAACCTAAATGTCCATCAACCGAGGAATAGCACATATATACAATGGAATATTACTCAGCCATAAAAAGAAATGGAATTGAGTTATTTGTAGTGAGGTGGATGGACCTAGAGACTGTCATACAGAGTGAAGTAAGTCAGAAAGAGAAAAAGAAATACCATATGCTAACACAGATATATGGAATCTAAAAAAAAAAAAGGTTCTGAAGAACATAGGGGCAGGACAGGAATAAAGACGCAGATGTAGAGAATGGACTTGAGGACACAGGGAGGGGGAAGGGTCAGCTGGGATGAAGTGAGAGAGTGGCATGGACATATATACACTACCAAACGTAAAATAAGTAGCTAGTGGGAAGCAGCCGCATGGCACAGGGAGATCAGCTCGGTGGTTTGTGACCACCTAGAAGTGTGCGATAGGGTGGGTGGGAGGGAGATGCAAGAGGGAGGGTATATGGAGATAAATGTATATGTATAGCTGATTCACTTTGTTGTAAAGCAGAAACTAACACACCACTGTAAAGTAATTATACTGCACTAAGGATGTTAAACATATATATATATATATATATATCAGTAAACCAAAATAATAAAAGCAGTGTCATATTTGTACATTAATTCCAAAAAGTTTAGTAGCCTATGGACTAAAATACTTATACACACAACACGTACAAACTCATAACGTAATACACATAAATCAAGTGTATGGTGAAAACATTATTCACTTACAACCTGGAGCATGAGGAAGGGATTGGGGCAGAACCAAAATAAATTTAGACATGGCCTGGAAAATTAGTGCCAAGAGTCAAAGGAGACTGATTTTAAGGAGGAGTTAATTCAAATGGAAATGATGAAGTTCTAAAAATTAATTTCTAATTTTTGAAATCAGTAAGAACAATCTCAGTGACAGCTAAGCGATAGATATACATATAGAAATGCTGCTGCTCGCATGCCCCTGCCACTAGCAAGATAGGGAAGGGCCAACTTCTCACTTCACAGAGCAGGGAGAGAGACATCAGGAGCTTGACAATCTTCTTAAAGGCAACTCTCCTACCTCCAGTCAATCAAATCTTCCCATTCCCTGTTCCCATGCAGAAGTCCTAAGGGACAGGATCACAGAGAAGGGAGGAGTCACAGACTCCTCGGGGCTCCCTCACAGCTCTGGCAGCAGAAGGTGAGGAAAATAAAACTTCTCTGTTCAGGAAACTCAGCCTAGTCCAGAGTGTACGGCAGCCCAATCAGATCATTGTTTATTCCAAGAGTATTCATTGCATTGACTGTCTCTGGGGGTGGACTTGGGGTACAGAGAGGAACCAGAAATTACTGCACGAGATGTCTTTTTCCCAACTGGTCATACTTTGTATTGAAGAGGGAAGGAAAGAAGGAAGGCAATGAAAGGGCACAGGGAGAAGAGCCCTTCCATTTGATGAAGATGCCACGGCTTTTTTTTTTTTTTTTTTTTTTGCAGTGCGCGGGCCTCTCACTGTTGTGGCCTCTCCCGTTGCGGAGCACAGGCTCCGGACGCGCAGGCTCAGCGGCCATGGTTCACGGGCCCAGCCGCTCCGCGGCATGTGGGATCTTCCCGGACCGGGGCATGAACCCGTGTCCCCTGCATCGGCAGGCGGACTCTCAACCACTGCGCCACCAGGGAAGCCCAGATGCCATGGCCTTTTGCTGGGGAGTTCTTTGTTCAGGTTGTGAAAAAAGCTCAGCTGGAATCTGAGCCAGAGGATTCCCCTGAGGTAGATGAGCTGCAGCCACTGTCCTCAGACACAATCTTCATCTTCACCTACTGCTGTGGTCTGAGGAGTTGCTGCCTTTCTCCTCTTGTTCATCTTCCTTATTTTCCTCTGATCTCCCTGAGGCAGGAAAATATTCTCCAATCATATCTGATAATTCTGTCTCTGGAGCCTGAAGCCCCTGGCCCAGTCTAAGCCCTCCCTGCAGATTCCCTGATGATGGGGACTGCAGATCCATCCTCCTAATCTTGGGATTAGGGCCTCCCATCATGTTCATGTTCTTACGCTTCAAATAGGTTGTCTCTCTGTAATAAGCATGTTCTTCAGGAGACAGACTCTTGAGTCAGAGATCAAGGTCCACCTTGTACTGTTTCTGCAGTTCCTCAGCCTCCTTCTTATAATGCTCCTTCTGGTTCTGTGGGACACGCTGCCAGCATCTACTAATCTCTACCACGTGCTCCCTCAGGGCAACCCTTTCAGCTCCCTACTCAACCACAAATCCTGGTGGAACTTGTGATAGACATTCGTAGGTGGCTTCTTGGGCTCTTCATGAATAAACTGTTTTGGGGGGAGACCACTTTTTGCACATTTCCCTGAAACTTCATTGGCCTTTGATTTGGCTTCCTTTGGGGACATCAGATTTCGTGGAGCTCTGGACCAGATCAGGGTACTGTTCTCTGAACAGAGTCATTTTCTCCTTAAACTTCTGTTTCTCCTTCTAGAAATCTTGACTATATTTCAGCTTCAGCTGCTCTGGAAGCTTCTTGTATTCCTCAGACAGAACCTTGGTCAGCTCCTGGTTGCTCAGCTTAGGGTGTTTTTGGTGTACTGGAGTTGCATCTTTTTGAAAAAGCAGAGGTAAGCTGTCAAGGGCTTCTTGGGTAAATCAGGACGCTTCTTGTGTTTTCTGCATTTGTAAGGATTGTCAACATTTTCCTTTGCTTCCAGGACTAATTCTTTCAAAGTGCAAAACTTTCTCAAGTTATAAGAAATTTCTAACCATTTGAGTTTGCACATTTCCCCAGGAAAATCTTTAAAAGCTACTTTTTCCCAGTCCATCAGTGACTGGGTTGTTTTGAACATGTGCCTGTCATTGGATGGAATGTTATTCACCATATATTCCAATAACTTCACAATATCTTCTTTGGACCTGTCATCCTGGCCTTTAGGCAACACCATTTCTTGTTCTTTGGGATACTTATATCATCCCAGCAGTTCAAACACCTCAGCAAATCTCCAGCTTCTTCACTCTCAAGATTCAGCTGGTGAGTTATTTCTGGAAGTCCTGCAGTGTGTGTGATTTCTATGTTTCTGAAGAGAAAGAAAAAGAAAGGTTCTCTCCTATGTGATACACAAGAAAAGCACACCCTACCTGGGATATGTCCCTTCTATCATTTAATTTACGTTTAAAAATGTAAATGAAAACAGGCCCAAATTCTGTTGAATTGAGGTTCATGTTGAGCATTAAGAGCTTCTTTCATACAATTAAAAATCCTCAGGCCCCGTTCCAACATGCCTTCCAATCAACCTCACCATAGCTTGTTTTAACTACAAATGAACAAAACTAAAGACTGGCTACTCACTCAAGGGGCATAGGATAAGAGAAAACGAAGGGAACTTTAAAAATTAAAATGCTTGAAAAGGAAAGGGCTTTAAAATAGCAATGAGATACCACAACACATGTATAAGAATGGTCAAATTCCCAAAACAAGGACATCACTGAATACTGAGAGGATGTGGAGAATCAGGAACTTTGATTCATGGCTGATGGGAATGCAAACTAGTACAGGCATTCTGAAAGACAATAAGGCAGTTTGTTACAAAACTAAATATCCTCTTACCATGTAATTCGGTAATCATGCCCCTTTGTATTTGCCCTAATCAGTTGAAAACCCATATTCATTAAAAAAAAAAAAAACCTGCACAGCGATGTTTATAGCAGCTTTGCTCATTATTGTCAAAACTTGAAAGCAACCAAGATGTCCTTAGGTAGGTGAATGGATAAAGAAATTCTGGTACATCCAGACAATGGAATAGTATTCAGTGCTAAAAAGAAATGAGCCATGAAGCCATCAAGACACATGACATATACTTGAATGCATATCCCTAAGTGAAAGAAGCTAATCTGAAAAGTCTACATGCTTCATGAGCCCTACTATAGGACATTCTGGAAAAAGTAAAAATATGATGACAGTAAAATAATCAGTGGTTGCAAAGGGTTGGGGCTGGGGGTACTAATGAATAGGTGATCACAAAAGGTTTTTAGGGCAGTGTAACTCTTCTGTATATTATAAAGGTGGACACATGATTCCACATGTTCACTATACATCAGTCAAAACCTACAGAATATACAACACCAAGAGTGAACACTAACGTAAAACCATGGACTTTGGGTGATAACGAAGTGCCGGTGTAGGTTCTTCAATTGGAATAAATACACCACTCTGGTACAGTGTATGGTGATGGGCGATACTGTGTGTGTGTTTATTTGGAGGAGGCAGGAGGTATATGGGAACTCTCTGTACGTTCTACTCAATTTTACTGTGAATCTAATCTTCTCTAAAACAGTAACACTCCATAGGATTCCAGAGCATAGCTACCTTCTAAGAAGGGTCCTGATGGCCATGGACTGAATGTGCAACTGAGGAGCTAGAAATAGAAATAAGACAAGCCTAGGAGACCCTCCAGACTTGCATCCTGCTCTGAGCACTTCATGGATCAGTCATGAACACTTGAATCTTAAGTTAATGACTGATTTATAGACTAATGGACTCTGTCCATTAGAATAAATGCATTCTATTGAGCCATAATTTTTGTCTTTAAATGGAAAGGATTTAGTGAAAATTATGTAATATTTAGAGTATTTATTTTCTTAACTTTATCAGTCTTTAAGCCATAGTGAAAGCGTTACCTCCTTCAGAAAACTCCCCACAAAATACCTGGTACTTACTAGAATTTAAACAAGTGGAAGAACTGTAACAGCGCACAATTTTCTCGTATCCATTTATCCAATTAGTTGGATAGAAAAGACAATCTTTTCTAACTTCATATCTGTGCTACATAATAAGATCTTGCCCCAAACACCTTGAACAATCTCTTAGGATATTCCTCTAGTGTAAAACTAAGCCTTCTCAGATATATGGTAACTAAGAAAAAAGGTGGAAAATTATATAAAATCACCTTTACAAATGAAAAGTGGAATATTTGAAATTTGAATCTGGAGAGGAAAAATTGTTTTCTTTCCAATTATTGTAAAAGATAAGATAATGTATTTAAAACAATGAAGGTTGAAATACAGTTCTGCTGTAGTTTTTGTGTGTGGCACTTTTACGAGCCAGGCATTTTTCCAAATAGCTTACATTTATTATTATCCCAGGACTTAGATGAGGAAACTAAAAACATTAAGAGAGTTTATTTACTTACCTAAATTACGAAAAAGGTAAAAAAAATCCCTAAAAGTAAAGATTTTAAGAAGAGCTTTTCAGTTTTAAAAATAGATTCCATTCATCAGAAAAGCGGGAAACAATTTATCACAGATAGCTCAATCGTTTAATGAACGATTTCATTAAATCGTTCATTAGTTAGGGGATACTAACAATATTATTAGCCTGGTGAGTGGAACCTACAAGGAGTTGAGGTTCCCAAGGGCTTGTAACAGTGGGAAACTGAACCTGAAAGGGACAGACAGCTTCTAGATGAAATTCAGGGATTACTAATATGTTTGTATATCTTGAGAAGAGGTTTCAGTTCAGAGTTTCAGGTTGAGTGTGTGATAGGTTTAGAGAAAGCCACAGAAAATAAACTTGTAAACTGCAGAATGAAGATGTTATAAGAAACAGGAATTGTACTCACAATACAGCTCTTGGCTGAGCTACATCTTTTTTTAACAAAAGAGAATAACTGATATAATTAATCTAACGAACATATCGTGGAAGTACGATAGGGAGGTGAAAGGAAGAGAAGTGTAAAGATGTATGTAAGGGCCAAGGAGCTAAAGACCTAGATATCTCATTTCTGGTAACATCAGTAGACATTGTTTATATTAATGTATATTAAATACAATCATATACAATAAGACAGGTACTCTCTGTTTTGGTAGAGATATAAAGATGACGAAAACATATCTCTCAACGGAAGCTCACAGATACGAACAAATAAGATATCAATAAAAACTGCCATTGTGGAGAAATGTGCAGGTACTTTAGGAGCTGGCAGCGGAAGCACTTCTTTGCATTTTGTCTCCTGCACTGATACACAAAAATCGTCTTCTTACCACCCATTGATAGAGCAACTTGAGAAAAAAAAATGACATTACACACACAGTATACCTACACTAAACAAAATTATTGTTCAATATTCTATTCTATTAAAAACTCATTCCTATCTATCACTAATAAAAATAATTCATTAGCAGTGTATTAGTCCCTTTTTAACTACAACCTTCAGTTTTGAGAATTCAAACAATTGAATTTTCTCTTCTCGTTGACATTGACACCCGTGAATTTAAGTGACCTTAATGTAAAGGGAATCCATTTCTTAGACTAGCAGATCAATATATTGCCAATCATATCAGATTGACTATCCTATCACAAGTGTTGTCCCATTTGGAAATATGAAAATTCCAAGTTAAAATAAAAACCAGTGCCATCTGATATACCGTGCTTTCAAATAAATGACAGAAATTAATCAAAATTCCCACTTCTATATCAGAGCGAGTGCAGAAGTTCCTCTGCTTTCTGGTATTCAGTGTGTCACCAGTGTTACATTTTCACAGCCATCACCAGTTGCTGGATTGTCATGGGGCACTTTAAAGACCGAAGCTGCAAACTTTCCTGAAGAAGCATTACTCTTCACCTTCTACAACGCAGGTTCCCAACCAAGTTTTAGGTATCATGCCAAATGGAAAAACTACCTGTCTAGGATTTCCTCTCCAGAAACCCACATCTTACTTTTACACCATAGAAATCATAAATTAGCAGAAACATTTGTATTCCTTTATAAATTTCAAACATTTGTAGGGATTATAATTCTATGGCTCCAGAGTAAACTGAAAGTAATTACATAGTTTTTATTAACTAGGAATATTTCATACACCTGAGAAATTCTTAAGTCTGCTGTTAAATTAAAAAAAAATTTTTTATTTTTAAGGGAAAGAAATATGAATTC
Organism: Tursiops truncatus; assembly: GCF_011762595.2. Classification (NCBI taxonomy): domain Eukaryota; kingdom Metazoa; phylum Chordata; class Mammalia; order Artiodactyla; family Delphinidae; genus Tursiops; species Tursiops truncatus. The sequence continues at coordinate 30,758,104 of NC_047041.1, forward strand.
CTTTACTCAGAAAATTTTACTCACAAGAAGATTGTAGAATGGGTCTCATCAATGCTGGTAGGAAAATCCATCCAATCAGGTCAGGGGTTCTATCCTCTCTTGGATGGGTCAGCAGCTGTAACTTTCAGAGTTTTCCATAGTCCAGCCAACTCCAAATGACTCTGAACAGAAGAAACATTGCAGGTTAGTCCTTGAATGGAAAATAGAGGCTACAACCCTGAATTCTACCTCTTTTCCTTTCTCACCTTGACTCTATGGAAATTGTCACTTGCAAAAACACTGCTCAAAAAATAATTGAGAATTATGGGTACTACTTATGCAACTATTTTATCTTGTGCTTTTTGGTTGGTGCTAAGGGGAAATAGACTTCTGCCTATCCCCTTCTGAAATACAGAATAGGTTTTGGGTTAAATTTATATTTCCATAATTTCATCCACAGAATTAAATTACATATATTATAAGTGGATTATAGTAACCATAGAGTAGGATCATTCATCTTTAAATTTCTATTATAGAATTAATATTTAAAAGGCATCCATTTTTTTGAGATATATCACAAAATATTATCAGTCAAATCAAATATCATGGGCAATAGTTAAACCTTTTCATATTTTCTTCCTTCATTATATACACACACACACACAACTCACTGTCATATATATATGCACTCATGTATGCCAATTAAATATTGTAGAGGAGAACTTTTAATTCAGTTTCATCCAGATGCTTCTGCTTTCCTTGGTGCTAATACTGAGAAAATGATATTTTTCAACACAAAGGAAAATCATTAGTTGGGTATAATATTCACTGATGGGGTAATTTTTGTGGTGTGTCTGTCCTATCCTTCTTAGCAAATGATTTCTTTCTGTTATTACCTCCAATACTTGGGGGGAAATGTTGACTCTTCCTTTGTATGTTGGTCTGTTATGAATTAGGGACCCATTGTTAGTATCGCTAGTATTTAATTTTTAAGGACCAGCCTTAGTGCACTGGACACAGAAGACATTGGATGTCAGAACTGGTGCTTATCTTGAGACCTCTCCAGGTTCTGCTGTTTCTTTGCTGTTTGTTTCACTTTATGACACAGCAGTTCCCACGGGACAATACAAAGGGCAGACATATAATTGTTCCTTCAGTTACCCAAATATTAGTGGGAGTCACTCTGCTTCTTTTTTTTTTTTTAACGTCTTTATTGGGGTATAATTGCTTTACAATGGTGTGTTAGTTTCTGCTTTATAACAAAGTGAATCAGTTATACATATACATATGTTCCCATATGTCTTCTCTCTTGAGTCTCCCTCCCTCCCACCCTCCCTATCCCACCCCTCCAGGCTGTCACAAAGCACCGAGCCAATATCCCTGTGCCATGCGGCTGCTTCCCACTAGCTATCTACCTTATGTTTCTTAGTGTGTATATGTCCATGACTCTCTCTCGCCCTGTCACAGCTCACCCTTCCCCCTCCCCATATCCTCAAGTCCGTTCTCCAGTAGGTCTGCGTCTTTATTCCTGTCTTACCCCTAGGTTCTTCATGACATTTTTTTTCTTAAATTCCATATATATGTGTTAGCATACGGTATTTGTCTTTGTCTTTCTGACTTACTTCACTCTGTATGACAGACTCTAGGTCTATCCACCTCATTACAAATAGCTCAATTTCGTTTCTTTTTATGGCTGAGTAATATTCCATTGTATATATGTGCCACATCTTCCTTATCCATTCATCCGATGATGGGCACTTAGGTTGTTTCCATCTTCGGGCTATTGTAAATAGAGCTGCAATGAACATTTTGGTACATGACTCTTTTTGAATTATGGTTTTCTCAGGGTATATGCCCAGTAGTGGGATTGCTGGGTCATATGGTAGTTCTATTTGTAGTTTTTTAAGGAACCTCCATACTGTTCTCCATAGTGGCTGAACCAATTCACATTCCCACCAGCAGTGCAAGAGTGTTCCCTTTTCTCCACACCCTCTCCAGCATTTATTGTTTCTCGATTTTTTGATGATGGCCATTCTGACTGGTGTGAGATGATATCTCATTGTAGTTTTGATTTGCATTTCTCTAGTGATTAATGATGTTGAGCATTCTTTCATGTGTTTGTTGGCAGTCTGTATATCTTCTTTGGAGAAATGTCTATTTAGGTTTTCTGCCCATTTTTGGATTGGGTTGTTTGTTTTTTTGTTATTGAGCTGCATGAGCTGCTTGTAAATTTTGGAGATTAATCTTTTGTCAGTTGCTTCATTTGCAAATATTTTCTCCCATTCAGAGGGTTGTCTTTTGGTCTTGTTTATGGTTTCCTTTGCTGTGCAAAAGCTTTGAAGTTTCATTAGGTCCCATTTGTTTATTTTTGTTTTTATTTCCCTTTCTCTAGGAGCTGGGTCAGAAAGGATCTTGCTGTGATTTATGTCATAGAGTGTTCTGCCTATGTTTTCCTCTAAGAGTTTGATAGTTTCTGGCCTTACATTTAGGTCTTTAATCCATTTTGAGCTTATTTTTGTATATGGTGTTAGGGAGTGATCTAATCTCATACGTTTACATGTACCTGTCCAGTTTTCCCAGCACCACTTATTGAAGAGGCTGTCCTTTCTCCACTGTACATTCCTGCCATCTTTATCAAAGATAAGGTGTCCATATGTGCGTGGGTTTATCTCTGGGCTTTCTATCCTGTTCCATCAATCTATCTTTCTGTTTTTGTGCCAGTACCATACTGTCTTGATTACTGTAGCTTTGTAGTATAGTCTGAAGTCAGGAAGCCTGATTCCTCCAGCTCCTTTTTTCGTTCTCAAGATTGCTTTGGCTATTTGGGGTCTTTTGTGTTTCCAAACAAATTGCAAAATTTTTTGTTCTAGTTCTGTGAAAAATGCCAGTGGTAGTTTGATAGGGATTGCATTGAATCTATAGATTGCTTTGGGTAGTAGAGTCATTTTCACAATGTTGATTCTTCCAATCCAAGAACATGGTATATCTCCCCATCTATTTGTATCATCTTTAATTTCTTTCATCAGTGTCTTATAATTTTCTGCATACAGGTTTTTTGTCTCCTTAGGTAGGTTTATTCCTAGATATTTTATTCTTTTTGTTGCAATGGTAAATGGGAGTGTTTTCTTGATTTCACTTTCAGATTTTTTGTCATTAGTATATAGGAATGCCAGAGATTTCTGTGCATTAATTTTGTATCCTGCTACTTTACCAAATTCATTGATTAGCTCCAGTAGTTTTCTGGTAGCATCTTTAGGATTCTCTATTTATAGTATCATGTCATCTGCCAAGAGTGACAGCTTTACTTCTTCTTTTCTGATTTGGACTCCTTTTATTTCCTTTTCTTCTCTGATTGCTGTGGCTAAAACTTCCAAAACTATGTTGAATAAGAGTGGTGAGAGTGGGCAACCTTGTCTTGTTCCTGATCTTAGTGGAAATGCTTTCAGTTTTTCACCATTGAGGATGATGTTGGCTGTGGGCTTGTCATATATGGCCTTTATTATGTTGAGGAAAGTTCCCTCTATGCCTACTTTCTGCAGGGTTTTTATCATAAATGGGTGTTGAATTTTGTCAAAAGCTTTCTCTGCATCTATTGAGATGATCATATGGTTTTTCTCCTTCAATTTGTTAATATGGTTTATCACATTGATAGATTTGCGTATATTGAAGAATCCTTGCATTCCTGGAATAAACCCCACTTGATCATGGTGTATGATCCTTTTAATGTGCTGTTGGATTCTGTTTGCTAGTATTTTGTTGAGGATTTTTGCATCTATGTTCATCAGTGATATTGGCCTGTAGTTTTCTTTCTTTGTGACATCCTTGTCTGGTTTTGGTATCAAGGTGATGGTGGCCTCGTAGAAGGAATTTGGGAGTGTTCCTCCCTCTGCTATATTTTGGAAGAGTTTGAAAAGGATAGGTGTTATCTCTTCTCTAAATGTTTGATAGAATTCACCTGTGAAGCCATCTGGTCCTGGGCTTTTGTTTGTTGGAAGATTTTTAATCACAGTTTCAATTTCAGTGCTTGTGATTGGTCAGTTCATATTTTCTATTTCTTCCTGATTCAGTCTCGGCAGGTTGTGCATTTCTAAGAATTTGTCCATTTCTTCCAGATTGTCCATTTTATTGGCATAGAGTTGCTTGTAGTAATCTCTCATGATCTTTTTTATTTTTGCAGTGTCAGTTGTTACTTCTCCTTTTTCATTTCTAATTCTATTGATTTGAGTCTTCTCTCTTTTTTTCTTGATGAGTCTGGCTAGTGGTTTATCTATTTTGTTTATCTTCTCAAAGAACCAGCTTTTATTTTTATTGATCTTTGCTATTGTTTCCTTCATTTCTTTTTCATTTATTTCTGATCTGATTTTTATGATTTCTTTCCTTCGGGTAGCATTGGGGTTTTTTGTTCTTCTTTCTCTAATTGCTTGAGGTGCAAGGTTAGGTTGTTTATTTGAGATGTTTCCTGCTTCTTAAGGTGGGCTTGTATTGCTATAAACTTCCCCCTTAGAACTGCTTTTGCTGCATCCCATAGGTTTTGGGTCATTGTGTCTCCATTGTCATATGTTTCTAGGTATTTTTTGATTTCCTCTTTGATTTCTTCAGTTGTCACTTCATTATTAAGTAGTGTATTGTTTAGCCTCCATGTGTTTGTATTTTTTACAGATCTTTTCCTGTAATTGATATCTAGTCTCATGGCATTGTGGTCGGAAAAGATACTTGATACAATTTCAATTTTCTTAAATTTACCAAGGCTTAATATGTGACCCAAGATATGATCTATCCTGGAGAATGTTCCATGAGCACTTGAGAAAAATGTGTATTCTGTTGTTTTTGGATGGAGTGTCCCATAAATATCAATTAAGTCCATCTTGTTTAATGTATCATTTAAAGCTTATGTTTCCTTATTTATTTTCATTTTGGATGATCTGTCCATGGGTGAAAGTGGGGTGTTAAAGTCCCCTACTATGAATGTGTTACTGTCGATTTACCCTTTTATGGCTGTTAGTATTTGCCTTATGTATTGAGGTGCTCCTATGTTGGGTGCATAAATATTTACAATTGTTATATCTTCTTCTTGGATCGATCCCTTGATCATTATGTTGTGTCCTTCTTTGTCTCTTCTAATAGTCCTTATTTTAAAGTCTATTTTGTCTGATATGAGAATTGCTACTCCAGCTTCCTTTTGGTTTCCATTTGCATGGAATATATTTTTCCATCCCCTTATTTTCAGTCTGTATGTGTCTCTAGGTCTGAAGTGGGTCTCTTGTAGACAGCATATGTAAGGGTCTTGTTTTTGTATCCATTCAGCCAATCTGTGTCTTTTGGTGGGAGCATTTAGTCCATTTACATTTAAGGTAATTATCGATATGTATGTTCCTATTCCCATTTTCTAAATTGTTTTGGGTTCGTTATTATAGGTCTTTTCCTTCTCTTGTGTTTCTTGTCTAGAGAAGTTCCTTTAGCATTTGTTGTAAAGCTGGTTTGGTGGTGCTGAATTCTCTCAGCTTTTGCTTTCTGTAAAGGTTTTAATTTCTCCATCAAATCTGAATGAGATCCTTGCTGGGTAGAGTAGTCTTGGTTGCAGGTTTTTCTCCTTCATCACTTTCAGTATGTCCTGCCACTCCCTTCTGGCTTGTAGGGTTTCTGCTGAGAGATCAGCTGTTAACCTTATGGGGATTCCCTTGTGTGTGATTTGTTGTTTTTCCCTTGCTGCTTTTAATATGCTTTCTTTGTATTTAATTTTTGACAGTTTGATTAATATGTGTCTTGGCGTATTTCTCCTTGTATTTATCCTGTATGGGACTCTCTGTGCTTCCTGGACTTGATTAACTATTTCCTTTCCCATATTAGGGAAGTTTTCAACTATAATCTCTTCAAATATTTTCTCAGTCCCTTTCTTTTTCTCTTCTTCTTCTGGAACCCCTATAATTCGAATGTTGGTGCATTTAATGTTGTCCCAGAGGTCTCTGAGACTGTCCTCAGTTCTTTTCATTCTTTTTTCTTTATTCTGCTCTGCAGTAGTTATTTCCACTATTTTATCTTCCAGGTCACTTATCCGTTCTTCTGCCTCAGTTATTCTGCTATTGATCCCATCTAGAGTACTTTTAATTTCATTTATTGTGTTGTTCATCGTTGCTTGTTTCATCTTTATTTCTTCTAGGTCCTTGTTAACTGTTTCTTGCATTTTGTCCATTCTATTTCCAAGATTTCGGATCATCCTTACTATCATTATTCTGAATTCTTTTTCAGGTAGACTGCCTATTTCCTCTTCATTTGTTAGGTCTGGTGCATTTTTATCTTGCTCCTTTATCTGCTGTGTGTTTTTCTGCCTTCTCATTTTGCTTATCTTACTGTTTTTGGGGTCTCCTTTTTGCAGGCTGCAGGTTCATAGTTCCCGCTGTTTTTGATGTCTGTCTCCAGTGGCTAAGGTTGGTTCAGTGGGTTGTGTAGGCTTCCTGGTGGAGGGGACTAGTGCCTGTGTTGTGGTGGATGAGGCTGGATCTTGTCTCTCTAGTGGGCAGGTTCACGTCTGGTGATGTGTTTTGGGGTGTCTGTGGCCTTATTACGATGTTAGGCAGCTTCTCTGCTAATGGGTGGGGTCGTGTTCCTGTTTTGCTAGTTGTTTGGCATAGGTTGTCCAGCACTGTAGCTTGCTGGTTGTTGAGTGAAGATGGGTGCTGGTGTTAAGATGGAGGTCTCTGGGAGACTTTTGCCGTTTGATATTAGGTGTAGCTGGGAGGTCTCTTGTTGACCAGTGTCCTGAAGTTGGCTCTCCTACCTCAGAGGCAGAGCCCTGATTCCTGGCTGGAGCACCAAGAGCCTTTCATCCACACGGCTCAGAATAAAAGGGAGAAAAAGTAGAGAGAATTAGTAGAAGTATGAAGAATGAAAGAAAGAAAGGAGGGAAGGAAGGAAGAAAGAAAGAGGCAAAGAAGGAAAGAAGGCAAGAAGGAAAGAAAGGAGGAAGGGAGGGAGGGAGGAAGGAAAAAAGATAGAAAGAAAGAAGATACAGTAAAATAATTTAAAGTATAATAAAGTTATTGAATTAAAAAATAATTATTTAGAAAAAAAAAGGGACGGATAGAACCTTAGGACAAATGTTGGAAGCAAAGCTATACAGACAAAACCTTACACAGAAGCATACACATACACCCTCACAAAAAGAGGTAAAGGGGAAAAAATCATAAATCTTGCTCTCAGAGACCACCTCCTCAATTTGGGATGATTCGTTGTCTAAAGGAGTGAAGGAAGGAAGGAAGGAAGGAAAGAAAGAAAGAAAGAAAGAAAAGTATAATAAAGTTATTATAATTAATTATTAAGAAAAAAATTAAAAATAAAAAAAACCATGGACGGATAGAACCTTAGGACAAATGGTGGAAGCAAAACTATGCAGACAAAATCTCACACAGAAGCATACACATACACATACACATTCACAAAAAGAGGAAAAGGGTAAAAAATCATAGATCTTGCCCTCGAAGCCCACCTCCTCAATTTGGGATGACTCGTTGTCTATTCATATATTCCACACTTGCAGGGTACATCAAGTTGATTGTGGAGCTTTAATCCGCTGTTTCTGAGGCTGCTGGGAGACATCTCCCTTTCTCTTCTTTGTTCTCACAGCTCCCGGGGCTCAGCTTTGGATTTGGCCCCGCCTCTGCGTGTAGGTCGCTGGAGGGCGTCTGTTCTTCGCTCAGACAGGACGGGGTTAAAGGAGCCGCTGATTCGGGGGCTCTGGCGCACTCAGGCCGGGGGGGGGAGGGAGGGGCACTGCGTGTGGTGCGGGCCTGCGGCGGCAGAGGCCGGAATGACGTTGCACCAGCCTGAGGCCCGCCGTGCGTTCTCCCGGGGAAGTTGTCCCTGGATCACGGGACCCTGGCAGTGGCGGGCTGCACAGGCTCACGGGAGGGGAGGTGTGGAGAGTGACCTGTGCTCGCACACAGGCCCCTTGGTGGTGGCAGCAGCAGCCTTAGCGTCTCGCGCCCGTCTCTGGGGTCCGCGCTTTTCGCCGCGGCTCGCGCCCGTCTCTGGAGTTCCTTTAAGCAGCGCTCTGAAACCCCTCTCCTCGCGCACCAGGAAACAAAGAGGGAAGAAAAAGTCTCTTGCCTCTTCGGCAGGTGCAGACTTTTCCCAGGACTCCCTCCCGGCTAGCCGTGGTGCACTAACCCCTTCAGGCTATGTTCAAGCCGCCAACCCCAGTCCTCTCCCTGCGCTCCGACCGAAACCCGAGCCTCAGCTCGCAGCCCCGCCCGCCCCGGCGGGTGAGCAGACAAGCCTCTCGGGCTGGTGAGTGCCGGTCGGCACCGATCCTCCGTGCGGGAATCTCCCCGCTTTGCCCTCCGCACCCCTGTTGCTGTGCACTCCTCCGCGGCTCCAAAGCTACCCCCTCCGCCTCCCGCAGTCTCCGCCCGCGAAGAGGCTTCCTACTGTGTGGAAACTTTTCCTCCTTCACAGCTCCCTCCCACTGGTGCAGGTGCCGTCCCTATTCTTTTGTCTCTGTTTTTTCTTTTTTTCTTTTGCCCTACCCAGGTACGTGGGGAGTTTCTTGCCTTTTGGGAGGTCTGAGGTCTTCTGCCAGCCTTCAGTAGATGTTCTGTAGGAGTTGTTCCACGTGTAGATGTATTTCTGGTGTATCTGTGGGGAGAAAGGTGATCTCCGCGTCTTACTCTTCCGCCATCTTCAAGGTCCCCCCCACTCTGCTTCTTAAGAAATAGAAATATTTGGCTCAAAATGCTCCATGCAGATAATGTTCAAAGTCCTCCCTAACATTTCTGCTAAATCTGTGGGACTCATCTTTTCTTAGACAGAATCAGAATCTGTTCAGGCTCTGGAACCTATCATAGACCTAAGTTAGCCACAACTGTTCAGAATTATCCTAGCTTCAGATAAATAATAACTCCCTTTCTTTGATTTCAATATTTAAAAATCACAAAAAAGTCTTCTAAGCACATAAAATTAAAAGTATTACCTATTATAATTTTTATATTGTCCCATTATAGCTTTTCCAGATTCTTGGTACTCACCGCCTTCCCCCATGGTGCTTGGCTCTCCTCTCTTCAAATGTCCCCTCTGCTCTTTCCACAAACACAGATCCCCACTCTTTTTATTTCTAGGCAGTTATTGTTGTCCTTATATCATAGGCACTGACTCATAGTCACGATTTAGGCACTGAAACATAGTACGAAATATTACACACAGAAGACAATCCCATATGAGATTTTAGACATGTCTTTTTTTCTGCAGAAAGAATTGATTCTCAAATTTGATGGGACTAAGCTGGACACAAGTCATCCCTGAGATCTTCACTGAGAGGATTTAGCTGTGAATGTATCATCCCATGAGGATCTACTCGCAAACCATCACAACAGAAAAGAGAAAATGCCAGGCAAGTGCAACGTGAAAGCCTGCTCCTGAAGTGACATCCTCGATAGATACCGCAAAATAGAAACAGGGGCATAGAGCAGAACTGAGAGGAAAAGCAGACCCAGCTGTGGAGATTCAGAGACTCAGGTCTGAATCAGGCTTCCACCTATCACACACACAAAATTCGTGGTAGGAAAACACTGATTTATGTGGATATTTTGCAGATACTCAATTATGTTATATAAACCCTTCCAGAATTTGCCTTTTTCGTTAGAGAAATATGTCATGAAGTACTTTCATATCAGTACATGCAAAGATTGTATACTTTTCATCTTCTATTTAATATTACACTGTGTGGATTTAACAGTTCATATGGAGATTCAATTATTCATGTGTTTATCTTTTTAGTAAACTTTTAAATTTTACTCTGGATTATTTTTAGAATTGCAAAAAAGTTGAAAAAAAGATACAGAGATTTATCATATACACCCTCACGTAGTTTCTTTTTCCCCTAAAATTATCATCTTTTATTTTATGCAACATTTGTCAAAACTAGGAAATCAACATTGACTACTATTATCTCCAGATTTTTTAATTCCAAACTTTATTTAGATTGCACCAGTTTTCATATTAACATCCTTTTCCCATTCCAGGATCCCATCAAGGATGGTCCTTTGTGCTCATTCCTCCTCTGGTTTGTGACAGTTTCTTTTCTTGATTTTCATGACCTTCACAGTTTTAAAATATACTGGCCAGGCCTTTTGTAAAATGATGCTCACTGTTGGGTTTTCTCATAATTAGACTGGGGTTATGTTTTCGAGAGGAGCAACACAAAGGTAAAACATTCTTCTCATCACATCCTATCAGAATTAAGAGGTATCCACCTGACATGACTGTTGATGTTAAGCATGATTACTTGGTTAAGGTCGTATTTGGAAGGTTTCTTTCCTGTAACGTTGATTTTTTTCCTCTTTTATTACTCTGTTTTATGGAATTGAGTCACTAAGTACTTCCTATCCTTAAAAGAGAGGTAGATTATGCTTTGCTTTCTGGGGCATGCATATATTAATTGGAATTCTTTTCATAAAATATTGTTGACAAAATTTTATACGATTTCTTGCGTTGCGGAGCACAGGCTCCGGGCGCGCAGGCTCAGCGGCCATGGCTCATGGGTCCAGCCGCTCCGCGGCACATGGGATCTTCCCAGACTGGGGCACAAACCCGTGTCCCCTGCAACGGCAGGCGGACTCTCAACCACTGCGCCACCAGGGAAGCCCATATATACTGTGCTTTTTAACAGTAAATAAAAATCATTAAATGAAAAAGTCTTTATGCAACTTAACTAAGAAAAAAGAGTGAAGGCACAAATTATTAATATCAGAAATGAAAGAGGAGACATTATGACAGATACTATGGACATTAAAAGGATAAATAGGAATGTTTTGAACAACTCTATGCAGATTTGGTATCCTGGAGAAAAAGTTAATTTCTTAAAAGAACCAATTTATCAAAATCCAAATAAGAAAAAAGAGACCATTTGAATAGTCCTACATCTATTAAGGAATTTGAGTCAAGGTTTAGAAACCTTCCAAAATAGAAATCACAAGGCTCAGATGGATCCACTGGTGAAATCTACCAAATTTTAATGAAGAAGCAATTCTCTGCTGCCTCTTCCAGAAGATAGAAGCAGAGGGAATATGTCCTAACTCGTTGTATGAAGCCAGCATTCAGTACCCAAAGACCAAAAACAGACAAAAAGATCACAAGAAATGAAAAGAACATATCAATAAATTTCATAAGCATAGGTACAAAATTCCTCAGCAAAATATTATAAGATAGAATCCAACAATGTATAAAAGAAATTCTACACCATGACCAAGTGGGCTTTATCCCAGATATGCAAAGCTGGTTCAACATTCACAACAATTAATGTAACATATCACGTCAATAGTACAATGAAGAAAAAAATGATATGATTGTATCAACAGATGCAACAAAAGCATTTGACAAAATTCAGTACTCATTTATGGTAAAAAAAAAAAAAAAAAAACCTCTGCAAACAAGAAATAGAAAGAAACATCCTCAACTTGATAAAGACCATCTACAAAAACGTACAGCTAACATTATACTTAATTGTGAGAAACCAGAAGACTTCTGGTAAGATCAGGAAAAAAGCAAATGTGTTTTCTCTCACCACTCCTTTTCAACATTGTATTTGAAGTTGTATCTAATGAAATAAGGTGCGAAAAGTTTCTTCTGCTTTGGTTCTTCTGGAGCCAGGAGCTAAAGCCCCAACACACCGAGGGAGAGGAGGTTGAGGTGCCCAGCTGTTTGCTCCTGGCCCCTCACCTCTGCAGCAACAGCAAAGCAACATGGATTTCAGTCAACAGTGGAGCTGCTAATAGAGCTGCTATGTGGGAGTGTTTATGTGCAGGAGCAGGGGTTACAGAGAGAAAGATCTGGCTGAAATTCTACTCTCCCCTCACCAAGGGCTTCAGTCCTTTCTCTAAGCCTACGGCCAGTGTTTCCCATGTCACCTAGGAATCCATTCTCCTCCACCCTGATAGGTGTGACGGCCCTGGCCTGCCTGCTGAGCTTCTTGGTCACTTGGTCAACTCCATCTTCCAAAGCCTCTGTTTTATAAGGACACTCTTCTCAAATTTGTCCCAGAACTTCAAAAAGGCAGATGCCTCACAGGCGGTGCTGCCCTGGCTAAGAGTCCTGAGGAGCTGGCTGGAGACCTGCAAACCCTGTTCCTTCCCTGGCTCTGAGCTGTGTTCATCCCACCACAATTCTCATTCAGTGGGAGGCTGAGGAAACCTGTTCACAGTCCCGCATCCATTCAGTCACAGCAAGACCATCCCACTCTGATTCATGAGAGTCCACTGGCAACTATCAAAAGCTTATCTCGGGCTTCCCTGGTGGTGCAGTGATTGAGAGTCCGCCTGCCGATGCAGGGGACACGGGTTTGTGCCCCGGTCCGGGAAGATTCCACATGCCGTGGAGCGCCTAGGCCCGTGAACCATGTCTGCTGAGCCTGTGCGTCCAGAGCCTGTGCGCTGCAACAGGAGAGGCCACAGCAGTGAGAGGCCCACGTACCGCAAAAAAAAAAAAAGCTTATATCCACATATCCTTTTAACTCAGCAACATCATCTTGAACATTCTTTCCAATAGAAATTCTCAAAAACAAGGATATATGTACAAAAGAATGTATTATGCTGCATTTTCTTTTTTCTTTTTTTCTTTTTTTAAAGATATCTTTCTTTTTTTTAATATTTATTTACTTATTTGGTTGCTCCAGGTCTTAGTTGCGGCAGGCGGGCTCCTCAGTTGTGGCATGCGAACTCTTAGTTGCAGCATACATGTGGGATCTAGTTCCCTGACCAGGGATCGAACCCAGGGCCCCTGCATTGGGACCTTGGAGTCTTATCCACTGCGCCACCAGGGAAGTCCCTATGCTGCATTTTCAATAGCTAAATCAATAAATAGAAATCAATCAAAATTTCTGAAATGCTGGATATTACTGAGCAAAATATACTACATATTATTAACCTGTTACGTCAGTGACAATAGCTGGTAGTTACTGATTTAGTCTATGATCTCTTGTATGTTTTCAACCAATGGATTTTTATTAATATTCTAAAAGAGCTGATTCCACATGACAACAAAAAAACACTGCAAAACAATTCACAATACTGAATGATATAAAATTAAAAATAGAAATTCACTGATGTCAGTCAAGCACGCAGACAGTAAACTTAGAAGCCAAAATGTGAGTTTCTTACCTTTGCAATCAGAAATGTGTAGTAATATGATCAACTTATTGAGTTCCAGAATGTATCAATATATCTAGGGCATTCCTTCTGTGGGTGGTCTTGAATAATAAACTTAAAATAGATCAAGGAGACTTATTTTTATGTTTGATAACTTTTGCAGCATATAACCTCATGATGGCTTCTTGACATGCCAACTTGGCCGGGCTAGACCACAAAGGGGGAAGTGAGGGCAGCAGCATGTTTGAGCATGCACACACCTCTGATTATTCAATCAGGCACTAAACTAATCCAAGTGATACCATGAAGCAGTTTTGCAGACGTAAGTCAAGTCTTTTATCGTGATTTTAAACTAGAGAGCTTACACTTATGTGTCTTCCTAGCTGCTGCTTGAGGGGCAGCCTCCTAATTAAACACACACTTACAGGCCCAATGTCATCCTCTCCAGGGAACTCTGGGCTAGTGCTGTCTTCAAACTCTTCCACTGAGGAGATCCAGAGTGTCAGTGTCTCCTGAAGAGGAAACTGTACATTTGCATCTGGTGCTCTGATTTTAGTGACTGCTGCAATATGTAAAATATAGAAAAACAGAGAAATAAAATAAAATCACTTTCATGTCAGCATTCCCAAAACCACTTTATGACTAATTGGGAACACAAATTATTATTGTAGTAATTAACCTATATTGCCATACTTCACTTAGAAAAGAAGGGTGCTAGGGAAATCGGTTAAGAATTGAAAAATAATGACCTTGGGAATGCTTGTAACAATTGTGGTCCCCCATGAGAGAGAGGTTGTGCTTTTGCAGTTCAAGGTCATTTTTAAATCATGTTCATAAACATTTAGGAGCATCAACCACTGGAAACATATATATATATGGTACAATGTATCCTGGAAGACTTCAAGACAGGGTCATGATTCTCACTCCTTCCAAAAACTCTGCATTCTCAAGTTGATTGTTCAGTGAGAAATATATCAGGAAAGGAAGCGAAGGGTATGTGTTATTTCTTCAAAATGTTTCTTTGTCCTAGTTTTCCCATTGTGGTTATTGTTGTTTCTGTTTTGTTCCAAAGCAACCTATTGTCCCAAAGGGGTCTCTGTGCTGGGGCCTTTCTCTACTGTCCCCCTGAGCTGGGTTGGGGAGCACCAGGCAGAGAATCTCCTGTCCTGTTGTTGCTGGGAGACACTGGGGGGCTTGATCAGATTTTCGAGTTTTCCAAGACATTTGCTAAACTCTCTAAGTGATGAAATCATCTTTCCAACTTCTTTGGTAAGTTAAAAATAAAAATCCATGATATCTAGAAACACATATGAAGGCCCATTTGAGGGTGGCTTTGTGGTATAATCAGTGGTTCTTGGTGAGAAGATGTTTGCAGAGATGGGTTTATGAAGATTATCCAAGGTGTTAAAGCAGTCTTGTCCTAGGTTTCAGGAAATCTCATCATCCACATTAACCCTATTAGAAGACTGGTGAAATGCAATCACTTGGAAAAAGCGGGTGTGGTTCGGAGCTCAATGTAAGGACACTGAAGGAGCCAAACTCATTCTTCTCCAGAACTGAGAGCCAGTGTTTGGAGCTCACCTGGCTCTGGAGACTTCTGAGAGCTACCACCACCACCCTTGGAAGCCTTGATCCCCGAGCGAACATTGTCTTATTACTTCTCCAGCGAGGATTGTTTCTACAGCACTTTCAGTGAGTACACAATTCACCATAGAGCAGTTCATGGGACTCTCCTGAGGGGAAAAAAACACAATTTCCTAATGTTAACAGAAAATTGAGGCTGTTTCATTGAAATAATCTTGTGTGCCAACTTAGTGAAATGACTGCATTTCTGTATTGCCCTCTTGTCTTGGCACACATGTTGGAATTAATATGGTGATTAGTTTTAGTTATCTGATTTTGTTCATCTCTTAGTTATTCCTATGCATTACAAAGACTCAGAAAGTGGTTGTCTGATATCTTATCTGTTTGTGTTTGATGTAGAGCCTAAAAATAATGTTTAGGACTATTTGACTTCAGGTGCAGTACCTACTACAGTCTACTTTAAAAGTGGAGTGTGCCTGTATACACAGGAGACATAATATTGTACACAAGAGAACTAGGTAATGCATGCAATAATCTGGGAGAAAATATTGTTTTAAAGTGAAGTAAACTTTGTCTCTTCCTAAATGTGAGTTATTCTGACTGAAATTTTAAAGAAACTAAGAAATGATTGGGCAAGAGAAAAGTGACACTTGTGTACATAAAGAAATATAAGAAAGTTGAGGAACCTCTGTACTTAACTAGTACAGACACTAGGACCCAATTTTTTAGCAAAATCAGTTTTAAAAAGGATGATTTGTTTTTCGGCGCTGATTATTACCATTACATGCAAACTGCATCTTACCAAAAGGTGAAAGGGGTGCTTGATAACAGTTTTTTTTTTTTTTTGCGGTACGTGGGCCTCTCACTGTTGTGGCCTCTCCTGTTGCAGAGCACAGGCTCCGGACGCGCAGGCTCAGCGGCCATGGCTCACGGGCCTAGCCGCTCCGCGGCATGTGGGATCTTCCCGGACCAGGGCACGAACCCGTGTCCCCTGCATTGGCAGGCGGACTCTCAACCACTGCACCACCAGGGAAGCCCCTTGATAACAGTTTTAAAGACTGAGAAGATATAACCATTCTCTTTCATTTTTGGTTTGATTGATGAGTGTGGTACAGATAAGACAGGAAGGCAAACTCCACGGATTAGTATATCCATGTAAGTTGTTTCTGGTTAGAATAGGATCCAATCTGACAATGTTTAGGTTCCTCTTCATTATCTCTGAGTTATTCAGAAAGTGTTTTGCAAAGAAAAAAACTGTTTGTGGATCTAGATTCAGAATGAGATAAAAAAGGACATGCAAAGAAAAATGCCTGACAATTATACGAAATAATAAAAATACAAGCTTAGTCAAGTATGCGGCGCTAAATCAATGACTGGCATTGAGCATCACGATTGATTGTTTAGGGCAATCAGGACCCACCACACAGAGCTATAAATTAGATCAAACTCCTGAGGCTCATGTTGTCTAGAGGAAAATAAGATCTCAACAAACCTGAGGTTCTCCTTTAGGTAGGGAAAGAGGGCAAGAAGTTGTGTTGGGTGGCAGCTGAGAAAATTTTCTGCAGCTCTTGAGAGTTCTCTTTGTGTCTCACTTTTCCATTTCTGTCAAATGAAAAATCCTTCGTAAAGCAGTGTATTATTCAGTGACAATCTGTGTCTGATATTCCTTGGGCCTTTTTTGTCTTTGGGGAAGAGGAATAAACTCCTGATTTCCTTCCCTCAGAAAAATGGACTCAGACATCCCAGAAGCCTTCCAGAAAGAGCTCACCTGTCTCGTGTGCCTGAATTACCTTCTAGACCCACTCACCATAGGCTGTGGACACAGCTTCTGTAGGTCCTGTCTCTGTCTTCTCTGGGAGCAAGCTGAAGACCCTGCCAGTTGCCCAGTGTGCAGACAACGATCAGAGCAGACAAACTTCAAAACCAATTTTCTTCTGAAGAATCTGGTGTCCATTGCCAGAAAAGCAAATCTTGGGCAATTCCTGAACTCTGAGGAACATATGTGTGGGACCCATAAGGAGACAGAGAAGATCTTCTGTGAAGCCAACAAGAGCTTGCTCTGTTTGGTCTGCTCTCAAAGTCAGGAGCACAGGGCTCACAGGCACTGTTCCACTGAAGAGGCTGCTGAGGAATGCTGGGTGAGTGATGTCTGTGTGAGCACTTAGAGAGCTGGAGGATGGTACAGCCAAGAGATTAAAAGGATATTACAATCAGGACTTCCCTGGTGGCACAGTGGTTAAGACTCCATGCTCCCAATGAAGGGGACCCAGGTTCAATCCCTGGTCAGCGAACTAGATCCCACATGCATGCAAAGAGTGTACATGACAGAACTAAGTAGCCAGTGAGCCACAACTAAGACCTGTCACAATGAAATAAGTAAATTAAATATTTTTTAAAAAAGGATATTATGATCATAATGATGATTAAACCCTCTCTTTACTGAGTGCCAGGTACAGACTTAGGTAGCAGTGACAAAGCTATGAAGAAAATGCTGCAGCAAACCTGCCTTTATAGAACTTGTATCCAATGGCTGGGTGATAAAGTTAATTAAAATTATTTGGGTGATACATTATTATGCTCAAGGCTCTATAAAGCCTTCATTTTGAGAGAGTCTTTGGCTCTAAAATCTACAAGTGCAAAAAGTGTTTTCCATTGGATACAGATTTCCTGACTCTGGACAAAGAAGGAAGATGCAGTACATTGGAATCAGCAGGCAGCGAGCATCACTACATCCAAATTCTGATGCAAGATGCCAAACTACCTGAAAATTAGCCATGCTCAGGAAAATCCTGTTCCTTTCCCTAGATCTAAGATTCCCTGATGGTGTGTGGTTCTGTAGTGTGGAATCTTCTAAAACTGATCCATAGCGAGCAAGAATAGGGGAATGTGGTGATCTGTTCCGGTACTTCCAGTCTTCCTCTAGGTCCTGTACCTGACATCCCTGGGTACACTCCATCGTCTGGGGTCTGAAACCTCAATCTATTTGCTTTTCTGGTGTTAAAATTCAATTATTTTACAGGAGTAGCTGGCAAATGAAATGAGATCTTTATGGGAAAAGATCCAATAAATTGAAAAAAGTTTCAAGAAAAATGGCAGAGGAACTGACCCTTGGATGGTAAGTTGGGAATGTATTTCTCTTTGAAACAAGTTGAGGCAGACATGCTAGAAAGTTATCCCTGAATAATTTGAGGTGAAATCATCATGTGCCATGAAATTCTGAGAATGGGTTGAACACCATTTAAAAACATTGTCTATGTACCATTTGAACCCACAAAACCCGCCTCTTGGGTTTTTTAGAATCTAATGGATCAGTAACCACAACAAAAATCCACTAGAAGAATGTGCCACAAGTGCTAAGGTGGAGGCACATGGAGTGATGTGGACGATTCCACGCCCATGATTCGGGATCCCAGGGAAAATTTCTCATGTTTAAGATCAATCCCACGTCTGAAGATCAAGTGGGTGTTTAAAAATCTGTGGGTTATTTCAGGCACAGATTTCTGTAAGTCATACATTCCAGAACGTAAAGGGCATATCATTGGGAACCACAAGTACTTCAGTCTGATTAGTACATGAGCCCAGGTGATACAAAGGAGACATGAACAGGAATTTAAGGGGTGTGCCTGTCATCGTGAGAAGCGACAGCTCACTAGCTAGAGAGTGATATTAGTTCAAGTAGGAGAAAATGTGACATGTTAAAGAAAGACCTCAGGGAGAAAAGGAACAAGGAGAAAGACAGAGATGGAGAGTGAGAGAGTGAATCCATCAATACTGAGAGGGAATATGCAATGGAATGAGGATGAATGACCTTCCAAACAATATGGGAAGGAGGCTGTGGCCTTAGAGGGAGGACAGAACCTGTTTATAGAAAAAAGGAGGGCAGAAAGAAAGGGCTATGGGCATTGGCACCTGTTTGAGGACAGTAGGTGAGATTCTTAGGAAGATCTTTCCTGAGGATACTAACCCTGAGAGTAAAATGGAACATGGCTGCTCAGAGAGAAACTCAGGCTGTGGAGTTGGGGAGGATTGAGATGAGAAACGAATTTACTTATTAACATTGAGATGAGGATATTGCATATGATGTATGAATCACCCATACATTTCAATTGCTTGCATGGGGTCTTTCAGATTTGAAAGCAGGCATATGAAAGAAATGATCCATGAAAAGATTTTCTCCAGATGTTTCAGGAACTCATGAATTTGATGAAAGTGGTTTGAGGAAAGGGTGGCTTTGGCTCTTGATGTAGTTAAAAACAATGAAAAATAAGTGAAGGAAAGAGGAATAAATTGATTTCTTACAAGATACGAATTTGGGATGGATGTAGCTTCTTGGGAGAGAACATGAATCAGAGCAATCTAAATGCGGTTGAAATCCATCTCACAAGAGTTCTACGTGTATCGATATGGAGACATGATTAGGAAAACTTATCAGATGGTAACTCCATTTCTTCAGGAGGAAGAAAATTACTACTTAGGGAGTATTATAAAAGAAAGCCAAAAGATTTGTAAGCAAATCAGAAAAAGACAAGAGGAAATGAGTGGAAAGAAGACAGACCTCAAAGTAATATACAAAGAGCTCATGAAAATGTCCTATAAACCAGATGTGGAGCTGCTCCAGGTAAGAACTGAGGACTGAAAATATTTTATCTGAAGCTCACACCTTCAATGACCATTAAATGGTACCAGGGGGATATTTATTCATCTCTTGCATCCTAAGGTGGGAGTCTCTCCTAGTTGGAAATATTATAGATGAAATGCAACTCATCCAAACCATTATTGAGCAAGCTTTACAGAATTGTTATTGTGGAGACTCCCCAGGAATATTCCCTTCTCAAAATCTCCTTTTGTAGCTTGCTTCTGTCAAAACCAGAAAGGAACAACTTATGTATTGTCATTCAGTTTTTTGATCTCCAGCTGGGCAATGGGAGAAACTTGTCAAAAGCTCATGTGTTTCCACCTCCTGTTGGGATATCCTAGGTTTGAGTTGCCTTTTTGGAGGGGCATATTACCCTTTTGGACAAGCCCTAGGAAAGACGAATTTACAGAGAGCTGAGGGTTGCAGCAATGCACAATCACTACCTTTGTCCTTTCTCTCACTCTCTCTCTCTCTCTCTCTCTTGCTCTTTCTCTTTCACCCTCAGGTTTGTTAATTTATGAAGAATTTAGATTCTTTCAACACATCGTGCCAGAATTTTCTTTAGGGAGAAAAAGGAAAACGGATTTTCCAGACTGTTTTCTTGTGGTGGTGATTAGATCTCTTCTGAAGTTTTCCCCAAACCAAATCCTGGTTGGCTATTTATGAAAAAGTCTAATCTTATACTTTTTAATTTTATTTTTGACAGGAATTGGGAGACAAAGTGAAATGGTAAGTCTAATCTTGTGATGCTGACCAGGGCTCTGTGAAAGAGATCAAGCTGCATTTAACAAAGGGAACACATAACTTACTAGATAATACTACATTGCTTGTGTGTGCATGTGTGGTGCCTGTTTTGCTGAGTATAATTTCCTGTTCCGTTTGAATCAGAACTTAGCATCAGAAGTTTGCTCCTGTGGCTTAGAGAGGTATGTGCTGCAGAGCTCAATGCAGAAGTTTCTAAAAGGCCAGTTTTTTTCTGATATAAATTTCAAAATCATAAACACACTGAAGTGCAAGAACTAGTACTTCCCAGGCATTAGGTGAGAGTGGCAAGTATCTCCGAGAAATGGGGGTGAAATCAGGTCGTGAATTAAAGTGAGAAAAAATTTCCTAAGAACGGCATGATCCCATCCCATGATTGTGGAGAGAAGGATTTTGATAAGAGAGTTGAGCTGAAGGATGCTGACTTTTTCTTAAAGGCTGTGGTTAAGAAGTCCTGGCCAGCAGAAAGTTTAACCACATCTTCCTCCTTACAGGAGCGAGTCAGCACAGCTGCACATGCCTCAGCCTCTGCTGCCAGAACTCCGTGCACGACCCATCACTGGGCTGATGGACTGGCTCAACCGCTTCCGAGGTGAGTGTCACCCCATCGGTGTGTCCACCCTGCAAGGTCCTTCAGTAATGCTTCCACAGACAATCTTGCCCTCTTCATCTCTCACCTTGTACAGAACAGCCTGCAAATAGGCATGTATAGACATGTGCAGTCACAGGGTCATTAAAATCCTTACAAAATACACGCAGGCTGGTGCAGGGATAGATGTGATTCAGGCCTTATAAATTACTTATAAATCTGATAAATAATTTTTATAATGAGAAAAAGGACATGATCCAAAAATGGCTCCTTGAGCCCTAGAAATAGCATCACATACAATGTCAGTTGTTCACTGAATTCTAGAAAACGGGTTATTAATCCAGGACATTCCAATTTCAGGGTCTAAGTGCAGTTACTTAGAGGTCAAAAGCATTTTTGCTTGAAAGTTTCTTGGCAATTGAATGTATGATGTGTTTTTTTCCATTGATATAATCAGAAAATATATATAAGCCACAAAAATTAGATGCAGAGACCAGGATTTGTGAACAACAACAAGGAAGCAAATCGGTGGTTGATGAGCCACATAGAGCTTCATGATCAACCTAACTCTGGAGGGTAACGTAGCAGGAAGTGGAAGACTAGGCCTCACGTTGGAACCACATATCAAAGGCGGAAATTCCTACAAGGAAACCACTTTTAAGAAGCCATCCTTAGGCTTTGTTTCTGCAGTGTCCATTTGCTAACTTAACTGAGATGCTAGAATGATCACCAGTTCTCTACTCTACAATGTATTTTTTTTACCTGAGCAGTGGTAGTGGAAGTGGAGGTGAGTTATATTGTCATGGTCTCGGAGGTGATCAGTGCCTGGTGTCCAGTCTTTTAGATGTCAGGAAAAGTACCCAGCCAGAAGTAGCCATGACCTCCCTATCCTGTATAATCTCTGAATTTTTAGAAAGTGTTTTCCATGCTAACTAGTTATCTGTTTCCTCAGCAGATATCCTGGCAACATTTGAATCCAATGTTTCCAGTTAGAACTGCACTTCTAATAACCTTAAGGTTTTTTTTTTTTTTCTCCCAGTGAGACCCTAAGTGGACCCTCTTCTCTCATAGACATAATTTTATTTTTAACATTGATTTTGACTGCAGTATTCTCTCATCTCTCCACAGTAACAATTTCATTCCATAATGAAGTAAGCAGACAGCACATCAGGCTGTTTGATGATGCAAGAAGTCTGAAGTATGAGCGTGACAGCCTCTATGTGTCTTTGGATGGCAGAACATCGCAGTATTTTGCTGCATGGGGATCCCGGGGCTTCACCTCTGACAAACAGTACTGGCAGGTGGATGTGGACGGCTCTTGGGACTGGGCTGTAGGCATCTGTAAGGATCCCTGGACAAGGAAGGATGACGGCATACTGAAGGAATCCAACAGGGACAACTTTCTCCTTGTGTGTGTGAAGGAGGGTCATCATTACCGTCTCTGGACCACCATCCCGAACACTCCTCTGTACACAGAGAAACCTCAGGGCAGGGTTGGCGTGTTCCTTGATTTTGACAGTGGGAGTATGGGTTTTGTGGACGTTGCCAGGCGCTCCCTCCTTTGGAGGTACGAGGATGGCCTGTTCACTTTCCCTGTCAGGCCTTTCATTTGCAATGGCCACACGTGAGGAGAGCTAAGTCAGGACCCGGACTGGATGCTCAGGACTCCTTCTCTGAGGGAACCCTTCTCAGCTGCAGCAAATCAAGGTTACTTCATTGTCTTTAGGCTCTTTCTACTGTAATGGAACCTCCTTTTACTGCTATTTGTTATAAAGATAGTGTCAAATGCAAACTTTTGTTGGTGTCTTCCATCTTCCTGACAATAAAACCTTGCCTTATAGACGTTTGTCTGGAATATGTGACGTGGCTGTTCACCTGTGTTGTGAGCTTGCTCAACTCACCAAAGTTTGGGCGTGTGCTTCCCACTTCCTGATACCAGTACAGGAACCCAGGGCTTACACAGCATGGACAGACCTGGTCACCAACCAGACCCACGTCAGCCCCCAACTTTCTCCTCCTTCCTCATGATCTACTCTGTCCTACACATCAATTCACCCTCAGGGTGAAAACCGATTTGACAGAGAAATCTCCACTGGCCCTGGAGACAGGGATAAGTCTTCCTTTCTTAGAGAACCCAGAATTTGCAGGTCCCTTACTTTTACAATAATATAAGAGAAAAGACCTAAAGAAAGGAAGTGCCTCATGAGGGGCACTGAACAAATCTTTGCCTGAATAAATTAATAGACAAAACAATTAGCTTATTGGAAAGGAGCTTTGCAATAAACGTTAGGGACTAGAATCTAAAAGTTTAAAGTTTCAGGATTTGAAGGTGGATGTCAAAAACTGATTAGATTACACACATTGAGCTTGAGCCCAATTGATTTTTAATTATCTTGGAAAAGTGCATCTGTGTATTGGAGGCTCTGTTAGTGTAGATACTAGAAGTGTGAGGGTGATTGTGTGTATTGCAATCAAGGTGGTTTACATTATTGTTTTATATTATTTTAATTTAACTTAGGATCGTCACCTAGGCCACGAAGGATGAGATGGTAGGACAGGGAACATTGTCTGTTCCCATTTTACCATCATACAATAGAGCATTGGTTTTTGATTTAAATGTTGCTGTCCCACACTGAATTGTATATTCACCATTGTAATTCCACCACTAAATATACTTTCTGAATATATTATGATAAGTTTTTCAATACTGGTTAATTAAATTTACTATCTAGCTTACGTTATAAAACTTACTAGATCCTAGGGCTTCCCTGGTGGCGCAGTGGTTAAGAGTCCACCTGCTGATAAAGGGGACACGGGTTCGTGCCCTGGTCCGGGAAGATCCCACATGCCGTGGAGCGGCTGGGCCCATCAGCCATGGCCGCTGAGCCTGCGTGTCCGGAGCCTGTGCTTGGCAATGGGAAAGGCTACAACAGTGAGAGGCCCGCGTACTGCAGAAAAAGAAAAAAACAAAAAAACAACAACTTACTGCATCCTAGTAGCAAGAGCTTCCTGTATCATCTGACATTTGAAATAAAAACAATCATGTCTTTGGCACTAATTTTACAGATTTCATGTTGAGCAAGGAAGCAAATTGTATAATTTGCAACACGGTTTTCCAAACACGTTCAACATTTCAGCCAAGGATCAAACCTGCATCCCCTGAGTTGGAAGAAGGATTCTTAACCACTGGACCACCAGGGAGGTCCCTATTTTATTTTTTGATGGTTCCCGAAAGTTATTTTACTTTGAATATACAGGAAAAGAGATCCACAAACGAGAAGCTATGTTCTATGGCTATGTCTTTTAAACAATGTTTTGCATTTACAAAAATTTTTTTCTCTTGATTAAAAGCACCAGCTGAAGATACAGGCTGCTAAAAATATAAGACAGTGGGCTTCCCTGGTGGCGCAATATTTGAGAGTCCGCCTGCCGATGCAGGGGACTCGGGTTCGTGCCCCGGTCCGGGAAGATCCCACATGCTGTGGAGCGGCTGGGCCTGTGAGCCATGGCCGCTGAGCCTGCGTGTCTGGAGCCTGTGCTCCACAACGGGAATGGCCACAACAGTGAGAGGCCCGGGTACCACATACACACACACACAAAATATATATATATATACATATATATATATATATACACATATATATAAGTGTATATATATATATATAAATAAAACGTTACAAACCCATTAAAAGTATGCCAAACATGCTTATTAAAAACCCTTTAAGGAAACAAAGACAATACAACCAACAAATTTACCCACTGCGCCCAGTGGCCCTTTCCGATTTCCCTGCCTGCATTCCCAATAACTGGAACTGGGAGTGCTTACCCCAGTGGGAGGACCCTGGCCTCACCGACGGGCACTGTGAGGACCCAACAGGGGAAGGCTGCTATGCGTCTGTGAGGGAACCTGGCACCCCTGGACCAGTGCCTCCAGAACCTTAGACCCTGAGGACCCCACTGCCGATAGGACGAAGTGGGAGGTGCACACGAGGGGTCTGACCAGCTTTCAATAATTTACCTGCCAACAGGAATCTTTCTGCTACCCCCTCACACCCCTTTGTGCTTAAAGTTTGGACCTTTACTTATCTGTTTTTTGTAAACACTTAGCTGTATGACACTAGCTGTAATGTCTCCCTGGGGCCTCCCTTGCTGGCTGTCTTAAGTTCTTATGATTGAGAAACTGTGAGGCTCTGAATTTGGACTCACAGGAAGGTATTTACAACAGCTTTATGTAATCGAAAGATGCTGCAGTGAAGGGGAGGGTCAAAGCCCGCACGCACACATGCATGCACGTACACACGGGTTGGCTTCCATAAAGCTAGAGTGGAATATTAAATATCAAGTACTGAATTTTTAACTGTACACTTAAGAACTTATCCTTAACTTTACATATACATAGATAACAGAGTGGTCACTAAACGCACCTTAACATCAGGACAGACGGTAAGTTTTGAGGTTCTTATTTCAACTGTTCTATGTACAAAATGCCCTAGAAGCAAAGAAAGGCTTCAAGAAATACGCAGAGACAAACATGATGTAAAGTGCGACTGGCCTCCTCATAGCGTCCCTGGAAGACGAAGAGCCTAAGCACTTGGAAAGCTGCCGTTAGCAGGCAGTGCGAGCTGACAGGGAAGCTGTGGTCTGCACTGATCCTCTCCGACAAACTGAATAGTACCTCTTGGTGTCTACGTCCTTCCCTTATATACACACTCACCAGGTTGGTCACCATGAAGGCCCACAGCTCCTGGTGACTGGTGAGCCGCAAAGCTGTGGTGAACTGGGCTTTAGCATTGTCCATGCAGTTGACAGAGACACAATACAAGCCCGGCAGTGTATGCTGAGTGGTTGGAGCAGAGCCAGGGGGGTTGCTGACACAGCTGACAGACCTGGGACACCTCCTGCATGCAGTGGCCTTATGTCCTGTCACGAGCCTGCACGAGATGATGTGCTCAAGCAGGATTACTTGGAAGGAGGACAGGATGGGGCTGCAGTAGAGCACCTGGAGCTTCTCCAGCTACATGAGGGCCTTGTCTGTGGACTTCTGCACTTTCTCTAAGTAGCCGGCTTGCATGGAGTGCATCACAGTCACCAGGTAGAGAAGCAAGCACATGTGTCCCTTGGGCAGCCAGTGGAAGAGGTTGGCGTGGTTGCTGGGCACTATCTTCTCATGTGCAGTATGGAGATGGTGTGGAGGCACTGCTGCAGCTGCTTCAGGCACAGCTTCACGGTCTTTACCTGCCCGGTACTCAGGTAGTGGGTAACCTGGAGCACCAAGAAGAAGACACACAGAGACTCTTTCTGGATGGGGTTCCCATGCCAGTTCTCAACTATCTGTCCACAGAGAGTCAGCAATGGGTGGACTTCCTGCAACTTACACTCCATCAGCTGCAGCATCCCTTTGCTGAGCAGGACCAGTGGCCGTGTGTACTCAGATCCCACCACCCGGAGGGTTCTCAGCCTCCACACCCAGGAGGTCGCAGGCTGACACCAAGTCCTCTTGGTCCTTGGGCCTCTTTTGTGTTGGGGGAAGAGGAATAAACTCCTGATTTCCTTCCCTCAGAAAAATGGACTCAGACATCCCAGAAGCCTTCCAGAAAGAGCTCACCTGCCTCGTGTGCCTGAATTACCTTCTAGACCCAGTCATCATAGGCTGTGGACACAGCTTCTGTAGGTCCTGTCTCTGTCTTCTCTGGGAGCAAGCTGAAGACCCTGCCAGTTGCCCACTGTGCAGACAACGATCAGAGCAGACAAACCTCAAAACCAATTTTCTTCTGAAGAATCTGGTGTCCATTGCCAGAAAAGCAAATCTCGGGCAATTCCTGAACTCTAAGAAACATGTGTGTGGGACCCATAAGGAGACAAAGAAGATCTTCTGTGAAGCCAACAAGAGCTTGCTCTGTTTGGTCTGCTCTCAAAGTCAGGAGCACAGGGCTCACAGGCACTGTTCCACTGAAGAGGCTGCTGAGGAATGCTGGGTGAGTGATGTCTGTGTGAGCACTTAGAGAGCTGGAGGATGGTACAGCCAAGAGATTAAAAGGATATTACAATCAGGACTTCCCTGGTGGCACAGTGGTTAAGATTCCATGCTCCCAATGAAGGGGGCCCAGCTTTGATCCCTGGTCAGGGAACTAGGCCCCACATGCATGCCCCAAATAAGAGTGCGCATGCCACAACTAAGGACCCAGCGAGCCACAACTAAGACCTGTCACAACAAAATAAGTAAATTAAATATTTTTTAAAGAAGGATATTATGATCATAATGATGATTAAACCCTCTCTTTACTGAGTGCCAGGTACAGACCTAGGTAGCAATGACAAAGCTATGAAGAAAATCCTGCAGCATACCTCCCTTTATGGAACTTGTATCCAATGGTTGGGTGATAAAGTTAATTGAAATTCTTTGGGTGATACATTATTATGCTCAAGGCTCTATGAAGCCTTCATTTTGAGAAAGAGTCTTTGTCTCTAAAATCTATAAGTGCAAAAAGTGTTTTCCATTGGATACAGGTTTCCTGACTCTGGACAAAGAAGGAAGATGCAGTACATTGGAATTAGCAGGCAGCGAACATCACTACACCCAAATTCTGATGCAAGATGCCAAACTACCTGAAAATTAGCCATGCTCAAGAAAATCCTGTTCCTTTCCCGAGATCTAAGATTCCCTGATGGTGTGTGGTTCTGTAGTGTGGAATCTTCTAAAAGTGATCTATAGTGAGGCAGAATAGGGAAATGTGGTGATCTGTTCCCGTCCTTCTAGTCTTCCTCTAGGTCCTGTACCTGACCTGGTTCCCACCTCAGGATCTCCACCTACCCCACCCTATTTACCCTTCAAGTCTGTCTTCAAATCCCACTCCCTTACACTAGCCTAAGTTTATACTTCATCTTATCTTCCTTTAATATACTCCCTTTTTTCCCCTTTCATTCACTGACCCAAATTTTAACTACAATTCCTGGAGCATTTATTCAGTTCCTTGCTCCCTGACTATAGCCTTCATAAGAGTAGGCATGATGTCTGTCTTGTTCATGGCTACTCCTCAGTACCTAAAACAAGTGTTAATAAATAAGCAACAAAATAATCAAGGAATGTATTCAGATGTATTATTCACAGTATTGAAAATATGTTTACAGATTGAAAGGCAGAAAGTCTCAAATCACAGTGACAAAATTCCAAGTCAAAATATTGTTTGCTAGTAGATATGAATTTAATCATCTAGAGTGATTGCAGGGAATCCCATATAAATCTTAGACCGACAACATTTTATTTTCATTCTTAGCTTTCCATTTATTCCTGCCTGTTCTCTCCTATTACTGGCTAATTAAAAGTCTTACTATTCACCTATATTAAAATTTTCTAGTTCAGGGCTTCTTCAACATCAGAACAATTGACAGTTGGGACTGGTTTTTTCTTTCTTGCAGGTCTGCCTTGTAGGATGTTTAGCAGAATCCTTGGTCTCTACCCATGAAATATCAATGGTAACTTCCAATTCTGACAACCAAAAATTTTTCCACATATCAACAATTGCCCTCAGAAAGAAAAAATCACCCCCATTTGAATCCACTGCACTGGTTGATGGAAAACCGTAGATGAGACGTTGATAATGATGAAATAATATTTGTATTTTTAGGTATGACAAGAAAATTTAAACATAAAATTCTCTTCCTGTGTTTGTTTGGGCCTCCTCTGTCCCTCCCTCATGTGCAGTGTGCATCTGCATTCCACACTAACTAGACCTCCTCAAACACAGGGGTGCCCACTCGAGCATAAAGATCCTTTGCTTCCCTTTCTTCTAATGTTGGCAATGTAACTTCTTGAAGAAGAACATTCTTTCTCAACTCTGTAAGGGATCATAACGACTTGCTGCTAACTTTGTATGAGTTACCTGGACTGTGTATCTTTGGTGAACTTTATATAAAATATCAATATGTCATTTTGATGTATGATCCCTTTGTCCTGAAAAGTTATGTGACTGTTCCTTCCATTTCTAACAGGTGGAATAGTTCTCAGAGCCCCTGAGGGTCTGTCTCCTGGGTTATACTCCTCAGTTTGGCTTGAGTAAAATGCTCTTTTTTTCCCTTACCTTGATTGTTAATTGAATTTTCATTGACAATAAGATCCATAAAGTAGTTTATATAGATATGCTAACTGATTCCTAAAGTTGTGCCTAAAATCTAGAGCATGTAAGGCAGTAACACAGAGGATAGTGGAAAACTTGCTTATAAGAATATAAACATATAAACAAATAAATAATAATATGGAAGAGAAATACAAAAAAAAAAAAAAATAGTTCTACAGTCCGGCCACACATTGCCTAAAAAAAGACACACTTTTTGATATATACAGAATTACAGATTTGCGCTCAAGGATAGGATGTTGAGGGGAATAATAGACTCTATGGTATGTTTTTACCTGGTTGATGAAGAACAATGTTACTACAGAATTGTTGAGAAATGATGTCAGATTAGTCTGAACATTTACTGAGGCAATGGTTCCTTCACTCCATATGAGAAGCTTCCCTGGACTCTAACTCTCTAGAAACTGTGCTGATCTTCCAAGTACAAGGCTCTACAAATCAGACAAATTTTTCTTCATCATTCTTTTTTGATTTTTACAGGCTGCTTCCTTTCAGTAAATGTGATCTTTCTACTTAAAAGGATTATGTTAATGCAGGTTAGTTGTGGATGTTTCCCAGGTATCTTGGAAATGAACCATCGGTGAGGGGAGAAACTCACATAGGAAGAATTCCTCGTGGCTGCAGATAAAGTAACACAGAGTGAGTGATGCTTTTCCTAAAATGGGATTGAAGGAAACAATTGCTACTAATCTCCTTTCCACATAGCAACAAGTCTCTATTTCCTTATGATTTTCTCTAGTAAGAAAACAATAAACTTAAGCCCTTCCCTTTAAAACAGTGGCATGCTTGTACAATTCAGAGTCCCCCGAAGTTTGAAAGTTTTCATGCTCTAAAAGCAAATGTTTTAGGTGAACAGAAATTAAATCTTATAAAAAAGATAGAAAATTAAGAGATAAAATGTTTAAAAAATATAATAAAATATCAAAGAGATATGAAGAAATTTGACCAAAATCACACATCAGGAGTTGAGCTGGGGACGAAAATCATATTTTCTGCATTTTTCATTATCTAATAACAGGAACTATATTTAACATAATCTTGAATCCTTAGTCACTAGCAAGGAATCAAAGGAAAGCCAACAGGAGGAGAACCTGGGCAGTCATCTCCGCTAATTCTTAGTATCTTTAGCTGCAGTGATAAAGGTCAACTATATGGTGCTGGTAAAATCGAGCTCACATGGTAAGCACTCAGTTTATGCTTTCAAAGTAACATTTATTTCCTTTATTTTGCCATTATTCCTCTCATTTTCCTTAATGTTTCTTTAAAATTATAGCTTTCCCAGGAATTTATCATGGGCCATGTTCTCTTCTCACTTTATACATTCTCTGTTTTACATGTTTATCTACCTTTTTAAACTACACATATGCTGAATTTTCTGTATCAGTCTTTTTATTTCCATCGATAATCTTCTCTGAATAATTTTTTTTTTTTGAAGAATCTTCTTTTGAAAAATCTCTGACACAAAAAAAGAAAACAAAAGTGACCAGCTAAATAAATAAATAACCTCTTCTGGGGATGAGAAGACTCACATGATGGGTTTAACTGGCAATGTTCCCAGTGGTCTCACCTTGATTTCATTATTCAATTGTAAATATGACCCAGATGACATTAATTCTAATAAAGGTCATCAAAACTGAAAGATGTAGAAATGTCTTTAGAATAAGTAATTCTTGATATTATAACTAAGAAAATGTATCCAGTACACATTTTCCTCACCTTCTAATCAAAGACAAGTCCAAAGGCCCATAGTAGCTAATTCTGCCAGTATGTACAACTAAATGCAAACTAAATAAGAAGAATATTAGCTAGAAAACTTTCTTTGAAAAGGGGCAAAATTAAGCTTATGAAATTCAAGGTGTAATGACTGTTGCTCACTGAAATTTGAGTGTCAACAGAAAGCACTCAGGAATTTTAGGTGGAAATGGAACGAAGTGATGAGTTGAAAGCAAATAAAGTAAAATTATACAATCTGAGATCACCTGGAGAGATGAAGTTTGTCAAAAGAAGTTGATAAAGAAATTTGTTAGTTAATGAAGGGCTACATGAAACAGGGGAGAAGAGTAGAGAGAACGTGTTCTATGAAAGCTAGGTAATATAGATGGACAGAATAAGGGCACATTTCTGATAAGTATTTCCAGATTTGGAGAATCAATTCTGACTCAGTCTTCTATTTCAGAGATTCAAAGATAAGTAGATATTCCTTGTCCATGACCCTTAGGAGCCAGATGCTGAAAAGGTAAACACTCGACATCTTGACGATGGTGAAAAGCAGACTTTACTCTTCTGGAGAACTCATTCCTGGTTCTAACCCAGAACACTATGACATCATTCTTGTTGAAGATCAGTTTATTTTCATGGAACATAACCTCATGTATATTTCTTCTGCTGTTCCTGTCATTGAATTTTTGTCTTCTAAACCAAACCAAACCAAACAAACAAGAGCTTTTAATGTACATCCAGCACTTCCAGATAAGTTTTGAAGCTTGGTGTGTCATGTGCCTAATCTTGACCCAATAGGGTGGAAACACAACTGCTTTGGAACACAGTACATTATTTTCTTACACTTAGATCCCCTTGCTCAGGATATTTTCTCAGGATGGCTAAGAGATGGCATCAATAAGCTCTTTTTTGTGCACTTAGAAAAAAGCCAGTTATTGAAGATATCAATCTTCCTCTTGATTACCTGTTATATATGAACGGACACGTGAAAGAAAAACAGCCTCTGGGGACTTCCCTGGCGGTCCTCTTCCATTTCAGTGTTCCATCCTTGGTCAGGGTACTAAGATCCCGCATGCCACTCAGGGCAGCCCCCGCTAAAAAAAAGAAAGAAAAAAGAAAAACAGCCTCTGAGTCACAGTCTTTGTTAGAGCAAATCAGCCTGTCCCCTAACTCATTTGAGAGATTTTCCCTTGCCCTGAGTATCTGAAAGAAGTGAACTCCCAGTTTCATGGAATTTAGCACATTACAGTTTATGCAATTTTTTCACATTTCAATCATCATTTATCCCATGACCATACACCAAGGTATTTTCTTTGTTTTTCTTTCTTGGTTTCTTCTTTTCTTTGTTTCCTTCTTTATTCAGTTTCTTTTTCTTCTTTCTTACAGAGTATATGTATCATTCTATTTCTAGAAATGTGAATTCTCAATCATGTGTGTTACTCTTTCAAATGCAAATCGGTTTTGCTTTTGTCAGTGCATGATGTTTATATCACCTAATGCTAAGTGATTTTATATATATGCCTATTTAAATCCTGTCTCATGAAAGACAAATATCATGTGATACCGCATATATGTGGAATCTAAAAAAAGGGAACAAATGAACTTATCTACAAAACAGAAATAGAGTTACAGATGTAGAAAACAAACTTATGGTTACCAGGGGGTAAGTGTGTGGGAGGGATAAATTGGGAGATTGGGATTGACATATACACACTACTATATATAACATAGATAACTAATAAGGGCCTACTGTGCAGCACGGGGAGCTCTACTCAATACTCTGTAATGGCCTATATGGGAAAAGAATCTAAAAAAGAGTGGATATATGTATATGCATAACTGATTCACTTTGCTGTACACCTGAAACTAACACAACATTGTAAATCAACTATACTCCTATAAAAATTTTAAAAATAAAAATAAATCAATACAAATAAATCCTGACTGTCTCATTCTAAGTCTTGTTTTCTGTTTCCCATCACTAGGAATATTTATCTTCCACTAATATATATTTGCCATCCTGAGGAAATCTCAAAATCCAACGTATAGAATAACATTACAGTATAGTCATTTCAAATCTCAAAATAAATAGAATTTCCTCGGCCTATGAATCTGGAAATCAGTTTATTTCTTACATTTTGTTGACATTATGATTTATTATTTTCATAATATTATGAAAATTTATAAATTTTCATAATATTATGAATAAAATTATAAATTTCATTTTATACTTTTATGATTTTATAAATTTATTAAATTTCATAAAATTATGAAAATTTATTATTTTCCTAAATAAATCATATTTATTTATGATTTATTATTTACATATAATATATAATAAATAACATATTATTTATTATGTTACCTGTATTTTGGAAAACTTTGTTAATGCCAGAAAAATACTGTTTATATTCGCTCTTTCATTTATTTATCCATTCATTCACCACATTTTTATAGTATTCTACATTTTAAGCATGTGTAAGATAGTGGGAATATAGTAATTAAAAAAATACTGTCCTTACCTTCTTAGTATTTTCAGTCTAGTAGTATCCAAGCATCTAAGCATCCACCAATTTGATGAGAGAAATGGAGAGAAACATATGGTATCCTGGGCACATACTTGGCCTTCAATAGACAAAGGAGGTCAACTAAATTACTTAATTCAGTAAGGGGACATAGCAGGAATGGGATGAAACCTAGAAGCAGTGGCCTTATATTCTGATAGAATTCTCATTCTTATTCAGCACATTTCAACATAAGTACACTTTAAAAATTAAGGTTAAATTGGATATTTAGCAAAGTTTACAGTGACCAGTATCCTACTCTCAGACAGCAAAATCTGCTTCTCAGGTGGTAGGACAAAGATTTAAGCACCAATGCTACCTAGCCCTCTCTCTGAGAGTCATGAAAATTATTGATTTTAATGAGTCAGGGTCCCAGTACATGAAAGTTAGACAGCTTTAATAGACACACTACTGTCAATGCCAATCTGGCAACACAGGCAGGACGGGGCCACATTTTCAACTCAAAAAGAATAATGCATATGTGTGCCAAGGGAAATTAGATGTATAATCAAAGAAATATTGTGCCAGACCATGCCATATATAGGTATATATGGAACTCTGTTTAATCAATAACATATTATCTATCAATATATCAAGTTCTGAGTAATCTAATTTCAAAAACTGTGGAATGGTGAATGTACATATAGAAACGGAGGAACATTTTAGGTTTAAATCTGGACAATGGTTCTCAAACTTGACTGCACGTTAGAATCACCTGGGGAGTTTCTAAAACTCCCCAATTTTAGGCTATGCCCCAGAACATTACATCAGAACTTCTCTGATGGGACACAGGCATTGCCGTTTTCCAAAAATCCTCACGTGATTCCAACGCTCCGGCAAGTTTGAGAATCAGTGGTTTAAAATTCTTCACACATCCCCTACTCACCTCAAGGTGGAAGATTTGAATGATCAGGCATCAGCACTTACCATTTGTTTTTTTCTTCCCTTTGCTCTACCTCAGTGATGATCAGGCTTTATGTGCCCCGGGAATTACTTCATAGCATAGCAGACTCAAGTCATAGTTAATTCATCACGTATCTTGTTAATGGGTGTGTGGGGAGGAAAAATTTTTCTTTCTTCTCTTCTAGATTCTTTGGCTGCTCTAATAATTAAATGGACATATGGCAGATCAACTGGAGAAAAACAAATTTAATTCGTATGTATGGGAGCTCATAGAAGAATGAGACTCAGAGAAGTGACCCAAGTAGGCAGCTTTTATACCTTTTAGACAAAGAAACAATACATTTGTGAAAAATTGACAAAACAAAGAAGTTTTCTCTTAGGGTATTAAATTAGTAAAATAACACAGTTTGTTTATGCAGCCTTCTTAGCTTTCAGTTTCCTATCTTTGGTGATTAGAATATCTTTTTACATTCTGTTAACAGGAGGATACCTTTTGTATGGGAGATTTATTTCCTGCTTTCAGGGGGACAACGAAGGTTCAGAGTGTCCTTCTTGGTTGTCTCTTAAGTATAACCAATATGTCAAAGTGGCACATTTTGGGGTGGCCTGCACTGAACCACATCAAGTGATAAGTTCAGATGTACTAGGAACACATCCTATTACCACCATATGCAAAATTTTAGATCTTCACTTCTTGACAATTATGAATTCACTACACTCTAATCTTAAATGATCACACTTAAAATTATGAAGAGGTGAGTAAGAAGCGTCAGAAGCTCTGGTTAATGTGTAATCCAGATGCACACCGTGGAGAGAGGAGGCCTAAACAGACACTGAAAGGGAAATTTATGTTTAATTTCTGTTGTCCTGCCTTAAAATATAAATTTTATTTCATCAGTAGTTACAGAGGACAAAAGCAATTTTCAAAGAAGCTGAACGGGAAGCAGGCACTAGAATGGGAAGAGGTGGGTGTCAAAGGAAAGCTTCACTTGATGACTGGTACAGGGCGCCACCAGCTGGTTACTCTGACTGTCATACTTTACCAAGATTTTTTAAAATGCAAAATACTTTTAAAAAAATAAAAATATTTATGGGGTCAGAGCAAGAGTACAAATAGAGGTCCACATACCACATGTCAAATATTTAAAATGTCTAACTACGGCTAGCAAACTGCTAATAAATATTCTTATCCTCACACTCTGGCAAATATTTAACTTCATAGAGACATGGAAGCCTGGTTGATATTTATAATTGTTGGGCCTTGTCATGGTGCTGACATGGTTCACCTGGGGAAAAGCAATCCAGGGAGGAAAAGCTCAGCAGCCCCCAGTTCAGGTGGGAATTTGGGAGTTCCTGATAGGAGAAATTCTAGGAGGTAAAAAAATGTGCAGACTCCTCTACCTGTAGGATTGGATTGGGTGTATCTGGAGAAGACCAGAGAAATTCTCCACTGCCCAGACACAGGCAACTCTTCCACCCATCACTGCTTTTTTTCTCTGAATTTAAGAAGGAAGGACTTCCTTGGTGGTCCAGTGGCCGAGACTCTACGCTCCCAAGGCTGGGGCCCCAGGTTCGATCCCTGGTCAGGGAACTAGATCTCACATGCTGCAACTAAGACCCGGCATAGCCAAATAAATAAATAAACATATTAAAAAAAAAAAAAGAGGGAAGAATGTTCTGTTCAGCGACCTTGACAGAAAAAGTGCTCTGCCCCCATCCCCACAACTACTAGGCTCTCACTTCCCTTCCTTCCGAATTCCCATAGTCCACACCTTGCCCATTTTACTGACTCCATGCAGTGATGTTGGAGGGTCAGGAGAACTGGGGGACTTGCTGCTTCCAAAAGGTAACAATCCATTTTGCCCACACTCCGCCCCATGACCCTGCTCAGCTGGGTCTCCTCCTGCTGAGGCCCTGTCCTATGGCCCCAGAACCAAAAGGCACCTCCTGCCCTATCCCTTAATAGCTAAACCCAGGGAAACTCCCAGACCTCAAAGGAAGCAGAGGAATGGTGACCTCTTAGGGGAATCATCATATGCACAAAGTGGGACATCCTGGAAAATGGGGCTCCCTCCCTCCATCTCTCATCCAGCTCAGACTGTTGCTGGACCCAAGGGTTTCTGCATAGCCAAGGCAGTGCTCTAAGAACGCTGTGCCAAGCTCTGAGCTGATTCTTCAGAATCCACAGTTTGGTTTTCCGTGACTGCACGAAGAATATTTGGAACCAGTGGTAAATAGGATGGAGGTTTGCTCAAGGTGGCAAATAACTCCCCGCATAAACAGAGAACTAAATGGACTGAGACATAAGTCGATATAAACTCCATACATGAGTACAACGCCTCTTCCCTTCCCTTGGCCCAGAGGGTCGCTGAACTGGCCATCTCATCCTTTCTCTACTGTTCCCCCTTAGCTGGCATAAGGAGCGCCAGGCAGAGAATCTCCGGTTCTGCTCTCGCTGGGAAGCCTCGGGGGGCTTGATATGGAGTGTGAGGGACAGGAGAAATCTCCATTCTGGTGGCCAAAAATGCTGTTACGTTAAAGTCTTACACTGAAATACAAAAATAAATCAATCAATAAAGCGCATCCTCCAATACAGAATATAAACAAACCTCAGGTAAAACATTTCCGACTTTTCCAACAGGTTTTCTAAAGTCACTAACTGATGAAATAATGTGTTCTAGCTTTTTTGTAAGTTGTAAAAGTCCTTGATGTCCAGAAATTTAGATATACAGGTGGCATTCATGGGTGGGTTTGTTGTAAAATCTGTGTCTCTTGATGAGATGATGTTTGTGGAGATGTGCTTATGAAGATTAGCCAGGGTGTTAAATAGATCTTTCCCTCTGATTTTAAGAGATCTAATTACCCATAGTAACACCCATCCAAAGACCTCTGAAATGCACTCACTTGAAAGAAGTGGGTGTGGTCTTCAAGGACTCAATATAAGGAGATTCAAGGAGCCAAATTCATTCTTCTTTAGAACAGAGTGATGGTGTTTGGAGCTCACTGACTACAGTGACTTCTGAAAGCTTCCATTACCAAACTTGGAAGCCTTGATCTTGAGCTGACTTCACATTATTACTTCCCCAGCAGGCATTGATAAGACTACATATATATATTCCTTAGGTAAATACACAGTTTACATAAGAGGAGTCCATGCTACTTTCCCAAAACAAACAATAATATAATAATCTTAATTTATCAGCAAACTGAGGTAGTTTCTATGGAATGCTCCCATTTGTCAAATTTTAAAAATTACTACATTCTTTCAACCATTTTTATGAATTATTTTGCCATCTTGTCTTGCTACATATTTTTGGAATAATTCGATGATTAATTTTAGGTCTATTATCTATGAATTCCTTGGTTGTTTATATAGATTATAAGGACTCAGAAAGTAGTTTCCAGGGATCATGTAATTGTTTACTTAGTGTAGATCCTAAAAATGGGTTAGGAGCATCTTGTTCTACTCATATAAATGTATTACAAGTGGTAATATGTGTGTATGTTAGAGAATATTTGGCAAAAGATAAGTAGATAATGCAGTAAATTACCTGAGAAAAAAATTGTTTTTGAGTGTTGGTAAATGACCCTTCAGAAACCTCTGACTTAGAGCAAGCAATAATGAATGTGTCTACAGAAAAGTGACATTTGTAATTGTGCATAAGTATCAGAAATTAGAGTGACCATTCATGTGGTATAGAAATTCAGATCAAATAATGTTTTTTACAAAATAAAAGTTTAAAAGCATTATTTGTTTTCTGGTGTTGATTGTCATTACATGAGAGTTACATCATTTCACAATAGGAAGGAGTTCTTGATAATAGTTCCAAAGAACTTAGGATAATCCCTTCTCCTTAACTTTTTGTTTTTAAATACAAGGGTGTCAATAATAAAGGTAGGAGGGCAAATTTAAAAACTTACTATACTCACATAAGAAGACTGAAATCCAACCCACTTTTACAAAGATTAATCCTATTAACTCATATATTCAGAAATTGAGTTTTAATGGTGATTTCTGTTTGAGATAAAGGATATCAAAGGAGAATATTCAGTTTGTGACTGTGTCTTGTATATGCACATTTTCATGCACTTTAATCAGTGAGTTGCAATAAAGGCATTTTCTAGATCATGGGTGAGGGACAGACGAAGTGGCATTGTGTACATTTCTTCATTTTTACAATCGTGTTTTTTAAAAATTTTTTATAATCTAAGGATGTTGTTTTATTAGCCATTACATCCCCAAGCTTTGTTCCTTGAACTGTAAATTTACCAGAAAATGCTTGTTGACTCAATTAACATAGTTACTTAGAGAACATGTTGCTTGCATTTTGTCTCATCTTGGAAACCTATGACTTGTGGATTTTAATTTGGTCAAAAGTGTGATTTCTGGCTCCCACATTTACCAGCAGGGTAATTTTGAACAAGAAATCCTGATAGAATGGTTGTGACACTTAAATGAAATAATGAAAGTAGAAAAGCTTAATTAACTACCCTTTGTTAAGTCAATCACTGGCTGGTACTATTACTCATTGATTTTTCAGACCAATTAGGACACACTGCCTGGAGCTATAAACTGAATGAAACTCCAGATGTGAAAGCTATTTGGAAGAAACTAACACCACAACAAAACTGATTTTCTTATATGCAGAAGGAAACTGTTGGAGAGGTGGATGACTCTTGGTTAGGAAACCTTTATAGGAATTTAAAAACTGATTTTGACTGGAATATTCTTTTCTCCCACAGAGACGACTTCCTTCAGTAAAGAAATAAGCAATCACAATATCTAGCTGTTTGACAATGTGAGAAGTTTGACGTGTAGACATGACCATCAAGATGTATCTTTGAATTCTGAAGGATCTAAATGTTTTTTGTTTTGTTTTGTTTTTGTTTTTGTTTTTGTTTTTGCGGTATGCGGGCCTCTCACTGCTGTGGCCTCTCCCGTTGTGGAGCACAGGCTCTGGACACACAGGCTCAGCGGCCATGGCTCACGGGCCCAGCCACTCCGCGGCACGTGGGATCTTCCAGGACCGGGGCGCGAATCCGTGTCCCCTGCATCGGCAGGCGGACTCTCAACCACTGCGCCACCAGGGAAGCCCGGATCTAAATGTTTTTTGGTATGGTCCACTGTATTGTGAAAGAATTATTATTTTTTTTTACTCGAAGTATAGGTAATTTACAATGTCAGTGTTAGTTTCAGGTGTACAGCAAAGTGATTCAGCCATATATATATATATATTTAATATATATATTATTTTTCATATTCTTTTCCCTTATAGGTTATTACAAAATATTCGGTATGGTTCCGCGTGCTATAAGGACCTAAATATTTTAATGTACGTGAAACATCATAAAACATCACTGATGTACTCCCCGAGGAGCGGCGGGGATGCACAGAGGCGCAGGAGGAGAAAGAGGCGGGGAAGAGGAGGAGAGTCGCCGCTTCCCAAACACTCTCCGGGGGGCTGTGCGCGACGCCCGCCGCCAGGAGTCCCGACCCGGCTGCCCGCGGCCACTTCCCTCCCGCGCCTGCAGCCCAGGAACAAAGTTGCCAAGAAACAGCGGGCCGGGGGCGCAGCGGGGCGGCGCTCTGGCCTCTGCGCGCGCCGCTTGTGGTAGGCGGCGGCGCGGCCCGAGAGGAGGCAGCAGCAGTTGGAGGGCTTGGCCGAACGCAGTAGACGTAGCCTCGGCGCGGCGGGAACGGCGGCCGAGGCGACCCGACGTCGCGGCGCCCAGACCTGAGCCGGTCCTCAGACGGCAGCCGCGGTGCCCGAGTGCTTCCCGGGGGCCCCAGGCGACGGCGCGAGCCCCGGAGAGGAGGGGGCGGTCCTGCGCGCGGAGGAGCGGGAGGCTGGTGCTCCCCACCCCCGCCAGCCTACCTTCTCACCGAACTCTCTAAAAATAACTCTGGCCCGCTGGGGCCGGGAGGAGCCGCAGCCGCAGTCCCCGAGCGCAGCCGGGGAGGCGTGTAGAGCCAGGGTCCGGAGGGAGCCTTCCCGGCCGCGCGGAGCGAAGTTGGCGAAGGAAGCAGGAGCTCGCGGCCGCCGGGCGCCGCGCGACCCTCGCCCCGCCTACCCTCTGCCGGTGAGGTTTGGCTGATTGGGCCGAGGCGGGCGGGCGGAGCGCGCAGGGCGGAGGCGGCGCCCGCGGGCGCAGAGACACCCTGGCCCGGGCCGCGGGGGCAGATGGTGTCCTATGTGGATAACAGCTTCCGCCAGGCGATGATGAAGAACCCAGCTGAGAGGACCCCCCCAGTTGCTGACTGGATAATGACGCATTCTCGTAAGCGTTGGGATGGTGACGACAGGGGATCGTGCTGCCAACCGTCTTCAGAAAAATAAGCCCTCCTGATCCTTGGGACCATCAGACACTTAGGATCTAACGCTTGAAAGAGTTGCTTCGCATGTTAGGTATTGGATGCCATTTGTTCAAATCCAAATGCTCTCCTCTGCCGGTGTAATTGTTTAATGAGGGGAGAAGAGAATAAAATAGACTCTTCCACTGGCTGCCTTGGGACAAGGCCCAGGAATGGCACCTGGTACCGTTATTTATTTTTTTCTGACGGAGCCGTCACATCTGGGGATTGTAGATAGATTGCACATATTCATCAAACGTGTGGAACATGGATGATAATTTTACAAGGAAAATTCATTTCACAGTGTCTCCAGAAAGTTCCTATTCTAAAGGGTTGCTTTATCAAAAACAAGGAATATCCTGCTTTGGTCGTGTTGCACTGCCTCTCATGTGCCTTCTGCGTCTGTTTGTTTTACAGTTGTCAATCAGTCTTCTGCGTCTGAAAATGCACGTTCCAGGGCTTCCCTGGTGGTGCAGTGGTTGGGAATCCGCCTGCCAGTGAAGGGGACACGGGTTCGATCCCTGGTCCGGGAAGATCCCACATGCCACGGAGCAACTAAGCCCATGCACCACAACTACTGAGCCTGCGCTCTAGAGCCCGCGAGCCACAACTACTGAGCCCACGTGCCACAACTACTGAAGCCTGCGCACCTAGAGCCTGTGCTCTGCAACGTGAAGCCACCACAGTGAGAAGCCCGTGCACCACAACAAAGAGTAGCCCCCGCTCGCCACAACTAGAGAAAGCCCGCGCCCAGCAACAAAGACCCAACGCAGCCAAACATAAATAATAAATTAAATAAATAAATAAAAGAAAATGCATGTTCCCAGTCACAGTGTGATGGAAAAGCAAATTTCAGTGAAATGTTTCAATGCCTTTCATTTTTTGAAGTTCCTAGTGAAATCACACATGCTGAGAATATTAGAACCTAGCAAGGTGGGTCAGAAATTATGTCAAAGGCCTTTAGTGGCAATTAGAGAGTGGGGAAGTGGTGTCTTTGGTTGGTTGATTAGAATAGTAATGACTCGAATGTGTGTGTGTGGGGGTCACCAAACAAGACTTGAAGAGGCAAAACCTTCACTGTGACAGCGTGTGGATTGTGCCAAAGAAATGAACTGTTAAACTTTCCTGTTTCCGTGCCCGTTGTGGAGAACAGAGTGAAAACCGACCAGCACAGAACTTGGCCTGAGTCAGAAGTGGGCCAGCTACTACTGAACGGCAACATGAAAGCTTCACTGAGGGTCTGAAAGCAGCACATTTCCTCCCACCACACCTTCATAGATCGTCACCTTAGAGAAACCTACCAAACATTTTGAACGTTCGTAAGTGTCTACCCTACTAACTTTGATGCTCATTTGGTTATTACTAATGCAAACTCATGTCTTTTTATTATTGTTTTAAAGAGAAAGTAGTTGGAAATGTGTTCCATCTTTACCTGGCTTTTCAAAAATAATCTTCTAAAAGTTTGAAATTTACTCAAAAGTAAAAAAAAAAAACAAAAAACATCACTGTTGTGGTGGGGATTACTTGACCTCTGGCAACCATTACTGGGAGCCGGATGTGGGTGACTCTTGGGACTCTAGGCTGCTGTAAGGGTTCCTAGGTAAGAAAGAATGGTACACTGAATCTGAGGACATATTTCTTCTTTTATGTGAGGGGGAAGATAATCATGACTGTCTCTTGACCACTTCCCCAGTGTTGGCAGTATATAGAGAAACCTATAGGCTGGGTTGGGTTTGTGTGTTCCTTGATAATCACAGTGGAAAGGTGAGGTGTTTTAATACTGTTAAAATTTCCTTCATATGGAGGTGCCCAGCTTGATCCTTCAGTTTTCCTGTCAGCCCTTTGTTAAACACTGGCCACATATAATGAGGGATAAATCAGGAACCTGACTATACCCAGCAACTCCCTATCTGAGAAGACCTTCCCAGTCGAAGTAAATCAATAATACTTTATTGTCGTTTAAGCTTTTTCTACTTTAACCTCCTTTTATTGCTATTTAATATGAAGATACCACAAGATAAATTTTGTTGGTTCCATCTTTTTAAAAGTAAAGTCATCTCTCATGGCCGATTATCTAGAATATATGCTGTGGTTGCTCACCTGTTTTGTGAGCTGGATGTAGTTACAAAAATATATGTGTGGTGTGTATGATTCCAACTTAATGGTCTTTTTTAAACTCTCAGTTGTTTTTTCTTTCTTTCTTTCTTTCTTTTTTTTTTTTTTTTTTTGCGATACATGTGCCTCTCACTGTTGTGGCCTCTCCCATTGTGGAGCAGAGGCTCCGAACGCGCAGGCCCAGCGGCCACGGCTCACGGGCCCAGCTGCTCCGCAGCACGTGGGATCCTCCTGGACCGGGGCACGAACCCGCGCCCCCTGCATCGGCAGGCGGACTCCCAACCACTGCGCCACCAGGGAACCCCTAACTCTCAGC
Organism: Tursiops truncatus; assembly: GCF_011762595.2. Taxonomy (NCBI): domain Eukaryota; kingdom Metazoa; phylum Chordata; class Mammalia; order Artiodactyla; family Delphinidae; genus Tursiops; species Tursiops truncatus. The sequence goes on from NC_047041.1 coordinate 30,800,888, forward strand.
TTTATTACCAAGGACAGACTCTCAGACATTTCATTCAGTCCTCAATTCTTTTTTTTTTAATATAAATTTATTTATTTATGGCTGCGTTGGGTCTTCGTTGCTGGGCGTGGGCTTTCTCTAGTTGCAGGGAGCAGGGGCTACTCTTCATTGTGGTGCGCGGGCTTCTCATTGCGGTGGCTTCTCTTGTTGTGGAGAACGGGCCCTAGGCGCGCCGTCTTCAGTAGTTGTGGCTCGCGGGCTGTAGAGCGCAGGCTCAGTAGTTGTGGCTCGCGGGCTCTAGAATGCAGGCTTAGTAGTTGTGGTGCACGGGCTTAGTTGCTCCACATCACGTGGGATCTTCCCGGACCAGGGCTCAAACCCGTGTCCCCTGCATTGGCAGGAGGATTCTCAACCACTGCACCACCAGGAAAGCCCCAGTCCTCAATTCTTCAGAGATTTTACCTATACATATTTTTGAAGCCGCGATTGATTGATTGATTGATTGAAGAGCAATTAAAGGTCCTGCTTCATACAGTTCATGCCTTGGGGACCAGGCTGAGTTTTGTCTCACATTTCCTTCCTGTTCTCAGTGAAGTGACCCTTCTTCACCCAGGCTCAAGCCTCACCTTTCTTATGAGGCCTTCCTACCCCACCCCGGCCCAGGCGTTGCTGCAGACTGAAGTGCTTTGTCACCACTGCTGCTGTCTGCTTCCTTCTCCGGATTCTGAGCACCTCACTTGCAGGACTCTCTTCATTGGTTTTACAACTCGAATGTCCTGCCTATAACGAGATGGGGCTTTACGCAGTGAATGAGCACGTTTAAGGTAAGCGTGGGAGGGATGGAGGTGGCGTTTAATTGATGAGCAGGGCTGGATGGCAGTCTGGCAAGAAACACAGGGTTGCACATCGTGGACAGAGTTGGTTACATACAATCCCCATATCAGTTGGAAACCATCTCCCTACTCTTGTTCTGGTATATCCTACTCACTAATTCACCCTCAGAGAGAAAAAAAATCTATTTTACAGGCAAATCTGCACTGACCCTCCGGACCAGAATAGGTCTTTCTTTATATAAACTCTGGTCTTTTCTTACATAATAGTTTAAATTGCAAGAGATAAAGGAAGTGTTCAGTGCCATATTCCCAGCAGATAATGTCTTTATCTGCAGATAAAGACAGATAATGCCCAGTGTCTGGGCACTAAAATATTTGATGAGTGAATAAATTAATAAATGAGATGAGATGATTGTCTTATTGGCAGTAGGGTTTTGATTACGGTGTGCTACTCAATAATCTTTCCTACAGTTTACATAATATACAGTTTCCTTCCAAATTACATTTCTGAAAGGAACGTAGTTTTGAAACACTTATGATACCAAATATTTCTGATTAATAAGTGAGAATAGTCATTAAAAGAAATGTTATAAGCCACTGAAAACGACATAAAATGAATCAGAAGAATAGGAAATGTTGAAGAGAGTATGGAATAAAAAACTTACTTCGGCCAGTGGTTCTCAAAGTTTGGTTCCAATTCAAACAGTATCATCATCACCTGAACCTTGGTAGAAATTCAAATTCTTGGCTTACACCCAAGACCTCCTGAATCAAAAGTCATGTGAGTGGGACCTGAAATCTGTAGTTTATCAGTCATTCCAGGTAATTCTGATGACTTCTGACGTTTGAGAAACACTGAATTAGGCTGATTTACAAAGAAACAAAGACTTAGGAAATTTCTTACTTCTCAGATCTAAAGTATCACTAGACACAAATTGATTTATTACCGTTGATTAACTATAATGATAAAAGCATAAAGGTGAAGATTAAGTTTGTTTTTAAATTTATTTTATTTATTTTTGGCTACGTTGGGTCTTGTTGCTGGGCGGGGGGCTTTCTCTAGTTGCGACGAGCGGGGGCTACTCTTCCTTGTGGTACACAGGCTTCTCATTGCGGTGGCTTCTCTTGTTGCGGAGCACGGGCTCTTGGCGCACAGGCTTCAGTAGTTGTGGCACGCGGGCTCAGTAATTGTGGCTCATGGGCTCTAGAGCGCAGGCTCAGTAGCTGTGGCCCACGGGCTTGGTTGCTCCGGGGCATGTGGGATCCTCCTAGACCAGGGCTCGAACCCGTGTCCCCTGCATTGGCAGGCAGATTCCCAACCACTGTGCCACCAGGGAAGCCCAAAGATTAAGTTCTTAAAGAGAATGTTGAGGATTCCAAAAATAAATTTGAATAACAGATTATTTTCGTGGACAACACACATAGTCATATTTCTTGAATTGTTGACTACTTAAACTACACTTTTTTTTTTGGTCTGGGGAAATACAGGAAGCAGACAATATTAAAAAAAATTCCATATGTAGTTAGGTATAAAACTAATGAATTTAATTTACTTTCTTGAAAATTATTCAGAAAAGACATACAATCAGATTTGTAGGAATGTTATTTTTGGAATAACATTTTATTGGAATAATTTGGAGGAATGTTATTTTGTACTTAAAATTCTGAATATATGTGGTATGATGAGATGATTTCAACATGTTATATAGGCAGCACAGGACAGTGAACCCTGAGAAAGAGGAAACAAATGAGGGAAACCCAGTGATAGACCCACCTTACTGCCTGAAGATTTCTAGGTCACAACACAGGGTTGGGGGGACCCTGAGTGTAGATGTGAGTTCAGGGAGGTCAAGGTGGTTGGAGTTCCCAGGACTGAAGCCTGCTTGAGGGTAAAGCTGCACAGAGAGACAGAGACAGACAGAGACAGACATCTCTAGAGGGCTCCAAAGGTGGAGTCTGCAGCTGAATGCCGGTCCATTAATGTTTGTGAGGAAATCTTCCAGGTCAAGAAAAGAGGACCCCAAAGAGAACCAGTAGAACAATCCTGCATCTCACACAGGGCTGGGAATAGTTGTTTCCTCATTCACAATGGGAAATCCTTGAACTACATGGGATATAGGGGAGAGGACGTGGAAGGGGATTGCCCCTCTGGTGGGGAAATCAAGCCCAGATTAAAGACTTCTCTCTCCCCACTAACAGAGTTTAAAAGCACGCTTTGAAAGTCAGGATTTGTTCCAGAGCTAACCCCACTTCTACACTCCTGTGCAGCCATGACGTCTCTGGCACAAAGAGGCAAAGACAACAGAGAAATTAAAGGCGGTTCCACCCGCACTCTTCAAGTAACAGACACCCCTTCTCCTAATTACTCTGGCCTGAAGGAAGGGCTCTCCCAGGGCCACTGGTGCCCATGCCACTGGCACCACTCTGCCATTTTGCTGTTGCTACACAGCACAGCTTCATGACTGAGCCTGGTCTTGGGTCAGGAGTGGGAGAGAAAACAAGAAAAAAATGAGACTTCCCACCTCCACACTTTTCTGTTTTCAGGGGCCTCTTTGCTGATCCTCTGATGGGAAAGAGAGGGTCTCTTGGAGTTTTTCTGTGAGCTCCTGCTGTGCAGTTCAGAGACTGGGGATTTTCTTTGGTCCTGGAGTAAAGCCAGGAAAGAAAAGAGCCATAGGAAAACCAAATTTTTGTCACTCAGTTCTTTGAGATTCTAATTCATTAGACTGATGCGCCACCTGTGCAAGCACCAGGCTGACCTGGCTCTGCTCAGAGACACCCTCTGGTCTGAGTCTTCTTGTCCCTGACAGTCGATCACTCTCCCCAGCCTCTGCCACCCCCTGCCCTGCTGTGGAGCCGTCGGGCTCACGTGAGCTTTCCGCAGGTATCGGAGCAGTGGGCTACGGCAGTCTGGCCTCTGTCAGAGATCAGGACTTCTCCTGATGTGCTGCTGGGTAAACTACAGCAATGCCTCTCCCACCCCGCTCAGATGCCTCCCCAGTCCAAGAAGCCTCTGCATTCTACAGCCAGCTCTTCCCCGGGCCCTGGCAGTCCTTGGTCCAGTGCAGAGCTGCGGTGTGAAGTATGCTTCATGGGGCTGGAGTGTTCGCTAGGCTCAGGCTGGGCACGTGCTGGGGCAGTTTTCAATCTGCCATTTCTGCCCTGCCAAGGGAGCCAGCAGGCACACACATACTCCTCACAAGCAGAGCCCAGGCCTCCCACATCCCTCCTGCTAGTCCCAGAGCAACTCCAATCAGCCAAAGGAGCTAGTCTTCCCTACAAAATATTATACACTAAATGTCCAAAAGGGTTGTTTATGTACTTCTTAATGAAAGAAGTTTAATGAGAGAGCTTAAGATTTTAAAGAGAATGTTGGGGATTCAGAAAATTAGTGAAACATTTTGGAAAATAGATTATTTTCATGGAAGATATACACAGTTATATTTTTTGAGTCATTTGCTTACTATAAAAAGAAGAAAACTTCCTTTCTTTAGTTTAGAAAATACAGGAAACGAACAATAGCCAAAAAATACTCTAGATGTAAGTAGGTAAAACATTAGTGAGTTCAATTTACTTTCTAGAAGATTAGTCAGAAAAGACTTTGTAATCATATATGCATTATTGGATTATTTAAATTTCTGGGAATACAGTCCTAAAATGAGAGGATTCTAAGTGATTACTGTATACATATAAATTTTACACTAGACATAGATATCAGCAATATTAGAGCAGTGTCCTTTCCTGGGTCAAAATATCAAGTACATATTCTGATATGTCAGTAGCAGATGTTATGATCTCAGGACGCTGTAACAATTAAGCCATGGCCCATTGGCACAAAGATGGAGAAAATGGCCACAGGAACCAAAGAGAACGCCTCAAACTCACCTGATGTATGAATGTCTGATTTATGCCTGAACAGGCACGCATTGCATGTGGGTGTAAAATAGACTTCTCAATAAATCTGCTGTGGTATTTACCTAATGCCATCCACGAAAATCAATTTCATGTGGATTGAGTTCAATGGGAAAGACAAATTCATCATTTTAAAAGGAGTGAATATTAAAAGAAAATCTTTTTGACCCTTTTTTACACAGTGATTTCCTAATTAAGAAACAAAACACACAAATTGAATAAGAAAAATGATCAATTAACTACAAACATTAAGCATTTCTGTTATCAAAAGTCATCTTAATGGAAGAGAAATGCTGGGAAAAACACTGTAATCTATAAAACTAGCAAAGGATAAGTGACCAGAATATACCAAGAGACCTGAAAATCTATAAGACCAATATAAGCCCACTACCCCAAGCACAGAAGGACAAAGCAATAAGTTCACAGGAAATAAAGGCAGATATACATAAAAAGATGCTCAAACTCATTGGAAATCAGAGAAATAAAAATTAAAATCACAATCACTAACTTCAGATATTTTTTAAAATAACATAATATTATTAATATTATGTTATTTTAATTACATTAAAATAATATTTTTTAAAAACTATTAAACTCTGGTGATGACAAGAAGAACCCAAAATATCTCATGTTATGGGAGTAAAAATTGATACAATTCTTTTGGAAATCAATCTCTAGTAAAATTCAAGTTGAACATATTTCGAATCCTGATTGAATAATCTAGACAAGAACAAGTGCTATATGTGGCAGGTACAAGTTGGTCATAACAACATAATATACAATCACCAAAATAATAATAAAAAAGAAACTCTGGCCAATCTCAATTCCATTACTGGTGAAATGGCTAAGTAAACCTAAGTATAGTCTCATTAAAGAATGTCATATGTCCTGATTTCAAACTATATTCCAAAGCTACAGTAATCAAAGTGATATGGTACTGGCATAAAAAAATACATAGACCAATAGAACAGGATTGAGAGCCAGGAAATTAACCTGTGCATATACAGTCAACTAATCTTTGACAAGACCAAGAACACACAGTGAGGAGATGATAGGTTCTTCAATACATGATGTTGGGAGACTTTTAAGTTCCTTCCTGCATAGGGCAGTGCTTAGGTGTTACCAGGGTTAAGAAGTGTTCAAAGGAATTAGGAAAGCTCTTGGACTTTCCCAGCAGTCCAGTAGTTAAGAATCTACACTTCCACCGCAGGGGGTGTGGGTTCAATCCCTGGTCAGGGAACTAGATCCCACATGCCTAGCAGCTCTGCCCCCCCCACAAAAAAAAAAAAAACAAAGGAAAGCTCTTATCCAAAGCACTGGGTGGTGCTTAGCAATACTGAAGCAATCCTGACTCCAGGCTTCTAAAACACTGGACCCACGAGGGTTGGGGGATCCAGTGCCAGGGGTCCTTAGCCCCTGAATGGGAACATCTAAACCTGGGAGTCACCTAGCAAGGCAGGGTCCTGATGGACCGTAGTGACCATGATCCTGGAATTCTCACCCCTCTTCCTTCTTGACCCAGCACTGACTCATTTGCCTCAAAGGTCATGGGATTCCTCTTCTTCTAAGTCAGATCAGTGCTTAGTAACCACCCAGAAGAGCTTCTCTTTCCAGTGGGTACTTCCTGCCATGGGGATGGGATAGAGGGGGAACACCCATCCCACATCACCCTTTGCTGGGACCCACAGCTTACAGTGCAACCAGGGCTTAGAATCTAGTTTCCAGAAACTCAAATGGAAGCCCCCACCGCAACATCATCAAAACCTGGCATACGTCATTTACTCGGCAAAACAAATATCTAGCAAAGGCCAATGTTGATAAACTTGACAGTCTAGATGAAACAGGTAAATTCATTGGAAGATACACACTACTAAAGCCCACTGAAGATAAAAGTAAGTAAAATGAATAGCTGGATACCCATTAACAGAATTGAATCTGTAATTTAATAAATTACTCTCAGACTTCTCTTTTGAGCAAAAATGAAGCAGCAGGGATGGGATTTGCTCTTCTATCTTAAACAAGGACAACCCAGAAATGTGACATATAAAGGCAACAGTTTTCAGACATTTGACAATAAGCATCACAGGAGAGTAAACTTAGAGAGAGGGACCAAAGCAGGGGAGCCTTGTGACAGTCCCATTTTACTGCCTGGAGATTTCTAGACTTGTCACAGGGAGGGGGAACCCAGACAGAGCCCAGTGGTCTCCCCGAGTTGAAGAGACAGGGTTGGAAGTTCAGTAAAACCAAGGTGGCTGGAGTTCCCAGGACTGAGTACTAGTTGAGGATAGAGTTGCACAGAAGAGAGCTCCAGAGAGCTCCCACAGCAGGAGCCTACATCTGAGTACAGATCAGTGAATGCTTGTGAGGAAAATATCCAAGATCAAGGAAAGAACCACCCCAAAGGGGTAGATGGAACAATACCTCAGGTCACACAGGGCTGGGAATAGTTCCCACTATCCAGAGTGAAAAACCCTCACGGTACAGGGCATATCTTTTAGAACACTCAGGGAGCAGGGGGGTTGGTATTGTCCCAGTGGTGGGGAAAATCCAGCCCAGATTAAAGACTTCTCTGCTTTCTCCTTACACCGTTTATAAGCAAGCCTTGAAAACCGGAGTTTCTTCCAGAGTTAACACCACCTTCTGGCCCCTATAGGACTGTGGTGGTCCTCAAGTCAAAGCAACAATAGAAAACACTTAAGAAGATTTCACGCACACGCCCCACTTTGGACAATAGGGGCCTCTTTCTGCAGTTCCTCTGGAAAAGGAAAAAAGGGCTCTCTTGGGACAAAGCCTCCCCATCTGCCATTTTACTGTTGCCACTCACTGTACCTTTTTGACAGTGGCTGATCTTGGGGCAGCACTGGAAGAGAAAAAGAGAAGCTGAAAAGAGAAAAGGTGATTTCCTCTCACACTTTCCTGTTTGCAGGACCCTCTTTTCCTGGTCCTCTGACTAGAAACCAGGTGTTTACGTTTGAGCTTTTGCTGCATGCGCATGCTGTGCAGATCAGAGAACTGAGTCTTCCTTCAGTTCAGTCAATACCAGGAAGGAGAAGAGGAAAAATAATTCCACCAACTCACCTCCACTGTGGGTAATTATTCAAGTCTTAACTTCTCTCATTTCACTTTCTAGTTTTAATTTTTCACATTCCTCACATGGTTAATTTTTATGGTCAGTTCAGAGTTTTCAGTTGTAATCTGTAGGTGAGACAGACTATGGAGAATTTCTTCCATTTTGGCCAGTGCAAGAGTCAATACAAAACTTTTCAGTATGCAACAATTCTTGGACCCCTTCCAAAGATGAGGGCATTATTAGATTGCTTTAAATCCCTAAGCAAATATCTGGAAATCTAGTTATAATTTCTTTTCCACTGCAACTTCATAGAAATACATATAATCCCCAAATTCTTCCCTAAGCAACTTCTCTTTAAAGAGAGAGAGCAAAAGTTGGAGAGATATACTCCAATAAAGATGTAAAAAAAAAAAGATGGAGAGATGGAAGGAGAAAGGGGAGTGGGGAGAGAAAGATTGATTCTTCTAAAAGAGAAGAAAAAGAAAAAATTGTTTTTCCTTATGATAAGCTCTCCTAGAATCTACTCTTTTAACAGCTTTCCTATCTATCATACATCAGTGTTAACTAGAGTCATTATGTTGGACAACACATCCCCAAAGAGATTGATTTCAATGTCTGATCACTTTACAAAGTTGTAAGATCTAAGTCAGTGACACTCTCTGAAATGAAATTTCACTGTTAACAGCTTGGATGTTTTGTGCATGTAAGAAATAAAGTTTATTGTCCATCCTTGAAAATGTATATTCAAGGTATTTTCACTCTACATATCTTCCTTAAAAGTACTGCAGTATCCAAGCATCTAGGTCTTATTATCTATACTACCACCACTCTGATAAAATATGTGTATGTTCCTAAAAATCTCTGTTCATCATTGAGAGCTACTAATAGCAACATTGAGGAATCAGATCATACACAGTCTATATTTTGCCAGTTAAAATGAATTTCTGAGCCACGTACCTGAACAATAACTTAATTCACATCTTTATTTAATATTTCTCATCGCTTCTTGAGCTGCTAATTGTGTCTACATAAGAGTAACTTTTTTTTTGGTTATATAGCCTTTGCTTTTAATAATTTTCCTACACATTCATTCATTTGTTCCAATATATTTTTGATGTCTCTCATATCCTTAACCTGGTGTTTCATCCCTGGAATGTGGCTGGGAAGAGGACTAACGTTGGCCTTCGCTTCTTGCAGTCTGCAAACTAGAAAAGAAGACCCAAAATCTATTGTGTGTTTTACAAAGAGAAAGAATAAGCTGTTCTTGAGGTCATATTATAATTGACCTAATCTAGTTTGGTAAACTGAGGATTAAAAGAGGAATAGGATTTAGCCAGATGAGTGCAGGGAGAAGAGAATTCTACGCTGCCCTTGAGTTTTGACAAGGACTCTCTGGAAGGAGAAGCCTCTGTGCTTTTTGTTCATGCATTTGGCTGAGTTTCCACACCCATGTATTCTTTAATCTCTAGCAACTTCAGATGGCAAATGAAAAGTACATGTATCCTACCCAATAAAATAAAAGAGATTACTTTTATTTAAATAAAACAGAAAAGACAAATGTACATCGTTAACATTATCACCACTTTAAAAAATAACGCAGCCATGATATCTCCTGAAGGTAAAATGAAGTTAAACACAGTGAAGTATACTTGATTTTCCCCATTCTAGAAGTCCCCAGGATAGAAGCCCCTCAGCTATTAGAATTGCCGAGACCTTGGTCAGGTTTGGGAGCTGTTCCTGATCATTTGGGTCCACACCAAATGAAAGGTCTGAGAGGGAAAGAGAAAGAGCGTGAGAGGAAATTACAAATGAGGGAACTTCTGGCAACATTAATAAAGCTTATTATACCACATTCATAATCTAGAAACACCCCTATCCAGCCCTGGGGTCTTTGGATATAGTGGGGTAAGAGAGGGAATGTAGAAAAGAGACTGAAGTGGTCCTCCACGCTGACACACAGAAGTAGAAAAATATCCTCAGAGTTAAGTAGCATATCATTCCTACTTGTCCAGGATTCCTTGCAAAGTCCTATAATCCAGTTACGAGAGTTTCCCACATTCACCTCCCAGTAATGTTTGCCAGTGGTGAAGGTCTGAGCACCCCATGAAGGAGTATTCTCTGAACTTGCTGGATTACGGGGCACGTCTTGATGGTCAGGACTGCACTGCAAACGTCTCAGGTCTTCAGTCAGAGCCACATGACAATTTCTTATTTTATGATCCAACGTAACATACACTTCAGTAAAAAGAAAACAGTAAAGTCAAAGAACAGAGTTTTAAAGTTCTGAGGGACGGACAAGTGTGGCGGTATTGTGGCAGAGGTTTAGCAACCAAATCTCTGGAACAAAGCAAAGCTGGTTTGCCTTATTTGCTGGGAATATTCCAGCCCACCGTGACCATTTTCAAGGTGCCAGCCATTCAGTAATTGCTCCTAAAATTCTGGAACTTGTAACAATTCGCTCCCATGAGTGTGTCAGTACGAGCTAGCTCCAGAACACCCCTTTACCAAAGGTGACTAGACAGAGTGTGTCACTGGAAATCCAGAGAAAGAACAGGAAGGGCTTCTTGTCTATCTAAAGAGCCAGAAAATCTCTAATCGTACAACTAGATGAAGGAAAATTTTGAGAATACATAAAGATGTGGGATATCAGGCTCTGGCTTATTTTTACTAACTAACTCCTCAAAAACTGGGGAGTTCATTCATAGATGTCAAGAAAATAGCAAAAAAAAAAGAAAGAAAAAAAGAAAATAGCAAAATGGCCCTTAATTCACTTAAGTCCTCTCATTAATCCACTCTCACAAAATAAAATAGTAATAAATATATTATACATTATACTTTAAATATGATATTGTTTTTATTTTTAGTCCTAAATAGTGATCACATTGCTTAACATTTAAGGAAGCAAAAATAAAATAAACCAAAAACCCATGTGTGCCTTTTTTTAGAAGTGATTTCTCTCTTAGGATTTCTAATGGAGCCACCGCTGAATCAGAATCCAGCTCATCCCATCTCAGGCCTGCTTCTCCTTTGTCTGCCAGGCTCACCCTTCAGTTGCATTTGTCTTAAGGGGCCCTCTGTGCAACAAATCATAGGTTCAATTTGTTTTGTGGTTGTACTTGTTGTATATAAAAATACTTTTAAGCTTTTTACAAGTCTTGTGATTTTTCAAATGTAATTATTACATTCAATATTCAGATAAACATTTAAATAACAACATTAAGGTGATTCTAAGAATCTGAATATCTGCATATAACCACAGTTAACTACAAGATGAAATACACTGAATGGATATGCAGTTTTTATAGGGCAGAGTGTTCTTTTTTTTTAAATTTTAACTCACCACAAGTAACTATATAAGAAACTGTCATATTCGATTGATTGTTTTTGACAAGCTTCAGTTAGCTTTCTGACTGATAATTAACAATAAATTATAAAGTTAGTTATAAAGCAGTGCCTGCTTCCCTGTTCTCTGCAAAGAACAGACAGAGCAATGAAGAGAGATCACCAGCATGTATCTAGTCGTGAAGGAAATATTACTGCCTTCACCCAGAGAGCTGCCTCTTACCTCGGAAGCTGTTAAGCCTTTCCAACATCCCAGTGATGGTCCATGTACTGAGCTGTGGGTCCATAGGCTGAGGAATGTACAGCTGCATTAACTGACTCCTGTAAAAAAAAAAAAAAAAGACCCACTTACTAACAGGCCCAAAGGTACCATTAGCAGTCCACTGATGGTGCTGCATCAGAATCCTCATAATTAGGTGTGAAGGGTGTGAATCTAACTCCTCAGATGGAGGAACACTACAGTTGCTATTATATTTTACAATCTGTTTCCCTGCTCTTAGCATATCAATCTTAGTAGAATATGTCACCTCAATCATAATTGTGTCTGTTTCCTCTCTTCTAGCTTCCCTAGGGGATCCACACAGCAATTCTCATTTAATTCCTGAAATCTAATAGGTGGCAAATAGTTAGAATTTGCCATCTGATACATATGGATCCTCAGCACTATCGTATGTTCTTTCTTGATGATTCTACCTCCCTCCTCGTCTCAGCATCCGTCTACCTGCTGCCTCTCTGAGCTTATCTGCCTTTCCCATAGATGACCAGGAATAATCCTCAAATATCGATAATTAGAATTTGGAAATTAGGGGGCAGGAAAAATAGTTGTCTCTTTGCAACTTCTACAGTAAGGCTTGCAACTGAAACTACACTCCCCTCAACCCTACTTTCACCTAAGGGTAGACTATATAAAACCTGGCAGACTTTTAGAGAAGGAAGGAATAAACGCAGACAGAAAGAAACTTCTCATTAAAAAGGGAGGGTCCATCTCAACAGAAATAGCCTGATCACTATCACAATTACCATGATTTGAATAGGGGGCAAACTTACCTTTTCATTGTGTCTCCCACACCCTGTAAAGAGAAAGAAAGGAAGGCTTAGCTTTCAGCAAAAGCTCTCCTGTTTAGTCTAGTTTGAGGATATGAGATTATACTGGGAAATTCACTATCTCCAGTTCTCTTCCTTGGGGAAAATCATTTGCCATTTCCCTTATCCTTAAAAAGATGAAACCCAGTCTCACACTTACATACAGTTGATAAAATCATACTCTTGATAAAACTGAAACTCAGAAGATGTTCTCAGGGTGCACGAATGGCTGTGCTTTGTTGTAATCTACAACAGGATTCACAGCGTTCCCCAAAGTTCTTATAAGGGTGTGAAAGCTAGAACCTCACAACAGAAAGAAGGCATACATCCCATATTCACACATATTACCAAGTACACATACAAAGTTATATTATCTGCTCACAAGCTGCTCTCTTGCAGCTGGTCAGAAACTGTAAATATAGTCGTCCCTGAGTATATGAGGGGAATTCATTCCAGGACCCCTTGTATACCAAAATCCATGGATGCTCAAATCTCTTATATAAAATGGCACAGTATTTCCATATAATGTATGCACAATTTCCTGTATACTTTAATCACCTCTAGATTACTTATAATACCTAATATAATGTAAATGCTGTGTAAATAGTTGTCAGCATTGACAAATTAAAGTTTTGCTTTTTGGAAATTTCTGGGTTTTTAAAAAATATGTATTTTCCATCGGCAGTTGGTTGAATCCCCGGATGTGAAACCTATAGGGATATGGAAGGCTAACTGTATAGTAGAGGAATAGAACAAGAAGGTTTGGGAGATGTTCTTCTGGATCTGTTACTTGAACCTTTCCACACAGTTATCCTTCTTCCATATAAGGCAAGAGTGATGTTTTGTCTCCAGATTATACTGGAGGAGCAAAACTCACCATCATAGAGGCAGAAGAAGAATCTGGACTTTGGAACCAGAAAAATAATGGAGGCCAAAAAGGATGTAACTCCAGTGGATATAAATGCTTTCCAAGCAGGCTGGTGTTCAGCACCCTAACGTCCTTCCTTAGTCCTTACCTGGAGCATGTCCACGTCTGCTTTAAGGCACAGTTCCTTCAGCTCCTCATATATTCTTCTCAGGAGTTTCCCCATATGAACCATTCTGGCTACATTTCTCCTGAGTCGCTGAAAAACAATCTTGCCTTCAATTGCCAACATCTCTAAATGTTTTTGCTTTTCTTCCTGGAGATATTGATATACCTTAGGGTATTCAGCTCCTATCATCACCATCCGTAGATTTACAAAACCCTGCAGTGACATTGGATTAATTAGATCATGTATCTGGATGGCTTTATTCTTCTCTTATCATCTATTATCTACGTGTTATGTATAGAATACTTGTCTTAGTTTGTTTGGGCTACTATAACAAAAGCACAATAGACTGCATAACTTATAAATAACAGCATTTACTTCACACAGTTCAGTAAGGTGGGAAATCCAAGATCAGTGCCAGCAGATTTGGTGTATGGTGAGAGCCACTGACTAGATAGCTATCTTTTTTTTTTTTTTTTTCTTAATAATGATTAAAATATATTCCACTTTACAAAGCACATTCACATACTTGGTTTTCATTTTTTTACCATATGCATGTATCTTTTTTATTGAAGTGTAGTTGATTTACAACATTGTATTAATTTCAGGTATACAGCAAAGTGATTTGGTTATACATACATATATATATGCATATATCTATATTCTGTTTTTTCCCAATTCTTTTCCATTATAGGTTATTACAAGATATTGAATATAGTTCCCTGTGCTATAAAGTAGGTCCTTGTTGTTTATCTATTTTATATACAGTAGTGTGTATATGTTAATCCCAAACTCCTAATTTATCCTTCCCCCACTTTCCCCTTTGGTAACCATAAGTTTTTTTCTATGCCTGTCGGTCGATTTCTGGTTTGTAAATAAGTTCATTTGTATCATTTTTATTTTTAGATTCCACATATAAGTGATAGCATATGATATTTGTCTTTCTCTGACTTAATTCCCATAATATGGTAATCTCTAGGTCCATCCATGTTGTTGCAAATGGCATTATTTCATCCTTTTTCGTGGCTGAGTAGTATTCCATTGTATAAGTATACTACCTCTTCTTTATCCATTCATCTGTTGATGGACATTTAGGTTGCTTCCATGTCTTGACTAGATAGTCATCTTTTGGTTGTGTCCTCACATGGCAGGAGGGGCAAGCCTCCATAGGGCTTCTTTTATAAGAATCCCACTCATAAGGACTCTGCCTTCATGACCTAATTACCTCCCAAAGGCACGACCTCCTAACACCATCACTTTGGGGGTTAGAATTTCAACATTTGAACTTGGTGGGGGGGAAGGGGGGAACCCAAACTTTTGGACCATACCTTCTGTTTTCTCTGCTCCAGAAGGATGGTTCTCAGAGAACTGCTGGTTCACTCCCTTCGCTTCTTTAGGTCTCTACCCTGATGTAACGTTCCCTGACCATCATACTTTCTCCCCAAGCCTGTACTATTTATACACATTCCTGCTTTAATTTTCTCCCAAGAACTTTACAAATGTGAGGTATTATAAATGTTACTCTTTTTTATTTGTTACATGACTTCTCTTACTAGATTATAACCAACTGAGGTCAGTGATTTTCTTCTTTTTGTCCATTTCTGTATCTCTTTGTGGGCCTAGAACAGTGAGCAATGCATCATATGCCCTCCTATGAATGAGTGGTTTATTAGAAAATCCATCCTAAATGATCAAGATAATTTTATTATTGCCTTTGGTATTTTCACAGCACTGTATACAGATTTCTGTTTAATGACATATTCTATACCATAGCCTGTTGATATATCTTCTTTAGAAGTGATTGAGTTCTTTGAAAATAAAAATGTGGTTTATTTTTATTAAACCTTCAGTTTCAGGTTCCCAGTTCATATATCTGAATCAATGAATGATACAACCCAAAATCCTTAGGTAGACATTCACAGTCTTGCCATGGTTATAATTACATTTCTAGCCGTAACTCTCACTGCCTGCTTCATACCCTATGTACTAATTAATAGGAGCTACTTGCAGGTCCCAGACAATTCCATGATTTGTCTCATTTTTAGCTTTCTTGTCCCTTCGGTGTCTGTGTCATAAATACCCATGAATTTACAGATTCTACTAACACATTAGCATTGGGATGATTTTTACTTGTTTGAGAAGATTTTCTTAACATTCAAAGTTTATTAATCTCCTACAGAACTCTATTTTTACCTCCATCCCAGTGACCATTGCATTTTGTTTTGTGATACTGCATTTTCTTGTCC
Organism: Tursiops truncatus; assembly: GCF_011762595.2. Taxonomy (NCBI): domain Eukaryota; kingdom Metazoa; phylum Chordata; class Mammalia; order Artiodactyla; family Delphinidae; genus Tursiops; species Tursiops truncatus. The sequence continues at coordinate 30,816,384 of NC_047041.1, forward strand.
CTGCTAAAGTACAATATTAGTGGTAGACATTGCTTTATCAAGAAAATCAGGAAAAATCTTTTAATTACATTTTGGGTTCATTCAACATGAAATCCTATATTGAAGGTCATGTATGTAGCTCTCTCTGATCACTCACTCAGGGGACATTATGATTTAATTCAAGTTCTTCCACTGTAAGTTACGAGGCTATTTGTCCCAAGCTGGTTCCAGTGGATACAGGGTCTACTGCTTACCTCCCATACTCTGAATATGTTGGTCACTTTTTTTATATTTCTCTGATTTTCTTTTTTCTTTTTCCAAATAGATTTCATTTGCATCAGAAGGTTCTCCTGCAAAATAACCATAAATTGGAGTACTAGAAAAGCAAAGGTAGTACATTTCAGATACTTAAAAGAAGATAGAAGGGTATGAACATGGGACAAACAGTAAAGAGAGCAGAGATGTCAGTGATTTTCCTGGGGAACACTAACTGATAAATCTGAGAGATCAACCAAAAACAGAATGCCTAAATTTAGAAAATGTAATCTATTATCTGAGGAATCTAACACTGATATTGTAGTAACCTGGTCAATTTTCAGAAGTGAATCTTGCTTTATATTTAATTGTGAAATATTAGCTCTCAGTTTTCCTAAGGCACTATAAGAAAATATTGGCCAGTGTTTCTAAATCTTCTATAATTAGAACAGCATCATCATAATCATAGTTGTAGGAGCCAATGACTGTTACTGAAACTAGAGATTTATCCAGCACGTTACTTACTGAAATACCAGCACCCTAATTCTCATCAATTTCATCATCATTCCTGTCTTTCAGCCCAACAGAATTTAAACTTCAGGAGAACAAGAATGTTGTCTAGTTTCTTCACCGCTTTATCCCTAGATTTCAGAATAGTGCCTGGCACATGGTGTTCAGAAATTCGATTTGTTTCCTACCTAAAATAATAATAACAATCAATGTATTTGCCTCATTGCCTATCAGATACAGGGTCGTACACATTTCAAAGTGCATTCAGAGATATCACTTACCCTGTAGTGCTCTGCAACCTGCTTTACTGGATAGTGTTCATGCGTGGCATGCTCGGGGGAATGAGAGCAGAACAAACACAGCAGGCTCTTGTCAGTTTGACAGAAGTAGAGCTTTATCACTTGGTGTATCCTACACATTTGCTTGGCAGAGCTAGGTAACTGGCAGACAACTGATCCTCTGGTAGGAAGAACACATTCCTTAGCAAAAATAGTGCTTTTGAAGTCCATTTTTGGAGATACTGCCTTGCACACAGGACAGCAAGGAGCTGTTTGGACATCTTCCCATAAGAGACAGAGGCAAGGAGTACAAAATCTGTGCCCACAGCTAATGGTGACAGGGTCTGTGAAATTGTCCTTGCAGATGGAGCAGATGAACTCACTGGGGAAACACTGCGTGAAAGCAGATTCCATGTTTCTGAGAAAATAAAAGGAAAGGACATTCTTTACCCTTGGCATGTGAGTTGAGCTTTGAGCCTTCTCTCACTAATACACATACGTACTGTAGGAGGACAGGCCATGTTTTGAATAGGATGGCGAGGCACAAAGAGAGTCCTACAGACTGGTAAAATGCATTATTATTTTCTCACATTGGCCTCCAGCACTACTTCTCATTTCCCTATTAGAAATCCAGGATTTTTCACATATATTATCTCTCTTTCAAAGACAAAGAAATCAGAGGTTCTGGGCTCATTCATAGGCAGTGGGTCATATTGTGTCCAAAACTATCACAATTTTCCCCTTTTTTCCTCTCTCTGATTGGTTAGCACAGGGTATTTGTTCCAATTCTGGCCAATGAAATAAGAAACTAAGACTCCTAGGACAATTCCAGAAAAGATTTTCTTGCTTCAGAAGAGATGCATGGAATTTAAAAAAAAAAACCTGCCTTTTCTGTTTCTGGACATTTTTTGGATACAATACCCATTTGCATAGCCATCTTGTGGTCACAACGTGAACTAGCCTAAGGAGAAAAGACAATAGTCTAAGGATAACAAAAAAGATGGAAAGAAACTGCGTTCTTAACAATGACATTGAACAATAGTTAACCGAATTCTGGAGACGCCAATTTCTGACTAAATTAACACAAATCCCTATACTAAAGACCTAACAGAAGAAAGTTTGTGCTCACTACTGCATAAAAAAAGAACTTAGCACAGTATCTACTGTCATATGTGATACATCAGGGGTTCAACAAAAATTATGAGGCATATCATAAGGCAAGAAAAATGTAGTCTGAACAGGCAAAGCAGGCATCAGAACCAGACTTAGATACAACACAGTTGTTAGAACCATCAGACAAAGAATTTAAAATAATTGTGATTAGAATGTTAAAGGCTTTTATAAAAAATGTAGACAACATGCAAGATAGGTAATTTCAGGAGAGGGATGAAAACTATAAGACAATCAGATAGGCTAGATATAATATAGGCAGAGAATTTTGTGTTTGCGTTCAGGAGTAGATGCAATACAAGAAAGAAAAGTATCAGTGACCATAATGGTAGGTCAATATAAAATACCAAAACTAAACACAAAGAAGAAAAACAAAGAGTAAAAAATTAAAACAGAACAGAGCATCAAAGAGCAGAAGGACAACATTAAGTGCTGTTTAACATTGTTTAGCATCTGTGTCATTAGATTTCCATAAGGAAAATAAAGATATAACAGAGCAAAAGAAACATTTAAAGAAATAATTTGAGAGACTCTTCCAAAATTAGTGACGGACACTAAAAAAAAGATCTACGAGGGAAGATGGCGGAAGAGTAAGACGCGGAGATCACCTTCCTCCCCACAGATAAACAGAAATACATCTACACATGGAACCACTCCTATAGAACACCCACTGATTTCTGGCAGAAGACCTCAGACCTCCCAAAAGGCAAGAAACTCCCCACGTACCTGCGTAGGGCAAAAGAAAAAACAGACAAAAGGATAGGGACGGGACCTGCACCAGTGGGAGGGAGCCGAGAAGGAGGAAAGGTTTCCACACACTAGAAGCCCCTGCGTGGGCGGAGACTGCAGGTGACGGAGGGGGGAAGCTTCGGAGCCTCGGAGGAGAGCGCAGCAACACGGGTGCGGAGGGCAAAGCAGAGAGATTCCCGCACGGAGGATCAGGGCCGACTGGCACTCACCAGCCCGAGAGGCTTGTCTGCTCACATGCGGGGACGGGCAGGGCTGGGAGCTTAAGTTCCGGCTTCGGTTGGAACGCAGGGAGAGGACTGGGGTTAGGGGCGTGAAAACAGCCTGAAGGGGTTAGTGCGCCACGGCTGGCCGGGAGGGAGTCCGGGGAAAAGTCTGGAGCTGCCGAAGAGGCAAGAAACTTTTTCTTCCCTCTTTGTTTCCTGGTGCACGAGGATAGGGGATAAAGAGCGCTGCTTAAAGGAGCTCCAGAGACGGGCGAGAGCCGCGGCTAACAGCGCGGACCCCAGAGACGGGCATGAGGCACTAAAGCTGCTGCTGCCGCCACCAAGAAGCCTGTGTGCAAGCACAGGTCACTCTCCACACCTCCCCTCCCGTGAGCCTGTGCAGCCCGCCACTGCCAAGGTCCCGTGATCCAGGGACAACTTCCCCAGGAGAACGCACGGCGCTCTTCAGGCTGGTGCAACGTCCCGCCTGCCTCTGCCGCCGCAGGCTCGCCCCGCATCGTGCCCCTCCCTCCCCGCGCCCTGAGTGAGCCAGAGCCCCCGAATCAGCGGCTCCTTTAACCCCGTCCTGTCTGAGCGAAGAACAGACGCCCTCAGGCGACCTACACGCAGAGGCGGAGCCAAATCCAAAGCTGAGCCCCAGGAGCTGTGAGAACAAAGAAGAGAAAGGGAGATGTCTCCCAGCAGCCTCAGGAGCAGCGGATTAAAGCTCCACAATCAACTTGATGTACCCTGCATCTGTGGAATACATGAATAGACAACGAATCATCCCAAATTGAGGAGGTGGACTTTGGAAGTAAGATAGATTATTTTTTCCTCGTTTCCTCTTTTTGTGAGTGTGTATGTGTATGCTTCTGTGTGAGATTTTGTCTGTATAGCTTTGCTTTCACCATTTGTCCTAGGGTTCTGTTTATTTTTTTACTTTTTACTTCAAAAAACGTCCTTTTTTTTTAACTTCAAAAAATTTTTTTTCTTAATAATTATCTTTTATTTTAATAACGTTATTTTATTTTACCTTATTTTATTTTATCCCCTTCCTTCCTTCCTTCCTTTCTTTCTTTCTTTCTTTCTTTCTTTCTTTCATTCTTTCTTTCTTTCTTTCTTTCTTTCTTTCTTCCTTTCTTTCTTCCTTTCTTCCTTTCTTTCTATTTTTTCTCCCTTTTACTCTGAGCCGTGTGTATGAAAGGCTCTTGGTGCTCCAGGCAGGAGCCACTGCTGTGCCTCTGAGGTGGGAGAGCCAACTTCAGGACACTGGTCCACAAGAGACCTCCCAGCTCCACGTAATATCAAACAGCAAAAATCTCCCAGAGATCTCCATCTCAACACCAAGACCCAGCTTCACTCAACGACCAGCAAGCTACAGTGCTGAACACCCTATGCCAAACAACTAGCAAGACAGGAACACAACCCCACCCATTAGCAGAAAGGCTGCCTAAAATCATAATAAGGCCACAGACACCTCAAAACACACCACCAGACGTGGACCTGCCCACTAGAAAGACAAGATCCAGCCTCATCCACCAGAACACAGGCACTAGTCTCCTCCACCAGGAAGCCTACACAACCCACTGAACCAACCTTAGCCACTGGGGACAGACACCAAAAACAACAGGAACTATGAACCTGCAGCCTGCAAAAAGGAGACCTCAAACACAGTAAGATAAGCAAAATGAGAAGACAGAAAAACACACAGCAGATGAAGGAGCAAGGCAAAAACCAACCAGAACTAACAAATGAAGAGGAAATAGGCAGTCTACCTGAAAAAGAATTCAGAATAATGATAGTAAAGATGATCCAAAATCTTGGAAATAGAATAGAGAAAATGCAAGAAACATTTAACAAGGACCTAGAAGAACTAAAGAGGAAATAAGCAACGATGACCAACACAATAAATGAAATTAAAAATACTCTAGGAGGGATTAATAGCAGAATAACTGAGGCAAAAGAAAGGATAAGTGATCTGGAAGATAAAATAGTGGAAATAACTACTGCAGAGCACAATAAAGAAAACAGAGGGGCTTCCCTGGTGGCGCAGTGGTTGGGAGTCCGCCTGCCGATGCAGGGGGTGCAGGTTCATGCCCCGGTATGGGTGATCCCATGTGCCGCAGAGCGGCTGGGCCCCTGAGCCATGGCCGCTGGGCCTGCGTGTCTGGAGCCTGTGCTCCGCAGCGGGAGAGGCCACGGCAGTGAGGGGCCCGCATGCCGCAAAAAAAAAAAAAAAAAAGAAAATATAATGAAAAGAACTGAGGACAGTCTCTGAGACCTCTGGGACAACATTAAACACACCAACATTCAAATTATAGGGGTCCCAGGAGAAGAAGGGAAAAAGAAAGTTACTGAGAATATATTTGAAGAGATTATAGTTAAAAACTTCCCTAATATGGGAAAGGAAATAGTTAATCAAGTCCAGGAAGCACAGAGAGTTCCATACAGGATAAATCCAAGGAGAAACATGACAAGACTCATATTAATCAAACTATCAAAAATTAAATACAAAGAAAACATATTAAAAGCAGCAAGGGAAAAACAGCAAATAACACACAAAGGAATTCCCATAAGGCTAACAGCTGATCATTCAGCAGAAACTCTGCAAGCCAGAAGGGACTGGCAGGATATATTTAAAGTGATGAAGGAGAAAAACCTACACCCAAGATTACTCTACCCAGCAAGGATCTCATTCAGATTTGATGGAGAAATTAAAAGCTTTACAGACAAGCAAAAGCTGAGAGAGTTCAGCACCACCAAACCAGCTTTACAACAAATGCTAAAGAAACTTCTCTAGGCAAGAAACATAAGAGAAGGAAAAGACCTACAATAACAAACCCGAAACAATTAAGAAAATGGGAATAGGAACATACATATTGATAACTGCCTTAAATGTAAAGGGATTAAATGCTCCCACCAAAAGACACAGACTGGCTGAATGGATACAAAAACCAGACCCATAAATATGCTGTCTACAAGAGACCCACTTCAGACCTAGGGACACATACAGACTGAAAGTGAGGGGATGGAAAAAGATATTCCATGCAAATGGAAATCAAAAGAAAGCTGGAGTAGCAATTCTCATATCAGACAAAATTGACTTTAAAATAAAGACTATTACAGGAGACAAAGAAGGACACTACATAATGATCAAGGGATCTGTCCTAGAAGGAGACATAACAACTGTAAATATTTATGCAGCCAACATAGGAGCACCACAATACATAAGGCAAATACTAACAGCCATAAAACGGGAAATCGACAGTAACACAATCATAGTAGGGGACATTAACACCCAACTTTCACCAATGGACAGAGCATCCAAAATGAAAATAAATAAGGAAACACAAGCTTTAAATGATACATTAAACAAGATGGACTTAATTGATATTTATAAGAAATTCCATCCAAAACAACAGAATATACATTTTTCTCAAGTCCTCATGGAACATTCTCCAGGATAGATCATATCTTGGGTCACAAACCAAGCCTTGGTAAATTTAAGAAAACTGAAATCATATCAAGTATCTTTTCTGACCACATCACTATGAGACTAGATATCAATTACAGGAAAAGATCTGTAAAAAATACAAACACATGGAGGTTTGTATGCACTACTTAATAACCAAGTGATCACTGAAGTGATCAAAGAGGAAATCAAAAAATACCTAGAAACAAATGACAATGGAGACACGATGACCCAAAACCTATGGAATGCAGCAAAAGCAGTTCTAAGAGGGAAGTTTATAGCAATACAATCCTACCTTAAGAAACAGGAAACAACTCAAATAAACAACCTAACCTTGCACCTAAAGCAATTAGAGAAAGAAGAACAAAAAAAACCCAAAGTTAGCAGAAGGAAAGAAATCATAAAGATCAGATCAGAAATAAATGAAAAAGAAATGAAGAAAACGATAGCAAACATCCATAAAACTAAAAGCTGGTTCTTTGAGAAAATAAACAAAATTGATAAACAATTAGCTAGACTCATCAAGAAAAAAAGGGAGAAGACTCAAATCCATAAAATTAGAAATGAAAAAGGAGAAGTAACAACTGACACTGCAGAAAAACAAAGCATCATGAGAGAGTACTACAAGTAACCCTATGCCAATAAAATGAACAACCTGGAAGAAATGGACAAATTCTTATAAATGCACAACATGCTGAGACTGAACCAGAAAGAAACAGAAAATATGAACAGACCAATCACAAGCACTGAAATTGAAACTGTGGTTAAAAATCTTCCAACAAACAAAAGCCCAGGACCAGATGGCTTCACAGGCGAATTCTATCAAACATTTAGAGAAGAGTTAACACCTAACCTTCTCAACTCTTCCAAAATATAGCAGAGGGAGGAACACTCACAAACTCATTCTACGAGGCCACTATCACCTTGATACCAAAACCAGACAGAGATGTCACAAAGAAAGAAAACTACAGGCCAATATCACTGATGAACATAGATGCAAAAATCCTCAACAATATACTAGCAAACAGAATCCAACAGCACATTAAAAGGATCATACACCATGGTCAAGTGGGGTTTAACCCAGGAATGCAAGGATTCTTCAATATACACAAATCAATCAATATGATACACCATATTAACAAGCTGAAGGAGAGAAACCATATGATTATCTCAATAGATGCAGAGAAAGCTTTTGACAAAATTCAACACCCATTTATAATAAAAACCCTGCAGAAAGCAGGCATAGAGGGAACTTGCCTCAACATAATAAAGGCCATATATGACAAACCTACAGCCAACATCATCCTCAATGGTGAAAAACTGAAACCATTTCCACTAAGATCAGGAACAAGACAAGGTTGCCCACTCTCACCACTCTTATTCAACATAGTTTTGGAAGTTTTAGCCACAGCAATCAAAGAAGAAAAAGAAATAAAAGGAATCTAAAATGGAAAAGAAGACGTGAAACTGTCACTGTTTGCAGATGACATGATACTCTACATAGAGAATCCTAGGATGCTACCAGCAAACTACTATAGCTAATCAATGAATTTGGTAAAGTAGTAGGATACAAAATTTATGCACAGAAATCTCTTGCATTCCTATACATTAATGATGAAAAATCTGAAAGTGAAATTAAGAAAACAATCCCATTTACCATTGCAACACAAAGAATAAAATATCTAGGAATAAACCTACCTAAGGAGATAAAAGACCTGTATGCAGAAAATTATAAGACTCTGATAAAACAAATTAAAGATGATACAAATAGATGGAGAGATATACCATGTTCTTGGATTGGAAGAATCAGCATTGTGAAAATGACTCTACTACCCAAAGCAATCTACAGATTCAATGCAATCCCGATCAAACTACCACTGGCATTTTTCACAGAAATAGAAAAAAAAAAACTTCACAACTTGTATGGAAACACAAAAGACCCTGAATAGCCACAGCAATCTTGAGAACAAAAAATGGAGCTGGAGGAATCAGGCTCCCTGACTTCAGACTATACTACAAAGCTACAGTAATCAATACAGTATGGTACTGGCACAAAAACAGAAAGATAGATCAATGGAACAGGATAGAAAGCCCAGAGATAAACCCATGCACATATGGTCACCTTATCTTTGATAAAAGAGGCAAGAATATACAGTGGAGAAAAGACAGCCACTTCAATAAGTGGTTCTGGGAAAACTGGACAGCTACATGTAAAAGAATGAAATTAGAACACTCCCTAACACCATACACAAAAATAAACTCAAAATGGATTAAAGACCTAAATGTAAGGTCAGACACTATCAAACTCTTAGAGGAAAACATAGGCAGAACACTCTATGACATAAATCACAGCAAGATCCTTTTTGACCCACCTCCTAGAGACATGGAAATAAAAACAAAAATAAACAAATGGGACCTAATGAAACTTAAAAGCTTTTGCACAGCAAAGGAAACCATAAACAAGACAAAAAGACAACCCTCAGAATGGGAGAAAATATTTGCAAATGAAGCAACTGACAAAGGATTAATCTCCAAGATTTACAAGCAGCTCATGCAGCTCAATAACAAAAAAAAACAAAGAACCCAATCCAAAAATGGGCAGAAGACCTAAATAGACATTTCTCCAAAGAAGATATACAAATTGCCAACGAACACGTGAAAGAATGTTCCACATCATTAATCATTAGAGAAATACAAATCAAAACTACAATGAGCATCATCTCTCACCGGTCAGAATGGCCATCATCAAAAAATCTAGAAACAATAAATGCTGGAGAGGGTGTGGAGAAAAGGGAACATTCTTGCACTGTTGGTGGGAATGTAAATTGATACAGCCACTCTGGAGAACAGTATGGAGGTTCCTTAAAAAACTAAAAATAGAACTACCATACGACCCAGCGATCCCGCTACTGGGCATATACCCTGAGAAAACCATAATTCAAAAAGAGTCATGTACCAAAATATTCATTGCAGGGCTATTTACAATAGCCAAGACATGGAAGCAACCTAATTGTCCATCATCGGATGAATGGATAAAGAAGATGTGGCATATATATACAATGGACTATTACTCAGCCATAAAAAGAAACGAAATTGATATATTTGTAGTGAGGTGGGTGGACCTAGAGTCTGTCATACAGAATGAAGTAAATCAGAAAGAGAAGATCAAATACCGTATGCTAACACATGTATATGGAATCTAAGGAAAAAAAAAAAAGGTCATGAAGAACCTAGGGGTAAGACAGGAATAAAGACACAGACCTACTAGAGAATGGACTTGAGGATATGGGGAGGGGGAAGGGTAAGCTGTGACAAAGTGAGAGAGTTGCATGGACATATATACAGTACCAAACGTAAAATAGATAGCTAGTGGGAAGCAGCCGCATAGCACAAGGAGATCAGCTCAGTTGTTTGTGACCATCTAGAGGGGTGGGATAATGAGGGTGGGAGGGAGGGAGACGCAAGAGGGAAGAGATATGGGAACATATGTATATGTATAAAAGTGATTCACTTTGTTATAAAGCAGAAACTAACACACCATTGTAAAGCAATTATACTCCAATAAAGAGGTTAAAAAATTTTTTTTAATAATATAAAAATAACGGGAAAGAAAAAAAGAACAGATATGGTCCTTAACCTTCAAACAACCTGAGGTAAAGCAGATATAATAGGTCTTCTATTGCTGATAAACCTCCTGTAAATTGATGCAAGGGGCTGAAGAAATGACTTCCTCTGGATTTCACTCCTTAAATCCCCATGATTAAACATAAGTAAAGAGGGGAGAGATATGGGAACATATGTATATGTATAACTGATTCACTTTGTTATAGAGCAGAAACTAACACACCATTGTAAAGCAATGATACCCCCAATAAAGATGTTAAAAAAAAAAACAACATAAGTAAGGAATGAAAAAAATAAATAAAATAAGGTAAATTAAAAAAAAAAGATCCACGATTTTCAGAGAATATGAAACAGAAAAATACAAAATGAATAAGCAAACAAAAAACACACTCAGGCAAGTCATATTCAAACTGAATAAAAACCAATAACAAAGAGAAATTCTTGAAGGGAGCCACCGAAATAGAAAAAAGAAAAATGAAGATTATATACAGAAGAATAAAGATAAAAATTATGGCAGAAACCTTATCAGAAACCATGCAAGCAAGAAGACAGGGAAGTGACATCTTTAGATTGCTGAAAGAAAACAACTGTCAACCCACAATTCTATATCCAGTGAAAATATACTTCAACAGTAAAATAAATATTAGAATTTTCAAAAAAAAGACAACTTGAGAGAATTCAGTGCCGTCAGGCCTAATCTGTAAGAAATACACAGCGAAGTTCTTCAGACAAAAGCATATGATGCTGGGAAGAAAACTGATCTACAAAATGAAGAACACTGGAAATTCAATAAAGACAATACATATGCTCTTATATTTTAATTTTTTTAAAGATAACTTACTGTTTAAAGCAATAGTTTAACAATGTATGTGTTTATGAAACTCATGACAACGATGACACAAGAAATGGAAAAGAGGAATTGGAAATATTATAAGGATTTTACATTACATGAAAAGTAATATAGTATTACTGAAGGTGGATGAAGTTTATTTAAAGAGGTATATTTTTAACTATATGTATTCATAGATGACATGACTGTGAGTGTAGAAAATTCCAAAGTATCTACTAAAAAAATCCTGGAAGTAATAAGTAAGTTTAACAAGGTCAGAGAATAAAAGGTCAATATATAAAAGTTGATTTCATTCCCATATACAAGTAATGAAAAACTTGTATTTTAATTTTTTTGAACCTCATATTTATAATAACTTGAAAAAGTGAATTAACAAAATGCAATAAGTTCTAGAGGTCTGATATACAACATTATAACTATACTTAACAATAAAGTATTATATAATTAAAAATGTGTTAAATGGGTAGATGTCATGTTAAGTGTTTTTATACTACAAAAAGAAGATAAATTAAAGAGGCAAAGGAAACTTTTGCAGGTAATGTATCGATATGTTCGTTGTCTTGACTGTGATGGCAGCTTTGTAAGTGTTTACATATATCAAAAGTTTGTCAAATTGTACATTTTAAGTATGTGGAGTTTATTCTTTGTCAATTATGTCTGAACACATAATTTTAAGTTTTAAGAAAGTGAATTAACTAGTTATCATTTTTAACAAAATATGTGCAGGATCAGCATGGCAACAGCTACAGAACATTGATGAAAGAAAAGAAAGATCTAGATAAACGGAGAAACATATCATGTTCATACATTGAACAATTTAATACTGATAAGGTGGTAATCTTCCTATATATGATCTATCAATTCAGTGTAATCTCTAACAAAACTCTAGAAAAATTTTGTAGGTATCCACAAGATGTTTTTAAAATTTGTTATGGTATACCAAACAAAGAGAATAGCCAAAACAATCCTAAAAAATAAAATCAGAATACTCACGTTACTTGATTTTAAAACTTAGTGGAATTCCACAGTATTACAACAACACAGCATGGAGAAAAGGATAGACATACTGATCGTTAGAACTAAACAGAAAGTGAAGAGGAGACCTGCAGAAATATAGTCAGCTGATTTTTTACAAGTGTAATGGCACTTCAATGGAGAAAGAACAGCCTTAGATAAAACACCAAAAGTACAACCCATGAAAGAAATATAAATTTGACTTTATCAAAATTTAAAACTTTCACTCTCTGAAAGATATAAGAATGTAAACCAATCCACACTCTGAGAAAATATTTGCAAACAACTGATAAGGAACTCATATTCAGAATATAAAATGAACACTTAAAACTCAAAAATTAGAAAGCAAACAACCCAATTTTTTACATGGACAAAAGATATAAACTTCACTAAAGAACATATTTAGATGGCAAATGAGCATATGAAAATGTGCTCAAGCATTAGGCATTGGAATTAAAACCACAATGACATATTGCTATATGTCTGTTAGAATGGCTAAAATAAAATTTTTAAAAACTGACAACATCAAATGCTGGTAAGGATGCAGAGCAACAAGAACTCTCCTTTACTGCTGGTGGGAGTGAACAATGGTACAGTCACTCTGGGAGACAATTTGGCAGTTGATTTTTGTTTGTTTGTTTTGTTTTTATGAAACTAAACGAAGAATCATCACACAGCTCAGCAATTTCACTCCGAGATATTTATCCAAATGAACTGAAAAGCCTGACAAGACAGAAGACAAGACTTCTCTGGATCCACAAAGATCACAGAAATGTCTCACTCTTCCTATTAAACCTGGAACTACTATGAAGGGAGACACTGCAGAGGTTTCTCCCCTACGAGTCAATAGGGAACCCCCTCAAAATTTGCCCCACCTCCTCTCCTGGCTTCCTTAAGTCTCAGCAAAGCCTAACCGTGAAGACATTTAGCCTGAGAATTAAGATACTATATCCTAAAGAAGCTGGGAGAATTATCCAGCATGTACTTGAAGAAATTGTGAGAGTCCCCTTAGGACTGGATTTTGAGGGTGCCTGATCAAGGCGGCTAGAACATAAAACAGGATAAGAGAGAGTTTATTGGTCTGGGAGCACCTTCTCAGGATATGGGATATAACACTCTGGAAGGATATTAGAAGATTAGAACATTTGTTGCTTGCAGGCTCCTACAAGCCTGGAAAAAGCAATGGCCCAGGCTTAGTAACAATGAAATGCATGAATTGCTCTGTAAGATGGGACAGGACGGGATTAAAAGGCAAAAGAGGCTTCCCTGGTGGCACAGTGGTTGAGAGTCCGCCTACCGATACAGGGGACACGGGTTCGTGTCCCGGTTCGGGACGATCCCACATGCCGCGAAGCGGCTGGGCCCGTGAGCCATGGCCGCTGAGCCTGCGCGTCCGGAGCCTGTGCTGCGCAACGGGAGAGGCCACAACAGTGAGAGGCCCGCGTACCACTAAAAAAAAAAAAAGGCAAAAGGGCATTTGTATCTTGGAGTGGATATATAATGAGGTCAGAAGGTCAACCATAGCATTGTGTTTGTCAATAAAGAGAATACGCTATTCACCAAGGTTATCACAAATGTGCTGGTGAGAGGGATCTAGCATCAGAAAGAAGTTCAGTGGTAGCTATCCTCTCCAGGATTGGGATGATGATAAAAGTGCTTACAGAGCTTGGCTACTGATATCACTCAGATGATAGGGCATTTAACTGCCAGATGCCAGCAGACTGCATTTTTGTAATGGCCAGCAAGGATTGAGCAGGAACCAAGATGGCTTGGCCCACATGGAATTGCAGAGATGGTTAATAAAATGAATAGGATCCCCGGGGGCAGAACAGATACAAGAGAAGCCAAGAATACTGCTTTAAGATATAATCAAAAGAAATCAAGAAAGTGTGATCAGGAGGCAGAGGGTTGTTTTCTCCAATTAATGTAATGATCCTTTTTTCCAGTTCCCAGGACTGAGACAATTTTCAGACTTCGAACTCCTTGATTGATGAGGTGACCACATCCCTAGGCGTAAGTTCCCTGTGACACCGTGACACAGTATTATATACTGTAATGATTACCCAGTCCTAATCCAAAGGGACCTATGGCTAATAACTCAAGTGACTGTTCATTAGGAAAATGGGAAGATGCATACATTTAGATTTCACACAGGGTATGAGATTTCATTGATACCTGGAGACCTGAAGCATAACCCTCACCTCATGTTAGACTGGGAACTAATGAGAATCAGGTAAGAAATGCAGCTCTGGAAAATCCCAGAGCATAGTGAGTCTGTTGGGTCTGTAGACCCACCTAGTGGTCATTCTCTTGGTAACTGAACATGTACTGGAAACACAGAAGACCTCACTCACGAGTCTGGCAGTTGACGCTCTCTGAGTTACCTCAGCTGGGGCTGTTGCCCAGAATATCTTCATATAACCTCTTCATGTAGTTGCTTGGGGGCTTCCTCACAGCATAGTAGTTTGCTTCCTAGAGCGAGGATCCCATTACTGTCAGATGGAAGTTATTCTACCTTTTGTGCAACACAGAGTGTCTTATCTGTTATTGCCACAACCCTACCCGTGTTCAAAGGGACGGAACACTTTCGACGGGGAGCAGTATTGAAGTTACATTGTAGGAAGAGAATGAGGGATGGGATATATTGTTGAGTCTATTTGGGGGTAAGGAGGGGAGGAATAAAACCCGCTATATCCGCTCTTCCTAAGAAGCTGATCTCAGGGATCTGCATCCAGAGAGTGAGGGCCCTGGATATAGTGGATTCAATGAGATAGCTCCACACTTCAAGCTCCACATTTCTATTAAATGCATCTCTAGTTCTCTGGAAAATTGGCACAGTAAATATTTCTTCTGTTGTGGGGCCCTTCAAGGACAACTGGACAATTACTCTGAATACAACATAGTAAAAGAGTGTTGACACAGATATGCACAATACTGAGTGGGAGAGATGTTCATCTCCTCATAGAGCACCAGGAAAAGACTTGGTGATTCTAGGACTGAGTGGTGAAGAAGGTCAGTACCTCTCCTCTGCAGGAAACCCCTTCTGATGTCTCCATATTTCACTGAAAGTCTTATTAATATGGGCCTTGTGGACTTCTGTCCATGGGAGTATTTCTGAGTAGAGGGTGGCATATCCTGCCTTTAATAGACAGATGTTAAAAACCCATAGCTGAGTCATCCACTGGACCTTACCAGTAAGTGTGGCCCGAAGAGACTGAAACTTGCCCCCACTCTCAGACAGAAATTGTTCTATTCTCACAGTCCCCGTGCCTCCCATACTCTGAAGGGACAGTCAGCCTAGTTCTTGTGGCCTCCCACTCTTCTGGATTGTGGAAGTTTCTGATGCTGGCTCTGAGACATGGCATCTCTTTGCAAAAATCTAGTGTCTATATTACCATTCTGCTATAAAGGAACAGGCCCTGTCCTTGCCACAGGCTTTTGACTGTCTTCTTATATGCACCTCTCCTCTGGCCCTACTGAACCATGATGTCTGACAAAATCACTCTGACATCTTTCTCCTTCTCCTTCAGTCCTCTGTCTGGCCCGGATCTCAGTACAAAAGTCTGGAATATCTCTACCCACACTCCAGGGCTCTGCCCTTGCTCTTCACTTTCATAACAAAAGATGTGTTGATCATCTAAATATCCCAGAGTGAGAAATGGCTGCTGCTTGTTCTTACCTGAGACCCAGCAATAAAGATGTAGGATCAAAGGGAGGAAGTGGCAAAAGAAGTTTTCCAGAATGTTCAGTCACGTTCCTGTGATGTGGCCTCATTTCCAGAAGCTGGGGTGAAGGTTCTCCTGTCCTGACTGATTCCACAAACATGTGAGGAGGTCATGCCTAACAGGACAAGGGGTATTTGGGATTATGTAATAGGAAGAGAGGAAGAGGAAAGTAAAGTCCAGGTAAAGGATCAGAGATGAGATTAGAACAATAGAGACATCAGGAGTAGAGAGGAACTTAGAGAAAGCAGTGCAAAAGAAGAGATGCATTTGTAGAGAAATTAGCATAAAAGGGTTACTGTGACCCTGCGGGCAGATATAGAGAAAAAGAGGTTCAAACAGTGCCTGGACCAAAGTAAACTGTCCTTACTTTAATAGATGTGCCAACAAATCCAAAAGAGAGATAATCCTTGGGGAATTTCAGCAGGGTTGTAGACAATATGAGATACGGATATGGGAGGCAACAGGCAAAACTTCCTGCACATTTCAAAATTATTCTCGGTGGTAGAAAATCCCATTTCAAGGAGTTGGCATGAAGCTTCTGCTGTTTCTGAACACCCAAAGTGAAAAAGACAGTGGAGAGCACTGTGGCCTGTGGTTAAGAGCACAGGCCCTGAAGCTAAACTGCTGAGTTTGATTCTCAGACCCATTGTTCACTAGCCCTGGTCAACTTGAGATGAGATGCGGCCATGCTCCCATTTGCAAAACAAACTAGGTACCTATCTCAAAGGGGGGGTAATTGGATCAGTGCCTTGCAGAAGTTTTAATTACTACTATTATTGAGTACACGAACAAAATGACAACAAGAGAGAGAGGGAGCTCACTCACGAGAAAAGCAAAAATACAGGAATTGAAGCAAAGGTAATAAAAATCGAGCAAGAGAGAGAGAGAGAAAACCCAAATGTGAGACAGTAGTTGATGAAACAGGGAAAACATTTAAAAGATTTTCAAAACTTTGAAATTTGTTGTAGAAGAATGATGTAGGAAAACAGACATATCTGTATATAACCCAGAGTGGAGATTTCATCTGTTTTTCACACTCAGCATTCTAAGTCCCACCCCCACTCTCCATATCATGACCCACGATAGTAACAGATCTCAAGTATCTCTACTTGGAGCTCTTCAACCTGGCTTAAAAGACACAGTAGGAAATGGCCAAAGGTCTCAGCTAAGGAACTCACAATCAAGGAGGTGGGCTTTAGTTAGTTGGACCTTCTTTCATTTAGTTCTCAATTTGTAGGGTAGCAGTAAAACGCTTTTTCATGCTCCCACACCTCCTAAAATGAATCCCTAGACTGCTCCACCACGCTCTTGAACCTTGGTGTGGCTTTTAATAAGAGTTTCTCAGAGCCAGAGGGTCTCAGCTGCCCTTAGAGGTAGATGACATCAGGATCCCTTTAGGCTCCTAGTGGAGCCACAAAGAGATGGGAGACATACTGAAGCTGTGTGAGGACTCTAGGCATAGTAAAGCACGAAGAAGTGAGTTCATGAGTCCTGGGATCCTCTTTTCCCCCGGAGACCCAATCAGCCCACAACCAGGACTCAAGTTTCCTTTTGCTTGATCATGCCATAGCCTGCCAATTGTCTCTGAATACAGCTCCCTTAGATTAGGGAGCTCTGCATCACAGCCCCCATTCTAGCACTGAGAACAAGCACCTTACTATTACACAGAGCAGAGCTTCTCATAGCTTCTCCCCATTCCTCATTCTTTTGGAGATTTGGCCACTGCAGCATGAGTACAATATTCCTAGGTGGGAATGCCCACAAGCCCCATCCTGGGTTTACATGAAAACAGACATTTAAGAAGCCTCCTGGTGTCAAAGGTTCTAAGTGGGGCTCTTCTCCCCTCTGTTCCTTGAAATAAGTAATAAACTCACAGAAACAGGGAAGGAATAACCACAAGAACAAATTGGATGAATTTCCTCCTTTATACAAACCAATTCAGTGAACGATAACAGTAAAAAAAAAACTGTACTATTCCTTTCAAAGCCATTATACGAAATCTTTCATCAATAATCACCCCTGCTTAGCCTATCACTTACCTGAAACCAGCTTCTCACAATTAAAAAAAAAAAAAAGAAAAAGCAGATAAAAGAGAAAAAAAATTTCTGAATTTCATTTATCCTTGAAAAACATGGCCTCTTTTTCTTGCTATTTTTCTCCAGAGACAAGATCCCCTCAAAGATTAAAGTCTTTCAGAAGGGTGGGAATATCTGACTTTCTTCTCTCCCCTTCTCATTTGCATGTGTGCCTGTAAGCTCACACACACTCAGAGGTTTTCAAAAATATACAGAAATTGCTGTGATATGTGAAATACATTTGAAAACATCATCTCATCCCTAGAAGATTTGCTTCTGAATTTTTCCCAAGAAGGATATCAACACTGAAACTGATTTCACACCATGTGGATCTTTTCTTTCTCTTCCCCTCAATCCTTCTTTCAATATATATAAAAGCAATCTTACCAGTCAATCCCAGTAAATTTTGTTGGCTAATTTTCTTAATAAAATTTTCTCCAATGGAACACAAAATTTAAAAAAAAGTATACAAAAATATTAACAAAATCATTAATAAAGGCTACTTATGTGTTCTGGGTTAAAATAGTTTATTTTTGTTATTTTGTACTTTACAGACTTTTTTGCAAGTAGCAAAAATATGAGTGCAAGATTGTATTAGAAGAGGAGATGTAGTTGGTTAACCCTATGGTACCCACAGACATTTGTATGAACTATAATGAAGCCTCTTTCATTAATAGGAGCAAACTCAGAACCTGCCAAAGAGGGGAGGGGAGTCTCCAGGTGCAGAGGCCAGTTCTCACTCCAATTCCACTTCTTTGAAGGTTTTCTGGATAACCCCCATTACCATCAAGGTGAACACAGGTGGGTTTGTTCCACATAATATGGTCCTGGTCTAATTTTTATTCAAGCAAGGGGCAGAGATGAGGTTGGAACTTTGATTAAAGGCTTAATTCAAACTACAGGGAAAGACAAACTAACAGTAACCAGAAGCAAGGTAATTTTGTTTTATACAACTCACTTTTCTCACCTTCTAGTTGATGCTTCGTCTCAAGGAACCTCTGTTGCCTGATTTTGTCTGTCCCCAACACCAGGAACTGATTCTCTGTATCCCTGCCCACTGTCCACATTCAGGAAGGGGAGGAGACGAGAGAGGGCAAAAGAAGCTGCCCTTCCCAGCTGTGCTTTGTTTCCTTTATAAGAAGGGATCCTAGTCAGATTTGATGTTAATTATCAAGACTGACTTAGCCTAGTAGGTGCATCAGAATCACCTGCAGGGCTTGTCAAACCACAGCTTGCTAGGCTTCAACCACAAAGATTCTTTTTTTTTTTTTCGGCACGCGGGCCTCTCACTCTTGTGGTCTCTCCCGTTGCGGAGCACAGGCTCCGGACGCGCAGGCTGAGGGAAGCCCAACCACAAAGACTCTTGATTCAGTAGATCTGAGGTGGAGCCACAGAGTTTGCACATCTAACAAATTATGAGATGCTGCTGTTGGTGCTGGACCACAGTTTTAGAATCTCTGACTGAACCCATATCCATTAAAGATGATTCTTTTAGAGACTTCCCTGTTGGCGCAGTGGTTAAGAATCCACCTGCCAATGCAGGGGACACGGGTTCAAGCCCTGGCCCGGGAAGAACCCACATACCGCGGAGCAACTAAGCCCATGCACCACACCTACTGAATCTGCGCTCTAGAGCCCACGAGCCACAACTACTAAGCCCACGTGCCAAACTACCGAAGCCTGTGTGCCTAGAGCTCATGCTCTGCAACAAGAGAAGCCACTGCAATAAGCCCACGCACCACGATGAAGAGTAGCCCCCCCGCTCGCCACAACTATAGAATGCCCACGCGCAGAAACAAAGACCCAATGCAACCAAAAATAAATACATTTATTTTTTTTAAAAAAAGAGCTTCTGTGGTTTCTGGGGTGGAGGGTCAGATAAAGTCACATTTAGCAAATTCTTCAGTAGTCATGGGCTCACAGATTGAATACCATGCATTGGTGAGGAATTCCTCGCAGGACTCAAGAGATGCAGGTGCCTCTAGCTTTAGCCCCAGGGGATCACAGTCAAGGGTGTGCGGGAGACTGGTCTCTGCAGCTGGGACAAGACTCCTAGAGGCATAAGATTGGTCCAAACTTAAACCCTCACAGAAGTTCACGGGGGCCCTGCAGTTCCCAGCATCGTCCCTGGGAAACACTCTCAAAGTCCCAGGGACGTAGGGAGGAATCAAAGGGAGGCTGTCAAGGACACTGGATGTAATACCCTCCAGAGATGGCAGGCATGGGCCAGGGTGCATCGGATTTTCGGGATCCAATGGAGGACCCAAGGGTTGAAGATCAGGGGCACAACAGCACCCAGAAGGCTTAGAAGGATGCTGCAGCCATGGGCTCAGCAATGCAGGGTTGTCCATCAAGGGAACACCAGCAAACGGGAGCTGAGCTTCGAAGTCCAGAGATGGGTGCGTTGTGTCTAAGGAGAGGCGCCTCTTAGTCCGGGCCCGGACAGTCGGATCCTGAGTCCCCTCTTCCCGAGGACGACGACGAGGACCGTATCGTCCAGGTAGGTGGAGATCCGCAGCAGATGGACCTGCGGTCAGTGACGGAGTCAGACCGGGTTCCGCGGAGCTGTAGGCAGCCGCAGCCCCGAACTGGGCAGCAGAGCAAGAACCCCGGGCCGGCTAGGGGGGCGGGGACGCAGGATCCACAGGGGCTCGACAGTGGGTCCCATGGCAGGCGGCCACGGGCGGACGGCGGTGCGAGGCGCTGCGGGACGGACAGTGCCTCCGGCGGAGCGCGGGTCCCCCAAGCGCGCGGACCTCCCTCCAGGCGTTCAGGAACTGGCTGCTGGGCACCGTGGGCTGCGTGTGGTCCACCACGGTCCGGTCCTGCCCGCGTTTCCACAGCTCGTAGCCCTCCGGTTGCAGGATGCGCACGAAGGCGTCCATGGAGAAGGCGACCCGGGCCTCCCCGCAGCTGCACTGCGATGCCACTTTGCCATAATCGATCCAACGCGGGGAGGCGAAATTGATGGCTTCCGCGCAGTTGAAACCGTGGTTGAAGCCGGAGTGGTAGCCATAGGCAAACGTCACCATGAACTCTCCAGCCTCCTGAGTGACCCGACCGAAGGGGATGCCGTTGTCCTTGAGGACCGTGGGCGAGATGAGAGCCACCTTGTGTCGCAGGAAGGCCTCACAGCACCGCGAGCTGCCCGGGAAAAGCTCCCTGGCCAGGCGTTCCAGACGCCGGCCGTGCTCCGGGGGCACCACGTACCAAGTCTTGGGCTCCCCGAAGTGCAGGTAGTTGATGCTGTAAAGGTCCATGTCCTCCGTGTGCCAGGCGAAGGCGGTCTTCCACATCCCGAAGTAAAGGTAGGGGGTGTTGACGCCTTCGATGACCACTCCGCACTCCTGTTCCAGCAGGTCCTGAATGGTTCCCAGGTGTCCAAGTTTCCACTGCTTCGTGTTTTCATCGAATAAGGAGCCACTGACGTCCGCACCATATACTGGTGAACCATAGGGGCGCGTTTTCCAATATTTTCGCTCCAGATCCTGAAAATCAGAGTAGAATGGAGTCTTGTGTTTTTCACTGTTTGCTAAGCGGCGATACTCACTCACGGTCATGGCTTTCTTCTTTTTGTGGTGCTGAGTAAACACACCTGCCTGCCCAGAAATCACCAGCTGGAGGGGAGCGGCTATTAAGATGTCATCGATGTCATCATAGGTCTCCCTGGCTTTCCAGTCCTGGGGTGGAATGATCTTAGCCAGGCCTGCTCGGTGTGCACCTTGGGATTCCACATAAGCAATGTATTTATTGAAATCATTAAACTCTTCTTTGGTTGGACGAAATACCATTATGCTACAACTTGGGTTCTGGGCCCAGTTGGACTTAGACTTCATAGCTTTCATTAATAAGCAAGAAACTCTCAAGATTTTACTTATGTTCTGGATAGGTGAGGATGCTGGAAAACACTACTTTTTCAAAAATGGGTTGGAGTATATCAGCAGGAACCCCCAGTAGACTTTGATGCAATGAGTTGATAATATTTCTTAGGCTTCCTGATTCTGCAGGGGACTCCACGCTGGGCAGAAGCCTTGCTCTGGACTGATGCTGGCTGAGCCTGCAAGTCTGTGATGTCCTTGGTTGACACTTGGCTCTGGTCTCTTGAGCTCTAGTGAATCACCACCCAGCCCTGGGTGGGTATCTCAAATGTAGTGTCTTCAGGGCAGTGTTGGAAACAAAAGCTAAGAAAAAATACAATAGAGACAGGTTGCAAACTAATGTTTGGAAAGAGTTACTAGGGAACTACAAATAACACACACACATGGAATATAATTGCATATTCAAAGAAAGGCTAAAATTTCATAAGATTGACAGTACAAGAAATGGTGTTGTTGTGAACAGTGGAAATTCCTGTACTCTAGTAAGGAGAATGGAAATCATTACATTCACTTCAAAAAACTATTTGGACAGTATCCACTAAAATTGAACTTACCCATGTGCTATGATTCATGCCTAGGATATGTATATGTCTGTGCAATGAAAGTCAAGTCCAAGAATGTTCAGAACAACATTATTTCAGTAGCCAAACACTGGAAACAACTCAAATGCCAGTCAACATTAGAATGGTTAAGTACATTGTAGTATATTCATACAATGGAATACAATACAGCAATGAAGATAAACAAGAACTACATGAAAATATAAGAATAATTCTATAAACAGAATACTGAGCAAAATTATCCAGACTCAAAAGAATACCTATTCTTTGCTTCCATTTATATAAAGAGAAAAAGGAGGCAACGTAATCTATGTTAGAAGTCAGAGCAGTGGTTACCTTTGTGAAAGAGAGAGGTTGTGAGTGGGGGTGTGAGGAAGTCTCTAGAAAAATGTGAATATTCTATCCTGAAGCCAGGTGCTGGTTACACAGCCATCAGAATGGCTCACTGTCAAAAATCATCAAGTTATGATGATTTTTACAAATTTCTGTGAAATAATTTTTTTAATTATTTAAATAAATTTAAAAATATAGTTTAGGGTTAAAAGCATTAAAGGATACAGATATCTTTCATCGTACCAAAAGGAAAAGGAAGGGTGATTGAAAAATAAAGAAGAGAAAGAAGGGATAGGAGTAAAAAATAACAAAGAATAAAGACAAAGTTAATGAAAGAAAACACATACAACACCAAACACTGATGACCAAAAGTATTCTTGGAAGAAATTAATGATAGCAATAAAACATGGGCATAACTGAGCCTAAGAAAGAAGGGGAAAATAATCCACTAGGAATGAAATAGTGCACGAAAGAACTTTTAAAATCTCAAAAGAGAATCTTAGGAGAAACGTGACAGCAAGATTTTCAAAAGATAAGAGAAAAGAATAATTTTCTGGAGAGGAAACATATCCAAAATGGATCCAAGAAACACCACAAAGCTTGAATAATACCCCAGTATAAGAAGCTGGTTCAAAGTACGACCCCTGAAAGTCCAGGGGACACATCATTTTATATGTGAATCTAGAAAAGTTGCAAGAAACAGTTAACTCTTACTGTGCAAATTGTCTCAGAGTATAGCAAAAGTTGGAAAGCTACTCAGATGAGGCTATTCTGATCTCTGATAGCAAAACGAAAAAAGGACAATAAAAAAATAAAGCTACAGGCCATCATTGTTTATAAGCATAGATGAAAACATAAACTGGAATGTTATCCAATGAAATACAGCAATATAATAAAAGAATAATACATCATGACCAAATAGAAAGGAAGGATGATTCAACATTGGAAAATTTAATGATATAATTCAGAATATTAACAAAGTAAATGAAAAATACCATCCTCTTATAGGTACCAACAAAGCATTTGATGAAATGCCAAATCCATTCATGATTTTACAATTCTTACTTGCAAAGCATCAAGAGGAACTTGTTTTGTAAGATAAAGAATTTCAAGGTAAAACATAGCAAGGATCATTCCTAACAGTGAAACAAATGTAACATTCTCATTAAAGTTAGGAAAAAGAGATGCATCAACATGAAAAGCTGCTCAACATCACTAATTATTAGAAAAATGCAAATCAAAACTACAATGAGGTATCACCTCACACCAGTTAGAATGGGCATCATCAAAAAATCTACAAACAACGAATGCTAGAGAGGGTGTGGAGAAAAGGGAACCCTCTTGCGCTGTTAGTGGGAATGTAAGTTGATAGAGCCACTATGGAGAACAGTATGGAGGTTCCTTAAAAACTAAAAATAGAATTACTATATGATCCAGCAATCCCACGACTGAGCATATACCCAGAGAAAACCATAATTCTAAAAGACCCATGCACCCCAATGTTCACTGCAACACTATTTACAATAGCCAGGTAATGGAAGCAACCTAAATGCCATTGACAGATGAATGGATAAAGAAATCGTGGTACATATAAACAATGGAATATTAGTAAGCCATAAAAAAGAACGAAATTGCATCATTTGTTGAGACGTGGGTGGATCTAGAGACTGTCATACAAAGTGAAGTTATTTGAAAGAGAAAAACAAATATCATAAATTAACACATGTATGAGGAACCTAGAAAATTGGTACACATGAACTGCTTTGCAGGGCAGAAGTTCAGACACAGATGTAGAGAACAAATGTATGGACACCAAGTGGGGAAAACTGCGGTGGGATGGGGATGGTGGTGTGCTGAATTGGGCGATTGGGATTGACATGTATACACTGATGTGTATAAAATTGATGACTAATAACCTGCAGTATATATTAAAAAAAACAGCTAATACTGAACTTTCTTTAGGTTATTTGTATGGAAATATGTTCAAATAAATGTTTCAGACATTACACGAAACTTCTATATATCTTATATGTTCTGGTATAATTTTATAAGTCATAATACTAGTTATTACTTTAAAACGTATATCTCAGAAATAACTAAATTTCCTTGTCAATTGCATTATTATGAACTTTCATCAAATCTTTAACCATGGTCACTTTTAAGTCTTTTGTCATTTACAGAGAGTACTGCGGTACTCTGATGCTTTTGCAAAAATATCCTATGAAAGGGTTTCATCTTCAAGGAATTCATGGAAAACACTCTGACAAGTACAGGTTTTTGGTAACTGACTATACTGTGTAACTGAACGAATAAGCATTTTCAGAACTCTAATGGCAAACTGATGAATTCATAAAAGTGCCTTACAAAACATCAAAAAGAATAAAAAATTAGTTACCTGGGAATGAGTGAACTGATGAGGATGATTATAATTTTTGTGACTTTCTGTTTGAATAAAAAAAAAATCCCACAAGAACTCAGAGGCAAAAAATATACAAGTCAATTTTCACTGCAAAGTAAAGGAGCTGTTACAGTGGAAGACTACTGGACTGAATGTCACTATTATGACATACTATGAGTGTGTTTCGTGTTTGGTAATTGCAATCATTGTTGCTTTTCTTGTGGTCATCCATTTACAATGCTTTGTGTCACTTTATTTCTCTCTTGTAAAAATGCAGTGTGTGTGTGTGAAAAAAAACATATAGAAAACAATGTCAAAAATAAATTTCACTATGTATACTCCATGTTCAACTTGAACTCTATGGAGCATATATAATAGTTATAATTTTAGGACAGAAAATATATGTGTACCAATAAAGAAAAAAAAACAAAGCAAACTGCAAACTATCTCATTAACCCAGTTTCAAGTGCTCCCTTAATACTGTTTCCTAATCCTCTTAAGCCCCCCTCATTTCCAGCGTTCAAACATTCTCTTTCACTTTCTCCTGTCTTCAAACTTCAGGCACACCTATTCCACCCCACTTCAAAACCTTCGAATGTCCTAAAAGTCCCTAAGTGAGCTGGCCCACCATCACCTCTTGACCTCACCCCTTTCTACGCTGCTCCTTGCTCTCTCCTTCCAAACACATTCCTGGCTGTGTCTCAGAAAAGCCCTGTATAGTCTTGTCTGATGGTCTTAGCACCATGGCAACTCTCAAGCCTCAGCCCAAACATCACCTTTTCAGTGAAGTCTTCTCTGATCCCCTTGCTTTGGATAAAAGTAGAGACAATTTTCCTTCCAAGAAAACAGGTACTCTCTCAAGAAAACAGTTTCAAGTGAAACTTGAACTGATGGTCAGTACCCTTGTATCTCTCCCAGATTCTACTCAAATCAGCCCCACCCTAACTGCATCATTCCTGATGCCATAACAATTGAATGGAATCAGCTCTTCCAAATGTCTAGTAAAAGGCCTCATTTTTAAAGTTATCAGCCCACAAAACACAGGTATTTTGCCTGAAATTTTTCCTTTAAGATTTCTTACAAGAAAATATATGGCATCTAAAGGTTATACAAATTTCAGGGTCCTTTTAGGTACAGAGGGATTTCCCTGGGAAAGCTGCCAGAATGGGCGGAGCTAGCACAGTGGTCAGGGCATTAAACACCACTAGTATCTGGTCAGCACAAGAACCAGGGAGAGAAGAAAACCACGCTAAAGAAATCGGTGAGGAAGAGCTCAACTGCCTTTAGACAACAAAGGCATTGAACCTTCCTCACCCTGTAGTCTCCCCAATAAGACGAAGAAAGATCAGCTGGCCTGCCATTGTTCCAAGTAATAGAAACTCCCCACATCTCCTATGGTCTGCAAGAGGTGCCAGAGGTCCCTATATGTTATCTGGGGTCCATTCAACACAAGAGGAAGCTGGGGCCCAATCCTCTACCACCTCTCTCCCCAGAGAGGTCACCACTATTTGGCTTAAACATAACACCTTTATCCTTTGGGTCTGGGATCAGGGACAAAATAATAGCAAGGAAGGGTTTGCTCTCTGTGACCCCTGCTGGTAGCTTTTGTAAGAGTGCATCTAATGCAAGAGGGAAGAGATATGGGAACATATGCATATGTATAACTGACTCACTTTGTTATAAAGCAGAAAGTAGCACACCATTGTAAAGCAATTATATTCCAATAATGATTAAAAAAAAAAAAAGAGTGCATAAAACGAATGTTTCCTGCAGACCAGAATACTGATGGCAGGGGCCCTTTAAGTGAGCAGTAGTAGTTCTTTGTATCTTTGCCCTGGAGCCTCATGCACCATGGAATATGCAGAAGGTAGGTAATGGAGGATCAAAAGAATTCGCTCTTCTCCTTTTCTAACTTTAATGTCAACGATAGAAGAAACAATCTCAAGGTCTCTACAGAATGTATTGGTAATAAATGGTGGGGAGGGGAAGTGGCTGACAATCTAGCACATCCCTCAGGGAGTGTGACAAATGCAGTTAACTTAGCCTCTAAAGACTGGGTGGAAGTCAAATAATCTCTCTCTTCCTATTCCAGAAACATCTGAGGAGCACTCAAGGGTCTTGGGGATAGATTGTTGAAGGAGAAGCATTGTTCCAAAATGACCCTATATTTTCATCCTAGGATGCCTGAACAGTAGGCTAGCCTAGACTCCTTCCATGACTGGAGGGCTATAGCATCCAAAAGGGCCCAAGGTTCCCAGGTGCCTCCTAACGTACAGGGCTGCTGGCTTTCCCAGACAGCTCCTGTAAATGGCTGGCATGATATCTAGGCAGCTTAATTCCCCAAGCAGTCTGAAGGTCCCTTTCCTAATAAAGTGGCTGTCATCAAAGCCCTATATGAAGGAAGAACAATGGGGAAGGGGCCTCCACGACAACAAAGCCCTCCTCCACATGGGATGCCCCTCCATGTAGACGCTGAAGAAATGCAGAGCCTATGTGTGCCTTGGTCTGGATGTGTTTCCTGAACTCATATTGTATGACTTTGTGGAATTTTCCTCCATGCAGAAGGGGACTCAAAAGATGGGAAGAAAGCAAATAGTAAGGTTTCATCAGGGTTAGGGTTTTCCAGCCATGTGTATCTCAAGGAGAGAGGAACAAGTGTCTTGATGGATTGGATGGAGGGATAAGAGAGTGATTAAAATGATGGGCCAGTAAATTTATCCTGGGTAAAAAAGGAAATGAGAACATGAGGGCAATGATGGAGAATGAAACAGTGTTCGATTCATGGGCTGAATGTCTCCATTTGGTCAAATACTTCTATTAGAACACTCGGAAATGTAAGCTAGAAAGAGAATGGGATGCTGGAAACATAGGTGGTACTATCATTATTCCCATTTTATGGAGGAAGAAACTGAGGTGTAGAAAAATTTATATTTAAGTTAATAGCTTGTGTTCTCAATCCCTAGAGTTATTTTTGTACTTGACTTATCTTCCATATAAAACTACTTTGAGAGCATTCTCTAGGCCTTTTCCATCATCATATTTTCCAAGGGATCTTGGTACTTCATATAGTGCACACTCCAAAAATGTTTATTAAAAAAATAAGTAATGAAAATCATTTGGCACACACTGCAATCTCTCTCCTCTTGGTTACACCCCATCTTTCTTCCTACTCTCCTATCTCAGGAGAAGAGAAGATACTCCCCCTCTCCAGAGCTAATCTTGCCATTTAAACTCCTTAAATTGACACCTCCCATGCATTCCAAAACTGTGGTCAATTAAATGATCACTATCACCTCTGTAAAGAGTTAAATCATCAGTCATCAGTCTGTTACCTGACTTAAGCTGCATCCTTTCTCTTACCTTCCTTTCAATACCCAATATGTCAAAACATAAACAAAAATAATCTACGTTTACAAAAACATTTCCTCATGTCTCTCTGCCTATGATTCTGACCCCACTTCTCCACTGAAATTCATCTCTGTAAATCATCACATCGTCTCCCAAGTGCTGCTCCATGGGTTACACTTTATCTCTCTACATCAGTGATTCATGGCGCACGTCCTTCCTTCTAAAATGTCTCTGACCTCCAGGGCACTGATAGTCTTCTCCGGTTTTCTTTCTCCTTGGTTCCACTTCTTTTTCTACTACACAAATGCAGTCTTATTTCAAAGCTCAATTCTCATCTCTCTTTTAACTTTTTATTTTTCCCCTTAAATTTCCTTTTTATGTTCACGGCTTTCTTTAGTATCACACTCTATCTCTCTCTGAAGATATTATTTAGTGCCATAGCTTTCTCTAATAGCACTGACTTGCTCCTGCGCTTCTGATTTGCTTTTCCTTCATGACTGGCCACTGAGCCCCTGCAAACCAACTTATTTAGTACAAATTGATCATCTTTCTCCTGAAATTAACTTCCTCCTTTAGAAATCTTTTTTTCTAAGGATAGGAATACAGTATCCCAGTTACCGTTGGATATTACATCTCCCTCTCCCTAGTCATATAATCGGTGATGTCAGGGGATCCCGTGACAGTCTACTGTGAGGCCCCAGGGACATCTGTATACCCCAGGGAGGCTTCCTGTGCTCTCCTTCCTTATATAAGAAGCCAAGGATCCAGCTTGCCTTCCTCTCCTACTTATAGCTGTCACCACTCAAGCTAGACCCTGAGGATCTACAAGTAGCGGTCACCTGTATCATGTGATAATCTGCCCATCTCACCCTAATTTTTAATTTTAAAAATTCTTCTACAATGATTTTATTTAAAACTATATAAGTATATAATAAAAATTTTCATTCTATGTGAAAACGTCCTCTAAAGAAATTAAAAGTGAATAGTGAAACAATTTAGAAGGAAAATTAATGTCAAAAATTTAAATACCATGCTAAGGGCCTTTCCCGTAATAAACCATAAAATGCTGATTATGAATATCACACAGGCCCTCATTCCTTATTGAATTATTAATAGACAACGAAAACAACGCTAGAGTTGCATATTTGTTTTTTTTTTGTTGGTTTTGCCACGTGGCATGGGGGATCTTAATTCCCTGACCAGGGATCAAACCTTTCCCCCTGCAGTGAAAGCAGAGAGTCCTAACCACTGGACAGACAGAGAAGTTCCCTGTATTTGTTTTATAAACTAAATTATTTTCTTTTTACATTTCTAAGGATCCTAGGAGGAATGACGCTGGGCTACCATCTACATAAAATAATCTAGATACACATTAGTCTTCAGATACTGAGCATCGAAAGGAAACACTGTGATTTTGTAAGTGTAACTCTTTGTGCAAATCAAAACTTCTCAGAATTTGCCGATTACAATTCCGGTGATCCTTCAGTGATCCAGACAAATGTCTTCTCTATGGGTCTCAGATGGTTGCTTTTACTGTGAAACCGCCTCCATGTTTCTTTCAATTGGAGCCACAGGTACTAGTTGAGAATAAGTACCCTTTCGTTTCAGTTACTCTTCCATTTTACCCTTATTCATGGTATCCCCAGTAACACAGAAATTCTTCATCTAAGGAAACCTGACAATTCTGACAATTGAAGAAAAGTATTTTTATCAGAATGATTAGACTTGATGGATCTGGAAATTCGGAGTCTTTCAAAAATAATTCCTCCAAGCTTTCCTGGTGTGTGTGTGTGTGTGTGTGTGTGTGTCTGTGTGTGTGCGTGTGTGTGTCTGTGTGTGTGCGTGTATGTGCGTGCATGTGTGTGGGGGGGGGTGTTTTAAACTGCGGAAGGTAAGAAATGAAGTCAGTTTAATAAATCCTCTCACTGTGGCCAGTTTCCTTATTGTACAGATTGCTCAACAATTTCAGGACAGCAGGAAAGCCTTCTTGTCTTTTATGTTCCATGCATATTTCAAAGCTATTATTTCAAATGAGGATTGTTGACAGAATGCCTCAGACGTTAGCCATTGTTTCTGCTGACAGCCAATATCTAAATGCTGTGTTTAATAAATTTCCTCTCAAGTTAGAAAGTCTACTTACCGTTTATTGAAAATAATTTTACCCATATTATTTGATGGCGAAATAAATTCTATTTGATGGAGATAAGTGACTCAACGTTCCCCCTATTATCGGACAGTTATTTTGTTTTTTACTTTTCCACAAGTATTACTAATCCCCTATAAATATCCTATACTTCAGTACCTAGAACAGTATATTTGGTAAAACATCAAATAATGAAATGCCTTGGATTAGATATCTAGAAATGGAATTTCTGCATTGCAAGATTTAAACATTAAAAATACTTATAATGTATCGCCAAACCTTTCCGGAAACATATCACTTTACATCCTCACCATTAACTTTACTCTGAAAAGCAATCTTTAATAATTTGTTAAGAAAATTATTGTGAAAAATTTTGGTGAAAAACTGTAGCTCAAGTTTTAATTTATACTTCTTAAATTACAACTAAGATTGACGTTTTCGTCTTCAGTGAATCTAGCCATTTATATTGGTTCATATCCTTTGCCCATTTTTCTCTAATATGGTTCTAGTGTTTTTTCTCATCTACTTACATGAACATTTTATACATTATGTGACTATTTCGCATATTTTACACAGTATATGAACATTTTACAAATTGCTCATGTGAATACTTTACATGTTAAACCCTTTGTTTAATCTGTTCATAGTTTTTTCCCAGTTTGCCATTTCTTCAATTTACATTTAATTTTAATTTTAAATGGTTTTGTCACATATTTCAGTTTAGTATATTAAAATGTTGAGTGGGTCTTTTCCTTTGTAATGCCTTGCATGTTCTTTATGTTTAGAAAGTTAGAAAGTTATTTGCCCATCCAGAGACAGATAAATATTATCTTACAGGGTTTTTCCTCTTTCTATGGTAGCTGTACTTTTAATTTGGATTTTAGTTATACCTTTAATTCTAACTGGGGTTTTTGGGTTTGTTTTATTAACTTTTTTTATTGTTTTGCGAGTATGGTATGAGGAATAAGGGAGATGTAAGTATGATTCCTAGTCCTAGTGTGTTGTGTTCCTCTCTATTAGTTTATAGGAGCTTTTCTTTGTCCCAGTGCTCTTAAATTTCTTCCGTCTCAAAATTCTTGTTCTTTAGTTTTATGAAAACTTTTTAGTTCCTTCTTTGACAACTTCCTCTAGTTTGTCCCTCTGCACATTTTCTCCTGTATTTGGATATCAGACCTCATGGACTGGACCTCCAATTCTTGTGTCTTTTCTTCTTCCAATTTTCTATCCCCTTATCACTATGCTTTATCTTCTGAAATTTTCTCTCATCCTTATCTTGTAAACCTACTTCTATTGTCTTTTTCATTTCTCCTATCAAACTTTTAATATTTAACAGCTCATTTCTGTCCCCATAGCTTTTTCAAGTGTATATAGCTTCCTTATCTGCCCCCCACCATTGTCCTATTTTTATTTCACAGGTGCACTTATTTCTTCTCTCAGAAAATACTAGAACCCGGACCCATATTGTGAAAACAGGCTTCATGTAACAATCCTTATGCTTAAAATTGACATTGCAATCTAGTATTTCTGCTGTGTTCTATTTTGTTACCCTTTAAAAAATATGCTGCTGCTACCTCACAAAGTTGTTTCTATGACCCACTAATGGCTCATGTCCTGCAGTTTGGAAAGAAATATTATATAAATCATGTTGAAGCTTTTGATCTTTCAATGTCGGAGACACAATCACATTTGTTTTCTGTGCAGAAATGGACAGACTGGAGTGGCCCAGAATAAATGAAGACAAACATTTAAAAAGATCCAGTTGAGAGATGGTACCTTTACTGCGGTGGTGGTAGAGACAGAAGCAGAGTGCCTACTAGGGTGCCTTCACTCACATCTTATTATTTAATCTTATTTCCTCAGTGTGCCACGTGGGGAACTGGACCAGAGTGTTCAGATGCTTGTCCAAGATGGCATAATCAGTGAGTCCTGAGCCAGATTTGAGCCAGGTCCGTCTGCTTCCTAAGCTTGGCCTTTCCTCTAAGTCACAGCAAATCCATGAGGTGAGCCTATAAAATAGGAGAGAAATTGTCAGAAGAGCACATTTTGGAGCTTAAGAACCAATTCCTTGGAGGCTTCTATACCTGAAAAGGTTGACTATGTTTGACCCTTGAAATGAAACCTAAATTTATTTCTTAATTATAAAAACAAAAAAAGACACATACAGTGTGATGTCACAGTAACAACCTGACTTGGAGTCCCCTTTGATCTGGAGTTGATGACCCTGGTCATGTGGTACCTGTCCCTCAGCCAGGTCATCCTTACCCTTGTACACCTCTGCCATGTCCTCCATGCGAGGCTGTGAGGATTAGGGTTTTCATGGGATTTTTTAATATTTATATTACTATCTAGGATTATACATGTTCCCCAATGTCGATTCATGTTGTCAACTCTAAACACAAACAACTAGAAATCAATCCCTCTCTTTCTCATGTTCTTTATACATGCTCTATTATGCTACTTGTCATGTAAGGGTATTAATCGTTCCTCTGTCTTCTCTACTAGATTATGTACTTTGGGGGACAGGGTGGGCCCTTCTTAGTCTCTGGGTCCCATTGGCTACCACACAGTCTGGAGTAATAGATGTCAAATTTGATAATTATGTTGTGTTTGAAAAAATGCAGAATATATAAATAAATTCTCAGTTTTTATGACTAAAGCACTTATATGACTTTAATTCACTGTTTTTCAAACTTTCTTGATCCCTGCTCCCCACTTTGATAAGCATAACTATCTCTGCCATTACTCCTCCACCCTCTTCGGCAAATTCTACTTTTTCCCCAGACCCCTGTCAGTGACCAACATGCACATAACACAGAACATTTGCACATCCCACAGCCAGGCTGATTTTGTCTACTTTAGTTCCTTTTACTTTATAGTACAAACAAGAAAGCTTCTTTTTGTTTGCTGCTTTCCAAAGGGAAGTTATATGATGATATTGAGTTTACTTTTGCAAATTACAAATGTCCTCACCCCAAGATTCTAGAACACAGTACGTCATGGGAGTACCTTGACCTAATTAAAGTTTTTACTGACAGCTCATTCTAGGGGAAGCCTGTCTTTCCCAGCATCTTTATGAGCGATAATTCACTGTCTCCATTTGGTCATCTCTGGTCCCTTTTCTTTGCCACCGACTCTCTTCTCCTGGGGACGAGGTTTCTAACCAGATCCTCTTAGGCCTCTGCACTCACACCCATGCCAATCCAACATGTGTCAATAGCTGTCAGCAAAGACCTGAAGGGGAAGAATAATGGCTGAAGTGGAATAAAATGACATTCTACTTGGATTTCAGTGGTTTGGTTGATTCTTTTCCAAGCTGTTTGAAGACATGAGTCAAACTAGACTCTTCTCCAGCCCTGCAGTCCTCACCACCTCTTCTCTCAAACCCAGTTTTTAATCCCTTCATCCCCGCCAATCCATTCTGCAGCTGGAGTGACTTCCTAAAATAAATCTGATGACATCATCCTACTCTTACAGCCCGTCAATCGCTCTCCGTGTGCCTTAGGATGAAACCCTGCTACCTACCTGACCCCCAACACCACTGAGATCTGATCCCTTCCTCTTGGGCCTCACCTCTGGCCTGTGCCACCTGGCCGTCTTTGCTCTGAGCAGTACTATTCAAATTCTTGCAGTTTCTACCACAGACAGTGCTCTCTCTTGTCCTGAGACTTTACATCATAAAATACTTCCGTAGGCCTGGAATTCTCACCTTGTATTCCCATCCCTTCAACTCTTTCATTTACTTTTTTCCTTTTTTTTTTTTTAAACACAATGCAGCCAAACATTAGGTCCTCAACTCATCCATCTTCCTAACAAGCATGTCCTCACTCACCCCTTGCCCTCCTCCTGCCCTACGTGATGTTAAGGGCCCTTTCTGATTGTGCCTTTTTTTTTTTTTTTTTTTTTTGCAGCTTGTGGGACCTTAGTTCCATGACCAGGGATCGAACCCAGGCCCCTACAGTAGAAGCACAGAGTCCTAATCACGGGACCACCAGGGAACTCCCTGATTGTGTTTATTAATCCCAGTATTTCCCCTGTATCTAATTGCTACCTTCCCCCTCATATATATACATAGTGCCTGCTATACAGTAAGTATTCAATACAGGGATTAAATAAATGAATAAAAGAAAGGGAGAAAAACCCTTCCATGAAATTTCACTTGGAGTCTCTTGGCTCTAGTCCATTCATTCATTTTCAAAATGTTTTGAAAACATCTACCATGAGCACCGGCTAGATGCCGAGTATCCAGGGAGGAACGAGCTTAGACTTGGTCCCTGCTCTCAGGCCAGCACCTCGCAGGGCTCCATGGGTAACCAGAAAAGAAAGCAGAAGTTAACTGATGCTCTGCCTGAGACAGGGAAAGGCAACGCTGGGGAACTTTCACGCCACCAGTGAGTTCTGTAACGTAGACTTCAGGCTGTGTCACCTCTAGCCCAGGGCAAGACAGATACAGAACTTGGTACCTCAGAACCTGAAGTAGGTAGGGAAGACAGACAGACAGACAGACAAGGGGTTCCGATACAGTGTGAGAAGTGCTCTTTAAGAGAGCTATGTGCTATGAGGGCAGAGAAAGGTCGCTGAAGCTAATCTCGGGAGAAGTAGCTCTGAAAAAACAGTAGCAATGGTGTAAAATCATACTTAATGATGAGATATGTTGAAACTGTGGCTTCTAAACAAAAATAATGATTAAATTTCTAGGTTCCTGAAGCTACTTCTTTGTCACTCCTCTCTGTTGATTGTCAAACTTGTATGAAATTGACAGGTAGTGAGGAAATTAACCACATTTGCATTATGAGGAGAGGCAAGGAGGCTGAGGAGTAGGTGCTATTTGGGTGAGGATGCCTGATTCATTTTCCTCATCATGACTAAACCTAAGAAAGGACACCAGGCTCAACCCTCAAGTGAGAAGCAGAAGGCATCAGAGTCAAAAGGGGTGGTTGACACCCAAGCCAACAGGAGGCTGAATCACGCTCTCCTGAAACTGTGGGCAGAAGTGTCTTCTTTCTGGCAAAGCTAAACCTTGGATGATGTCTAGAAGTAATACTAGACAACCTCAGTCCTCACAGAAGCAGCCATGTGTCCACATGCACACTCTCACCCCATGAGCTTGCACTAAAATGGACATATGGTCCATAGAACTCCTGAGCACTTCCGGATTGCTCAGATTTTGGATATAGATCCAGATGTTAGGGGACAACTGCAGACAGGAATAACTTTGAGTCTCCTCATGCAGAGAAATATTTAAAATAACTTTTGTGAAACTTTCTTTTTTCGGCTTTCCTTATCTGCAGGGAGAACAGTGTAGTGGTTATGAGCTGGGCCCTGGAGTTAGACTGTCTGGGTGCAAATGCAGTGTGCTCCTGGGCATATTGTGGAACCTCTCTATGCCTCAGTTTCCTCATCTACAAAGTCAGGAGAGTGATAGAACCTACCTCCTACAGTTGTTTTAAGACAACATGCATCAATATACCATGTTTCATTAATTCTAAGCCATGCATTTTTCACATTTTAACATGTCTGAAATTGAGGTGCAATTTACAGTCAATAGCATAGCAGAGTTTAGTTGCCTCAGTGGTAGGAAAAATAATGGTGTAGCTTATAATCAGTGGCATCTTAGATGTGATAAAATTCAGGATACAAAGAGCTCAGAAAAATACATAAACAGTACTAAATGAATATTTAATAGATGATAGAGATATAAAATATATATAGCTCTTCTAACTTCATCAGAGCCAAAATATATAGCTCATTTTTAAACCAATGTCCAAGATAGCAATGGCAAATGATAGCATGACTGACCCATTTCCCAGGAAAGAGAGAAGCTGCTCTTAATACTTGGCCTGGAGTTGGTGGCAGCATCTGGTACCCATCCCTTTATCTTAGCCAAGATCTCAGAAAGGTGATATAACTGAGACCCACTTAGATGTGGATACCTTGGACAGGTAGAAGTTTGATGTCTCTTTAGGTCAACATTCTTTACCATAAAGTAGGGGGATTGAGCACCATTTTCTTTTCACAGTTCTGGAGGCAGGAAGTCCAAGACTAGGGTGCCAGCATGGTCAAGTTCTTGGTGGGGGTTCTCTTCCTGGTTTACAGACAGCCACCTTCTTGCTGCATCCTCACATGCTGAAGAGGATAATCATCTCTCTTTTTAGAAGGGCATTAATCTCATTCATGAGGGCTCCACCCTCATGATCTAATTACTTCCCAATGGCCCCACCTGCAAATCCCTAACTGGAGATTAAGGTGTCAACATATGAATTTTAGGAGGACACATTCGGTCCATAGCAAGGGGGGAGATCTTGGGAAAACGGAATGGAACACAGGAAATGGAATTGCAATGACCAGGCTCCCTAAAGGAGCCAACGAATGTCAATGTCATGAGTGGAGGAAGGGAGGGATTTGACAGTAAGCCACACTCACCTCCTAGAGTGAAGCAGCCAGTGGGAGCATTCAAAGCCAGTCCCATCCCCCTGCACACCTGGTGAGAAAGGAATGCCCGGAGCAGCCATCATTCTCCCAAAAGGTGACCTGTGCCCATTTGTCAGGTACGACTGAGAAAAGTAAACAAGAGAGCTGCCATGAGCCCGACAACAGACTGAAACAGCTCTGAGAGCCCCAAGAGGCTTTGGCCCTGAACTTGAGGCTGACTGTTCCCAGTAAAAGATGCCTTTCTTCAGAGGCTCTAAAACCAGCAGTTTGGGGGAGAGCCTGGCTATGGTTACGGTAGCTGGGAAGAAGCTGTGGCGTGGTGAAACTGCCTAACTGCCTGTCTGTCTCCAAGCAGATCATAAACGTCATACTATGTTTCCTTAGCACGGAGGACTAGCCTGGCACAGTGAGGGTGCTTAATATTTGTGGAGTCAATGAATGAAGGTCTCATATTGGAATAAGAGAAGCAGGGTTTATTCTCTGGCTCTGTAAGTTATTTCAAACACCAGCTTAGAACTGGATATCTTATTTTAAAAAACAATTAACACGAAAGCAATTATGCTGTAATAGGAATTATTTATTTATTTTAGGTGTTTCTTATGATACTAGCTCTTTTTTTCATTTCTATTGGTGGTTTCAAGTCATTCACTCAATTGACAATATTCATTGAGTCCTCACTAAACAGAGAAAGCCAAGAAAGATAATTATCAACTGTTTTAAGCTGCTTCAATCCATGAGCTAAACCATAGGGTAATAAAGTACTCAGGGTCCTAGAGGGTCGTGTGTAAGTACAGTCAATGTGATATACCACAAGCGAGCTGAGGTTAGGTCACCTGGTTACTAAGGAGTTTCTCAGGAAAAAGAAACTTATGCAATAGACCCTTGACATTCCCAGGGAATGGATCCTGAGCTCTTTCTTTGCAAATTCTTAATCCTAGCTCTTTCCTAAAAATTATCCGTCTCTGGCACCAGGATTTCCCATGCATAGCCTCAAATTCTAAATCTATACGCCGTTCAACTCTCACACCTGATCTCTCACCTGGTAGCTGTTTATCCAGAGGATTTCTCCTGAAGTCTCCTGAGGAGATGCCTTCACTGCCCTCCACATTATGTGAATATGGGCCTCAGCACAATTCCAAAATACTGACTGCATTGATTTGCTGCTGCTCATACATAGCTGAGATGGCTGTTGTTAACTTAGTGAATGTCAGTGATCTGCTGGCTCTGTTAAAGTCCCACCTAATGCAACACAAGTCAGAAACGTGACATGTCAGCTGGTACTGCAGGAAACGAGAACATACAGACATTCTGCTCTCAGGATTTGCATCTGGTAGGAACGATAGAGCCATTTCCAGGGATGGCTGTGAATTATCTGTGCTTTCAAAGACTCTGTGACCCCCAAATTTCTCCATCCCCAGGTCACCTAAAACACCAATGGCCCCAATCACACAGTGGGAGGAGTTTGCATTCACTGAGTTATGACATTTTATGCCTTTCCCCTGCCACAGCTCCCGCCTCCTCTCTCCTGCTCCCAAGCCACTTTGCTAATCTGTGAGCCCCTTAAGGGTGCCCCCACCGCAGGTATTTGCATGTGTTGTCCCTCTGCCTAGGGTGATGCTCTGGATCCCTTCTCCACAGCGCACATTCGAAGACCACACTCCCAAGAGGCTACCCTCTCCGACACAGCAGTCCTGTCACTCTCTAACCCCTTACTCTGCTTTATTTTTTCTCCTAGCCCTTGTGACTGCTTGACTTGTTATGTCTCTCTTTATAATGAGAATATAAGCTCCAGGAGAACTGAAACTTTGCCTTTTTCACTGTTGTGTCCCCAATTCCACAAACAGTGCCTGGTACACGGTAAGTGCTTAGCAAACATGTGCTGAATGAATGAATTAATTAATAAGAGAGTGAGTGAACAGGCACTGAAATATATAGACACCATGTGAAGCTTTTGAGAAAAGGCTCTCTGAGAGATGGGACAAAGAAAAGATGCTCTCTGAGGTCTACAGGACTGGACGTAGCTCTTTGTTAGGTAGAGGGGCCTGAACATTTAGGGCACGAGGATAATGGATGCCAGGATCCTAGAAATATCCAGAAACCCGGCCACACAAATGTTGCATTTTCATTGAGTGGCACCTCCAACATGTTACCCATGCCCAACAGGGCTCAGTTCTGCCCTTCCTCTGTCCTCCCTGAAACTGCTTATCCCCCTAACACCCACCACTTGCTGAGGAACCGTGAGAAGGGTCTCACTATTACCCTGTAATCACTGCAGGTCAATGACAAGGAGCTTGGGAGCCATTTCAGTTTGAGCGGTTGGTGAGCAGAGCAGGATGGGCAAGTGCTGCTCCTCACCAGGATCTCTTCAACTCACATCAGTGTCCATTCCACTTATCTCGGTAGCCAATTCCTACCAACTGTTTGTGCTTTCCTATTTAAACTGATGAAAGGTAACACAAACATTGGGGGGAAAAGCAACTTCAAGACCCATATATGGTCACAATCTAACAACATAAATATCATGGTGAAGTTATTTCCAAATATCTGGAAAGGAACCCTTACACACACGGAAACTGAATTGGTGTAATGGTTAATCTCTACAAATAATTCATTGTGGCCAGGTAGTCAGACAGATCCATAACTGACCCTTTATACAAATCTTAGAGGAGTCCCAAGACCCGAACTCCAACCTCTACGAGTTATGTTTAAGTACAGGTTCTAATGTCCATCTTACAACTTTGGGCTTCTAAGTAATAATGATAATAGGTAATATTTATTTAGCACAAATTATGTTTGCCCTGATCTGAACTTGTTATGTGCAAACTCTAACAGAGGTGCAATGTGGCTAAGAGCTCATTTTGCCTAAACTGACAAATGGAGAGCCATCGAAACCTGATTTGTTGAAAGACTACTAAACAAGCTGGGGTAGGAGTCTGAATAAAGGCTGGGTCCTCTGGCTCTTGACTGATTGTGAAATCTTTACCTTGCCTTTGTAACACTGCAACAAGGACAAATACGACAAGGAGTGGAATTTGTAAATGGGTATGTGTGACGTTTTGTGCAAACATGCAGTAGATGATGAGGAAAAAAAAACCAAAAAAGCACATCAGTTTTCTACCGGTAAAAATAATTAGCAGGGCTTCCCTGGTGGCGCACTGGTTGAGAGTCCGCCTGCCGATGCAGGGGACACAGGTTCGAGCCCCAGTCCAGGAAGATCCCACATGCCGCGGAGTGGCTGGGCCCGTGAGCCATGGCCGCTGAGCCTGCGCGTCCAGAGCCTGTGCTCCGCAACGGGAGAGGCCACAGCAGTGAGAGGCCCGCGTACCGCAAAAAAAAAAAAAAAAAAATTGGCAGTTTCTTACAAAACTAAATATAGTCTCACCACACAATCCAGCAGTCGCACTCTTTGCTATTTCCTCAGATGAGCTGAAAACTTACAACCACACCAAAACTTGCACACAAATGTTTACAGTAGTTGTATTCATAATTGCAGAAAAAATTGGAAGCAACCAAGATGTCCCTCAGCACGTGAGTGGATAAATAAAGGGTCATACATCATACAGTGGAATATTATTCACCAATACAAGGAAATGAGCTATAAAACCACTAAACATGGAGGAAACTTAAAGGCATATTATTACGTGAAAGAAGTCATCTGGAAAAGACAAAACTATGGAAGCAGGAAAATGATAAGTGGTTGTCGGCGGGGGGAGGGGGGATGATTAGGCAGAGCACAGAGGATTTTTAGGCAATGACTCTATTCTGTATGGTATTATAAGTGTAGATACATGTCATTATACATTGGTCAAATCCATAGACTGTACAACGCCAAGAGTGAATAAATTAAACTAAGGACTCTGGGTGATAATGAGGTGTCAGTGCAGGTTCTTCGATTGTAACAAATGTTCCTTTCTGGTGTGGATGCTGGTGGAGGAGCATGGGACCGAGTATGTTGGAATCCTCTGTATTTTCCACTTAATTTTGTTGCGAAGTACTCTGCAAAAATGAAGTCTATTAATTAAAAGAAAAGTAACGTGTAAGCCTGGGGGTGTGGTGAGGAACACAACAGTAGAACTGAGCATCACAGAAAGAATACAGGCGGATGTCCTAGGCATTGGGCTGGCCCTAGAGGCCAGGAGAGTGTACGGATGCACATGAAATTAAATGAGCACCTCTTACACGCCTGTCATATTTACATCCCCAGTATCTTCACAAAATTCTCGCACTGTAATTCTGGCTCAGAGAAAATCAATGATTCTTTGGCTGAAGGTCCCACGACTAGACAGTAGCAAAGCACAGTTTGAATGCCATTTCTGCTGACTCTAAGTCCAGTTCTCCCTCTAAGTAACTGCTGGAAAGCTCAAAGCAGTGACTACGGAAAAGTTTGCTTTACGAAGGACATCACGCTTCAGATTCAACTTTGTACATATGCATACAGAGTGGGTCCATGGATGGACTGAGTTTGTGGCTGGAGGGACAACACAAAACCACATCAACAGCATCACATTTATTTACTTCACCATTAAAAGAAAAATAAGAGGCTGCAGGGGAGGTGATAGGGAAGGAGAACTGAATAGAGATTTGTTATTACTATCCAGAGTAATAGCCTTTCTGCAATTTCCCATACCAAGGACAAAACTTCATAATGGACAGAGTCAGCTTCCCCTAGGGGTCACCCTCTCTGCCATGATGAGGAAGGAAAGCTTCTGCAGCTCTGGAGAGGGGCCAGGGAAGGTGGCCTCACAGTCTGGTGACAATGCAGACCTCCCCAAGTCTCCTTTCTTTTCTACAGTGCATGCCAGGGACACGGCCCATCTTCCTCACCTCTTCATGCCCACACTCATCTTATTGTTCCATCTCCAAGCCTGGCTGGAAAGGAAGATAAAGCCTCTCCACCTTCCTATTTCCATGCTGCTCCAAGAAAACAAAGTCTCCATTCCATATTGCTTCAGGAAACAGAAGACACACACACACACACACACACACACACACACACACACACACACACACACACACAATTTCAGTACCTTACAGGGCTCTTGTCTTAATGTTACTATTCTAACATCCAACTCCCTTCGCAGCTGGTAATTACAGGTCCCTTTTAGAGTCCCCACCCAACCACCCATTTTTAATATCCTAAGGGTGCTCACCTGAAATCTCCCT
Organism: Tursiops truncatus; assembly: GCF_011762595.2. Taxonomy (NCBI): domain Eukaryota; kingdom Metazoa; phylum Chordata; class Mammalia; order Artiodactyla; family Delphinidae; genus Tursiops; species Tursiops truncatus. Next base: position 30,858,541 of record NC_047041.1, read on the forward strand.
TATTCTGACGAAGATCTTTCCAAAGGTCATGCAGAGCCCTATTCCCAGGCCACTTTGCCATAATCGATCCAGCACTGGGTGGCAAAATTGATGGCTTCCGCGCAGTTGTAGCCAGAGTGGTAGCCATAGGGAAACGTCACCATGAAATCTCCAGCCTCCTGAGTGACCCGACCGAAGGGGATGCCGTTGTCCTTGAGGACCTTGGGCGAGAAGAGAGCCACCTTGTGCCGCTGGAAGGCCTCACAGCCCCGCGAGCTGCCCGGGAAAAGCTCCCTGGCCAGGTGTTCCAGGCACCGGCCGTACTCCGGGGGCACCGCGTACCAAGTCTTGGGCTCCCCGAACTGCAGGTAGTTGATGCTGTAAAGGTCCATGTCCTCCGTGTGCCAGGCGAAGGCGGTCTTCCACATGCCGAAGTACAGGTAGGGGGTGTTGACGCCTTCATGAGCACTCCGCACTCCTGTTCCAGCAGGTCCTGAATGGTTCCCAGGTGTCCAAGGTTCCACTGCTTCGTGTTTTCATCGAATAAGGAGCCACTGACGTCCGCACCGTATACTGGTGAATCATAGGGGCGCGTTTTCCAATATTTTCGCTCCAGATCCTGAAAATCAGAGTAGAATGGAGTCTGGTGTCTTTCACTGTTTGTTAAGCGGCGATACTCGCTCACAGTCATGGCTTTCTTCCTTTTGTGGTGCTGAGTAAACACACCTGCCTGCCCAGTGGTCACCTGCTGCAGGGGAGCGGCTATTAAGATGTCATCGGTATCATCGTACATCTGTCCGGCTTTCCGTCCTTTCGGTGGAATTACCTTGGCTAGGCCAGCTCGGTGTGCACCTTGCCACTCCATGTAAACAATATATTTGCTGAAATCTTCAAATTCTTCCATGGTTGGGTGGACGATCGTAATCTTACAACTTGGGTTCTGGCTCCCAAAGTGCTTAGACTGCATGGCGGCAACAGAATAAGCAACGGACTGCCAGCTTCTTAGGTATGCTTTGGATACCTGAGAATGCTGGGGAGTAACCTCTTCCCTATACTTCCTTTATTTTTAAAGAAGTTTTGATAGAGCTGAGAGGCAGGAACTCAGACTTGAACTTTTAAACAAACGAGGTGGTGTCTTCTCCAGGCTTGTCAATCCACCAGAAGGACTCCACTCTTGTCAGCATTTTGGAGCCAAAGGAAATCCAGTATTTCCCAGAGGAGACGGCTCTCTGAGCCAAGTCCTGCCTCAGCCTGCAGCTCTGTGAGTTTCCTCTGTTGGGGGTATAAGTGCCTGAGACCTCTCCAGACTCCCACGCTTGAGTCCATGGGTGGCTTCTCACCTCACTGTAGCAGAAAGTCTCTTCATGGAAATTTCCAAGCCAAGCCTAAAGAAAGTACAAAATATTGAAAATAAGTGGATGACAAAACAAACTGATTTAACATCAAGTAAAAGAAAATTGTATAGCAATCTTAATTTCAAAGTTTGAATTTAAGGGCAAAAAGTACACTCTTTTGGTAGGCATGTAAACTGGCGCAGCTATGGTGCATACTATGGAAAACAGTATGGAGGTTCCTCAAAAAATGTAAATAGAACCACCATATGATGCTGCACTCTCACTTCTGGTTATATAGCTAAAGGAAATAAAAACAGAATATCAAGGAGCTATCTGCCCTCCCACATTCACAATGGATAAGATATGGAAACAACCAACATGTCCAGTGATGGCTGAATGGATACAGAAGATGTGGTACATAGATACAATGGAATACTACTCAGCCATAAAAAGAATGAAATTTTGTCATTTGCAACAATATGGATGGTCTTGGAGGCTATTATGTCCAGTAAAATAAGACAGAGAAAGACAAATATGGCATGGTATCACTTATATGTGGAATGTTAAAAAAAAAAAAAGAGTAAAACTTACAGAACAAGAGTAGAAAAGTGGTTGCGGGGGAGGGCAGGGAAGGGAGGGTAAAAGGGTACACAGTGAATAAAGTCTCAGGAGCTAATGTTAACCATGGTGATTATAGTTGATAACAATGTGATGTATAGTTGAAATTTTCCAGAGGAGTAGGATGTAAATGGTCTTACCAAAAAAGGTAAATATATGAAGGAAATGTGTTAATTAACTAGATGGGGGGAATCCTTTCACAATGTATAGCAAATTACCACAAAGGTGACTGAATATTTTACAATTTTAAAAGTCAATTATACAGCAATAAAGCTGAAATTTAAAAATAAAGAATTAGGACAAATCATAAGACAGAAAAAGAGGAATTAAAACTTAACTGAACAGTAAGGACATTAAGCAAGCTTGAAAAGAAAGGAGTTAAGCACTCAACTCAAGAAATTGGATGGCTTAACCCAAAAGATAAATTAGGGAAAGGAAAACAATGAAATAAACTGAAACAATTACAAAAGAAAACATAACACCCAATAGAAATGATGACTGAAACCAAAATGCAATTTGTAGACCATGAAAAGTGTAAAACCATAAGCAGAAAAGTACAAGCATATCACGTTATAATAAAACAGGGGACGCAGATAAAAATCTACCATTATAGAAAGAGTGCCTATGTAAACAAAAGCAGGAAAAAAGTACAGAACACAAATATACACATCCTTAACAAGCATTATCCTTAATGTGTAAATACCTGAAACATTCTCATTAAAATCTAATCATTAATTTGCATTGATAGACAAATTATTAGAAATATAGGGTTCACTCAGAATGGGAGAAAATATTTGCAAATGAAGCAACTGACAAAGGATTAATCTCCAAAATTTACAAGCAGCTCATGCAGCTCAACATGATAAAAACAAACAACCCACTCCAAAAATGGGCAGAAGACCTAAATAGACATTTCTCCAAAGAAGATATACAGATTGCCAGCAGACACATGAAAGAATGCTCAACATCGTTTATCATTAGAGAAATGCAAATCAAAGCTACACTGAGATATCATCTCACACCGGTCAGAATGGCCATCATCAAAAACTCTACAAACAATAAATGCTGGAGAGGGTGTGGAGAAAACGGAACCCTCTTGCACTGTTGGTGGGAATGTAAATTGATACAGCCACTAAGGAGAACAGTATGGACGTTCCTTAAAAAACTACAATTAGAACTATCATACGACCCAGCAATCCCACTACTGGGCATATACCCTGAGAAAACCATAATTCAAAAAGAGTCATGTACCAAAATGTTCATTGCATCTCTATTTACAATAGCCAGGACATGGACGCAACCAAAGTGTCCATCAACAGGATGAATGGATAAAGCAGATGGAATATTACTCAGCCATAGAAAGGAACGAAACTGAGTTATTTGTAGTGAGGTGCATGGACCTAGAGCCTGTCATATAGAGGGAAGTAAGTCAGAAAGAGAAATACAAATACCGTATGCTAACACATATATACGGAATCTAAAAAAAAAAAAATTGTCATGAAGAACCTAGGGGCAAGATGGGAATAAAGATGCAGACCTACCAGAGAATGGACTTGAGGATATGGGAGGGGGAAGGGTAACCTGGGACAAAGTGAGAGAGTGGCATGGACATACATACGCTACCAAACGTAAAATAGATAGCTAGTGGGCAGCAGCCACATAGCACAGGGAGATCAGCTCAGTGCTTTGTGACCACCTAGAGGGGCAGGATAGGGAGGGTGGGAGGGAGGCAGTTGCAAGAGGGAATAGATATGGGCAGATATGTATAACTGATTCACTTTGTTATAAAGCAGAAACTAACACACCATTCTAAAGCAATTATACTCCAAGAAAGATGTTAAAAAAAAAAAAAAGATATATAGCGTTCAACCAAGTTTCTAGAAACTGATTAGCAAACAAAATCTATAGATCCCATACACCAGGTAACAATCAATTATAAAGTGAAAGAGTAAAAAGGTTTTAATCCCTTTAATAACAGAAATACATGGCCCCAATGAAGAAATCTAAAAATGATATGCATGCAATGCTTGTACTTTAAATGCATAAATAAATGTGAATTTTACCAGGGAAAAAAAGTTGCTTTCTGGTATAAAATGTCATCCTTTTCCTCTTTATGCTTTAAAGGAAAAAAAATAAAAGGTCAAAACAGTGCCTGCCTTCTGCCAGTCTAAAATCTTAATCCCAAATGACGATACACAAGACCCAGAAAATGGTTTCCTTGAAGGATTCAGCCTCTGAATGAAACAGGCTGTGCTCAAAGTCTGGCTATATATGTCCCACACCAATTTCAATTCAATCAGTACCACCCCAAATCTAATACCCTCATAACCAATCAAAATCTCTAATTTGATCCCACATATTTTTCAAGTCCCTTCCAATTGACACACTCCTTACCCAGTTCTAGAAACCCTCTCATTCCCATTAGATCGCAGTGCACTAAATGAGGTGCTTTTTCCTGAAAATCTTTGTGATTTTTACCAAGAAAATATTAAGAAAAAAATTAACTTCACAAGTTGGAAAATAGTTTAAAAATAAAAACTCAAGGAAAGGATATCCCAATGTATAGTACCCTCTCTCTCGCTCTCTTTCTATATATGCATAAATAGTGTCATTTTTTAAAAACTTCTGGTAGGAAAATAACTCTTTTGCTCATAAGCACAAATTACAGAAATAAAGTGACCTACTTTCTACCAACAAATCCTGATTCCAGTTGGAGATATTCAAGGACCCAGAGAGAGAGAGACAGTGTTCTCTGGGCAGCTGGCCTCCAAATGCAGACCCATGTCCTGATGGCTCTGGCTTTCTACCTGGGCAAAGGTATAATTTGATCAGCACCAGTCAACGGTAATTACTCTCATTGGTCAGCCCACTCTGTCTGCGCCCCTTTGATTTTTTAAACCAGTCTTACAGCAAACTAAGAGGTTGCAAATAAAAGGAGTGGGAAAGTCAAACCAAGCAATTATTAAACAAAAGAAACCTGGTCTAGCAGCAATTAATATCGAATGTATTTATAAGGTAAAAGAAGGGCAGCTTATAGTTATGAAAAAGAAAAACTCGTGGGAAAGATTACAATGATGCACTTTATGCCCCTAGACACATAGCACTGAGACACAGAACACAAAGACTGAGAATTATAAGGTAAAACTGACATATCTGCAATCATGGTGTGAGGTTTTTTTTCAAACACCGTTCTTCCAGAAACTGATACATGAGGAGAGAAGAAAATTAATAATGTTATAAAAGTATAAACAATAAAGTTAACAACTTTGATTATATTTCCTGCAGCAACCACATAGCAAAATGCTTTTCAACACATATAAAACATTTACAAAAATTTACCGCTGTTAAGACCACATAATAAATCTCAATAAAAATTCCACAGAATCTACGTATCGAGTACCCTCTTGATCAATCTTTTATTTCAATCATGAAATAAAATTGAAAGTCAATAATGAAAAAAGGGAACACCACCATATTTATTTAAAAATGAATATCCACATAACATCTACAACAATATCCATATAATAGCTAAAAATCTATTGATTTTTCTGTTGTTTGCAAGTAGTTAGTAAAAACTAAACCAAAATACCTCAGAATTATTTTAAAGAAAAAAAAGATAAAAATGACAAAACAATTCAAAAAACAAAAGGGAAAACAACCATATACAAAAATATAAATGATTATAAAATAGAAGTCTGTTACTTAGAAAGTAAAATAAAGAAAGAACCGGTTAATAAATTATATATTACTCCCTGCTACAGGAAGAGAGTGCTCCCTGCGTGGGAGAAGCTGGTGCAGAGTGGCAACTGGTGATGGGACTTGGTGAGGGGTTGTCATTTTATAGAGGTGGACCCTGCCAAACACCATTTTAACCAGGTCAACATCAAGAGTCATAAACTGGAAATTCCCTGGCTGTCCAGTGGTTAGCAAGTGCTCCACGCTTTCACTACCTAGGGCCCAGGTTCTATCCCTGGCCAGGCAACTAAGATCCCACAAACTGCAAGGCGTGGCCAAAAAAGAAAAAAAAAAAAGCCATAAATTACTTTGATAGTATATGTCCTTGATATGATGTGATTAAAATGTGACAAAATTCCCTCCGTAATCTTCCTCCAAAAAAACAGAGAAACCCAAGATAATCATAAGGAAAGCATCAAATTCCAATAGAGGGGCATCCTACAATATACCTGACCAGTATTCCCCCAGACTGTCAGGTTTCTATACAAACTTTTGGTCAAAAACAAGGAAAGTCTGAGAATCTGTTACAGCCAAGAGAAACCTAAGGAGACATGAAATCTAAATGTAATTTGATATTTTAGATGAGATCTTGGAACAGAAAAAGGAAGTTGGGTAAAAGGTGAGGAAATCTGAACCCATGATAGCCTTTAGTAGACAATAACATATTGACATTGGTTCATTAATTGTCATCAATATACCATGGGAATTAAGATGTTACTAATAGGGGGACATGGAAGTGGGGTCGGGTCAATACTCCCTGATCCACATGCTCAATGCTTTGTAAATCTAAAATTGCCCAAAAATTTAGGTATTACTAAATATTGTAAATAATAAACAAACAGGAGAAGGCATAAACAATATTAGAATGAAAATAATTTGATAAACAATAAACAATATTAGAATGAAAATAATTTGAAACATAATCTGAGTTTTGGAAACAGTCTACCATACAGCACATTATAAACCAAATGATTCTATGAACCACTATGTGGCATAATCTTTTAGAGCACTTTTAAAAATATTTTAGATTATGAAATATAAAGTGTTCACAGAAATCTATAAAGCATATATGTACACTTCAACAAATAACTATAGAGTGAGCAGAAGTGGAGCCACTACCCAGGTCAAGAAATGCAACATTGCCAGGCACGTGGCTGCCTGACTTGTGCTCTTCTGCCCAGATTACAGCCCCTTCTGCCTCCTGGACTGACCTTATCCTAACTATTCACATAGTAATTTTGGGAAACATTATAAAATTAAAACTCTGTCCATTTTTGAAAACTTTATATAACCTTGAAGAAACACAATTGTATTTATGTCCTTTTGTATGTATTTTTGGTGTAGTTTTTCATCACTTACGCCTTTGCATGCAGCTGGACTTTTCTGTTTCAGTGCTGTAATGTATTCAACCATATAATCGTGTTGGGCCGGGGCCTGTGAGAACGGGGTCTGTCGCGCTTCTCGGGCGTGCTCCCTCCTTCCGGAGCCTGATGGACAAGCCTGGGGGCGGCAGAGGTTGTGCCCCCGGCTCTGGCCGCGAATGCTACTGTGGGCCGTGTTCTTACCCACACCGCAGACCCCCTCGCCCACCCCCCGCCCAGTCGTGGACTTGGCGGCTCGAGGAGCGCCTCCGTGGGCCCGAAGGGGAGAGTCGATGGGTGGGGGTGACGCACCGTCGGTGAGAAAGCCTTCTCTAGCTGTCCGAGAGGGAGCCTTGGGGTACCGGATCCCCAGCCGCTGCCCCTCTCAAGCGTGCAATGGTCACGGTGGCGACTGCCAGAGCACGTGGGCAGAGCCCCTCGCCTTCGCGGGAGAGCTTGCGCCGGCCCTGCGCTGGGGCCGAGCGCCGCTCTTTTCCTACCGCGGGACGCCCCTCCCCGCTCTGAGTCGGGGGAGGGTCCCGCCAGGCCTGCGTCCGGCGCGGGGCCGCGCGTATGCGTGTGCGTGCGCGTGCGGTGACCCCGGTGGCGAGCCCAAGGGGGCGGGGACGCCCGGATGTCCCGCCTCCCCAGTCCCGCAGCCGCGAGGGGCCCGTCGCGCCTACCCTCTCCGCGAGTCGCCGCCGGTGGCGGTGTGTGGGCGCGGTGCGGATCGCCTTGCTCGGGAGCGTTTCCCTGGGGCGGAGCCCCGGGGGTCGGACTTAGATGAAGGCGGATCTGGCGAGGACGGAGAGGTTGAGTTTGGATGGACGGGTCCCTCCGTGCCACGCGGGGGGACCGTCGCATGCGGGCCCTGGCGGCGGTGCCGGGTCGTGGGAGGCCCTAGGGTGGCTGGGGCCGCCCGGCGTCTCAGGCATCGTGGGACCGCCCTCGTGTGTGTGGCGGTGGGGCCCGGCGCTTGTTTTCCTGGTGGCCCGGTCGTGTCTCGGCCCTTCCTCTCCCTGGGCAGCGCCCCGCGCCCCTGCCCCGAGGACCTCGCCGTGTGTGCGTGCCGCCACCTCTCCGTCGCCGCCGGCCCTCACCTGCCCCCACCCCTCCGCGCCCCCCTCCCCGTCTGGGACCGAGCCGGCCTCGCCCACGTGAGGGTGTCGTCCCCCCGGCCGCCTCGGCTGGCGGCGTCCCCGGGTGGAGTGCTCACGGTTCTCGAGGCGGGGGAGTCGGGCCCGGCGGAGGTGTGAGTGGGGCCCGTGGGGCGGCCTGTGTGCGCGCGGGAGTGTGTTGTCGCGGGCCGGCCGCGGCTCGTGGGTGTTTGGCGGTGGTGGTCCTGAGTCCCGCGAGGGGGGGCCCAGGGGCCCCCCGAGGAGGCCAGTTTGCGTCCTGGGTGCCGCGGGACGGCCCCTGCGCTGGAGGCCTCTGGCGGTGAGACCCCGTGTGGAGCCCTGGCGGCCGAATCGCGTCCTGGCCCTTAGGATGGCCCCCGGGCCCCCTCGCGTCGGCGCAAAAAAAAAAAGCTAATATATGATGACTATCTAATGCCAGACACTGTTCAATGCACTCTGCATAGAAGAATTTATTTATGCCTTATCTTCATAGTGACCCTATAAGGGAAATCCTATGAATCCTGTTTCTCATATGAGGAAACCGCATCAAGGAGATATTAAGAAACTTGCTCAAGGTGACAGATCTAGTAAGTAGGGAAGTATTCAAGCAAGAATCTCCAAGATGATTCCTTAAAAGAAGAACAAAGAGGGGTGATTTCTCCTCCACCGAACTGTGATATTTGAGCCGCAATGGACAAATATATCTACGTACAGAATAGAGAGGCCAGACACAGACACATGGATATGTGGGAGTCTGCCTATGATGGAGGTAGTGTACCAAAGCAATGGGCAAGGATGGACTATTCAATATGTGGTAGTGGCATTGGCACTATTGTGGGGGGTAGAATTGGAGCTTGACTGCATACCACTTACATAAATAAATTTGAGGTGCATTAAAGACGGATACAACATAGAATTTTAAGAGAAAATATTGAAGAATGTCTTTATGAACTCAGGGTGGAACAATGTCTTAGAGAACCAAAAGCACCATGATGGGAATGTCGGATATATTTAAATGATTCCAGACTAATGACTGTAATGGTTATTGGGCTAAGAGATGCCCAGATAGCTGGTAAAGCATTACTTCTGTGTGTTCTGCATGGCTGTTCCGGGAAGAGATTAGCACTTACATCAGTAGACTGAGTAATGATCGCCTTCACCACTGCAGCTGGGATCACCCAAACCACTGAGAGCCCAAATGCAACAAAAGAGCAGAGAAAGGGTGAATTTACTCTCTGCTTTGGGACATCTGACATGGGCACTCCTGGTTTCCAGGCTTTCGAACCCAGACCCAACCATATTGCCCATTCTCCATCTTGCAGACGGCCCAACTGACAGATCGTGGGATTCCTCAGCCTCCATAACCAAATGAATGAGTTCCCCTACTAAGAGCTATACATATATCTCCTATGGGTTCTATTACTCTGAAGAACCCTGACTAATACAATGACGTCAAAAATTAAAAGAAATTACAGTCTAGAAGTTTGTCATCATACATGAAACAGACAATGAATTAGTACTCTGAATATCACATAACTTCTACATAACAAGAACAAAAAATAGTCAAACCAAAAAAAGTAGGCAGAGCTTTAGAATAGGTAACTCAGAAAAGAGGAAATCCAAATGGCCAATAAATACAAGAAGATGTGCAGGATCCTTAGCAATCAGAGAAGCTATTCTCTGCCCATTTTGATTAGGTCTGACAATATAAAAAAGTGGGTCAAGATATGGAGAAACCAGAACTCTCCCACACTGCCAACAGAGGTGGAAATTGGAGGGCAAGCTGGCTTTTCCTAAAAAGTTAAAAGTGAACATAAATACAACCCAGAAATCCTATATACAAAGCTATTCTCTAAAGCACTGTTTGAAATAACAAAGGTTTGGAAATGACCCTATTGTCCATCGTCAGCAGGGTGAATAAAATAAATTACACAGATCTAGTTGACTTTGTTGAACTGACTAGGAACTATAGATAGGAAAGTATTCAGATCTTGTTAACTCAGGCACTGCCCACTCATTATTACATTCATCCCTCCAAAATCCCTGCACTTAAATTCTCCCAACTCCATGGTTCCCAAACTTCCAGATGCACAAGTGGACTCACGGGATAGCTTAAATTTTCAGGGGAAATACAGCAGTGCTTAATGTTTCTTGGAAATTGGACAAAGTAGTAGTTTAAAGTAGTTCACAGTTTCAATATTAGATCATGCTACATTCCTGTAGAAGTCATCAAACTTTGCAAAACTGGGTTTTCCACAGGTTTTGTGATAAAAAAGCAAGTACTGTTTGAAAATCAGTGTGGATTGATCTTCCCAAAAATCCAGAAATCGTGCAGTGTCCACCAGGAGCACACGTACATTCCATTAGTAAGAAATTGTGATTATTTAAGGATGAAATAAAAATTATTTTTCTTTCAATTTATGTATATTCTTTTTTCAAATAGCTTCTAAGTTGTTAGGACATAATTATGAAGTTGATTTGGACCTAACTACTTAAAAAACAGGACTGTTGGACATTTCTTTTGGATTAGAGGCACTGCAAAAAAATATTACCAAGACCCAGGGGACCAGAAACAAGAGAGTTTTAGAACCTCTTTGTAGAGGTAAAAAAATGGGCTCAGAGAAGTTAACTAACCTGTCCAAGGTGATAAAACTGGGATTTGAATCAATATGTATCTGATTCCAAAGTCTGTGTTCTTTCTCCCACCCTACATTGCCTCCTGCCTGTCAGACAACAAACCATCTCCATCAGTACAAACAGAGGGTCAAACTTGGTCACTGCCGCATCAAGGGATTCGGAAATGTAGTCAAGTCTTCTGTGGGGGCTACAGTAACCCTTCCAGCATGATATTACCCACCCCAAATATCTATAATCCTCCAGTAACCTCCATTCTGCCTCCCCAACTCATGTTCTCTGTCTGGCTCATAACATACACCAAACTCAGGTCCCTAAGGACAAAGACCACCCCTTATACAAAATAACTTGGCTTATAATATATAGAGACATAATGTCAATTCAGGCCAGTCTGTGATGAAGGCTAGACATGGGATGTGGGAAATTCAGTAATGAAGAGGGCCCCATGAAAGGAGAACTGGTGGGGTTTCCTAATAACCAAGGGGAATCTTTCTGACTGTACACTTTGGGAAATTTTCAGACTTAGAATGACTGGAATAAGACGTGATGTTAGAATTACTTCTAAAGGATGTAGTGAACATTACAGAAGTCTTTCCTTCACCATAAATGAATGCAGCTTCTTCAAAACAAAAAAGTAGGCAAAAAATCCTGATAGCAAAATTATTGAATTTATTACCTAATGTCACACACAAAGAACAGCGGCTACATGTCTAATTTAATCATGATTTACATCAAGAGGAAAAAAGGCCAAAAATAATCAAATGCAAATGATAAAAAAAAACACCAGCTATTATACTGAAGGGAAGATGGGGACTTTTCACATGCATTACTATATCCCTCAAGGCCTTCTCCTCTGTAGGTGCTTAACGATTATGAGTGGGTTTGAATTGAACCAAATTATTGGACACCAAACTAAATACCGCAGTGAATTTGAAAATACTACCATGAGCTAAAACAAAACTCTCTAACCAAGACTTTTCTGTTTTTCTAAACCAACCACCATTAACAGATGAATTTTATGGTATGTAAATTAAACCCCAATAAAGCTGTTTTTTAAAAAAACGCTATTAATATCTTCGAGGCTCTCCTAAAAATTGCACAGATGATAGTTTAAAATTCTCTCTTTATCTTGTAAAAATTTACTTATTTTCCATTCACATTTCTTTTCATAGTTTTTAATTTCTCCAAGATACATAAGTAACACATGTATTCATAAGCATGCTTACAAAAAATTCAATAACGCAGGAGAATTGAGAAGGCAGTTTGACTAAATAATTAGAAGCATAGGTTTCGGTGACAGACTGGATTTAAAACTTGGCTCTACCACTTACTAACATGTTACTTAAAACCTTTGTGCCTCACTTTGCTCATCTATAAAATGGAGATGATGATAATGATAATAATAATTTCATGAGTGCTTACCACGTGTCAAGGGCTTATCTAATAAGCTTTAAAAATATATATATATATATACTTATTTGGCTGCACCAGGTCTTAGCTGCGGCATGCGGGATCTAGTTCCCCAACCAGGGATGGAACGCAGCTCCCTGCATTGGGAGCGCAGAGTCTTAACCACTGGACCACTGGGGAAGACCCTGTTCTAATGAGCTAACGTGTATACCTCAATTAACCCTCATGGCAACCCCATTACTTAAGTACCACTTTTATTTACATTTTGCAGATGAAAAAACTGAGGCACAGAGCATTTAAGTAACTTGTTTAAAGCTCACAGTCACACAGCTAGTCTGTTTGTAAGGTGAGATATGAACTCTGAAATGTCTGTAGACTAGAAGAGCCTACACTCTTAACGACTGGTATCTTCCTCCTGGGGTAGTAATGAGTACATGAAATGAAACAGGTAAAGCTTTAGGAGAGGGTCTGCCACATGCAATAAATGTTAGCTTTTATTACCTGTTATAAAGTAAAAAGTGAAAATCTCCCTTTATCTGTATTCCACTGCCCTCCCCTCCTCAAAAGAAATCACTATTACACATGTATTTTATATTTAAATATATATTTATTTATGTAAATGGAATAATACTAAACATTTTGTTTAGCTGTTTGCTTTTAACTTACCTATATGTCTCTGGATACTTGAAACATTTACATGAGAGTGCACAAGGATCATTTAATTTAGGATAAAGATGATGGTTTAATTCAGTGGAGAAGATGAATGTGAGAAATGACAAGATAAGAAAAAGGGCTTTAAGTTTCCAGGGCAACAAATTGTGGAGGAACTAATAAAAGATCTAGTGAGTAAAGTTTCTTAAATAGATTCTTCTAGTGCCATCTCCGACCTCATAGGTGTCTAGAGTTGACCTGGGTGATTAACTTCTGTCCTTCCTGGTAGACAGGGGAGGGGGGATAACTTTATAAATTTATGCCCTTCTTTTAGGCAAATAGGGAAAGGGCAGAGAGCTTTTCTTATCTCTGTTTTTTCTCACTTGCCTTCAGCTCAAAACAAGCCTTATGCCAAAGTGGCATATTTTGGGGTGGCGTATTCTGCTCCTCTTTCACTGTTGATGACAGGGAAAAAAATTCATGCCTAGCTCACTTGTAGACTGCTGCTGTACTCTAGCTTCCCAGGGGGTGACTCTGAAAGACAGGAATGAGGGATGATCATTCCAGTAAGCAGAACATTGAGCAGTACATTTGGTATTGATGCTGATGATGATAAGTAGTCATCAGCTCAGCCTGGAGGGGGAAGTGCTCGTAAGTAAGAATATACATAAATTTCTGGGAAATCACAAGTCACTTGACTGGTTCATCAACGGTCTGGAACAAACAAGATAGAAATATTATAAGACCAAGGACAAGGCGGTCTGGGAAAGTAACACCTGAATGAACTTACACAAGTAAGCACAAAATGTGTGGATCTTTGTGTCTTATTCACATCAATGCCTGAAGGAGAACATCTACCTAGGAGGAAGCACTGAACACCTGTGTGGATGTAATCATGCATATAATGGAGGTCAGCCTGCCTCTCTCCTCAGTTACCCCATGAACATAATGGGCCTATGAACAACATGGCATAGTAATGGAAATGGAAGCTATTCATGAGCCCAACTACAGTTCACCTAGCTGCTGCCACTGCTACTACAGATTTGACTTGTCAGTATTAAGGACTGAATCTGAGCCCTCAATATGGTACCATTCCTCAAGGGGGCCAACCGGTTACGTGAGACAATATATCTGATTAAATCAGATATTGCAGGTATGAGTTTGCCTTCATTACCCTCAGTGCATCAGCCAGCAACACCAGGCTGTGCTAAATATTCCTCCTCCATATTCCTCAGTATCTCAGCAAAACCTTATCACTAACCATACTGCATTCTAATTTTCTGTGTATATTTCAACCAAGCTGCCAATTTCTTGATGGCAGACTCTAGGTGTTATTTTTCATGAGTTTCCTAGCCCTATTACAGGGCCAGACCGTACACCACATGCTTTATAAATATTTGGTAAGTAAATGAATAAGTTAAAAAAACTCGTGCAAACACCGAAATGAGGGATACTAAGAGCTATAACTGGGGCAGTGGCAGTGGGTTTAGAGAATCCTCTGTCCTTTGTCCATCAGTCCATGCATGCCCCTGTCACAGTCACCACAGCAAGATTAGATAGCCTAAATGTAAAATAGATAGTGGGAAGCAGCTGCATAGCACAGAGAGATCAGCTTGGTGCTTTGTGACCACCTAGAGGGGTGGGATAGGGAGGGTGGGAGGGAGATGCAAGAGACAGGGGATAAGAGGATATATGTATACATATAGCTGATTCACTTTGTTATACAGCAGAAACAAACACAACATTGTAAAGCAATTATACTCCAATAAATATGTTAAAAAAAAAAAAAAGACTAGGTAACCTTTCAAAACCATACTAGGATCAGGGTAGAAGGAGAATCAGACCAGACAGTAATTTGGTTGGTGAAACTATTTTATTATTTATTCGTTATTAATCACCATGATTATCAAAACGACACAAAAGCCTACTATTAAAAATCTGTCATGGGTCTGATACTATACACAGAAATCCTAAAGATGCCACCAGAAAACTACTAGAGCTAATCAATGAATTTGGTAAAGTAGTAGGATGCAAAATTAATACACAGAAATCTCTTGCATTCCTATACACTAATAATGAAAAATCAGAAAGACAAATTAAGGAAACACTCCCATTTACCACTGCAGAAAAAAGAATAAAATACCTAGGAATAAACCTACCTAAGGAGGCAAAAGACCTGTATGCAGAAAACGATGACACTGATGAAAGAAATCAAAGATGATACGAACAGATGGAAAGATATATCATGTTCTTGGACAGGAAGAATCAACACTGTGAAAATGACTATACTACCCAAAGCAATCTACAGATTCAATGCAATCCCTATCAATTTACCAATGTCATTTTTCACAGAACTAGAACAAAAAATTTCACAATTTGTATGGAAACACAAAAGACCCCAAATAGCTAAAGCAATCTTGAGAAAGAAAAACGGAGCTGGAGGAATCAGGCTCCTTGACTTCAGAATAAACTACAAAGCTACAGTAATCAAGACAGAATGGTACTGGCACAAAAACAGAAATAAGATCCATGGAACAGGATAGAAAGCCCAGAGATAAACCCATGCACATATGGTCACCTTATCTTTGACAAAGGAGGCAAGAATATACAATGGAAAAAGACAGCCTCTTCAATAAGTGTTGCTGGGAAAACTGGACAGCTACATGTACAAGAATGAAATTAGAACACTCCCTAACACCATACACAAAAATAAACTCAAAATGGATTAAAGACCTAAATGTAAGGCCAGAAACTATAAAACTCTTAGAGGAAAATATAGGCAGAACACTCTATGACAAATCACAGCAAGTTCCTTTTTGACCCACCTCCTAGAGTAATGGAAATAAAATCAAAAATAAACAAATGGGACCCAATGAAACTTAAAAGCTTTTGCACAGCAAAAGAAACCATAAACAAGACAAAAAGACAACCCTCAGAATGGGAGAAAATATTTGCAAATGAAGCAACTGACAAAGGATTAATCTCCAAAATATACAATCAGCTCATGCAGCTCAATATCAAAAAAAACAAACAACCCAATCCAAAAATCGGCAGAAGACCTAAACAGACATTTCTCCAAAGAAGATATACAGATTGCCAACAAACACATGAAAAGATGCTCAACATCACTAATCATTAGAGAAATGCAAATCAAAACCACAATGAGGTATCACCTCACACCGGTCATAATGGCCATCATCAAAAAATCTAGAAACAATAAATGCTGGAGAGGGTGTGGAGAATAGGGAACCCTCTTGCACTGTTGATGGGAATGTAAATTGATACAGCCACTATGGAGAACAGTATGGAGGGTCCTTAAAAAACTAAAAATAAAACTACCATATGACCCAGCTATCCTATTACTGGACATATACCCTGAGAAAACCATAATTCAAAAAGTTACACATACCACAATGTTCATTGCAGCATTATTTACAATAGCCAAGATATGGAAGCAACCTAAGTGTGCATCAACAGATGAATGAATAAAGAAGATGTGGCACATATATACAGTGGAATATTAGCCATAAAAAGGAAGGAAACTGAGTTATTTGTAGTGAGGTGGATGGACCTAGTATCTGTCATACAGAGTGAAGTAAGTCAGAAAGAGAAAAATACCGTATGCTAATACACATATATGGAATCTAAAACAATGGTACTGATAAACCTAGTGGCAAGGCAGGAATAAGGACACAGACATAGAGAACGGACTTGAGGACACAGGGCCGGAAGGCGAAGCTGGGATGAAGTGAGAGCATGGCATCGACATATATACACTACCAAATGTAAAATGGATAGCTAGAGGGAAGCTGCTGCCTAGCACAGGGAGATCAGCTGGATGCTTTGTGATGACCTAGAGGGGTGGGATAGGGAGGGTGCGAGGGAGGCTCAAGAGGGAGGGGATATGGGGATATATGTATACATATAGCTGATACACTTTGTTGTACAGCAGAAACTAACACAACATTGTAAAGCAATTATACTCCAATAAAGATATAAAAATAAAAAATCTGTCATATGTTTCCATAGCACTAGTACCTAGCAGAGTGCCTGGCATGAGACAAACACTCTATATATGTCTGTAGAATGAATGACTCAATGTCCAAATTAATGAATGAAAGGCAGCATGGAATATTGAAAGTACTATGGGCTTCACAGACAGGTGGACCTGGATTTTATTCCCAGCTCTACCATTTAATATCTATGTAACTTTGAAGCTAAAATATAAATAATAATACCTTCTGAATTACTTGGTTGAAAGCATCAGAAAACCATCCCAAACAATCACAATCAAAAACAAACAAACAAATACATGGGGAATTTCATTGACTTGCATAATTGGGAAATTCAAGTAGTGGAAATCCCTTCAGCTCTATTTGCACCCAAGGAATCAAATGATATGACTGAAAATCTGAAGACCAACCTCTGCATAGTTTTATTCTCAGACAACTTTTCTCCACGTGGTGGCAAGATGGCTGCTAGATGCTCCAAGCTTCCATGGTTTATATAGCTCATGTTCCAAAAAAAGAACAACAAAAATGTTCCCTTTCTCAGCAGTTGTCTGCATCAAACCCAGAAAAGGTTCTCACTGGTACTTCTGGGATACCTGCCCATTCGACTAATCATTGTATCCAAACCTTGGAAAAGGGTGTGGAGGCCAGTGAAAGCACATGAAGAATTACTTAAGTTTGGGGAGAGACAATTCACTAAAGGAAAAATTTCCAAGCAGACAGAGAGTAACATATTTGCACTATAATTATCTTTCAGCACTGATGTGATGATTAACAGCAAAATCCCATGTAAAGCACTTACTAAATAGTAATAAACACTCAACAAATAGTAGCTTTATTAATAACAGAGCTTTTAGGGGAATGGAGTTCAATGTAATTACAAGAATTACACACTCAATTTGAATTTTCTCCTTATTTGAATACAACAAAAACCCACTTATTTTTAAATGTTGACTTTTGTGTGTCATACTGCCGTAATTTAAAAAACAGAAAATTATTGGTATCATTGAAAACTAAGGAAGAGAAACTGGTGGTTAAAAATTCTGAATATTTAGAGTTAGGCTATTTGATATCATTATCAAATTGGCTCATATAGTCAGCTTTCCTCTCTTGCTTATTTGCTGATTTAAAGAAAGAAAAGAAAGGACTCCAAATGCAATTTGGTATACAGAATTGGACCCTGGAACAGAAAAGAACATTACTGCAAAAACTGGTGAAATCTAAATAAAGTCTGTAAATTAGTTAAGTGATATTCCAATGTTAATTTCATTTTGATAAATGAATCATGGTTATATAAGATGTTAATATTGGAGGAAGCTGAGTAAAGGGTATTTAGGAACTCCTTGTTTCATCTTTGAAAACTTTCTACAAATCTAAAATTATTTTAAACTAAAAAGTTTTTTTAAGGCAAATATGAAAAGAGAAAAGTACTTGGAGGACACGCAAAGTGGAGCACACAGCAAAAAAAGACAAGTTCCTGCTCTCAAGGACCTTGTAGTCCTATTGAGGCAGGAAATGACCTTGAAATAATTTATGAAACAATATTTCATCCCATGATACAGGCAGTGTTACACAGTGATGAAGACGACAGACTGCCTGTTTCTGCCACTTACTAGCTGTGTGATACTGGGTAAGTTACTTAAACTCTACACCTCAGTTTCTTCATCAATAAAAGGGGGTGATAATAATAGTACCTACCACAGGGTTGTTTTGAGGACTTAACAATATGTAAAACACTTAGAGCTGAGTACATGGTAAACTTTATAATAATGTTTGCTATTATGATTATATTATAAAGTACAAAAATAAACGGCACTTCCAAACTGGAAAGCCAGAAGTAAAACTGTCACTGTTTGCAGATAACATGATACTATACATAGAAAATCCTAAAGACATCGCTAAAAAACTACTAGAGCTCATCAGTGAATTCAGTAAATTGCAGGATACAAAATTAATATATAGAAATCTGTTGCATTTCTATACACTAACAATGAACTATCAGAAAGAGAAATTAAGGAAATAATCCAATTTACAATTGCATTGAAAAGAATAAAATACCTAGGAATAAGCCTACCTAAGGAGGCAAAAGACCTATACTCAGAAAACTGTAAGACACTGATGAAAGAAACTGAAGATGACAAAAACAGATGGAAAGATTTACCATGTTCTTGTATTGGAAGACTTAATATTCTTAAAATGACCATACTACCTAAGGTAATCTACAGATTTAATGCAATTCCTATCAAAATACCCATTACACTTTACATAGAACTAGAACAAATAATCCTAAAACTTATATGGAACCACAAAAGACCCTGAATTCCCAAAGCTATCTTAAGGAAAACAAACAAACAAAAACCAAAGCTGGAGGTATCATGCTCCCTGACTTCAGATTATATTACAAAGTTACAGTATTCAAAACAGTACAGTACTGGCACAAAAATAGACACATAGATCAATGGAGCAGAATAGAAGGCCCAGAAATAAACCCACATACTAATGGTCCATTAATCTGTGACAAAGGGGGTAATAATATACAATGGAGAAAAGAGATCCTCTTCAATAAGTGGTGCTGGGGAAACTGGACAGCAACATGTAAAAGAATGAAATTAGAACATTCTCTAACACCATATACAAAAATAAACTCAAAATGGATTAAAGCCCTAAATGTAAGACCTGAATCCCTAAAACTCCTGGTTGAAAACATAGATGGAACACTCTTTGATATAAATTGTAGAAATATGTTCCTGGATCTGTCTCCTAAAGCAAAGGAAACAAAAGCAAAAATAAACAAATAGGACCTAATTAAACTTAGAAGTTTTTGCACAGCAAAGGAAACCATCGACAAAATGAAAAGACAACCTACGGAATGGGAGAAAATATTTGCAAATAATATGACTGATAAGGGGTTAATATCCAAAACATTGAAACAGCTCTTACAACTCAACATCAAAAGAACAAACAACCATGTCAAACAATGGGTAGAAGACCTGAATAGACACTTCTCCAAAGGAGACATACAGATGGCCAACAGGCATATGAAAAGATGCTTAACATCACTAATTATCAGAGAAATGTAAATCAAAACCACAATGAGGTATCACCTCACACCTGTCACAATGGCTATCATCAAAAAGTCTACAAATAACAAATGTTGGAAGGATGTGGAGAAAAGGGAATCCTTATACACTGTTGGTGGGAATGTAAAGTGATGCAGTCACTATGGTAAACAGTACGGAGGTTCCTCAAAAAACTAAAAGTAGAAATACTCTTGGTTAGATATCTGGAAAAAAAATGAAAACACTAATTCGAAAATATACTTGCACCCCAATGTTCACAGCAGCGCTATTTATGATAGCCAAGACATGGAAGCAACCCAAGAGCCCATCAACAGATGACTGGATTAAGAAGACGTGGTATATACACATGGAATATTACTTTATATATAATGGAATATTACTCAGCCATAAAAAAAGAATTAAATACTGCCATTTGCAGCAACTTGGATGGACCTAGAGAATATTATGCTCAGTGAAATAAGTCAGACAAAGACAAATACTGTATGTTATCTCTTATATGTGGAATCTAAAAAATAATACAAATGAATGTATACACAAAACTGAAACATATTCATAGATATAAAAAACAAACTTGTGGTTACCAAAGAGGAAAGGGAAGGGAGGAGGGACAAATTAGGAGTATGGGATTACCAGATACAAACTACTGTATATAAAATAGATAAGCAACAAAGATATACTATATAGCACAGGGAATTATAGCCATTATCTTGTAATAACCTACAATGGAGCATAATCGGCAAAAATACTGAATTATTATGCTGTACACCTGAAACTAACACTAACTTGATTTAATATTGTAAATCAAGTATACTTCAATTTTTTTAAAAAAATAGATAGCATTATCCTTTGTTTCCAGGATGTAGAAATGACCAATTTTGCTACTAATGTTGCTTTAAAAAGTGTTTTGATTTAAGAAGTCTTTAGTTTCTCTGAGTAGTATAACTTTGTGAGAGCTTCCTTTAGACATAAGTAATTTGGGGTTCTTTTCCACTGCACACATTTATTAAAAGGGGTTTTCACTGCTTTCATGTCTACCAGTTGTGAATGAGGTTCCTGTTTGGCTGCACTGTTTCCAGCATTTGTTAGTTGTGTATGTGAGAGAGTCAGGAGGAAAAGTTTGTGAAGGAGGAAAAGTTTCCACACACTAGGAAGGCCCTTCACTGGTGGAGATGGGGGGTGGGCAGAGTGGGGGGAAGCTTTGGAGCCACAGAGGAGAGCGCAGCAATAGGGGTGCAGAGGACAAAGCAGAGGGATTCCCGCACAGAGGGTCAGTGCCGACCAGCACTCACCAGCCCGAGAGGCTTGTCTGCTCACCTGCCAGGGTGGGTGGGGGCTGGGAGCTGAGGCTCTGGCTTCGGAGGTCAGATCCCAGGGAGAGGACTGGGGTTGGCTGCATGAACACAGCCTGAAGGGGACTAGTGCGCCACAGCTAGCCGAGAGGGAGTCCGGGAAAAATTCTGGACCTGCCTAAGAGGCAAGAGACCATTGTTTCAGGGTGCGCGAAGAGAGGAGATTCAGAGCACCGCCTAAATGAGTTTCAGAGGCAGGCGCGAGCCATGGCTATCAGCGTGGATACCAGAGACTGGCAAAAAATGCTAACGCTGCTGCTGCAGCCACCAAGAAGCCTGTGTGCGAGCACAGGTCACTATCCACACCTCCCCTCCCGTGAGCCTGTGCAGCCCGCCACTGCCAGGGTCCCGTGATCCAGGCACCACTTCCCCGGGAGAACACACAGCATGCCTCAGGCTGTTGCAACTTCATGCAGGCCTCTGCCGCCGCAGGCTCACCCCGCATTCGGTACCCTTCCCTCCACCTGGCCTGAGTGAGCCAGAGCCCCCGAATCAGCTGCTACTTTAACCTCACCCTCTCTGGGCGGGGAACAGACACCCTCAGGTGACCTACACACAGAGGTGGGGCCAAATCCAAAGCTGAACCCCAGGAGCTGTGCAAACAGAGAAGAGAAAGGGAAATTTCTCCATGTAGCCTCAGGAGAAGCAGATTATATTTCCACAAGCAACTTGATGTATCCTGCATCTGTGGAATACCTCAATAGACAATGAATCATCCCCAAATTGAGGCAGTGGACTTTGGGAGAAAATGTAGACTTGGGGTTTGCTGACTGCAACTGATTTGTTTCCGGTTTTATGTTTATCTTAGTTTAGTATTTAAAACTTATTATCATTGGTAGATTTGTTTACTGGTTTGGTTGCTGTCTTCTTTTTATTTTTTTTATTATTTTTTAATTTTAATAGTATTTTTAAATTTTTTACCTTAATAACTTTATTTTCTTTTTTTATTTTTATTCTCCCTTTTCTTCTGAACTGTGTGGCTGACAGGGACTTGGTGCTCCAGCCGGGTGTCAAGCCTGAGCCTCAGAGTTAGAAGAGCAGAGTTCAGGACATTGGATCACCAGACACCTCCTGGCCCCACATAATATCAATCAGTAACACCTCTCTCAGAGATATATGTCTCAATGCTAAGACCCAGCTCCACTCCAACCAGAAAGCTCCAGTGCTGGACACCCCATGACAAACAACTAACAAGACAGGAACACAACCCCACCAATTAGCAGAGAGGCCGCCTAAAATCATAACAAGTGCACAGACACCCCAAAAGACACCACCAGACTTGGTCCTGCCTACCAGAAAGACAAGTTCCAGCCTCATCCCCCAGAACACAGGCGCTAGTCCCCTCCACCAGGAAGCCTACACAACGCACTGAACAAAACTTAGCCACTGGGGGCAGACACCAAAAACAATGGGAACTATGAACCTGAAGCCTGTGACAAGGAAACCCCAAACACAGTAAGTTAAGCAAAATGAGAAGACAGAAATACACAGCAGATGAAGGAGCAAGGTAAAAACACACCAGACCAAACAAATGAAGAGGAACTAGGCAATCTACCTGAAAATGAATTCAGAGTAATGATAGTAAAGATGATACAAAACCTTGGAAATAGAATGGAAAAATACAAGAAATGTTTAACAAGGACCTAGAAGAACTAAAGAGCAAACAAACTATGATAAACAACACAATAAGTGAAATTAAAAATTCTCTAGAAGGAATCAATAGCAGAATAACTGAGGCAGAAGAACAGACAAGTGACTTGGAAGATAAAATACTGGAAATAACTACCACAGACCAGAATAAAGAAAAAAAGAATGAAAAGAATAGAGGACAGTCTCAGAGACCTCTGAGACAACATTAAACACGCCAACATTCTAATTATAGGAGTCCCCAGAGGAAGAGAAAAAGAAAGAGTCTGAGAAACTATTTGAAGAGATTACAGTTGAAAACTTCCCTAATATGAGAAAGGAAATAGTCAAGTTCAGGAAGTGCAGAGAGTCCCATACAACATAAATCCAAGGAGAAACACACCAAGACACATATTAATCAAACTATCAAAAATTAAATACAAAGAAAAAAATTAAAAGCAGCAAGGGAAAAGCAGCAAATAACACACAAGGGAATCCCCATAAGGTTAACAGCTGATCTTTCAGCAGAAACTCTGCAAGCCAGAAGGGACTGGCAGGACATATTTAAAGTGATGAAAGGGAAAAACCTACAACCAAGATTAGTCTACCCAGCAAGGATCTCCTTCAGATTCGACAGAGAAATTAAAATCTTTACAAACAAGTAAAAGCTAAGAGAATTCAGCACCACTAAACCAGCTTTACAACAAGTGCAAAAGGAACTTCTCTAGGCAGGAAATACAAGAGAAGGAAAAGACCTACAAAAACAAACCCAAAACAGTTACGAAAATGGTAATAGGAACACACGTATCAATAATTACCTTAAATGTAAATAGATTAAATGCTCCAACCAAAAGACAGAGGCTTGCTGAATGGATACAAAAACAAGATCCATATATATGCTGTCTACAAGAGACCCACTTGAGACCTAGTGACACATACAGACTGAAAGTGAGAGGATGGAAAAAGATATTCCATGCAAATTGAGATCAAAAGAAAACTGGAGTAGCAATTCTCATATCAGACAAAAAAGACTTTAAAATAAAGACTATTACAAGAGACAAAGAAGGACACTACATAATGATCAAGGGATCAATCCAAGAAGAATATATACCAATTGTAAATATTTATGCACCCAACATAGGAGCACCTCAATACATAAGGCAATTGCTAACAGCCATAAAAGGGGAAATCAACAGTAACACAATCATAGTAGGGGACTTTAACACCCCACTTTCACCAATGGACAGATCAACAAAAATGAAAATAAATAAGGAAACACAAGCTTTAAATGACACATTAAACAAGATAGACTTAATTGATATTTATAAGACATCCCATCCAAAACCAACAGAATACACTTTCTTCTCAAGTGCTCATGGAACATCCTCCAGGATAGATCATATCTTGGGTCACAAATCAAGCCTTGGTAAATTTAAGAAAATTGAAATCGTATCAAGTATCTTTTCCGACCACAACGCTATGAGACTAGATATCAGTTACAGGAAAATAAATTGTAAAAAACACAAAAAACATAGAGGCTAAACAATATGCTACTAAATAACCAAGAGATCACTGAAGAAATCAAAGAGGAAATCAAAAAATACTTAGAAACATATGACAATGAAAACACGATGACCCAAAACCTATGGGATGCAGCAAAAGCAGTTCTAGGAGGGAAGTTTATAGCAAGAAAATCCTAACTCAAGAAATAAGAAAAATCTGAAATAAAAAACCTAACCTTACACCTAAAGCTATTAGAGATAAAAGAAGAAAAAATTCCCAAAGTTAGCAGAAGGAAAGAAATCATAAAAATCAGATCAGAAATAAATGAAAAAGCAATGAAGGAAACAATAGCAAAGATCAATAAAACTAAAAGCTAGTCTTTGAGAAAATAAGCAAAATTGATAAACCATTAGCCAGACTCATCAAGAAAAAAAGGGAAAAGACTCAAATCAACAGAATTAGAAATGAAGAGGAGAAGTAACAACTGACACTGCAGAAATACAAAGGATCATGAGAGATTACTACAAGCAACTATATGCCAATACAATGGACAACCTGGAAGAAATGGACAAATTCTTAGAAAAGCACAACCTTCCAAGACTGAACCAGGAAGAAATAGAAAATATAAACAGACCAATCACAAGCACTGATATTGAAATTATGATTAAAAACCTTCCAACAAACAAAAGCCCAGGACCAGATGGTTTCACAGGGAAATTCTATCAAACATTTAAAGAAGAGCTAACACCTATCCTTCTCAAACTCTTCCAAAATATAGCAGAGGGAGGAACACTCCCAAACACACTCTAAGAGGCCACCATCACCCTGATACCAAAACCAGACAAAGATGTCACAAAAAAAGAAAACTACAGGCCAATATCACTGATGAACATAGATGCAAAAATCCTCAACAAAATACTAGCAAACAGAATCCAACAGCACATTAAAAGGATCATACACCATGATCGAGTGGATTTTATCCCAGGAATGCAAGGATTCTTCACTATATGCAAATAAATTAATGTGATAAACCATATTAACAAATTGAAGGAGAAAAACCATATGATCATCTCAATAGATGCAGAAAAAGCTTTTGGCAAAATTCAACACCCATTTATGACAAAAACTCTCCAGAAAGTAGGCATAGAGGGAACTTACGTCAACATAATAAAGGACATATAAGACAAACCCACAGCCAACATCGTTCTCAATGGTGAAAAACTCAAACCATCTCCACTAAGATCAGGAACAAGACAAGGTTGCCCACTCTCACCACTTATTCAACATAGTTTTGGAAGTTTTAGCCACAGCAATCAGAGAATAAAAAGAAATAAAAGGAATCCAAATCGGAAAAGAAGTGAAACTCTCACTGTTTGCAGATGACATAATACTATACATAGAGAATCCTAAAGATGCTAACAGAAAACTACTAGAGCTAATCAATGAATTTGGTAAAGTAGCAGGATACAAAGTTAATGCACAGAAATCTCTTGCATTCCTATACACTAATTATGAAAAATCTGAAAGAGAAATTAAGGAAACACTTCCATTTACTGCTGCAACAAAAAGAATAAAATACCTGGAATAAACCTACCTAAGGAGGCCAAAGACCTCTATTATATTTTTCAGCTCCAGCATATTTGGGGAGTTTCCCATGACTTATTATAGTAAAAAAGCCGCGTGCTCTCTCAAGAAATGTGTATTCTATATAATGACAAAATGAATAGGTAGTGTGATATGACACAAAAAGCACTGGACTGGGAGTCAGGACTACTATTAACTGGCTGTGTGAGCCTTGGAGAAATAAGTGAACCTGTTGTCTTGGCTTCAGTTTCATCTTCAGGAAAATTGAAGTAAATGGACTAGAATCTCTAGGTCATGGGTCTTTAATTGCTATATGTAGCATAACCATTATGTGTGCTGAGGACCAAACTAGCCCAAGTGGTGGCTGGTCAGCAGCCAGTGTCAGGGTGATTGGAAGAGAAAGAGTGGAGAAAGTGATTTCCAAGTTGAAGGCCAGCTTTGGAGAAACCTGCAACTACAGAAGGTGAAGCATGGTAAGTATGGTAGATGAACAGGCAAGCCCATGCCTGAAGTTTTTTTTTTGTTTAATATTTTTTCATGTAATTCAAGAGGAATTCAAGTGATGTTGACCACTAAGAAAAGAAATAATCTGATTAAAGGGAGACTTGAAGAGGGAATTCTCAGGGCTCCACTAATGTACCTGGAAGGTGAGGGAGTGGAGCACAGGCTTTACGATGGCCACCGACCCAATCACAGCAGAGCATTTCCACTTGCCACTCCTCCCATCATTCCCCTCTATGACTTTGGAGACTGTTACAAAATGTTTGCTTAATAGTGATTTGAGTATTTGTACCTTTTACGTACTTTTCCATGCATTTCAAATTTTTTAAAAATTATGTTAAGATAAAATATGTCCTGAATAATGCTCCCCAAATTTTTAAACTGAGAAGACATGTCTAAGTAGCAATTTGATTCTGGCAAATAAAGTGTGTTAAATTTAAAATTTCATGGGTCAAATTTATACAGAAGACAGGTGGGAGAAAAATCCTTTGAAAAACAAACACATTGTGTGCTTCCTGCCAATAAAAACATAATACTTCCTCATTGTCATTAATAAAAGATAATACTTTCAAAGTTCTGTAGACACT
Source organism: Tursiops truncatus (assembly GCF_011762595.2). Lineage (NCBI taxonomy): Eukaryota > Metazoa > Chordata > Mammalia > Artiodactyla > Delphinidae > Tursiops > Tursiops truncatus. Next base: position 30,885,621 of record NC_047041.1, read on the forward strand.
AAAAAGAAAGAAAACACTCAAATGCGTCACCTATTTCCACATTCAAGTCTGAGAAGCTATATAAATTTCTCCAGCCTGTGGCAAAAAACACCAAACCAACCATAAGTCCGAGAGCAATCATCTCTGGACAGCAGCTATGCAGCTGGCCGTGCTGACCGTGCTGTACGCTGTGAGTGTGCTGCCTGGCACCCTGGCCCTGCCGCTTCCCCAGAAGGCAGGAGGCATGAGTGAGCTGCCGTGGGAACAGGCTCAGGTATGTCACTGGCCCACTCACCTGGGCCTCCACAGGCTCACCATCAGCATTAGGAAGTATGTTTTTCAATTTTAATAATTTTTCTGATTATATAGGTAATATATGTTTTAATCAAGTAGCTGTTAAGAGCAAGCTTTGGAGCCTTCCCAAAGTGGATTCAAGTTCCATCTCCTCCACTCAACTGTGTAGATGAACACAGGAATGTTATTAAACTTCTCTGAGCTTCAGTTTTCTAATTTGGAAGTTGGATAATATAATGATATCAACCAAATGGGGGTGTTGTGAAGCACTTTACAGAGTACCTGGGACATTCAACAAATTGAAGTCCTTATTGCTACTATTATTTATTGTAACTTGAGATTTTTCTCATAATGAGCAAAGTGTTGCCTCTTAAGATGAGGACTGCTTGTGATGGAGAGACTTGAAAAGAAAAAATGAGGGTATAAGTTGCAGTCCTCCCACTGACAAGCCAATGATGATGGGCAAGGCATGAACTTCTGACTTTGTTTTCTCATATATCTAATAGAGACAATAATACTGTGTTTTATACCTCACAGGATTATTCTAGAGAATAAAGGAAGTGGTAACAATACCAATTATCATGTATGTAACAATTGCAGATTATAAAGTACTTCATATATATTGTGTCATTGAATCCTTAGCTCTATCCTGGGAAAAAGAAGAAACGAAAGTAAGGTTAATTCACATACTTACTAACTGTAGAGATAAGAATCAAGGACAAGTTCTGGTTCAAAAATCATGTTCTTTCCAATATACTACTTAATAAGTAGTCTAATAAGTGTAAGTAATTATTACCTGGTAAAATAATGGGACATCTACTCCTAAGTATTGTTTATAAATTTAAGCCTTAAGCATAAGAAAAGCTGTGTTTTATTTCACACTAACTTTGACTTTTTAAAAGTCCATCTAATACATTGGACTGAACCATATGAAATCAGTGATATTTGACAGGTTTTTTTTTCTCCAAAGGAGCAATTTCATATGGGTCCACCTAATGGACTCTACAGAAGGAGTACACTTGCAAGAGTATTGAGTCCCTTTACCCATGGTGCACGTTGCCAATAAACCAGAGGGAGGTTCTCTAGGTTTAAAGGAAGGCAGGAAAATTCATCTTAAGGATGCAGAGAGATTTCTTACAAAGGGTGTCTTTGTAAAGCCTGTAGCTCTGGAAGGGAAAAAAATGAGGTATTTGTTTTCAAATCAGGGATTAATTGCTAATTGTCATGGGTGAACAATAAGTGTTTGTTGTATTGAATGAAATACAGTCGTTGGTAACAGGAAGACAGAGCACAATATTGCTAAGTTTACTTATATAAAGTGCATACTCCTAAGCGGTTCTCAGACAAGTAAACATTACCACCTACTCCAAATTAGATTGCAAATGAGTGAGCCAATGTTTAAATCATTTCAAAGATATTATCACACATTATATAACACTATACATTTTTCTGATGAAATGGGCTTTGGAATCATAACACAAGTTCAAATACCAGCCCCTTTGGTTACTCATGGGGTGACCTCGTGCAACTTATTTCACTCTCCTGAGCCATGATTCTTCAAATGTGAAACAGGAAAATAATGCCATACCTTACTTCACAGGGTGGTTATGAGGTTTAAATGAGATAAGTAATGTAAAGCTCCTGTTATAGTCCCTGGCACTACTAAGTGCTTAATAAAAGTCCTTTGCTGCTGTTGTTATTTCATTCACTTTCTATTTTTTCCTATTTAGGCTGCTGGACTGCCATCCTCACACCCATTCACTAGTGTCCTTTAAGAAATTCCCAGGGACCCAATTGCCCATGGAATACACCTGAGAGACCTGCTTTATCCTGCAGTCTCACAAAGAGGGTTTTATTAAGGAGTTAGCCATGGAAAGAGCACTGGCCTGGCAGTCAAGAAACTCAGAGCCAGTTCTGCTACTAACTTAACATGTGACCCCAGGGCAAATCATTTAGTTACTAAGAGTTCTGATTTCTTCACCTGGAGAATACGTATATAAAACAAAATAATGTCATAATAACCTTTCCCAGGACTAAAATATTAAGACCTTTAACCTCAGCTGGGATCTGATCTCCAGAGAATTTTAGAAAGAGCTGGGTGACTTTGGATCTCCCCATAGGGTCTCTGATGCCAAGGGGAGGTCTCAGCTGTGCCCCTTGAGGGCACACTGGGCACTCTTCCTGATTGGCTATTACAAACAAGTCTATGTTTTATAAAGTATACAGTGTGTTTCTCTTCAAAACGTTTAATGGGATAAAAGAAAAATGGAGGGACTCTTTTGCTCATGAAATGAAATGGCAGTGCTTCATCATCAATATTAAGTTTTCTTTTCATTAATGCACTCTTGTTTTACTTGTTTACTATGTAAGTATTCTGCCTTCACACTACTATTTGGGTCCACAGGAGTCAGAAGCAAAGATGTGCAGACTTCTGAGCTAAAAGAAGACAATAAACAAGAATTATAGATCAATTACTCTCTTTCCAATAGGACTATCTGAAAAGATTTTATCCATCTGATTCAAAAATAAGGGACCCCAATAGTTTAGAAGTCAAACTCAAGCAGATGCAAAAATTTTTTCGCCTGCCTATAACTGGAACATTAAGCTCCCACATTATAGAAATCATGCGGAAGCCCAGATGTGGAGTGCCAGATGTTGCAGAATATTCCCTATTCCCAGATCGCCCAAAATGGACTTCCAAAGTGGTCACCTACAGGTTAGTTTTGCTTTGGCTCATTTTAGCAAAAACAGTAAAGCCTATGTCCTAAAAGGTCAAACATTGTTTTCTTGTTTTCTACCAGGATCGTGTCATATACTCGAGACTTACCACATGTCATAGTGAATCAATTAGTGGCAAAGGCCTTCAACGTGTGGAGCAAAGAGATCCCACTGAGCTTCAAGAGAGTTAGCTGGGGAATTGCTGATATCATGATTGGCTTTGCAAGAGGAGGTAGGGAAGATTCCTGCAGGCTGATCCTGTGTGCTATTTTGCTTGTTATTTATATCAGTGCCCTCCTCTTTCTGGGATTTAAAAATCTTTAAAGAGATATAGATAGATGATAGATGATAGATAGATAGATAGATCATCTCATTAAAGATCAATGTTCTTACACTTTTTCTAGTCCATTAACTTCGAGCCACTTTTTTTTTTTTTTTTTTTTTGCGGTATGCGGGCCTCTCACTGTTGTGGCCTCTCCCGTTGCGGAGCACAGGCTCCGGACGCGCAGGCTCAGCGGCCATGGCTCACGGGCCCAGCCGCTCTGCGGAATGTGGGATCTTCCCGGACCGGGGCACGAACCCGTGTCCCCTGCATCGGCAGGCGGACTCTCAACCACTGCGCCACCAGGGAAGCCCTCGAGCCACTTTTTACAGCAGAAGATGGCAAACTATGGCCCATGAGCCAAATCTGTAAATAGTTATTAGAACACAGCCATGGTCCTTCAATTACCTATTGTCTATGAGTGCTTTGGGGCTACAATGGCAGACTTTAGCAATTCCGACAGAGGTCTTCAAGTCCACAAATCTGGTCCTTCACAGAAAATGTTTGCCAACCTCTGTTTTGTAACATGAATCATGATATACATATATATTTATGGGACAGTTTAAAATATATCTAACTAACATCAACATTAAACCAAAAGAAGAGGTTACAACTTCCAAAGGCCTTAAGTGGTCTCCAAGAAGTGAACAGTCCCTGTGGCTTATTGCCAACACCCTTCATGTAGTAAAAAGTAGAAAATAGAGAACTTTCATATTAAAGGGCTTAAGGAGATATAACCCATATACATGAACTGCTATTAATTGCTGGTGTTTCATGGTGCAAATTTAGAGGAAAATGTTGGTCTTTTTGGCCTGCTTTAATGTTAAACTTCCTGGGTGCTGTGAATTTAGCCGAAATTTGAGCTTCAACCACAATATTAACAAGACTGAAGAAAACCTTACAGAAAAGCACTGATCATGGCACTCCATGTTTTTCAAGAACTGGATAAACTGGATATGGCCTGACACCAATTTGAAAATAAATGTCTCTGCATCACAAATAAAAGCACTATCAAAATCTATTTTAAGACACCTTGAGCACAGTTCTTCAAGGGACTGTCTACTACATCCGCAAAGAAAAAGCTGGGTTTTTAAGAAAACGTATATGAAATGGTATGCAGTTATCTGCTGAATCCAGTACTCAAACTCATTGTGCACTCTGCCACCATCCAGCTAAGGAAAATGATCAAACATAACACTTAGATGCCACCATAAGTAGGATGTGAATGTATTTAAAGTCCATATCAGTAAGCTTTCAACATGTGGTGGTTATCAGGGATGAGCAGTGGTTCTGTGAAAGAAAAAGTCCCTGTGACAAATAAACACCCAAACCACCCTGTGTATGCAGCTGACTGCTTGGGGCTAATCTTTCTAACCTCAATAATCATGTACTATAAACTAAAAGATGAAATGACTGGAGATAAATTCAGTCACTAAAGGCAATTACCACTTTTTCTTTCAGCTCACGGGGACCCCGACCCATTTGATGGGCCAGGAAACACACTGGCTCATGCCTTTCCACCTGGGCCAGGCCTGGGAGGAGATGCTCACTTTGATGAGGATGAACGCTGGACTGATGCTAGCAGTATAGGTACAGCATCCCAAATCTCTTCCACTACATATCCTTTTTAAAATCCTGAACTTTTTATACTTAACTATCTTTAATTTGACAATTGAAAGCAATTAATAATAGTTATTGAGCACTTGCTAACTGCCACCTCTGTGCTTTAAATGCATTATTGCATTTAATATGCTCATAATGCTCCATATATAGAAGATAGATACTCAGGCTACAGAGTCAAAAAATGTTGGGTTCAATTTGCTTTACCTCTACCAATTACTCACTTTGTGTCTTTGGGCAAGTTATTTAACTTCTCTGAGCCTCAGTTTCCTTATCTATGAAATGGGACTATAAATAATTCCTACCTCACAGGATTGCTGTTGGAATTAAATGAGATAATGCTTATGCAGTGCTTAGCACAGTGCTTGGTATATATTAATAATTCAATAAATTATAGCCCTTCTATATATATCCCCAAAATAAGTTTTTTAATTGAAGGTGAAAGAGGAGCAGAGACTATGATATTTGAGAAGTATATACAGTTCTGATATTATTCACTGTTTTTCAGAAAGAACCCACACCATAACCCAGCCTATCATATTCATCACTTTACAAAGTAGAAGATCATAGACAAAACAGAAAACTAATGAAGAGAAGCTCTAGATAAATAACCCTAACTGGAGACAATGCTTTTTTTTTTTTTTTTAACATCTTTATTGGAGTATAATTGCTTTACAATGGTGTGTTAGTTTCTGCTTTATAACAAAGTGAATCAGTTATACATATACATATGTCCCCATATCTCTCCCTTCTTGCGTCTCCCTCCTTCCCACCCTCCCTATCCCACCCCACTAGGTGGTCACAAAACATCAGGCTGATCTCCCTGTGCTATGGGGCTGCTTCCCACTAGCTAGCTATTTTACGTTTGGGAGTGTATATATATCCATGCCACTCTCTCACTTTGTCACAGTTTACCCTTCTCCCTCCCCATATCCTCAAGTCCATTCTCTAGTAGGTCTGTGTCTTTATCCCTGTCTTACCCCTAGGTTCTTCATGACATTTTTTTTTCTTAAATTCCATATATATGTGTTAGCATACGGTATTTGTATTTCTCTTTCTGACTTACTTCACTCTGTATGACAGACTCTAGGTCCATCCACCTCATTACAAATAGCTCAATTTCGTTTCTTTTTATGGCTAATATTCCATTGTATATACGTGCCACATCTTCTTTATCCATTCATCCGATGATGGACACTTAGGTTGTTTCCATCTCCGGGCTATTGTAAATAGAGCTGCAATGAACATTTTGGTACATGACTCTTTTTGAATTATGGTTTTCTCAGGGTATATGCCCAGTAGTGGGATTGCTGGGTCATATGGTAGTTCTACTTTGAGTTTTTTAAGGAACATCCATACTGTTCTCCATAGTGGCTGTACTAATTCACATTCCCACCAGCAGTGCAAGAGTGTTCCCTTTCTTCCACACCCTCTCCAGCATTTATTGTTTCCAGATTTTTTGTTGATGGCCATTCTGACTGGTGTGAGATGATATCTCATTGTAGTTTCGATTTGCGTTTCTCTAATGATTAATGATGTTGAGCATTCTTTCATGTGTTTGTTGGCAGTCTGTATATCTTCTTTGGAGAAATGTCGATTTAGGTCTTTTGCCCATTTTTGGATTGGGTTGTTTGTTTTTTTGTTATTGAGCTGCATGAGCTGCTTGTAAATTTTGGAGATTAATCCTTTGTCAGTTGCTTCATTTGCAAATATTTTCTCCCATTCTGAGGGTTGTCTTTTGGTCTTGTTTATGGTTTCCTTTGCTGTGCAAAAGCTTTGAAGTTTCATTAGGTCCCATTTGTTTATTTTTGTTTTTATTTCCATTTCTCTAGGAGGTGGGTCAAAAAGGATCTTGCTGTGATTTATGTCATAGAGTGTTCTGCCTACGTTTTCCTCTAAGAGCTTGATAGTTTCTGGCCTTACATTTAGGTCTTTAATCCATTTTGAGCTTATTTTTGTGTATGGTGTTAGGGAGTGATCTAATCTCATACTTTTACATGTACCTGTCCAGTTTTCCCAGCACCACTTATTGAAGAGGCTGTCCTTTCTCCACTGTACATTTTTTAAAAAGTGGCTACTGGTTACTGGCCCTGAAAGTGAAATGAGTACTCGTGTTTGGCAATGGGAATTCACCACTACAGTGATGCCTTGCCGTGAAAATCTAACCTATGTAAAATTATGACACTGCTTCCGTTTCACATCTTGCATACCTTTTTCATTCTTCCTTCTTCCCACTCAAGGTAAGCTAAAGACAGCTTCCTTCAATCTAATGCACCACAATTGGAACTCTGGCCACTCAAACACATTCACACCTTCCCCCTTATTTGCAAAGCCTTTCTATGAGTCTGAGGGAGAGAGAGCACATACATAATACACTTTAACAAATCAAAAGCAAATCCCAGCATCGCCTGGAGTTCCTGCCTTATGGTCGTGCTTTCTCAAAGCCAACTTTCTCTCTCCTGCTATTCAAAGTCACTATCATTTATTGAATAGCCATTATTATTTTCCAGATATTGGGAAACTCATTATGACAAATCGACAAGGTAGGAATTACTATCTCCATTTAACAGATGAGGAACTGAGACTCAGAAATACCCATTAATTTGTCCAAAGTTGTCCAGCTAGTAAGTAGCAGAGCTGGGTTTCAAAACCAGGTCTTTATACAATACTTAGAAGCCTTTGCTTTCCTCTACTGAATACTGCTATCTGAGTGATTACATAAGAAGCAAATAGGCAGAAATACATTATATTAAAAAAAAGTGATGAGATTAAAGCACTACTATTCTTTTTTTTAAAACTTTATTGAAGTATAGTTGATTTAGTGTTGTGTTAATTTCTGCTGTACTGCAAAGTCATTCAGTTATACACATATTCTTTTTCATATACTTTTCCATTATGGTTTATCACAGGATATTGAATAGAGTTCCCTGTGCTTTACAGTAGGAACTTGTTGTTTATCCATTCTATATATAATGGTTTGCATCTGCTAATCCCAAACTCCCAATCCTTCCCTCCCACACCCCCACTTGGCAACCATGAGTCTGCTCTCAATGTCTGTGAGTCTGTTTTTGTTTCATAGATATGTTCATTTGTGTCATATTTTAGATTCCACATATAAGTGATGTCAGATGGCATTTGTCTTTTTCTTATTTCACTTAGTATGATATCTCAGGTCCATCCATGTTGCTGCTAATGGCATTATTTCATTATTTTCTATGGCTGAGTAGTATTCCATCATATAAATGTACCACATCTGCATTTTTTTAACATCTTTATTGGAGTATAATTGCTTTACAGTGGTGTGCTAGTTTCTGCTGCATAACAAAGTGAATCAGCTATACGTATACATATAACACCATAACTCCTCCTTCTTGCGTCTCCCTCCTACCCTACCGATCTCACCCCTCTAGGTGGTTAAAAAGCACCAAGCTGATCTCCCTGTTCTGTGTGGCTGCTTTCCAATAGCTCTCTATTTTACATTTGGTAGGGTATATATGTCCATGCCACTCTCTCACTTCATCCCAGCTTACCCTTGCCCCTCCCCATGTCCTCAAGTCCATTCTCTATGTCTGCATCTTTATTCCTGTCCTACTCTGAGGTTCTTCAGAACCCTTTTTTTTTTTTTAAGATTCCATATATATGTGTTAGCATACGGTACTTGTTTTTCTCTTTCTGACTTATTTCATTCTGTATGACAGAATGTAGGTCCATCCACCTCGCTACAAATAACTCAATTTCGTTTCTTTTTATGGCTGAGTAATATTCCATTGTATATAAGTGCCACATCTTTTTACCTATTCATCTGTCGATGGACACTTAGGTTGCTTCCTGGCTACTGTAAATAGTGCTGCAATGAATATTGGGTACATGGCTCTTTTTGAATTATGGCTCTCTCTGGGTATATGCCTGGCATTGGGATTGCTGAGTCGTATGCTAGTTCTATTTTTAGTTGTTTAAGGAACCTCCACAGTGGCTGTACCAATTTACATTCCCACCAACAGTGCAAGAGGGTTCCCTTTTCTCCTCACTCCCCCCCTGCATTTATTGCTTCTAGATATTTTGATGATGGCCATTCTGACTGGTGTGAGGTGATACCTCACTGTAGTTTTGATTTGCATTTCTCTAATGATTAGTGATGTTGAACATCCTTTCATGTGTTTGTTGGCAATCTGTATATCTTGTTTAGAGAAATGTCTTTTTAGGTCTTCTGCCCATTTTTGGACTGGGTTGTTTGATTTTTTGATATTGAACTGCATGAGCTGCTTGTATATTTTGGAGATTAATCTTTTGTCAGTTGCTTCATTTGCAAATATTTTCTCCCATTCTGAGGGTTGTCTTTTGGTCTTGTTTATGGTTTCCTTTGCTGTGTGTGCAAAAGCTTTGAAGTTTCATTAGGTCCCATTTGTTTATTTTCGTTTTTATTTCCATTTCTCTAGGAGGTGGGTCAAAAAGGATCTTGCTGTGATTTATGTCATAGAGTGTTCTGCCTATGTTTTCCTCTAAGAGTTTTATAGTTTCTGGCCTTACATTTAGGTCTTTAATCCATTTGGAGTTTATTTTTGTGTATGGTGTTATGGAGTGTTCTAATTTCATTCTTTTACATGTAGTTGTCCAGTTTTCCCAGCACCACTTATTGAAGAGGCTGTCTTTTCTCCATTGTATATTACCTCCTTTGTCAAAGATAAGGTGACCATAGGTGCATGGGTTTATCTCTGGGCTTTCTATCCTGTCCCATTGGTCTATATTTCTGTTTTTGTGTCAGTACCATACTGTCTTGATTACTGTAGCTTTGTACTGTAGTCTGAAGTCAGGGAGCCTGATTTCTCCAGCTCCATTTTTCTTTCTCAATATTGCTTTGGCTATTCAGGGTCTTTTGTGCTTCTGTACAAATGTGAAATTGTTTGTTCTAGTTCTGTGAAAAATGCCGTTGGTAATTTGATAGGGATTGCGTTGAATCTGTAGATTGCTTTTGGTAGTATAGTCATTTTCACAATGTTGATTCTTCCAATCCAAGAACATGGTATATCCCTCCATCTGCTTGTATCCTCTTTCATTTCTTTCATAAGAGTCCTATAGTTTTATGCATACAGGTCTTTTGTCTCCTCAGGTAGTTTTATTCCTAGATACTTTATTCTTTTTGTTGCAGCAGTAAATGGGAGTGTTTCCTCAATTTCTCTTTCAGATTTTTCGTCATTAGCATATAGGAATGCCAGAGATTTCTGTGCATTAATTTTGTATCTTGCTACTCTACCACATTCATTGATTAGCATTAGTAGTTTTCTGGTAGCATCGTTAGGATTCTCTATGTATAGTATTATGTCATCTGCAAACAGTGACAGCTTTACTTCTTCTTTTCTGATTTGGATTCTTTTTATTTCTTTTTCTTCTCTGATTGCTGTGGCTAAAACTTCCAAAACTATGTTGAATAATAGTGGTGAGGGTGGGCAACCTTATCTTCTTCCTCATCTTAGTGTAAATGGGTTCAGTTTTTCACCATTGAGAACGATGTTGGCTGTGGGTTTGTCATATATGGCCTTTATTATGTTGACACAAGTTCCCTCTATGACTACTTTCTGGAGGGTTTTTATCATAAATGGGTGTTGAATTTTGTCAAAAGCTTTTTCTGCATCTATTGAGATGATCATATGGTTTTTATTCTTCAGTTTGTTAATATGGTGTATCTCACTGACTGATTTGAGTATATTGAAGAATCCTTGCATTCCTGGGCTAAACCCCACTCGATCATGGTGTATGATCCTTTTAATGTGCTGTTGGATTCTGTTTGCTAGTATTTTGTTGAGGATTTTTGCATCTATGTTCATCAGTGATATTGGCTTGTAGTTTTCTTTTTTTGTGACATCTTTGTCTGGTTTTGGTATCAGGGTGATGGTGGCCTCTTAGAGTGTGTTTGGGAGTGTTCCTCCCTCTGCTATATTTTGGAAGAGTTTGAGAAGGATAGGTGTTAGCTCTTCTTTAAATGTTTGATAGACTTTGCCTTTGAAGCCATCTGTCCTGAGCTTTTGTTTGTTGGAAGGTTTTTAATCATAATTTCAATATCAGTGCTTGTGATTGGTCTGTTTATATTTTCTATTTCTTCCTGGTTCAGTCTCATAAGGTTGTGCTTTTCTAAGAATTTGTCCATTTCTTCCAGGTTGTCCATTGTATTGGCATATAGTTGCTTGTAGTAATCTCTCATGATCTTTTGTATTTCTGCAGTGTCAGTTGTTACTTCTCCTGTTTCATTTCTAATTCTGTTGATTTGAGTCTTCCCTTTTGTCTTGATGAGTCTGGCTCATGGTTTATCAATTTTGTTTATCTCTGAAAAATCCAGCTTTTATTTTTACTGATCTTTGCTATTGTTTCCTTCATTTCTTTTTCATTTATTTCTGATCTGATCTTTATGATTTCTTTCCTTCTGCTGACTTTCGGGTTTTTTTTTTTGTTCTTTCTTTCTCTAATTGCTTTAGGTGTAAGGTTAGGTTGTTGATTTGAGATGTTTCTTGTTTCTTGAGGTAGGATTGTATTCCTATAAACTTCCCTCTTAGAACTGCTTTTGCTGCATCCCATAGGTTTTGGGTCATCGTGTTTTCATTTTCATATGTTTCTAGGTATTTTATTTATTTCCTCTTTTATTTCTTCAGTGATCTCTTGGTTATTTAGTAGTATATTTTTTAGCCTCCATGTGTTTGTATTTTTTACAGACTTTTTCCTGTAATTGATATCTAGTCTCATAATGTTGTGGTTGGAAAAGATACTTGATATGATTTCAATTTTCTTAAATTTACCAAGGCTTGATTTGTGACCCAAGATATGATCTATCCTAGAGAATGTTCCAGGAGCACTTGAGAAGAAAGTGTATTCTGGTTTTTTTGGATGGAATGTCCTGTAAATATCAATTAAGTACATCTTGTTTAATGTATCATTTAAAGCTTGTGTTTCCTTATTTATTTTCATTTTGGATGATCTGTCCATTGGTGAAAGTGAGTTGTTTAAGTCCCCTACTATGACTGTGTTACTGTTGATTTCCCCTTTCATGGCTGTTAGCACTTGCCTTATGTATTGAGGAAAGAACTACTATTCTGATTCCTCTTCTAAACCTTCCGCCCTTGTGAAGGCCTGGAAACAAATAAGCTAACTATGGAGAATTTAAACGGTTAGGTATTTTATAGTTATTTTATTTTTATTATTATCTATTTTGATTTTATTTTATATATAGTTATTTTTTACAGTTACTGTATGTCTCTTTTGTTGCAGGAGTTAATTTCCTGTATACTGCAACTCATGAACTTGGCCATTCCTTGGGTCTGGATCATTCATCTGATCCTAATGCTGTGATGTATCCAACTTATGGAGAAGACGATTACAAGAATTTCAAACTTTCACAGGATGATATCAATGGAATTCAGAAATTATATGGTAATATTTATGATTTCCATATTTCCAATGTCTCCTTAAGACATTGCCTCCTTTGGGTAGGCTTGAATGAGAAAGACTGGGAAATAGGTATTTACTTGGAAAAACACACTGGAACTTTTATATCTAAAAGCCCTTTGAGGGGAGAAATTTGAGACATTAGATACTTGAAATTTAATCATGCTATTTTATACTATGAGGATATTGATTTTAAGTTTTAAGTAATATAGTATCATTTGGTGAAATCATGAAAATGATGCTCTCAAACGTTTTTTATAAGCTGCCACTCACTCTTCTTTCTTGCTTGGTTCAAATACTTTAGGGAGCCTCCCCCATAGGGACGGACAGAGGAACATAACACCTTCCCCCGTAGCTTCCTGCTCCCAAGGGTTTGGCCCTAGGTGCTTAAAAGTTACCCAATTTTTCCTGCCTGTATATATGCATAGGGAAATGGGTTAACCATAGACAGTGACTTCTTATTATTGCTGGTCATGATGGGTATGAATATACCATGTCCCAATCTACACTTTTTTGTTTTAATCAAGTTTCAAATTCAATTTAAAAGAATAAACTGATTTGTATTTGCTTGATCAAGTCAAAAAGAGTAATGTGAGAAAGGAATCAAAGGACAAGGATAAAAAGCCATGTCTCTAGATAAAGATGAGAATAGTAAGAGTCAAAGAAGCTAAATAAATCGTCCAAGGACAAGAAGCTGCTGAATTCTTGAACAAAGATTCCAAGCCAGGGCTGCATGATTTCACATTCTTTCTACTTCATATTTCAGCCTATCACTACTTAGTATGCTTCTAAAAGCAATTTGGAAAAGAAAATACATACAGAATGATATCTTTAAGTACACAGATATAATTAAACCTTTCCGGCAAATTACCAGGATGATAAGAATATTCGGCAAAAAGATAACAGAAGAGTCTCTGAATGTTTAGAAGAGCAATGAAAGTGCTTCCATATAATAAATAATGTAATGTCCTCAGGGGGAAATTACTCCTGTAGGATAATGGATTTAAGCTATCCGTTGAACCTATAACTTACTATCAATCAGCATCTCCCAAACTGTGTTCCCAGAACACTGATCCTACCAGACAATTCCCCAAAAAAAGATGCTTTGGAGAAACAAGTTCAAAAACCACTACCTACTGTATTTAAAGTGCAGAGGATGTTAAAAATGATCTAACAAACTGTCATTTAACTCAGTGCTTCCCAAATTATAATCCTTTTTGTGGCACACCCATTGAGCCCTCTCAGAATAGCATTTCAGAGAACACGTTTTGGAAAATACCATTAACTGTACCACAAAGTTCTGACTTAAGGAGCTACTGCTGTCCAAAAAAGTTCACGAAACACTGACAATTGTTGGTAAAGTCAACACCAACAAAACAGAAAATAGTACCTCCCCTTATATAAAACTATGGAACTTACAGAATACTCTATGGCATGTATAACTATCTTTGAACCTTAAGAAAATTAGAAAGGGCCTGAAAAACGTTCTTCGGCAGACTGGTTAGATTTAACATAAAGAAGATGGATTAGTGCATTAAATCCTTAAGTATTAGACAGTGAAGTGCCTCTAGTCAAAGTTGGAAAGAGGTAGCTTCTGGACAAATGAAAGTAAGATTTAATTACATAGGTTTTTAATGTAGGTAGTTTATTAATACAATAAGTGATGTGAGCAGAAAATATAAATTCAAAAGAATGTGGTTAAACTCATGGATATAAAATTCCCAACGTTCCTTTCAGAATAATAAAAATAATAGCTAAAATGCATCAAGTTTTTATAGTGTACCAGGCATTTCATGTGCAATAGCTTATTTAATTCAACAATCCAATGAGTTGTTACTGTCCTCATTTTACAGGCTGGTAATCTAACATGAAGAGAAGCTAAGTAATAACTTACACAAGATCACATGGCTGGTAAAATGACAGAGTGAAAAGACAGGGTGCAAAGATATCTGACCACCCAGGGACTACACTCCATACAGTGTTGCCTTTTTAGCCTTTGGAGGTTGTTCTTCAGAACTGTTGTCCCAGGCACAGAAACTGGGCTGGGTGAATGATGGACTGTACATACTGTGACATTTCTTGTGTTTTTATAGTCTTAGGATTTTTTAATATGTTTTATACGTTGTCAGAATGTTCTTATTTTGTCTCTTCACAGGAAAGAGAAATGATTCAAGAAAAAATTAGAAACTTCAGGGAGAACACACATTCATTCATTGGATTCTATATAGTTGTTCCCAACCAGAATTAAAGAACACTGTTGCTGCACTCCATTTACCCCTTGCTGCCTCCATCCTTGTATTGTGGTTGGTTTTCGTACATCTCTCTCCCCCTCATCTATGACTCTCCTCAAGCAACATGCACTTGGTGGATGTCAATAAATGTTAAATACATAGATAAATAAAATTTTTATTCCATGGTAAAATAATTTCTATTTGGAAATACTGTTTCTGTGGCAAGAGAAGATATGCTAAGACTAAGACCAGAAAAAAGAATTAAATAACCCCACCACATTATTTTGGGACTTCAGCTGCACCTCACCCTATCACTAGTTGGGTAAGGTATAGTATAGTATAGTATAGTATAGTGCAGTACAGTACAGTATAGTATAAACCAAGATAGTATAACCCAAAGGTACCTTAAGTTCCTCTCATCCTTTGGTCCAATCTCTCACTCTGAGTATTCTGGGAAGTCCAAATCTTCCCACAAAATGTGTGTGAATTCCCAGGGATTTACATTCTCATAGTCCCTTCTGGCACCAAGTTCCTGCCCCTGAACTGACTTCATGGCATCTCTCCGACCACAGCTGCTCTGTGTTCCCTTTCCTCTGCCCCATCACAACCCAAATATCAATCTCACTCTCTTCTCTTTTACTTTCTCCAAACCAGTCCTACAAGGCTTTTGTCAGATTGTTGACACTGCTGAAGATTTGCATCAACGGTGAGATTTTACACTGCACAAGGACAACGAAATTGAACTAAACTCAAATTAGATATTATCCTCACCCTTCAAATCCTTTACCCATCCCAGCATCAGGAATTTCCCACTGGCCACCTACCTCTGCAGGTTCCAACCTCCTACCACATCTCTCCCTAATCCTCAAATCTCTAAACCCCAGTCCTTCTGACTTCCCTCAGACACTCATTTCCTGAGGTTCAAGTAGCTCTCCCTCTCCATGCACAGAGACTCGCTACTGTATTTCTGTGGTAAAAACACTCTCTATGCGGGGCTTAATCCTTTAGCAGGACACAGAGCTGGCAAAGGCTTTTCCATTTCAGCCGTTCCTCCTCCATACTCCCTGCACCCATGCATGGTTTTCTCTACAAATAGAGGGATAAATAATTGTAATTTACTTTCTTATTGATACAAATTATGCCACACATAAGCACCCTGAAAAGATGTATTCATTTTTTAAAATTTCATTTAAGGATTTTTTTTCGCCCAAAATGGATCAATAATCCAAAACTCAGAAATACCACCAAAACCATTAAAGGAGCCATTCCAGGGACAGACAAAATGAGGGGGGGAATCTACAACCTAGGCAAAATGAGTTATATATTCAAAGACTCTCTTAAAACATAAGGGAATAGGTCTATAATAAAAATAAAAAGGAAGAAGTCATTAAATTTAAGCTCCTCACTTTGTAGATGACAAAACAGACCAAGAGAGGTTAAATTTTGCAGTAAACAAATGTGTCCTGTGATTAAAGCATTTTGTTTGTTTGTTTGCCTGTTTGCATTTTGGTTTGGGCAGCAGAAGGCAATATCTATCTTGTAGCTGAAGTGGATATTGTTTTTACCTGCCCAGCATCCCTTCACCCTACTTTTTGGGACAGGGACAGTCTTTCCCCTTTGTATATTATCTTAGTGAGACATACTTGAGTATGCCACATGCTGCCAGGGCTGAGAAGGGAGTACAGGACCCAAGTTTGGCCTATCAGACACTCCCTCTGAAAACACCAGACACTGATTCACCCTGGTAGTGAGTTTTGGAGACACCGCCTATTCATTCCTGCACCCAGATAAATCTCTGAAGCTACCTTGGGTCCTGTCCTACAAACAGCTTAGGTACGGGGCGTCTCTTCCATGTTTTGCAGCTGACTGCATTGCCTTCTAATAAATTTTGTCTTTTGCTTATGTTAGCAAGAGTCAGTTTATGTCTGTTGCTTGCAAATCCCTGACACAGTAGCTTGAATGGCTCTCCTATGGTATCTGATATATGGATTCTGTTATATATCTCACCACATACTCCAATCTTAACCCTATGAAGTTAAGCTCTAACTGAGCACAGAAGTTGAATTTTCTTATTCCTATCCAAAAACCATAAAGCTGACTTCTAAAGAGAAATTTTGCCTAGAAAATAAGGAACCATGTTCTCTTTTTTTTTAATTGTGGTAAAATACACATAACATAAAATTTATCATCTTCACCATTTTTAAGTATATAGTTCAGTATAAAGTATATTCACATGGTTGTACAAGGGTAAGTGTTCTTACCCTTAGCACTATTAGCATGTTCAACTGAATAATTCTTTGTTAGAGGCTATTCTGTGCATGGTAGGATGCTCAGCAGCACCCCCTGGCCTCTCCCCACTACATGCCAGTAAAACATCCTCAGTCGTGGAAACCAAAGATGTGTTCAGACATTGCCAAATGACCCCTGAGGGGCAAAATAGCCCCCAGTTGAGATCCATGGAGCTAAAGAAAATAAAGTCCTATTTCACTGCATTATACTCAATGTCCCTTTTTACCTTTTTTTATCCCTACCATCTGGTAATCCTGTGTCATCCCATGGGAAAGGAAAACCAATAAAACATTAATGTGGCTTTGTCTGTTTTTGACACTTCTTTGAGGAAAGGACTGTCATATTTTAAGGAATAAAACCAACTGTATGCCAAAGCCAAGATGACGTATATTTATAGAAGTTCACAAAACTTGTTTGTATTCTGTCAATTATTTTTATTGTTGTCTTTTCTAATTTTAATGTCAAACTTCAGTTTCAGATAGAGGGCTGAGCACATGAATTTGTCTTCACTCCCCTCTGAGTTTCCATTTAAGTGGTAGTAGGGCAATAAAACAGAATAGGCGGAGGAGGTCTATCCATAGACAAGGAATTTCAGTAAATTTCTGACGACCTAATACAGCTGATAGGTGAAACATATCAGACTTAGCCTGGGATATGTGAAGAGGTCTCAGGTGGAAATGGGAGTTAACTATGGTTACAGGATGAAATGTAAATTTGATCAATCACGACAAGGTAAAAATGTAGGAAGTTGGAGCACATTGCCAATTTCACGTATTATAAAACATACATGTTTACATATTAACATTGTTAAAAATAAGATGACATCTTGCAGCCGGGGCTGGCAATTCTCCAGGAGAAGATTTGGGTTTGCTTCTGCCAATCACATGGAGCCCTATCAACCTGAGATCACTTTATATTACATCATTTGCTTGGGGTTGTTCAGACTACACTGTTCATGTGAATTCAGTCAGCAAATCTGTAGGAGTACAAGCTTGGAGTCCACATATTCAGAAAGTATGTCTTTTTCCTCTCAGTACTATGACTGAGGCAGCCATGTGCCCTTGCTGCCTTGTTGGTGTTGCAGGTTTATTTCTCTTTTATCCTTGCACTGAAAGACCAGCCATTTGGTCTCCCAGCTTTAAGTCAGGATCCCCTATTAGAGTCTGCTTCTTGAACATCTTTTCTTTTTTCATAGTACACAAAGAGGTGGTTTCATCCTACAATAGATGACATTTTAATTCACCGAAATGTGCTAATTGGAATATGAAGTTTAGATGTAGTATGTGAAAAGACACAAAACTTTGTACAGTAATCTTCCCTTATTTTAAATGTCACTTTTCCAGAACTGTTGATTTCTTGTCAGTCTTTTTAGGGATAAACACAAATAACAGTCACCTTCAGGATGTTGACCGCTTCTCCTGACAGTCTTTATTCTCTGAGAAGTGCCACTGACCCCCAGTGGACCTCAGGCGGCAAGTGTGTACTAGCCCACATCCTGCCACAGGTGTCTGGAACAAGGGCAGACACCCACCTCAGGTAAGGCCCTTTAGGTATCTTCTCCAGGGGGACTGTGATTCCACTCACTTATTTATTCAATAATATTTATTGAGTGTTTACCATGTTCCAGGCACTGTTTAACCTTGAGGATATAATTCCAAACAAAGAAAATCACTATGCACATGGATCCCACAAACTCATCAAAAACAATGAACAGAGAGACCCAGAGACTGGGATTCCTGAGCTGAGCCTTGTTACTGGTGAGATTCTATAGGAAAGATCCATAAATTCCTGTGGCTAAAGATCTCAGAAATTCTGAAGTGCTTTCATTTCCCAAGGCCTTGTTGTTCAATAGTTTTCTGGATTCCATAGGCAGTCTAATGTCCTTCCAATAAACCTCTTTTTCAACTAAGCTAATACCAAAACAAACAAGTCCAACAATTAAGAGAAACAGTATAATATAGGCATCTTCTTCCTCCCTTCACTAGCATCATCTACCATTTTTGCCATGAAACCTTCCAGAAAAATGGACACCAACAATACAGAACAAAGATCAGATCAAAGTGATTGAAGTGGTGTAGACTGTGCCAGCCCAGTGTGAAGCTAACCAAAGCTTCTCTTACTTTGTTGTCATTGCCATTGCTGATAATGTAAAAATAATGATATGTAATGAAAAGAGTATTGAACTGTGTCTGAAGTTCTGTTTTGATCCTGGCTATGTTTTAACAGACAGTAAGGAAGCCTTGGGCTTCCTTACCTTCTCTTGGCTATGCGCTATCCTTTGTTTTAATTCTGTCACTTCATAAAGCAGGACTTAAGATCTAGAATTCAATGATCAACTAAGGTTTCACTCTTGACTAAATTTACCTACCAATTTGATCAGGAAAAACAAGGATATGAAGGTAAACGTGTGCCATCAGAATCACTCACCGAGGCTCTACAAGAGAAACAACCCTAGTTTATAGCACTCAAAGAAGATACAAATATATATATATATATAGGCATCTCCTTTTCTTCACCTGGCAATCCTACAGTTTTTCACACCTCAGCCTTGACATTTCCATGCCAAAAAGACCTCCTCTTGACCTCACACTCCCCTACACCTGCCTAGCTTCCCCTCTTATGATTTTCCATGGTACCAAACAGGTACCCCTCACAGTCATCTTTTATTTCACTGAATTATAATCTTCTGATGAATTATGACAATATCCACTAGATTGAAAGCTCCTTGATGAAACTGAATATGTTTTTGTGTAAAGAAAAATTATTCCTGAAGTACAATGAAAGGTTCACTCACAGAAACCTCTCATTTAGGTTGTGTCCAAATTAATAAATCATTCAAACACTTCTAAAAGACATAAGATCAAGCTATACATTAGAATGTAATTGGATTGATGCCCTAGAAATTATGAAAAAGAAAATACAACTTTACAAAGAAACATAGAGGAGGATTCTGGGAAGATGGTGGAGTAGGAAGCATCAGTAATGTATCTCCCCACCTAGGCAAAAAAATGCACTGGCAAACTCTGTTTGATGTAACTCGTTTGGAACTGTGGAGTCTATTGAAGGCCTGAAACTTCCAGGGGAAGGCTTGGACAGTAAATTACAGTCAATATTGGTCAATTTCAGCTCTTAGTATATTGGTAGCTACCCACCTCTCAGCCCCATGGCAGGGAGCTGTGCACATGCTCCTGGAGCAGCCTGTACACAGCTTGCACACAGCTGTGGAAGTGAGGGTGTCCTCCAAGTACTAGAGATCTGATATCTTATCACTGATTGCTGCTTCTGATCACACAGGTGCAGACAAAAAGGCAACAGCCATTGTGGTTGCAATTCCTCCCATCATTGCAAGTCCCTCCCACTCCTGCCAAAGTGACTTCCAGCTGCTTTAAAGGATCAGTAATTTTTTTCTCCCTCATTTTTGTCTTTTTTCCCTATTGGGAGTCAGACAGAAGACTAGGAAATTCAAAAGCAACTGTATATCTAGGGAAAATTAGAAAGTTACCACACATGCCCCGGAGAAGGTGCAGGCTCAGAAAAGACATAAGAAAATCTTAAATTGCACCCCAGGCAGATCCTTGGAACAGAGATAGTCTATAACAATAAAAAATAAATAAACAAAAACAAAAAAACTGCCAACACTGTGAAAGACGGAGAATCAGATCTCCGTTACCACATTATTAGATTCAGCTGTCCAGTTTTCAACAACAACAAAGAAAAAAGAAAAAATCACAAGGCAATCAAAGAAACCACAAAGTATGACTCATTCAAAGGAAAAAAAAAATCTATCCCTGAGAAATACCTGATGGTGGACTTACTACAAAAAACTTTAAAGCAACTATCTTAAAGATGATCAAAGAACCAAAAGAAGACATGGGGAAAATCAAGAAAACAATGTATGAACAAAATGGAAATATCAATAAAGAAATATTGAAAAGAAACCAAAAAGAAATTCTGGAGCTGTAAAGTAAAACAACTAAAATATTAAAATTCACTAGAGGAGTTCAAAGAGATTTGAGCAGGCAGAAGAAAGAACCAGCAAACTTGAAAATAGGACAATGGAAATTATTAAATTATAGGAACAGAAAGAAAAAAGACTGAAGAAAAGTGACCATCAAGCAGACCAACATACACACTGTGGGAGTCCCAGAAGGAGACAAGAGAAAAGGACATAGGAAATACTTGAAGAAATAATGGCCAACAACTTCCCAAATTTGATGAAAGACATGAACATAAATGTCAAATAAACTCAACAAATTCCAAGTAGATAAATTTAAAGAAACCCACACCAAGACACATTTCAATCAAACTGAAAGGCAAAGACAAAGAGGGACTCTTGAAAGCAACAGGACAGAAGCAAATCATCACATACAAGGGATCCTCAATCAGATTATAAGCAAATTTCTCATCAGAAATTTTGGAGATCAGATGTATTAAGCTGATATATTCAAAGTGCTAAAAGAAAAAATACTGTCAACCAAGAACTGTATATCTGGTGAAACTGTCCTTCAAAAGTGAGGGAAGGGAATTCTTTGGAGGTCCAGTTATTAGGAGTCAGTGCTTTCACTGCTGTGGGCCCGGGTTCGATCCCTGGTCAGGGAACTAAGATCCTGCAAGCTGCACAGTGCAGCCAAAAGAAAAAAAAGTGAGGGAACAATTAAGACATTACCAAATGAAAGCAGAAGGCGTTCATAACCACTAGACCTGCCTGCAAGAAATGCTTATAGGAGTCCCATAGGTTGAAGTGAAAGGACAGTAATTCAAAGCCATATGAATAAATAAAGATCTCAGTAATGTAAATATACGGCCAATTATATATTGTAATAGTGATGTATAACTCCACTTTTGTTTTCTACATGATTTAAGAGACTGATTTTTTTTAATTATTAGTCTAAAACTAGGATTATTGTAACTTTGGTTTGTAACTCCACATTGTTTTCTACATAACTTAAGAGATTTTTAAAAATTACTAGTTTATATTTTGGGACACACAATTGTATAAAGATGTAATATTGTGACATCAACGACTGAAAGGGATGGAGATGAAGCTGTTAAAGGAGAAAAGTTTTTGTATGTTATTGAAATTAAGCAAGTATAAATTAAAATTAGAGTGTTATAACTTTAGGATGTTAAATGTAATCCCCATGATAACCACAAAGAAAATAGCTCAATAATACACACAAAGGAAATGAAAAAAGAATTTAAATATTTCACTACTAAAAAGCAACTAAACATAAAAGAAGACAGTAATTCAAGAAATGAGGGACAAAAAATTATAAGGCATATAGAAAACAAATAGCAAAATGGCAGAAGTAATTTCCTCCTTATCAGTAATTACTTTAAATGTAAATAGATCAAACTCTCCAATCAAAAACAGAGATTAGCAGAATGGATTTTTAAAAATATGATACAACTATGTACTGTCTACAAGAGACTCATTTTAGATACAAAGACACAAATAGGTTGAAAGTGAAAAGATAGAAAAGTATATTCCACACAAATAGTAACCAAAAGAGAGCAGGGGTGGCTATACTAGTAGCAGATAAAATATACTTTAAATCAAAAAAGTTTACAAGAGTCAAAGAAGGACATTATATATTAACAAAAGTTCGATACAGCAAGATTATATAACAGGGAGTTCCCTGGTGGTCTAGTGGTTAGGATTTGGCGCTTTCACTGCTACAGCCTGGGTTCAATCCCTAGTCAGGGAACTGAGATTCCACAAGCCACATGGCACAGCCAAAAAAACCCAAATTCTTTGGGAGTTCCCCAGTGGTCCAGTGGTTAGGATTCGGCACTTTCACTGCCATGGCCTGGGTTCAATCCCTAGTCAGGGAACTAAGATCTCACAAGGCACAGCCAAAAAAAAAAAAAAATTATATGACAATTATAAATATTGTACATCTAATAACAGATCACCAAAATATATGAAACAAAAATTGACAGAATTGAAGGGAGAAATAGATAGTTCTACAATAATAGTTGAAAACTTTAATGCCTCACTCTCAATAATGGATAAAACAACCAGGCAGAAGACAGTAAGGAGACAGAGGACTTGAACAACACAATAAACAAGCTAGATCTAAGAGAAATATTCAGAACACTCTAAACAACAACAGAAGATGCAATCTTCTCAAGCGCCATGAGACATTTTCCAGGACATGTGACCATATGCTAGGTCACAATAAGTCTCAACAGATTTTAAAAGATAGATATCATATAAAGTATCTTCTCAGACCACAACAGGATGCAGTTAGAAATCAATAACAGAAATAAAACTGGAAAATTTACAAATTTGTGGAAATAAAGCAACACACCTTTAAAAAGCCAATGAATCAAAGAAGAAATCACAAGAGAAATTAGAAAATATTTAAATATGAATGAAAGTGAAAACACCGCATACCAAAACTTATGGGATGTAGCCAAAGGAGTGTTAAGGGGGAAATTTATAACTACAAATGCTTACATTAAAAAACAACAAATATCTCAAGTCAAAAACTTAACTTTACAACTTAAGGAACTAGATAAAGAAGAATGAACTAAATCAAAGATAGCATGATGAAAGATATAATAAAGGTTAGAGCAGAGATAAGTGAAATAGAGAATAGAAGAATAATACAGAAAATCAGTGAAGCCAAAAGTTGTTTCTTGAAAATGATCAACAAATGCAAAGTGGTAGAGCCATTTTGGAAGACAGTTTGGTGGTTTCTTACAAAACTAAACATAATCTTACAATATGATCCAGGAGTCACACTCCTTGGTATCTACCCCAAAAAGCTGAAAACTTGCATATGGATGTTCAAAGCAGCTTTATTCATAATTGCCAAAATGTAGAAGCAACCAAGGTGTCCTTCAGTGGATGAATGAATAAACTGTGATTTATCCAGACAATGGAATATTATTCAGCACTAAAAAGAAATGAGCTACCAAGTCATGAAAAGACATGGAGAAAATGTAAATGCATATTACTAAGTGAAAGAAGTCAATCTGAAAAGGCTACATACTGTATTATTCCAGCTATATGACATTCTGGAAAAGGCAAAACTATGGAGACAGGAAAAAGATCAATGGTTCCCAGGAATGTGGGGAGGACAAGGGATGAAGGTGGAGCACAGAGGATTTTTAGAGCAGTGAAAATACTTTGTGCGATACCATAATGATGGATACATGTAATTATATACTTGTCCAAATCCATAGAATGTACAACATCTAAAGTAATGTTAACTGTAATGTAAACTATAGACTCTGGGTAATCTTGATGTGTCAGTTAAAGTTCATCAATCGTAAAAAATGTGCCACTCTGGTGGGGGATGTTGATAACAGCAGATGCTATATGTGTAAGGGGATAAGAGGTATGTGGGAAATCTCTGTACCTTCCAGTCAATTTTGCTGTGATCTTAAGATGTCTCTTAAAAATAGTCTTAATTTTAAAAAAAACTATAGACTAAAAATAACATTACAATCTGGACTTTTTAAAATTAAAAAATTGACAAACCTTTAGCTAGATGGACTAAGAAAAAAAGGAATAAGCCTCAAATTACTAAAATGAGCAATAAAAGTGGG
The DNA here is from genome assembly GCF_011762595.2 of Tursiops truncatus. Taxonomy (NCBI): domain Eukaryota; kingdom Metazoa; phylum Chordata; class Mammalia; order Artiodactyla; family Delphinidae; genus Tursiops; species Tursiops truncatus. The sequence goes on from NC_047041.1 coordinate 30,910,065, forward strand.
GGCATGACTACTGATCCTAGAAAAATAAAAAGGATTATAATAGAGTGCTATAAGCAATTCTACACCAAAAAAATGTATAACCTAGACTAAATGGACAAATTCCTAGAAATGCAAAATATACCAAGATTAAACCATGAAGAAATAGAAAATCTGGATACACTATAACTAGTAAGGAGATTAAATCACTAATCAAAAATCCCCTGATACAGAAAAGCCTTGGACCTGAGGGCTTCACCAGTGAATTCTATCAAACATTTAAAGAAGAACTAACATCGATCCTTCTCAAACTTTTCCAAAAATTGAAGAAAAAGGAACACTCCTTAACTCATTATATAAAATCAGCATTATCCTTCTATCAAAGCTAGACAAAGACACTACAAGAAAAAAAAAATACTACAGACCAATATTCCTTATAAAACTGATGCAAAAATTATCAGCAAAATACTAGTAAACCAAATTTAGCAGCATATTAAAAGAATTATATACCATGACCAAGTGTGATTTATTTCTGGAATGCAAAGATGGTGCAACAATATGAAAATCAGTGTAATACACCACATTAACAGAAAAAAGGAAAAAACTACATAATCATCTCAATCGATGAAAAGCGCCTGACAAAAATTTAACACATTTTTATGATAAAAGCACTCAACACACTAGGGATAGAAGGAAACGACCTCAACATAATAAAAGCCATATATGAAAAATCCACAGTGAATGTCATACTCAATGGCGAAAGACCTAGATATTTTCCTCTAAAATCAAGAACAAGGTAAGGATGCCTGCTATTGCCACTTCTATTCAAATGGTACTGGAAGTCCTAACCAGAGCAATTAGACAAGAAAAAGAAATAAAAGCCATCCAAATTGGAAAGGAATAAGCAGAATTATCTCTATTCACAGATAATATAATCTTATATACAGAAAACCCTAAAGATTATATACACACACATGCACACACACACCAAAAGAACCTGTTAGAACTAATAAACAAATTCAGAAAAGTAGCAGGATATAAAGTCAACACACAAAAATCAGTTGCATTTCTTTACATTAACAATAAACAATTCCAAAAGGAAGTTAAGAAAACAATTCCCTTAATAATAATATCAAAAAGGGCAAAATAGGGCTTCCCTGGTGGCGCAGTGGTTGAGAGTCTGCCTGCCAATGCAGGGGACATGGGTTCGAGCCCTGGTCTGGGAGGATCCCACATGCTGCGGAGCAACTAGGCCCATGAGCCACAACTACTGAGACTGCACATCTGGAGCTTGTGCTCCGCAACAAGAGAGGCCATGATAGTGAGAGGCCCGCGCACCGCGATGAAGAGTGGCCCCCGCTCGCCGCAAGTAGAGAAAGCCCTCGCACAGAAACGAAGACCCAACACAGCCAAAAATAAATTAATTAATTAATTTTAAAAAAAGAAAGGATAAAATACTTGGGAATTAACAAGGAAGTGAAAGGGTTGTACAATAAGAATTATAAACGATTTCTGAAAGAAATTAAAGAAGACAAATAAATAAATGGGAAGATCCCATGTTCATGAATTGGAAGACTTAATATTAAGATGTCAATACTACCCAAAGTGATCCACATATTTAATACAATCCCAATTAAAATTCCAATGACATTTTTTGCAAGAATAGAAAAACTCATCCTAAAATTCATATAAAATTTCAAGGTACCCTGAATAGCCAAAACAATCCTGAAAAAGAATAACAAAGCTAGGGAACTCATATTTCCTAATTTCAAAACTTACTAGATAGAGGATACAGTGGGGGAAGGGGAGGCTGGATGTAGTGAGAGAGTGGCATTGACATATATACACTACCAAATGTAAAACAGATATCTACTGGGAAGCTGCTGCATAGCACAGGGAGATCAGCTTGGTGCTTTGTGATGACTTAGAGGGGTGGGATAGGGAGGGTGCGAGAGAGCCTCAAGAGGGAGGGGATATGGGGATATATGTATGCATATAGCTGATTCTCTTTGTTGTACAGCAGAAACTAACACAATATTGTAAAGAAATTATACTTCAATAAAGATGTATAAAAAATAAATAAATAAAATTAAAAAAAAACTTATTACAAAGATACAGTCATCAAAACCATGACATTGGCATATAGACAGCCATTGAGATCAATGGAATAGAATAGAGAGTCCAAAAATAAACCTTCACATACGTGATCAAATGATTTTCAACAAGGGTATCAAAATGATTCAATGGAAAAAATACAGTTCTCAACAAATAATGTTGGTAAAACTGAATATCCACATGCAAAAGAATGAAGCTGGACCCTTTCTTAACACCATATACAAAAATTAACTCAAAATGGATCCATGGTTTAAATGTTAAGACCTAAAATATAAAACTTTTAGAAGAAAACATAAGGACAGAAGCTTCACAACACAGGATTTGGCAATGATTTTTTAATTATGACATGAAAGACACAGACAACAACAACAAAATAAACAAATTAGGCTTCATGAAAATTTTTAAATGTTGTGCATTAAAAGAGACTACCGGGCTTCCCTAGTGGTGCAGTGGTTGAGAGTCTGCCTGCTGATGCAGGGGACACGGGTTCATGCCCCGGTCTGGGAAGATCCCACATGCCGCGGAGCGGCTGGGCCCATGAGCCATGGCCGCTGAGCCTGCGCGTCTGGAGCCTGTGCTCCACAATGGGAGAGGCCACAACAGTGAGAGGCCCGTGTACCGCAAAAAAAAAAAATTTAAAAAAAGAGACTACCAACAGAGTAAAAAGGCAATCCACAAAATGGGAGAAAATATTGGCAAATCACATATCTGATAAAGGAATAATATCCAAAATACACAGAGAACTCCTAAAATTCTATAATAAAACAAACAACCTGATTCAAAAATAGGCAAAGGACTTGAATAGACATTTCTCCAAAGACGATATACAAATGGCCAATAAGCACTTGAAAAGATGCTTAATATCACTAATCATTAGAGAAATACAAATCGAAACTACAATGATATACCACCTCACACCCCTTAGGATGACTACTATCAAAAGACAGAAAACAACAAATGTTGGTAAGGATGCAGAGAAACTGGAACCCTTGGTGCACTGTTGGTGGGAATGTAAAATGGCACAGCTGTTGTGGAAAGCAGTAGGGTGGTTCTTCAAAAAATTAAAATTGGGAAGATTGGTTCAAGATGGTGGACTAGAAGGACATGCTCTCACTTCCTCCAGCAAGAAAACTGGAATCACAACTAACTGCTGAACAATCATCGACAGGAAGACACTGGAACTCACCAAAAAGATACCCCAAATCCAAAGACAAACGAGAAGCCACAGTGAGATGGTACGAGGGGTGCAATCCCAATAAAATCAAATCCCATAACTGCTGGGTGGGTGACTCACAAACTGGACAATATTTATACCACAGAAGTCCACCCACTGGAGAGAAGGTTCTGAACCTGGGGGTCCGGCAATGGGAGGAGGAATTCCTAGACAATCAGACTTTGAAGGCTAGCGCGATTTGATTGCAGGACTTTGACAGGACTAGGGGAAACAGAGACTCCACTCTTGGAGGGCACACACAAAGTAGTGTGTGACTTGGGACCCAGGGGAAGGAGCAGTGACCCCATAGGAGACTGAACCAGACCTCCATGCTAGTGTTGGAGGGCCTCCTGCTGAGGTGGGGGTGGCTCTGTCTCACCGTGAGGACAAGGACACTGGAAGCAGAAGTTCTGGGAAGTACCCCTTGGTGTGAGCCATCCCAGAGTCCGCCATTAGCACAAGCAAAGAGCCTGGGTAGTCTCAAGTGTTGGGTCGCCTAAGGCCAAGCAACCAACAAGGAGGGAACCCAGTCCCACACAACAGCAGTCAAACAGATCAAAGTTTTATGAGCTCTGCCCACTAGAGCAACAGCCAGCTCTACCCACCACCAGTCCCTCCCATCAGGAAACTAGCAGAAGCCTCTTAGATAGCCTCATCCACCAGAGGGCAGACAGCAAAAGCAAGAAGAACTACAATCCTACAGCCTGTGGAACAAAAACCACATTCACAGAAAGAAAGACACGACGAAAAGGCAGAGGGCTATGTACCAGATGAATGAACAAGATAAAACCACAGAAAAACAACTAAATGAAGTGGAGATAGGCAACCTTCCAAAAAAAGAATTCATAAAAATGACAGTGAAGATGATCCAGGACCTCGGAAAAAGAATGGAGGCAAAGATTGAGAAGATGCAACAAATGTTTAACCAACACCTAGAAGAACTAAAGAACAAACACCTAGAAGAATTAAAGAACAAACAAACAGAGATAAACAATACAATAACTGAAATGAAAACTACACTAGAAGGAATCAAGAGCAAAATAAGTAAGGTAGAAGAACAGATAAGTGACTTGGAAGACAGAATGGTGGAATTCACTGCTGTGGAACAGAATAAAGAAAAAAGAATGAAAAGAAATGAAGACAGCCTAAGAGACCTCTGGGACAACATTAAATGCAACAACATTCTCATTAAAGGGGTCCAGAAGAAGAGAGAAAGGACCAGAGAAAATATTTGAAGAAACTATAGTAAAAAACTTCCCTAACAACATGGGAAAGGAAATAGCCACCCAAGTGCAGGAAGCACAGCGAGTCCCATACAGGATAAACCCAAGGAGAAACACACCGAGACACATAGTAATCAAGTTGACAAAAATTAAAGATAAAGGAAAATTATTGAAAGCAGCAAGGGAAAAATGACAAATAACATACAAGGGAACTCCCATAAGGTTAACAGCTGATTTCTCAACAGAAACGCTACAAGACAGAAAGGAGTGGCATGATATACTTAAAGTGATGAAAGGGAAAAACGTACAACCAAGATTACTCTACCCAGCAAGGATCTCATTCAGATTCAACGGAGAAATCAAAACAAGCAAACAAGCAACAAGACAAGCAAAAGCTAAGAGAATTCAGCACCACCAAACCAGCTCTACCACAAATGCTAAAGGAACTTCTCTAAGTGAGAAACACAGAAGAAGAAAAGGACCTACAAAAACAAACCCAAAACAATTAAGAAAATGGTCATAGGAACATACATTTCAATAATTACCTTAAACGTGAATGGATTAAATGATCCAACCAAAAGACACAGGCTCGCTGAATGGATACAAAAGCAAGACCCATATATATGCTGTCTGCAAGAGACCCACTTCACACCTAGGGACAAATAAAGACTGAAAGTGAGGGGATAGAAAAAGATATTCCATGCAAATGGAAATAAAAAGAAAGCTGGAATAACAATACTCATATCAGAAAAAATAGACTTTAAAATAAAGAATGTTACAAGAGACAAGAAAGGACAAGATAAAATGATGAAGCAATAAATCCAAGAAGATATAACAATTATAAATATATATGCACCCAACAAAAGAGCACCTCAACACATAAGGCAACTGCTAACAGCTATAAAAGAAGAAATCAACAGTAACACAATAATAGTGGGGGACCTTTAACGCAAAACTTACACCAATCGACAGATCGTCCAAACAGAAAATTAATAAGGAAACACAAGATTTAAATGACACAATAGACCAGATACATTTAATTGATATTTATATGACATTCCATCCAAAAACAGCAGATTACACTTTCTTCTCAAGTGCTCATGGAACATTCTCCAGGATAGATCATATCTTGGGCCACAAATCAAGCCTCAGTAAATTTAAGAAAATTGAAATCATATCAAGCATCTTTTCCAACCACAACACTATGAGACTAGATATCAATTACAGGAAAAAATCTGTAACAAATACAAACACATGGAGGCTAAACAATACGTTACTAAATAACCAAGAGATCACTGAAGAAATCAAAGAGGAAATCAAAAAATACCTAGAGACAAATGACAATGAAAACATGCTGATCCAAAACCTATGGGATGCAGCAAAAGCAGTTCTAAGATGGAAGTTTAGAGCTATACAAGCCTACCTCAAGAAACAAGAAAAATCTCAAATAAACAATCTAACCTTACACCTAAAGGAACTAGAGAAAGAAGAACAAACAAAACCCAAAGTTAGCAGAAGGAAAGAAATCATAAAGATCAGAGGAAAAATAAATGAAGCAGAAACAAAGAAAACAATAGCAAATATCAATAAAACTAAAAGCTGGTTCTTTGAGAAGATAAACAAAATTGATAAACCATTAGCCAGATTCATCAAGAAAAAGAGGGAGAGAACTCAAATCAATAAAACTAGAAATGAAAATGGAGAAGTTACAACAGACACTGCAGAAATACAAAGCATCCTAGGAGACTACTAAGCAACTCTATGCCCATAAAGTGGACAACCTGGAAGAAATGGACAAATTCTTAGAAAGGTATAACCTTCCAAGACTGAACCAGGAAGAAACAGAAAATATATACAGACCAATGACAAGTATTGAAATTGAAACTGTGATTAAAAATCTTCCAACAAACAAAAGTCCAGGATGAGATGGCTTCAGAGGTGAATTATTTCAGACACTTAGAGAAGGGCTAACACTTATCCTTCACAAACTCTTTCAAAAAATTGCAGACAAAGGAACACTCCCAAAACTCATTCTATGAGGCCACCCTCACCCTGATGCCAAAATCAGACAAAGATACAACAAAAAAAGAAAACTACAGACCAATATCACTGATGAACATAGATGCAAAAATCCTCAACAAAATACTAGCAAACAGGGCTTCCCTGGTGGCGCAGTGGTTGAGAGTCCGCCTACTGATGCAGGGGACTCAGGTTCGTGACCCAGTCCGGGAAGATCCCACATGCCGCGGAGCGGCTGGGCCCGTGAGCCATGGCTGCTGAGCCTGCGCGTCCGGAGCCTGTGTTCCGCAACAGGAGAGGCCACAACAGTGAGAGGACTGCGTACAGAAAAAAAAAAAAAAAAAAACCTAGCAAACAGAATCTAACAACACATTAAAAGGATCATACACCATGATCAAGTGGGATTTATCCCAGGGATGCAAGGATTCTTCAATATACGCAAATCAATCAATGTGATACACCATATTAACAAATTGAAGAATAAAACCCATATGATCATTTAAATAGATGCAGAAAAAGCTTATGACAAAATTCAACACCCATTTATGATAAAAACTCCCCAGAAAGTAGGCATACAGGGAACCTACCTCAACATAATAAAGGCCATATACGACTAATCCACAGCAAACATCATTCTCAAAAGTGAAAAATTGAAAGCATTTCCTCTAAGATCAGGAACAACAAAAGGATGTCCACTCTCACCACTGTTATTCAACATAGATTTGGAAGTCCTAGCCATGGCAATCAGAGAAGAAAAAGAAATAAAAAGAATACAAATTGGAAAAGAAGAAGTAAAACTGTCACTGTTTGCAGATGACATGATACCATCCATAGAGAATCCTAAAGATGCCACCAGAATACTACGAGAGCTAATCAATGAATTTGGTAAAGTTTCAAGATACAAAATTAATGCACAGAAATCTCTTGCATTCCTGTATACTAATGATGAAAAATCTGAAAGCGGAATTAGGGAAACACTCCCATTTACCACTGCAACCAAAAGAATAAAATACCAAGCATAAACCTACCTAGGGAGACCAAAGACCTGTATGCAGAAAACTATAAGACACTGATGAAAGAAATTAAAGATGATACCAACAGATGGAGAGATATACCATGTTCTTGGATTGGAAGAATATTGTGAAAATGACTATACTACCCAAAGCAATCTACAGATTCAATGCAACCCCTATCAAATTACCAATGGCATTTTTTACAGAACTAGAACAAAAATATTAAAATTTGTATGGAGACACAAAAGACCCTGAATAGCCAAAGCAGTCTTGAGAGAAAAAAGCAGAGCTGGAGGAATCAGAATCCCTGACTTCAGACTATACTACAAAGCTACAGTAATCCAGACAGCATGGTACTGGCACAAAAACAGAAATATAGATCAGTGGAACAAGATAGAAAGCCCAGAGATAAACCCACGCACCTATGGCCAACTAATCTATGACAATGGAGGCAAGGATATAGAATGGAGAAAACACAGTGTCTTCAATAAGTGCTGCTGGGAAAACTGGATAGCTACATGTAAAAGAATGAAATTAGAACACTCGGTAACACCATACACAAAAATAAACTCAAAATGGATTCGAGACCTAAATGTAAGACCGGACACTATAAAACTCTTAGAGGAAAACATAGGAAGAACACTCTTTGACATATATCACAGCAGAATCTTTTCTGATCCACCTCCTAGAGTAATGGAAATAAAAACAAAAATAAACAAATGGGATGTAATGAAACTTCAAAGCTTTTGCACAGCAAAGGAAACCATAAGCAGGATGAAAAGGCAACTCTCAGAATGGGAGAAAATATTTGCAAACAGACCAATGGACAAAGGATTAATCTCCAAAATATATAAACAGCTCATGTAGCTCAATATTAAAAAAACAAACAACCCAATCCAAAAATGGGCAGAAGACCTAAATAGACCTTTCTCCAAAGACATACAGATGGCCAAGAAGCACATGAAAAGCTGCTCAACTACACTAATTATTAGAGAAATGCAAATCAAAACTACAATGAGGTATCACCTCACACTGGTCAGAATGGCCATCATCAAAAAATCTAGAAACAATAAATGCTGGAGAGGGTGTGGAGAAAAGGGAACACTCTTGCACTGTTGGTGGGAATGTAAATTGATACAGCCACTATGGAGGACGGTATGGATGTTCCTTAAAAAACTAAAAATACAACTACCATATGATGCACAAATCCGACTACTGGGCATATACCCAGAGAAAACTGTAATTCAAAAGGACACATGCACCCCAAAGTTCATTGCAGCACTATTTACAATAGCCAGGTCATGGAAGCAACCTAAATGCCCGTCGACAGATGAATGGATAAAGAAGATGTGGCACATATATACAATGGAATGTTACTCAGCCATAAAAAGAAAGAAATTTGGGTCACTTGTAGAGACGTGGATGGATCTAGAGAATGTCATACAGAGTGAAGTAAGTCAGAAAGAGAAAAACAAATATCGTATATTAACGCATATATGTGAAACCTAGAAAAATGGTACAGATGAACCGGTTTGCAGGACAGAAATTGAGACACAGATGTAGAGAACAAACATATGGACACGAAGGGGGAAAGCAGTGTGGGGGGGAGGGTGTGACGAATTGGGCTATTGGGATTGACATGTATACCCTGATGTGTATAAAATGGATGACTAATAAGAACCTGCTGTATAAAACAATAAAAAATGAATTTAAAAAAAAACAAAATAAAAATTGCCCACTACCAATGGTTGTTTCAATTAAACAACTGTTATATAATTTAGCTTAAAAGAAGGAGGAGGAGGAGAAAAAAAATTAAAATTGGAATTACCATATGATCCAACAACTCCACTTCTAGGTATATATTCAAAAGAAAGTAGAGTCTTGAAGAGGTATTTGTACACATATATTCATAGCAGCATCATTCACAATAACTAAAACATGGAAACAACCCAACTGCCCATTGATGGATAAATAGATAAGGAAAATATGGTCTATACACACAATGGAATATTATTCAGCATACAAATGAAGGAAATTCTGACAAATACTACAATAGGGAGACCATTTTGCCAAATGAAAAAAGGCAATCACAAAAAGACAAATACTGTATGAGTCCACTTATATGAGGTTCTTAGAGTAGTCAAAATCACAGAGACAGAATATAACAGTGGTTGCCAAGGGCTGGCAGGAGGAGGAAATGAGGAGTTATTATTTAATGGGTATGGAGCTTCAGTTCTGCAAGAAGAAAGAGTTCTAGAGATGGACTGTGGTGCTGGCTGTACAACAAATATGAATGTAAGCTATATGCAGATTTTTTCAATAAATATGTACCACAGAGATGCACACCGGCCACAGCGCGAGACCCCCAAGACCCACAAGACCCACACCCATGGGGACCTGTACCCACCCCTCCCTCCCACCCCGGGTGTCACCTAGGCCTGAGCAAGGTTCCCTGAAGGGTTGTCCTGGGGGCAGCGGAACATCCTGAAAGCCGCGGGTGGTGAGCACATTTCTGTCTCCTGTGGAAACAGGAACAGGTCCTGCCTTAGGGAATGAACCTCGTTCCGGTGTCCATGCTTCAGCAAACCTGAGCCAGGCAACCCCGTAACCCTTCAGTATCCACTGAGGCCAAAAGGAGAACCTGAACTTCCATCCCCATCTAGCAATGACAGAGTAATATATGTCCCCCTTTCCTTTACAAAGCTGTGTTAGAGAAGACCTGCTAAAAGATTTAAATAAGATCCAGAATTTCATAACATAATACTCAAAATATCCTAGTTTCAATAAAAATTTATACCAAGAACCAGGAAGATCTCCACTTGATTGAGAAAAGGTAATCAATAGATACAAACACCGAGATGACACAGATGTCTAACATGGATTTTAAAGCAGCTATGATAAAAACCCAGATAGCATTGGAGCTGAATTAGAATCTACCTCTGCTGCCTTTGCCTGAATAGGGAATCAAAACCAAGGAAGACCTTTCACACTGGGGAAAGAGCTGACTTACCAAAAGGCTATGGCTCTAATCCTTTATTCTGTTTTATGATAACAGAAGGAGATTGAGAAGGAAGTAGTGATTTTTGTCCACAAGCTAATTTTACAAATATCCATGCAAGCTAAACTGGCACCCAGAACAATAAATTGCCTTAAATGAAGGTGTTGACTTCGAGTTACAAAATAAAATAGGAATATTTCAGTGAAATGTTTCCCTTCTGGAAAATAAATGTAAAGTATTTTTGGCCTAATTCAATCTAAACTTTCTCCTGAATCATTAGCTTGTGAAACAGCTATGATTAAAATAGTAACTTTCTGGGAGACCTTCAAGATGGTGGAGGAGTAAGATGTGGAGATCACCTTCCTACTCACAAATATATCAGAAATACATCCACATGTGGAACAACTCCTACAGAACACCTACTGAACGCTGGCAGAAGACCCCAGACTTCCCAAAAGCCGTGTGGCTGACAGGGTCTAAGTGCTCAAGCCAGGTGTCAGGCCTGTGCCTCTGAGGTGGGAGAGCCGAGCTTAGGACATTGGTCCATCAGAGACCTCCCAGCTCCAGGTAATATCAAATGGTGAAAGCTCTCCCAGAGATCTCCATCTCAACATTAACACCCAGCTCCACTCAACAGACAGCAAGCTACATTGCTGGACACCCTATGCCAAACAACTAGCAAGACAGGAACACAACCCCATTCATTAGCAGAGAGGATGCCTAAAATCATAGAAAGGTCACAGACACCCCAAAACATACAACCGGACGCAGCCCTGCCCACCAGAAAGACAATATACAGCCTCATTGACCACAACACAGGCACTAGTCCCCTCTACCAGGAAGCCTACACAACTCACTGAACCAACCTTAGCCACTGGGGGCAGACACCAAAAACAATGGGAACTACAAACCTGCAGCCTGCGATAAGGAGGCCCCAAACACAGTAAGTTAAGTAAAATGAGAAGACAGAGAAACACACAGCAGATGAAGGAGCAAGGTAAAAACCCACCAGACCAAACAAATGAAGAGGAAATAGGCAGTCTACCTAAAAAAGAGTTCAGAGTAATGATAGTAAAGATGATCCAAAATCTTGGAAATAGAATAGAGAAAATACAAGAAACGTTTAACAAGGACGTAGAAGAACTAAAGAGCAAACAAACAATGATGAACAACACAATAAATAAAATTTAAAATTCTCTAGAAGGAATCAATAACAGAATAATTGAGGCAGAAGAATGGATAAGTGACCTGGAAGATAAAATAGTAGAAATACTACCACAGACCGGAATAAGGAAAAAAGAATGAAAAGAATTGAGGACAGTCTTAGAGACCTCTGGGACAATATTAAACACACCAACATTCGAATTATAGGGGTCCCAGAAGAAGAAGTCTAAAAGAAAGGGACTGAGAAAATATTTGAAGAAATTATAGTTGAAAACTTCCCTAATATGGGAAAAGAAATAGTCAAGTCCAGGAAGTGCAGAGAGTCCCATACAGGATAAATCCAAGGAGAAAATGCCAAGACACATATTAATCAAACTATCAAAAATTAAATACAAAGAAAAAATATTAAAAGCAGCAAGGGAAAAACAAAAAATAACATACAAGGGAATCCCCATAAGGTTAACAGCTGACCTTTCAGCAGAAACTCTGCAAGTCAGAAGGGAGTGGCAGGGCATATTTAAAGTGACAAAAGGGAAAAACCTACAACCAACATTACTCTACCCAGCAAGGATCTCATTCAGATTCAACGGAGAAATTAAAACCTTTACAGACAAGCAAAAACTAAGAGAATTCAGCACCACTAAACCAGCTATACAACAAAAGCTAAAGGAACTTCTCTAGGCAGGAAATACAAGAGAAGGAAAAGACCTACAATAACAAACCTCCCAAAATTAAGAAAATGGTAATAGGAACATATATATCGATAAGTACCTTAAATGTAAGTGGATTAAATGCTCCAACCAAAAGACATCGACTGGCTGAATGGATATAAAAACAATACCCGTGTATATGCTGTCTACAAGAGACCCATTTCAGACCTAGGGACACATACAGACTGAAAATGAGGTGATGGAAAAAGATATTCCATGCAAGTGTAAATCAAAAGAAAGCTGGAGTAGCAATCCTCATATCAGAAAAAATAGACTTTTAAAAAAGGACTATTACAAGAGACAAAGAAGGACACTACATAATGATCAAGGGATCAATCCAAGAAGAATATATAACAATTGTAAATACTTATGCACCCAACATAGGAGCACCACAATACATAAGGTAAATGCTAACAGCCATAAAAAGGGAAATTGACAGTAACACAATCATAGTAGGGGACTTTAACACTGCACTTTCACCAATGGACAGATCATCCAAAATGAAAACAAATAAGGAAACACAAGCTTTAAATGATACATTAAACAATATGTACTTAATTGATATATATAGGACATTCCATCCAAAAAAAATAGAATACACTTTCTTCTCAAGTGCTCATGGAATATTCTCCAGGATAGATCATATCTTGGGTCACAAATCAAGCCTTGGTAAATTTAAGAAAATTGAAATCATATCAAATATTTTTTCCAACCACAATGTTATGAGACTAGATATCGATTACAGGGTAAAAACTGTAAAAAATACAAACACATGGAGGCTAAACAATACGTTACTAAATAACCAAGAGATCACTGAATAAATCAAAAAATATCTAGAAGCAAACGACAGTGAAAACACAATGACCCAAATGTGTTTGGGTGAGATGGAGAGATATACTATGTTCTTGTATTGGAAGAATCAACATTGTGAAAATGACTACATTACCCAAAGCAATCTACAGATTCAATGCAATCCCTATCAAATCACCAATGGCATTTTTCACAGAACTAGAACAAAAACCTATGGGATGCAGCAAAAGCAGTTCTAAGAGGGAAGTTTACAGCAATGGAATCCTACCTCAAGAAACAAGAAACATCAAATCAACAACCTAACCTTACACCTAAAGCAGTTAGGGAGAGAAGAACCAAAAAACCTCAAAGTTAGCAGAAGGAAAGAAATCATAATGATCAGATTGGAAATAAATATAAAAGAAATGAAGGAAATGATAGCAAAGATCAATAAAACTAAAAGTTGGTTCTTTGAGAAGATAAACAAAATTGATAAACCGTGAGCCAGACTCATCAAGGAAAAAAGAGAGAAGACTCAAATCAACAGAATTAGAAATGAAAAAGGAGAAGTAACAACTGACACTGAAGAAATACAAAGGATCATGAGAAATTATTACAAATAACTATATGCCAATACAATGGAAAACCTGGAAGAAATGGACAAATTCTTAGAAAAGCACAACCTTTGGCGACTGAACCAGGAAGAAACAGAAAATATAAACAGACCAATCACAAGTACTGAAATTGAAACTGTGATTTAAAATTTTCCAACAAACAAAAGCCCAGGACCAGATGGCTTCACAGGCAAATTCTATCAAACATGTAGAGAACAGCTAAGACCTATCCTTCTCAAACTCTTCCAAAATATAGCAGAGGGAGGAACACGCCCCAAACTTATTCAACGAGGCCACCATCACCCTGATACCAAAACCAGACAAAGATGTCACAAAGAAACAAAACTACAGGGCAATATCTCTGATGAACATAGATGCAAAAATCCTCAACAAAATACTAGCAAACAGAATCCAGCAGCACATTAAAAGGAGCATACACCATGATCAAGTGGCTTTTATCCCAGGAATGAAAGGATTCTTCAATATACGCAAATCAAACAAGGTGATACACCATATTAACAAATTAAACGAGAGAAACCATATGATCGTTGCAATAGATGCAGAAAAAGCTTTTGACAAAATTCAACACCCATTTCTGATAAAAACTCTCCAGAAAGTAGGTATAGAGGGAACCTACCTCAACATAATAAAGGCCATATATGACAAACACACAGCCAACATTCTTCTCAGGAACAAGACAATGTTCCCCACTCTGACCACTATTATTCAACATAGTTTTGGACCTCTTAGCCACAGCAATCAGAGAAGGAAAAGAAATAAAAGGAATCCAAATCAGAAAAGAAGAAGTAAAACTGTCACTGTTTGCAGATGACATGATACTATTCATAGAGAATCCTAAAGATGCTACCAGAAAACTACTAGAGCTAATCAAATAATTTGGTAGAGTAGAAGGATACAAAATTAATTCACAGAAATCTCTTGCACTTCTATACACTAATGATAAAAAATCTGAAAGAGAAATTAAGGAAACACTCCCATTTGCCACTGCAACAAAAAGCATAAAATACCTAGGAATAAACCTACCTAAGGAGACAAAAGACCTGTATGCAGAAAACTGTAAGATACTAATGAAAGAAATTAAAGATGATACAAACAGATGGAGAGATATACTATGTTCTTGTATTGGAAGAATCAACATTGTGAAAATGACTATATTACCCAAAGCAATCTACAGATTCAATGCAATCCCTATCAAATCACCAATGGCATTTTTCACAGAACTAGAACAAAAAATTTCACAATTTGTATGGAAACACAAAAGACCCCAAATAGCTAAAGCAATCTTGAAAAAGAAATACGGAGCTGGAGGAATCAGGCTCCCTGACTTCAGACTATACTACAAAGCTATAGTAATCAAGACAGTATGGTACTGGCACAAAAACAGAAATATAGATCATTGGAAGAGGCTAGAAAGCCCAGAGATAAACCCACGGACTTATGGTTACCTTATCTTTGATAAAGGAGGCAAGAATATACAATGGAGAAAAGACAGTCTCTTCAATAAGTAGTACTGGGAAAACTGGACAGCTACATGTAAAAGAATAAAATTAGAACACTCCCTAACACCATACACAAAAATAAACTCAAAATGGATTAAAGACCTAAATATAAGGCCAGACACTATAAAACTCTTAGAGGAAAACATAGGAAGAACACTGTTTGACATAAATGACAGCAAGATCTTTTTTGATCCACCTCCTGGAGTAATGGAAATAAAAACAAAAATAAACAAATGGGACCTAATGAAACTTAAAAGCTTTTGCACAGCAAAGGAAACCATAAACAAGATGAAAAGACAGCCCTCAGAATGGGAGAAAATATTTGCAAATGAAGCAACTGACAAAGGATTAATCTCCAAATATACAAGCAGCTCATGCAGCTCAATAACAAAAAAACAAACAACCGAATCCAAAAATAGGCAGAAGACCTAAATAGACATTTCTCCAAAGAAGATATACAGATTGCCAGCAGACACATGAAAGAATGCTCAACATCACTAATCATTAGAGAAATGCAAATCAAAATTACAATGAGGTATAACCTCACACTGGTCAGAATGGCCATCATCAAAAATCTACAAACAATAAATGCTGGAGAGGGTGTGGAGAAAAGGGAACCCTCTTGCATTGTTGGTGGAATGTAAATTGATATAGCCACTATGGAGAACAGTATGGATGTTCCTTAAAAAACTCAAAGTAGAACTACCATATGACCCAGCAATCCCACTACTGCGTGTATACCCTGAGAAAACCATAATTCAAAAAGAGACATGGACCACAGTGTTCATTGCAGCACTATTTACAATAGCCAGGACATGGAAGCAATCTCAGTGTCCATCGACAGATGAATGGATAAAGAAGATGTGGCACATATATACAATGGAATATTACTCAGCAATAAAAAGAAACGAAATTGAGTTATTTGGAGTGAGGTGGATGAACCCAGTGTCTGTCATACAGTGTAAAGTAAGTCAGAAAGAGAAAAACAAATACCATATGCTAACACATATATATGGAATCTAAAAAAAAAAAAGTTTTGATGAACCTAGGGGCAGGTTAGGAATAAAGACACAGAGAATGGATTTGAGGACACGGAGAGAGGGAAGGGTAAGCTGGGACGAAGTGAGAGAGTAGCATTGACATATATACACTACCAAATGTAAAACACATAGCTGGTGGGAAGTAGCTGCATGGCACAGGGAGATCAGCTCAGTGCTTTGTGACCACCTAGAGGGGTGGGATAAGGAGGGTGGGAGGGAGACACAAGATGGAGAGGATATGGGGACATACGTATGCATATAGCTGATTCACTTTGTTATACAGTAGAACTAACACAACACTGTACAGCAAGTATACTCCAATAAAGATGTTTAAAAATAAATAAATACATACATACATACATGTCAGTGCCCCTAATTTTTTAAATGATACTCGTCCATAAAATCCAAAAATCTGGAAATCACTGTAGCAGGCTACAAAGACAGGGAAGGTTTTCAGTAAGGAACTCACTGATGAGCTTTGTTTTCTAGATGTCAACTAAAATGTCAGCCTTATGAATTATGAAATCTCCTATCTATAACCCTGTCAAAAAAGGGCAGGAGACCAGTACTAGTTGGCAAGACTGTAAAAAATATTTACCATGGTAGGAACAGCAAAGTACAGTTTAAAAAAATATTCCTAGGTCAAATGTGATTTTCTTCATCAAGATTATTTAGAAGTCTATTAATTTTTAACACATTTTAAAAGAGGTAATTAACATTCATCTATTTCATCAACAATGAATCCCTGTATTTACCAGATAGTTATAACTTATTCTAAAAACTACACAGAAACCATGATTTGACCATTATTCTCAGTTAACCATTCAAAAAATACTCATTGAGTCAGGAACTTGGGGGTCAAAGAAGTATACAAAGGTGAAAAATACATAAAACCTGCCTTCAAAAATCTCAAAGTCAGTCTAATTAATAAAGCATTTACTCAAGAAATACTTATAATACAACATTTTAAGTGTCATAATAGAGCATTTTACAATGTGTGAGGGAAAAAGTCCTAATAGTGAGATTCCAGGAGTTATTTTAATGAATTTCTGAGCTACATTCAACAAATTCTAGCATACCACAGATAATATGCAAGACCAAAACTCCAGTTTGATCATAAAGTATTCCAGATAAGTAGGACTTCTCAAATAGGCCTGGGACTTCCCACCAGCCTGATCAAAACTTTTTTAGAACTGTGATGTATCCTAAGACTTCACAGATACCAGACCTGCATCATGGTCTGAAGGCTCTCCCTACCTACTCCACTCCCTCCCCCTTTATTCTTCCTAACTCTAGGAAGGATACCTAAGAATAAATCTCTTGCATGTGTAATCTAAAAAAAAACCAAACTCACAGAAAAAGAGATCAGATTTGTGGTTGCCAGAGGCAGTGAGTAGGGAGTGTGGGAATTGGGTGAAGGTGGTCAAAAGGTACAAACTCCCAATTATAAGATAAATAAGTGCTGGGGATGTAATGTACAACATGATGACTATAGTTAACAATGCTGTATGGTATAGTTGAAAGTTGCTAACAGAGTAGATCCTAAAGTTCTCATCACAAAGAAAAAAATTTTTCATAACTAAATGAGGCGATGGACGTCAACTTATTGTGGTAATCATTTCACAATATATACATATGTCAAGTGATTATGCTGTACATCTTAAATTTATACAATGTTGTATGTCAATCATATAATACTGAAATCATATAATACTTTCAATAATACTGAAAGAAAATAAATCTCTGGCATGTCTAATCCTCTCTTAGCATCTGCTCTTTGGAGGACCCAAAGTAACACAAGCGGTGTTCTGTTTATCTATCATTGCATTTAAAACTGCCCTAAACCGTCACTTAAAACAACAATTATTTTATTAAATCTCATGATTTTGTGGGTCAGGAATGCGGGCAAGGCTCCACGGGGTAATTCTTTTGTTTCATCAGGCAGATGGGCTGGTTTGGAGGGTCCAAAATGGGTGCACTCATATGTCTGCCACTTTGGTATAAATAGCTAGAAATCTGGGCTCAGCTGGGACTGTCAACCATATGGCCCACGCGTGCCCTCTCCAGCATGGAGATCTTAAGGTGGTCAGACTTCACACATGTGGCTCAGGGCTCCAAGAGCAAGTGTTCCCACAAACAAAGAGAAGCTGTAGAGCCTTTTAGACACATAGCATCACTTCTGCTATACCCTACTAGTCAAAGTAATCACAGGCCACCCAGAGTAAAGATGAGGGGGAACACCTCCCACTTTGATACAAGTGCCAAGAATTTGCAGTCATGTTTTAAAACTGCCACATGGGGTCACCCTTCGTCTTACAAAACCATCTATCATTTAAACCAGGGGAGATTAATTCTAACTGAAAGTATACTTGCTACAATAAAAATGCTGTATGTATCAGCAGAATTAAGTTTTAGTTTGCACCCTCGTTTGCCATCACAGCCCAGATGTCAATACCTCGATGAACAAAAAGGGAATTCAGAGTGCTTTACTGTTCAGGTGTAGACCTGTAGACCATGACCCTGGTGACCACAACTGTTTCTTTGGGGGTAATTTTTTTACTTTCTGCATGTATTGAAGGCTGTCATGCAACATGACCCCTACCCACTTATTCAGTGATCATGCTAAGTGTGTGAAAGAGTTATTCCCATTACAACGAGCATAAGGAGGATGGTGAATTGCCCTTTGGCTTGACTCCAGCTAAACGACAGCTGTGAGCTACTACTGCAACTTTAATTGGTGAGAAAGAAGCATGGTGTTGTGATTACCGAAGGATAATGGGTTAAATTTTAAGGAACAACAGTCTTTCATCCCTGCTTTTTTTTTTTTTTTTTTTTTTTTTTTTTTTTTTTTTTTGCGGTACGCGGGCCTCTCCCTGTTGTGGCCTCTCCCGCCGCTGAGCACAGGCTCCGGACGCGCAGGCTCAGCGGCCATGGCTCACGGGCCCAGCTGCTCCGCGGCATGTGGGATCCTCCCGGACCGGGGCACGAACCCGTGTGCCCTGCATCAGCAGGCGGACTCTCAACCACTGCGCCACCAGGGAAGCCCAATCCCTGATTTCTTTTGC
Organism: Tursiops truncatus; assembly: GCF_011762595.2. NCBI lineage: Eukaryota > Metazoa > Chordata > Mammalia > Artiodactyla > Delphinidae > Tursiops > Tursiops truncatus. The sequence goes on from NC_047041.1 coordinate 30,929,524, forward strand.
TGAAGCATTTTCCTGAGGATTATAGACTTTAGGACCAAGAACCAATGATTCTCCTTGGATATAAAGTACCCAAGTAAGGGTGGACTTGCTTTCCTAGACTTTAATAGTAATGATTGTCGTTTGTTTTATGTGCATGTGTATGGGCTAAACATTCACATGGAAGAAGCCTGGAGAACTACCTCAACATCAGAGCAAATACATTCGACAGGCTTCTTTTTCTTGCCTCTCAAATTAGCAAATACACCTAGCCCTGAATAAAAACAAACAACTATGTAGAAAATTTTGGGAAACTTAAATAACGAATTGGACTTCTATTCAAACTTAATACCTAATATACTTTTTTGGTTATCTATAACTAGATCATATTCAGGGATGAATCTACCTCCAAGTAAGTAGATTACAACCTCTATCTAAGGAATCATTCTGGTATAAAAACATGATTAATCTATTTTAAAACTTCTTCTCCCCATGACATTGATAAGAAAAGTGTAGTTCTTGACAGAAAAGGCAGAGTCTATGAGTTAATTGTTCTGAATTAGAAGCCTAAGGATTAGCACCATCACTGGCACATAAAGGTTGTCTGATAAATTTATTTGTTGAATGGTTGAATGATTGAATGAATACAGTATTTGAATTAACTTGCTCAATTAAAATTTTCATTTTAGACATCTTCTAAAAGATGATGGTATAAATCAAGAATGGTGAGGTGGAGGCTAATTTAAATTTGAAATACTTTAATGGTTTCTATTCAGCTTATTAAGGATTAATACTTAGAAGATGTTAATTATAACTTACCTAGGACAAATTTCCTTTGAACCTCATTTCTTATATGTTCATATCAGATAATTAGTCCTTTCTAGCTAAACCCTAATATTCTGGTTATATCAATATCACAAACAAAGACTAGAGGATATCATCTTAATTACTTTCAGGCAGGGAATTTAGCTGCTTTGTTAGTACCCAGAAGAGTATGTGACAAAGAGTAGGGCACCCATTTAATATTTTCTGAATGAAGGAATTAATTAATGTATATATTAGTGGCCTGGAAAAGCATTGGCTAGAAATTGACTTTTTCCTGAATGATTCCTCCATGTGCTGGGCTTACCGGAATAATAATTGCTAACATGTAAATGCTTAGAAGAGTTACTTGGAATACTGTTCCAAGCATTCTGGTGGTTGTTGAATATATTCTTTGGGTTGTCTATTGCTACATAGCAAATAAACCCCAAACTTAGTGTCTTGAAACTACTACAGCCATTTTCTAATACACAATTCTGTGGCTTGACTAGGTAGTTCTGCTAGTTTTGTTTAGGGTCTCTCATAAGTCTTCAGGCAGATGGTGGTGGGGCTAGAATATCCAAGATGGCTTCATTCACATGTCTGATGCCTTAGCAGGATGGCTGGAGAGCTGGGACCTCTCTCCCCACAAATGGTCTCTTCTGTATGCAGTGACTGAATCCCCGGACCTACTGCTTCCAAGGAGGAAGAAGTAGAAGTATCACTTCTTCCAAGTGCTACTGGTTAAAGCAGCCACAGTGACAGTCAGCCCAGATTCAAAGAGAAGGAAAATAAACTCCATTTCTCAACGGGAGAACACAACAAAAAATTTGTAACCATCTTCAATCCACCCTACATACTTACATTCTAATCATTAGAGCAACCCTGAAAAGTAGGTATTATTTTCTGCATTTCATAAAAGAGGAAATTCTCACAGCCAATAATGGCACTTGGATTTGAAGCTATGTTTGTATATTTCCAGCCTTTTTTTACTGCCTCTCCAAGAAGATAACACTAAGGATACATACAAAATAAAAACAAACAAAATTACTGTATATCTAATTCTGTGTCTGGACTTGGTCACTTGTTTTATTCTTGTCCTGGCAATTGAATCATCAATCAGAGCCTCATATTGCTTTTTGCCTCCAAAGTCTGCCCCTTCAGGTTTTCCCACCATTGTTGCCGACCAAAAAAAAACAATCATTCTTTATTCAGCCTGGCATTCCTTTCTTTTCACAACACAGACAATTGTTCAGCCACCAGAGCATCACCAGTCCTGGTTCTTTGATTGAGCCTATGCTCACCTGAGTTTACCATGAAGATTTCAGCTCCAGGGTAACTTGTCCTAATAACACAATCAATTTCTCTGGTGACGTGTCCTCCGAGAATGCAAAGTAGTTTAATACTGGCCTAACAATCATAATTCTTCCCTACCCCGAAGTCCTAAAGATAGTTGATATTTTCTTCTAGCAATTTTAATCTTTCATATTTAGCACCTTACTTTTATATTCTGGAGTTTATTTTTATATTTTGCCTGAGGTAGGAATCGTTTAATTTTTTTCACATAGCGAACCAAATTTTCCTACAAAATATTTAAATAACCCAAACTCCCATGTGCATCTTTCTGAGTTCTATTCTGTTCCACAGTGCATTTGTATGTTTCTATACCAGTACCACATTGTTTACCTAGGATGGCTGGGTAATATGTCTAAATATCTAGTAGAATGAGTCTGTCTTTTCTTTGCTTTTCTTTTTCATGATTGTCTTAATCGGGGATCAGGGAACTGCAGCCCATGAGCAAAACCTTGCCCGCTATTTTAGTAAATAAAGCATTATTAGAACACAACTACATGCATTTGCTTACATACCATCTATGTCTGCTTTTGAGCACTACAACAGCAGAGTGGAGTAGCTGCATCCTGCCACCAAAGCCTGAGATATTTAGTATCTAGCTTTTTTACAGAAAAAGTTTGCTAACCCCTGGTCTAGGCTACTCACTGACTTGAATTCTTCTACATAAATTACAGAATCATTTTGGCAAGTTTCCCAGTTCCAAGTTCTTGATTGCAAGCAACAGAAACTCATTCTGTCTAGTTTAATGCAAAATAAATTTATTGGAGAAGATATCAGTGAGTTCACAGAAGTTCTCAGGAAGGAGGCTATAGAAGAAGCCTCAAAAATGGGCAAGAACTAAGGGAGGCCTGGCAGTAGCATGACAGACAAGGCTACAATGCAAGGGACACCTGGTTAAGATGCCACCATGCCACCACAATGAAAAGCCTTCTGAACTCTCCCTGCACTACTGTAACACTCACTCAAGATTCAGAGTCCTGGGAAGGAGAATTTTATGTCCAAGCTGGGATCACATACTCATGTGCTAGCTTCCAAAGAGTGAGAAGGAGTGTCTGACCCTTCTACTTCCATAGACGGAGGTAGAGTCCTGCCTTCCATCACGAGTCATTTGATGGTTCATTCAAAATATGAAAGGAGCAGCATCTCCCCAAAGGCAGCTATGACTTTGCTTGGAACTGCATTACATTTGGGGAAACTTGTTATGTCTAAATACCGCATTCTCATTCATGAAGATGATTCACCTCACTATTAATTCAACTCTTTCTTTAGGCCCTTTTGTAGAGTTTTTAAATGTTCTTCTGTAATGGTCTTGTGAGTTTTTATCCAGTAAGTCCTTGAAATTTTCCAGTTTTGATGTTGTTGTTTTGGATGATATCTTACTATCTACTATCTTCTTGATATTAATATTGCTGGTATTGAGGAAAGCTACTGATTTTGGTATACTGATCTTATAATCAGCAAACTTACTGAACTCTCTTATTACTTCTAAGAGTCTGTTGATTTTCTTTAGTCTTTTACGTAAATGATCATGACACTTGAAAATGACAATTTTCTCTCTTCCCATCCAATCTTGTATTTCTTAGTGTTATTTCCTATCTTATAACATTGGCTGGAACCTCCAGCATTATGCAGAACATTGTGATAGCATATATCCTTGCATTGTTCCTAATCTTAAGGCAAATGCTTTTCAAGTTTCTCCAGGTAAAAGGATAAATACCTTTCTATCACATTAAGGAAGTTCCTTTCTACATCTATTTTAAATCATAAATAAGTATAAAACTTTAAACAATACTTTTTCTGCATCTGCTGAAATGTATTTCCTTCTTTAATTTGTTAGTATGGGAAATTATATTAATAGATTCTTTTCACATACAATTTTCTCCTTGCATTCCTAAAAATTAACCATAATTGGTCACAATATATTACATACTTTTTTAATTTTATTTTTAATACAGCAGGTTCTTATTAGTCATCAATTTTATACACATCAGTGTACACATGTCAATTTCAATCGCCCAATTCAGCACACGACCATCCCCACCCACCCACAGTTTTCCCCCCTTGGTATCCATACGTTTGTTCTCTACATCTGTGTCTCAACTTCTGCCCTGCAAACCGGTTCATCTGTACCATTCTTCTAGGTTCCACATACATGCGTTAATATATGATATCTGTTTTTCTCTTTCTCATTTACTTCACTCTGTATGACAGTTTCTAGATCCATCCATGTCTCAACAAAGGACTCAATTTCGTTCCTTTTTCTGGCTGAGTAATATTCCATTGTATATATGTGCCACATCTTCTTTACCCATTCGTCTGTCGATGGGCATTTAGGTTGCTTCCATGACCTGGCTATTGTAAACAGTGCTGCAATGAACATTGGGGTTGCATGTGTCTTTTTGAATTATGCTTTTCTCTTGGTATATGCCCAGTAGTGGGATTGCTGGATCATATGGTAATTCAATTTTAGATTTTTAAGGAACATCCATACCGTCCTCCATAGTGGCTGTATCAATTTATATTCCCACCAACAGTGCAAGAGGGTTCCCTTTTCTCCACACCCTCTCCAGCATTTGCTGTTTGGAGATTTTCTGATGATACCCATTCTAACTGGTGTGAGGTAATACCTCATTGTAGTTCTGACTTGCATTTCTCTAATGATTAGTGATGTTGAGCATATTTTCAGGTGCTTCTTGGCCGTCTGTATGTCTTCTTTGGAGAAATGTTTATTTAGATCTTCTGCCCATTTTTGGATTGGGTTGTTTGTTTCTTTAATATTGAGCTGCATGAGCTGTTTATATATTGTGGAGATTAATCCTCTGTCTGTTTGTTCGTTTACAAATCTTTTCTCCCATTCTGAGGGATGTCTTTTTGTCGTGCTTATGGTTTCCTTTGCTGTGCAAGAGCACTGAAGTTTCATTGGGTGCCATTTGTTTATTTTTGTTTTTATTTCCGTTACTCTAGGAGGTGGATCAAAAAAGATCTTCTTGTCATTTATGTCAAAGAGTGTTCTTCCTATGATTTCCTCTAAGAGTTTTATAGTGTCCAGTCTCACATTTAGGTCACGAATCAATTTTGAGTTTACTTTTGTGCATGGTGTCACCGAGTGTTCTAATTTCATTCTTTTACATGTAGCTGTCCAGTTTTCCCAGCACCACTGATTGAAGAGACTGTCTTTTCTCCATTGTATATCCTTGCCTCCTTTGTCATAGATTAGTTGACCATAGGTGCGTGGGTTTATCTCTGGGCCTTCTATCTTGTTCCATTGATCTATGTTTCTGTTTTTGTGCCAGTACCATATTGTCCTGATTACTGTAGCTTTGTAGTATAGTCTGAAGTCAGGGATTCTGATTCCTCCAGCTCCGTTTTTTTCCCTCAATACTGCTTTGGCTATTAGGGGTCTTCTGTGTCTCCATACAAATTTAAAACCTTTTTGTTCTAGTTCCGTAAAAAATGCCATTGGTGGGCTTCCCTAGTGGCGCAGTGGTTGAGAGTCTGCCTGTCGATGCAGGGGACACGGGTTCATACCCCGGTCCGGGAAGATCCCACATGCCATGGAGCAGCTGGGCCCGTAAGCCATGGCCGCTGGGCCTGCGCGTCCGGCGCCTGTGCTCCACAACGGGAGAGGCCACAACAGTGAGAGGCCCGCGTACCAAAAAAAAAAAAAAAAAAAAAAAAAAAAAGCCATTGGTAATTTGATAGGGATTGCATTGAATCTGTAGATTGTTTTGGGTAGTATAGTCATTTTCACAATATTGATTCTTCCATTCCAAGAACATAGTATATCTCTCCATCTCTTGGTATCATCCTTAATTTCTTTCATCAGTGTCTTATAGTTTTCTGCATACAGGTCTTTTGTCTCCCTAGGTAGGTTTATTCCTAGGTATTTTATTCTTTTTGTTGCAATGGTAAATGGGAGAGTTTCCTTAATTTCTCTTCTGTATTTTTCATCATTAGTGTATAGGAATGCAAGAGATTTGTGTACATTAATTTTGTATCCTGCAACTTTACCAAATTCATTGATTAGCTCTAGTAGTTTTCTGGTGGCATTTTTAGGATTCTGTATGTATATTATCATGTCATCTGCAAAGAGTGACAGTTTAACTTCTTCTTTTCCAATTTGTATTTTCTTTTTTCTTTTTTTTTACGGTACGCGGGCCTCTCACTGTTGTGGCCTCTCCCATTGCGGAGCACAGGCTCTGGACGCACAGGTTCAGCGGCCATATCTCACGGGCCCAGCCGCTCCGCGGCATGTGGGATCTTCCCGGACCAGGGCACGAGCCCGTGTCCCCTGCATTGGCAGGCGGACTCTCAGCCACTGCGCCACCAGGGAAGCCCTGTATTCTTTTATTCCTTTTTCTTCTCTGCTTGCCATGGCTAGAACTTCCAAAACTATGTTTAATAATAGTGGTGAGAGTGGACATCCTTGTCTTGTTCCTAGTCTTAGAGGAAATGCTTTCAGTTTTTCACCATTGAGAATGATGTTTGCTGTGGGTTTGTCGTATATGGCCTTTATTATGTTGAGGTAGGTACACTCTATGCCCACTTTCTGGAGAGTTTTTATGATAAATGTGTGTTGAATTTTGTCAAAACCTTTTTCTGCACCTATTGAGATGATCGTATGGTTTTTATTCTTCAGTTTGTTAATATGGTATATCACACTGATTGATTTGCATACATTGAAGAATCCTTGCATCCCTGGGATAAATCCCACTTGATCGTGGTGTATGATACTTTTAATGTGTTGTTGGATTCTGTTTGCTAGTATTTTGTTGAGAATTTTTGCATCTATATTCATCAGTGATATTGGTCTGTAATTTTCTTCTTTTGTAGTATCTTTGTGTGGTTTGGTATCAGGGTGATGGTGCCCTCATAGAAAGAGTTTGGGAGTGTTTTTTCCTCTGCAATTTTTTGGAAGAGTTTGAGAAGGATGGGTGTTACCTCTTCTCTAAATGTTTGATAGAATTCACCTGTGAAGCCATCGGTCCTGGGCTTTTGTTTGTTGAAAGATTTTGAATCACAGTTTCAATTTCATTACTTGTGATTGGTCTGTTCATATTTTCTATTTCTTTGTGGTTCAGTCTTGGAAGATTATACTTTTTTAAGAATTTTCTGTTTCTTCCAGGTTGTCCATTATATTGGCACAGAGTTGCTTGTAGTAGTCTCTTAGGATGCTTTGTATTTCTGTGGTGTCTGTTGTAACTTCTCCTTATTCATTTCTAATTTTATTGATTTGAGTCTTCTCTCTCTTTTTCTTTATGAGTCCGGCTAATGGTTTATCAATTTAGTTTATCTTCTCAAAGAACCAGCTTTTAGTTTTATTGATCTTTGCTGTTGTTTCCTTTGTCTCTATTTCATTTATTTCTGCTCTTTATGATTTCATTCCTTCTGTTAACTTTGGGTTTTGTTTGTTCTTCTTTCTCTAGCTGCTTTAGGTGTAAGGTTAGATTTTTTTATTTGAAATTTTTCTTGTTTCTTGAGATAGGCTTGTATAGCTATAAACTTCCCTCTTAGAACTACTTTTGCTACATCCCACAGGTCTTGGATCATTGTGTTTTCATTGTCATTTGTCTCTAGGTATTTTTTGATTTCCTCTTTGATTTCTTCAGTGATCTCTTGGTTATTTAGTAATGTATTGTTTAGCCTCAATGTGTTTGTTTTTTATGTTTTTTTCCCTGTAATTCATTTTTAATCTCATAGCATTGTGGTCAGAAAAGATGCTTGATATGGTTTCAATTTTCTAAAATTTACTGAGGCTTGATTTGTGACCCAAGATGTGATCTAACCTGGAGAATGTTTCATGAGCACTTGAGAAGAAAGTGTAATCTGCTGTTTTGGGATGGAATGTCCTATAAATATCAATTAAATCTATCGGGTCTATTGTGTCATTTAAAGCTTGTTTCCTTATTTATTTTTATTTTGGATGATCTTTCCATTGGTGTAAGTGAGGTGTTAAAGTCCCCCACTATTATTGTGTTACCGTCAATTTCTTCTTTTATAGCTGTTAGCAGTTGCCGTATGTATTGAGGTGCTCCTGTGTTGGGTGCGTATATATTTATAATTGTTATATCTTCTTCTTGGGTTGATCCCTTGATCATTATGTAGTGTCCTTCCTTGTCTCTTGTAACATTCTTTATTTTAAAATCTATTTTATCTGACATGAGTATAGCTACTCCAGTTTTCTTTTGATTTCCATTTGCATAGAATATCTTTTCCCATCCCCTCAGTTTCAGTCTGTATGTGTCCCTAGGTCTGAAGTGGGTCTCTTTGTAGACAGCATATATATGGGTCTTGTTTTTGTATCCATTCAGCGAGCCTGTGTCTTTTGGTTGGAGCATTTAATCCATTCACATTTAAGGTAATTATCAATATGTATGTTCCTATGACCATTTTCTTAATTGTTTTGGGTTTGTTTTTGTAGGTCCTTTTCTTCTCCTGTGTTTCCCACTTAGAGAAGTTCCTTTAGCATTTGTTGTAGAGCTGGTTTGGTGGTGCTGAATTCCCTTAGCTTTTGCTTGTAGTAAAGCTTTTGATTTCTCCTTCAAATCTGAATGAGATCCTTGCTGGGTAGAGTAATCTTGGTTGTAGGTTCTTCCCTTTCATCACTTTAAGTATATCATGACACTCCCTTCTGGCTTGTAGGGTTTCTGCTGAGAAATCAGCTGTTAACCTTATGGTAGTTCCCCTGTATGTTGTTATTTTTCCCTTGCTGCTTTCAGTAATTTTTCTTTGTCTTTAATATTTGCAAATTTGATTACTACGTGTCTCGGTGTGTTTCTCCTTGGGTTTATCCTGTATGGGACTCGCTGCGCTTCCTGGACTTGGGTGGCTATTTCCTTTCCCATATTAGGGAAGTTTTCTACTATAATCTCTTCAAATATTTTCACTGGTCCTTTCTCTTTCTCTTCTCCTTCTGGGACCCCTATAATGGGAATGTTGTTGCGTTTAATGCTGTCCCAGAGGTCTCTTAGGCTGTCTTCATTTCTTTTCATTCTTTTTTCTTTATTCTGCTCCACAGAAGTGAATTCCATCTTTCTGTCTTCCAGGTCACTTATCCGTCCTTCTGCCTCAGTTATTCTGCTACTGATTCCTTCTAGTGTAGTTTTCATTTCAGTATTGTATTGTTCATCTCTGTTTGTTTGTTCTTTAATTTTTCTAGGTCTTTGTTAAACATTTCTTGCATCTTCTCGATCTTTGCCTCCATTCTTTTTCCAAGGTCCTGGACCATCTTCACTATCATTATTCTAAATTCTTTTCCTGGAAGGTTGCCTATCTCCACTTCATTTAGTTGTTTTTCTGGGGTTTTATCTTGTTCCTTCATCTGGTACATAGCCCTCTGCCTTTTCATCTTGTCTATCTTTCTGTGAATGTGGTTTTTGTTCCACAGGCTGCATGAATGTAGTTCTTCTTGCTTCTGCTGTCTGCCCTCTGGTGGATGAGGCTATCTAAGAGGCTTGTTTATGTTTCTATATTTCATTGTTTAATCATTACTGAATTTAGTTAGCCAGTACATATTAGGATTCTTGCACCTTTGTTCACAAGTGAGACTGGACTGTAATCTATGTTTATTGTACAGCTTTTATTAAGTTTTGAGGTTAGGGTTAAATTGGCTTCATAAAAGGTGGTGGCAATCATATCTTTCTTAAAGGAAGGAAATAATAAAACTGTTACAAATCTGTAAGGTAGGGAATTTTTTAAAGTAGAAATGCTTACCAAAATTACAATTTGTTCTTTAAAAAAGTTAATAAAAATAGAAAAATAACCAGTTGCCCACACATCTCAATCTGCTAAAGAGAACTCCATTGTACACCTAGTGTGCTGGCATAATTATTAAGAGCAGCCCCTTTCATTCTGAAAATATTGCTGTTGGGCAATAAATCATCCATAGGTTGAACCTACAACTGACAAGTGTGTAGGCCACACATTAGCTGTGTTACTGTGATAAATTCACCTGGCCTCTCTGAGCTTCAGGTTTCCCATCAGCAGAATGGAAATTGTAAAATTTACCACCTTGGGTGGTTTAAAGAGATAACTGAATAAAGCAAGTAAATGCTTAACTTCTAAACAAAAGTTAGCTGATTCCAGCACCAGCCATTCCCAGCAATCCACAGATTAGAGCAATGATCCCGGCACCCAGATACAACCCAACAGAATTCCAAAGCCATCTTGACTAGAGGTAGGAAAGTATGTATGAGGCTATACCACTGTTAAATAATAGACAAAATATATATTGGTCTCTGCCCCCACTTCATGCCACAGAGATCCCAAAACTCTTGTGATTTCCGAAGTGATAACAGCACCAAGAACATATTTTTTTCTCATATTTGGTCTTTGACCCCAGTTCCTTACACAGGATTCCTGAACCCTTTGTAATTTCCTGAGTGATATAAACTTTTGTTCTCCTAAGGCAAGTCTGGGTGGGCTCCTGGATGAGGGCTGGTCACCAGAAAAACCAAACCATGATTAGAAGCTTGGAATTTTCAGCCCCTTTCCCAACCACACCCCATTCTCTTGAGGAGGGAGAAGGAATGAGTTAATCATCAATCATGCCTACGTGATGAAGTCTCCATAAAAAACCCCAAAGTAAGGGGTTTGGAGAGCTTTCAGGTTGGTGAACACATCCATGTTAGTGTACCCCAACTCCATGGGGACAGAAGCTCAGGACCCTCCAGACTTCTTGCCCCATGTATCTCTTTTTCGGGCTATTCATCTGTATCCTTTATCACATCCTTTAATAAAGTGGTAAACAAACATACGTATTTCCTTGAGCTCTGTGAGCCATTCTAGCAAATAACTGACTTTAGAAGGGATTTCTTTGGAACCTCCGATTTGTAGCCACGTTGGAAAGAAGTTGTGGGTAACCTAGGACCTATTACTCATGATTGGCATCTGAAGTGTGTGTGTGGGTTGGGGGAGGGGGAATCTCCTGGGATCTGAGGCTATCTCCAGGTAGACAGTGTCAGAATTGAGTTAAATTATAGGACATCCACCTGGTGTTGCTCGTTGTTGGGGAAAATCTCCACACATCTGGTGTCAGAAGTGTTGTTAGTGTGGCAATGTAGAAGTCAAGGAGAAACACAGGAGGAAGACTGGGTATTTTTCCTATACAGGCAACAGTGCCCAGTGCTCCCCCCTCCCCACCCCACCACCACCTGCAACCCTGTTTACTAGATAACTGGGGATATTCAAGGCTTGATCTATGACCCCTGAGTGCAGGCTCCCTGCAATGCTCCATTCTAAAAATCAGGGAAGCCTAAGTCCAAAGATGTGACCTTCAGCTACTCTTCGTCCCCATCTCTTGTCCCACCTCATTCATAAAGCCCTTTAGAGGCCTGGGTTCTTCCTTGCACTTGCCAATCTCCTCTCTACCAATATGTGCCAGGATACAAATACTCACACTGTTCCAATGCATAATCTTATCTGGTTTTGTTTTTCTTCTTTTTCTTTGATGCACTAGAAAGTGAAATGCAAATATTTTTCCTCATCTTTGGTGAAGAAAGCCCTCCCTTCCCTGGAGCAAAGAAGAACATGTTTCTCAAGTTACAGATTTAATGAACTTAAAGTGTTTGGTGACGGAGCAAGAGGGAGGAACTTCCACCCATACTAGAGATTACTTGGCAATGGTGGGGAGAAGAGGTCCATAGGTCTAGAAGCAGTAGGAAGCCAGGCTCTGCTCCAAGTCATTACCCCAGGAAGCAGCAAGACTCCAGAAGGAGGTACGTGGTTTACCTAGGGAAGCAGAGGCCTAGGCACTGGGTTTCAGAGCTTTGACAAATATTCTAGTATGCTAAATGTGTCAGGGAAACTGCCAAAAGCTGCCCGACCTGACAGGATTGTGCGGACAGAGACAACGGGCAGACCAGCAGTAACTTGGGTGGGAGACATGACTCATGAGTAAGAAAGGCCTCCGGAAGCTTGGTGAAACGAGGGAGCACAGTTGAGGCGGCAATGCAAGGCTGCTGGAATAAGTTGTATACACCTTCCTACCAGCCCAGTGGAGTGGCACCTTGGAGTCAAAACTAGGTTGATTCAGGGATCACAAAGAAATGTGATATTTCTTGAACACCAGAAGGTCTTAGATTCAGACCTGTTACAATATAGTAGATTCCTACTTGGGGTGTAAATCCAGTAGCTGAGGGACTAACCCCAGGAGGAGAGATCTCTGTTGACCATTCCTTGGTCACCCTTCCAGACTCATTTTTGCCACACCAACCATGCCTCAGCCTCTGGCATGACACTGCTCACCAGCCTCAGCATTCATCCTCAGTCCTGCCAGGTGTCCAGGGCAAGCCTTCTGTATCTTCTCTCCCACCTTGTCTTGATGTGGTTTATCTCAAGAAAGAGATATTTGTAGGATGGAGAAGTTTCTCTTCCTCAATTTTACTTTCCAAATGTTCACCATCTATCCCCTGGTGACTCTCAAGTCTGTATCTCCAGCCCTGTCCTGACTATAGAATAACAGTTCATATATGTGACATCCCCTTGGTACCCTACCTAGAACTCAAGTTCCAGATGCTAAAACTAGAACTCATTAGCTTGTGCCACCCTGCCCTTAGATGTCCCTATCTCAGTAATTAGAACCACCAACCAGTTGCCTTAATCAGAAACCCAAAGTCACCAACTCTTTTTAAATGTTCTTTATTCTCCATCTTCTCAGGTCCCATTACTTCTGATTTCATTCAGGACTTCATCATCTCCTTCCTGGATTGTTACAACAGCCTCCTAACCCATCAAACTCCAGTATACTTTCCACAAAGCCAGATCAATGTTTCCAAAACACAAAGTGACTGTCACTCCCCTTTTTAGCATCCTTCAGTGGTACCTCACTATTCTGCTGTCCCATGTCATACAAACTGCGGACCCTGGCCAAATCCAGCCTGTACCCTCTTTTGGTATAGCCCTCAAGTTAAGAATGGATTTCACATTTTTAAGTGTTTTAACCAAAAAAAAAAAAAAAAAAAAAAGAAGAATACCAAACAATTGCCATATATGACCTACAAAGCCTAACATATTACGATCTAGCCTTTACAGAAAAAGTTTACTGCCCCTCTTAAGTTTAAAGGACTCCATTCTGGCCCTCCTCCAACCACTCCCCTCCCCACTCAGGGCCAGGAGTCCCCATCTATCCAAAGGGTGGTCCCACTGAGAGCCTGTGTCCTCCTCCCTTCCAGACAACAGTCCTGGAATTCCCAACCCAAACAGCCTGATCCCACTGCTAGGGCTCACTCTTAGGCCTTAGAAGTGGCCAAAGGCAGATATTTTCAGGGAGATGGGACAGAGCCTGGACATGCAAGCTGGGTTGTTCACACATGTGTGTGAGGTGAATTACAGGAGAGAGGGTAAGATGAGAAGGGGACCAGCCAGGAAACTGTACTTGTGTTTTTGGCCTGGGCCCCACAAGTATAAGGATATTTTAGAATTCCCTAGGTCTGCTCAGGATACTTTTAGAATTCCCTAGCGTGATAAGGAAAACTTTTCATGATGTGGTACCCTGCATTCCACACTCAAGACAAGCACTAACAAGACTGACTCTTAGTGCACCCTGCTGTTTTACCAAGTTCCCATGGACTTGCCTCCCTTTTGCTGTCCATTCTCCTGGTAGAATCCTCTCAATTTCAAGACTCAACTCCAAGGTCAGCTCCTCAATGAAGCTTTTCCTGGTCTCTCTTCTCTCATGTCTCATCATTTCTCATTTAGTTTTTAGGGCCTCAAATGCCCTACACAAATGTCTACCACAGTACTTCTGACACTTTATTCTACCTCATTTCTATGTCTGTTTCCTTCCTGTAGACTGGACCCTCCTTGAGGACAAAGACTTGGTCTAATTTTTTTCTGTAACCCAATCAGTGTAATGGAGTATCTAATGCATAATACGTACTCAATGATTTTTGAAAGAATGCATGAATAAGTCAATATATATGATCAGTTTACCTTACCAAATCTTGGGATCCACCCTCAAAGGGCATAGATACTTGTATAATCCTAAGTCACTATGGTCTCCATCCCATTTTTATCCATGGGGAATTAAAATAAAAACTAGGATCCTATAACTATCTGCAGTTTTCTACATGCACCATATGTTTATGGCCTCTATGGCCTTGTTTTGAGGTCTGGTGAAGTCCTCAACACTTAACACTTACCTCAGGTGTCCCCTCTTTCAGAACACCTTCAAGCTGAGTTTGTCTTCCCCATTGGCATACTCTTGTTCCATTGCCTATTTCTCATACCAAACTTTTACATTGTTTATGTCTTTCTCCCCAACAAGATTGAGAGCTCCTTGAAGGCAAGATCTGTCTATGCATTTTTGCATTTCCAGCGCCCAGGGCTACACCTGACACTTAGAAGTTGTTTAATAAATGTGTGTTGACTGATTAATGTTCACACACACAGAGACTTTAGAGACTGTGGAAGTTATCCAGTCCAAAGAAGGAATCCCAGCCACTGTATTCTCTCTGATCAGCCCATCTTTGTTTGAAAACCTCCAGTGACTGTCACGTAAGACTACCCTAACAGAATGTACGCCTCACTGGGACAAGAGTTTTTGTGTGTTTTTCACTGGCAAATCCCCAGAACCTAGACCAGTGCCTGGCACATAGTAGACGTTCAACAAATATTTAGTAATGTTTGAATGAATAGTTGAAAAGTTTTTCCTGACACTGAACCCAAATTTGTTTCCTTGTAATTTCTACCCTTTGAACTTGGAATATATGTTTTTCTTCTTCACATGACAAGTTCCACATATTTTTCAGGGAGATCTCATATCTCCCCCACCATGAACCTCTTCTTCTCCAAGCTCAACAACCTCAGTTCCTTCAACTCTTCCTAATCTGTTCCCAGTCTCTTTGCCATCTCCATGCATGCCCTTACCATCAACATCCTTTTGATACTGAAAAAATAATTAAGAGGAGCTGTGAAAGAGAGGGGTATAATGTAATTAAAACCCACAGCCCTAGGCCTAGTATAACAACTTAAACATTAAAGAGTTCAGAGAATCCCTAGGGGTTAACTAGTTTAAGCTCCTCATTTCACAAATGAAGAAATTGAAGTTAAATTACTCATCAGAGCAAGACCTGCTCCTGGTCCAGTAGCTAATCAGGCGTAGACCCATCTCAACCCCAAGATTAATCATCTTATTCTACTTGAATTCTTAGTTGGATGTTAAACTGAAAAAGCTTAGATTTGCAGAATCTAGCTCTCTGCCAAAGACTATTCTCTCTAGAGATGTGATGAAATTATTTTAAAAAGAAGGCCAAGTTTCCTAATTCTATAAGCAATAATTTACACTTGTTGAAGCTGTTTTTCATGAATCACCAGATTCTTGGTAGCCTTTTAAAGAGAGAGTTAATAAAATGGTTTATAACTTGTTATAAGAGCTATAAAAATCATTTTATTAAGTTCTTATACAGATTCTTTGCATGATACTTAATTTTTTTTAGTTCAAGAACTAACTGAATCTCAATGTACATTATATGACAGAGGCAACCCAGCTGAACCACAAGAGGTCCATGCCACTTTTTTCTTTTACCCCATATCAGGCAAATATAGAGGAAATTAAATTAAAACCAATTTTTTGGAACAAGAAGGGATCACCCATTCCCACCCCGATTTACCATTCCTCTTTTCTATTTACCACTTTTTCTTATCCCAGAAAAGAATGAACAAAATTGAGTAAACAAAGTCAAATTTTTAGGAAAGACATTTAAATATTTCAAAGGCATGGGCAGTTACATACCTTTTAAGGAATTCTGTCTTAAAATTGATGGAGTAGAATAATTAACAGAGGGATGGTAAGGGTTGCTTTTAGTAGGTACAACGTCTATTTGCAAATAAGCCAATTTGCAGATAATCCAGTTGAAGAGCTCGTTTTCTAACCCATTTTTCTAAAATGGATCTGCCTATTTGTAATTGGAAACTTCCTGGAAAATGGGTAATAAACACATACATTTTACTTTCACGTTAAGTACAAACTTTAGTAGTCAACAATTTGCACAAATTATTTTTGGAGAGAATTTTCCTCTGTGAACTTCCCCTTCAAAGATTTGTAATTTAAAACAGGAAAATGCACAGTGCAGTCCAGTGTCAGAATTGCATCAGAGTATTACCAGGACAAAGTGGTAGATTTTTATCTTGGGAATTGCAGCTAACTACAATAGGTCTTTTCTTTCCCTGTAATCATCCTCACCTTTGATACTTCCATCTTCTTCAGTGGTTTTCAAAGTGTGGTCTGGCTGCATCAGCAACACCTGGGAACTGATTAGAAATGCAAATTATCAAGTCCTACCCCAGACCTACTGAATCAGAAACTCTGGGGGGTGAGGCCCAACATTTTGTGTCTTAACTAGTCTGCCAGGTGACTCTGATGCACGTTAAAGTTTGAGGATTGACACTGTATTGTAATAGCAGTTCACCACATCCTTTCCTTTACATTTCAAATGCAATGTTCTTACCCTTAGACAGGCCCTTGTCACCTTACAGAGGTGAGAAACAGAAAAGTAGTCACTGACATCTGGGAGCTGATCTGGCACTCACGGCTTAGGTCTTGGTGTAGAACATATTCAATTTCACAGAACATCATCAGATCAGGCCACTCTGTGATCAAGACAAAAACAAACCCAGTCCGAAATCACATCTGAACACACACAAAAACAGGAACATGTCCAAACCACAAAAATAACCAAAATATTTTCCATCCTAGCTAATATAAGCGGCCACTGCCTCTTTGCCAGTTAAAGTTTAGGCTCTTTTTATTCCTGCCCCTTTCCAATAAGACTTATAAGATACCCAATCATAGAATTGCCCCCACTTCCTGACAGCATCCAATCCCAGACAAAGCCCCATCTCTCAATATTACCTGACACAAGCCCAAATCCTAAAATAAGTCCTTTCTAATTACATAAGCCCCCACTTATCTGCAGTTTCACTTTAGTGGTTTCAGTTACCTGTGGTCGACCTCAGTCTAAAAATATCAAATGGAAATTTTCAAAAATAAACAATTCATAAGTTTTAAATTGTGTGTGGTTCTGAGTAGCATAATGAAATCTCACACTGTCTGCTCCATCCCACCCACGACATGAATCCTTCCTTTGTCCAGCTATCCTGCCCCTTAGTCACTTAGTACCCAACTTAGTTATCAGATCGACTGGTCACGGTATCAGTGTTTGTATTCAAGTTACCCTTACTTAACAGTGGTCCCCAAGTTCAAGAGTAATGATGCTGGCAATTCAGATCTGCCCAAGAGTAGAGGCAAAGTGCTTCCTTTAAGTGAAAAGGTGAAAGTTTTCGACATAAGAAATAGTATGCTGAGGTTGCTAAGATCTACAGTAAGAACAAGTCTTCTATCCATGAAATTGTGAAAAAGGAAAAAGAAATTCATGCCAGTTTTGCTGCTGCACCTCAAACTGAAGAAGTTATAAACACAGTGCATGATAAGTGCTTAGTTAAGATGGAAAAGGCATCTTAAATTTGTACAATAAGATATTTTGAGACAGAGACCACATTCACATAACTTTTATTATAGTATATTGTTATAAGTATTCTATTTTATTATTAGTTACTGTTGTTAATCTCTTACTAGGCCTAACTTATAAATTAAACTTTATCATAGGTATGTATGTATTTTTTTTAAAATGCAGTATGTATATGGTTTAGTACTATCCACAGTTTCAGGCATCCACTGGGAGTCTTGGATCGTATCCCCCGAGGATGGGGGGGATATTACTGTTCTTACTAAGATGTTGCAGGGTGTGTAACTCATCTTGCTACAAGTAATAACCACCTTTCTCAGGAACAGATGTGTTCCTGTGGTCTTTGACTGGACGGCATTGACATAAGAATTATTGCACAACCTCCTAGTCAGTGGGGACCAGTACCCTTCCATGAACAGTTTGTTCCCAGACCAATGCAAGGTAAACATTAGGATTTGTTGTTTAGAAACATTGACAACCATTTGAGACAGTAATTTTATGTCTGTTGAATCTAATAATAGAAGATTGCTTATATTTTGTATACCAGTTGTTTAAATTTTATTTTTCTAGTAATTTGTAATTATATCTTACAAATGATCTGCAATAGATTTAAAAAAGAAAAAAAGAAACTGATACTCCATTACAAATTGTTTGAGACGCATCGTCCTCCAGGACTTTTCTAATACTTTTCTTTTTCAATGCTGCTATCACATTAATCTTTAGAAAAGTCTGCTTTCAATATATTGTGCTCTTTCTCAAGCATCTCCAACATTACAATCTCCTCTGTTTTCCAGTTGAAGAGAGAGGAAACTAACATATTTTGAGTGTCTACCATATGTTATTAATTGTGCACATTTAAATACACCCAATTCCCAGGAAACAATTCTAAATAAATATTAGCATTCTATTTCAAAACCTATTCCACAAAAAGTACAAGGACTTTTATGCGTGATTTTTTTTTAATTCAAGGAACATATATATCGAATGTTATTTAGACAAGAATAAAACAGGACAGCCTTTCCAATTAATTTTTTAGAAGCCATCATAGTAGAACAAACCTGATCAATATAGCATTTGAAAACTCTAGTGCAATGTCATTAATAAATATTGATGCAAAGGTGCTGTACTACGCACTTGTGAGAATTTGTTCTTCACTTAACATTTATCAGGTACTTACTAAATGTTGGCACCATTCATGGTCCCTTTGGCAGCCACATTTGTGCCATTTCCCCTCCTTTTGATAATAGGCTTTGTCATCCTTGGCTACAGAAGCTGGTAAGCGACATAAGAGCCAATCAAAATACCTCACCCTTCTGGCCTCAGTGATGGATCCAGTGGTGTGTTCATTACCCATGTAGAATAAATCAGTTTTCCCCAGAATTGTTCTAACTATAGGTAGCAGGGAAGTTGCTCTTTTTCCTTTGTTGTGAGTCATTAGGACATGGTATAGATTACCAGTAGCGTATTCCCCAGTACATGGAGAAAAAAATTTTTTCCCCAGTACATGGGGAAAAAAATAAATTCAAAATTCAGAGAGACATAGAGATAGAACAAGAATGAGAACAAGAGTGCAGAGGAGAGACTCCCAAAACTGTGGGATTCCCTGGGCGAGGTCATCCCTGAAGCCAGCACATTCTCTTCCCTGTCTCGGGCTTGGTTTCATAAAACAAAAAAATTCCTTTTTGGTTTAAGGTAGTTTGAGTTCCTTTTCTGTCACTTGCAACCCAAAAGCCTTCATTAACACAAACCTTCAATAAGTAGCCTGTGTGGTAGAAAGAGAAAGGGCTAAAGATTGAGACAAATATAGTTTTTCCACTCAATAATTATGTGACTATTAGCCTCTCTGAGCTTCATTTGCCTTGTTTGCTATCTGGGAATAAAAAGAGCCCACTCCGAGAGTCAGACTGTAAGCTTTGGAAGGACAGGAAATATGTCTACCTTTCTTGTTATGTCTCTCTCACATGAGGGTCTCATGACCTGCTTAATGCGGGAAGGGCCAGGGGAAGGTCAGAGACACCCTCCTGCTTCTGCCATTTTCTCGGACTCCTTCAACTTAAAATATTCAATATACCAAGACGTCATATTTTAGGATAGCATGTCCTAAACCCTATCACTTGAAAACCAGAGCTTGGTTTGGCAAATGTTCCCACAGTTAAAGCCAATTTGTTGACCTTTTTGTGTTTCTGCTTTCACTTACTTTTTAGCCTCTAAAATTCCTAACTTCCTCATCCATTTATTGTTTTCTAAATGTCCTTTTATCCTTTATCCAGCATTTTTATTGTGAGAGTCAAGCAAGATATCTAGACTGCCATTTTGCCAGAAACACAAGTCTCTGACTGGTAGTTTTATTTACTATTCTTACGGACTTCCACTGTTTTCATTCAAAAATCTTTCCTTTATTTAGCGTCTTCTATCTTTATTATTGTAGGATATTTTAATGTCTTAGTCTATAAGATTTTCCTTCTCATATTTCATGATTAATTTGTCTAAGTTTTCCCAGGCGTCTTACAATTTTCTAACCTTTGACTAAAGCAAGTAAGTGGTCAGGAGTATGAGCAATTTTCATAAAGTAATCAGTAGAGCAGAGTAGTTAAGAGCATGAGTTCTGGACCCAAACTTCCTGTGCTCAAACACTCATTGCCACTTAGCTGGGAGACCTGTATCTTGAACTTCCTCATGTGTAAAATGCAGGTGATAATAATAGTACCCTCCTGTTAGTATTAAAGAGAAAACCACAGGCCCAAAATGGCATCACTTCTGCTAAAGACCATGATGCCAAACATAGATTTAATACCTAACCGAACTGCAGTTTCAGCCTTCCCCAGAAATGTAATCTTATTCATCCAGTCTGGAATTTCCTGGTCAGTATCAAGGAGGTAATCTGCCACAGTGGGCCCTCTCCATTCTCCCCCATCCCCAGAGGAATAAGAGGCAATCTACATGATAAAACCCTTGCCCTTCTCTCTCCTCCCCGCAAAAAGATATCCTTTCTTTTCTTTTGCTAATAGCTTCCTCATCCCACACTTCTTCCTATAAAAACCTACCATTTAGTACAACCCCTCAGAGTGCCTTTCTGTTTTCTAGACGGGATGCTGCCTGATTCATGAATCATTCATTAAGGCCAATTAGATCTTCAAACTTACTGGGCTGAATTTTTTAACATTAGGGACTGAATTAGTTAATATATGTAATGCTCTTAGAACATAGCTTGCCACATAGTGTTATATTTTTTATACCATTAAAACTGTAATATGATTAAATTATTAAAATTAGTGTAACTACCTGGCACCTGTCAGTGACAACATTTATAAATTAGTAACTTTTTTTCACATAATCCTAGAGGCCTGTGCTTCATTGGCTCAAAAACCATATAAAAGCCATACCCATACGAACCTTAGAGAAACCAGACCTAAGTGTTTTATATAAAAGAATTAACACTGAACACTTACTGTGCCAGGCATAACAGTAAGGACTTTCTATGAATTATCTTTTTTTTCTAACGTCACTGTAACACAGGTAGTATTATTATTCTCATATTACAGTTTAAGGAATGGAAGTTCTGAGAAGCTAAAATATATGATTGGGCCACCCAACATGGCTGTATCTTGCTTTCTGTACACCCCCTGGTCAACCAGTTCCTGCTTCACCTACACCCTACTCATCTAACTGACTTTCCCTCTTAATTATAGATCCTAATCAGTAAATGCCTACATACTTGCACCTGGTCCCAGCTAGTGATAGTTCAAAACTTTAGATCAAAACATCTCCACTATGATAGCTTATCAAAGGAGCAATGAGGAGAGTGCTCCTCTGCTGGTTTCCCTGGTAACCAGTGAGCCCACCTGACATTAATTCCCCCTTTGACCGGTAACCTTCTTCTCTCCCCTGAAGCGAAGACTGCTGCCATGTCCTGCCGGCCATCGGCTGCACACGGTAGGGTGTCACTCCAGGACCTTATTTCAGACATGTAAGATCCCCCATCCATTAAACCACTGATGTCTCTGTTGCTGACTCTGGTCTCTTCCTTCGGTCTTGAGGCTGGGCAAGTACAGTGCTTGCAGGCCTGCGGGGTGCAGCCCAGCGTAAGGGAACTTACGTAGGCTTGTGATGGAGGAAGGCCCAGATTCAAAGTCAGGCTGTCAGACCTCACAGTGAGTATGTTTAACCAAGAAGGTGGGCAGCACATCTCTGGGGTCAGCTCACGCTTTCATCCCTTGAATTCATGGGTTTGGTTCCATGTTGCTGTTGTTTTGGCCGCTGGATAGGACATTAAAGACTCCTTTGTCAAATGAATCCTCTCCCTTTTACCTAGGAGGAAATTGGGGCTGTAAGTTTGTGACTTGGGCTCCACAATTAGAAGTGGCAGAAATGAGGCCTTCTAACACAACACTCTAACACTTATTCATTTACTTCCTTAATCCTGAAGCCAAAGTTTTATTTATTCACACCATCTGAATTCACACCACCTGAGTTATTTGATATGTAAATTATAAATGTAACAATAATAAACTTAGGTGAAAACGTTTTGAACTTGCTGGATTTCTATATTAATAAAACAAACAATAAAACAAATAATACAAAACCAAGCAATTTGAGCAAAAGTATCTTCAAAGGAGAAATAGGTTTAACTAGATTGGATTATAATGCCGCCATCATTAGTGCCACACCATCTTTCTAATATGCTAGAGGGTCATGTGAACCACCTGGTTAGCAAGAAAAAAAATGTTTCAACCCTCAGTAAAACTTCCTCCTTCCACTGAAGCATACTCATCTTCTGTGAACAGATATAGCAAAATACAATAGAAATAAAACTAAGGCTGTCCTGATGAGAATGGGAATTACCACCTCCCAGACTCAGCTCATCTCACTAGTCCCTTGAGTCTCAGGTACCAGCAGGCCACTTGGCAGCCCCTCTCAGCGAAGTTAGTCCTCATTAACAAGAGTGAAGATCAGGAGATCCTCAAATTGATTCAGGTCTGGACATGCTCTCTCTGAGACTGGGATGCTCATGGTGTTCTAGCTAGCTAAGTGTTTAAGGGCTTCACTTATTCCAGCCTGAAACTTCCACAGGGAAGGGAATTTGCCATGTTCATCTTTGTCTCCCCAGCACCTAGCATGGTCCTAATGCTTAGCAGGTAGGCCATACCTGTCTTTGGAATGTTGTAAAGGTTAGACAAATGAAGGAGTCAATGAGTTAACGGATGTGAGTCAGGGACAGGATGGTTCAGTTATGGCATCTTCCTTCTGTGGTCACAGACAAGGTCTGTGTGAAAACAGCAGACGATTTAAGTTTCTCTCAAACTCAACATAAACCAGCAGTGAGATGTGGCTGATAAAAAAATTATGATATAACCTTGATATTGAGTTAACAAGAGTATGATACTCAAAGAAAAGTTAGTAAGGGATTCTTCACTCCTACGGTCACTTCCCAAGCATTCCAAATGCCATGCTCAAATCCAAAGGAAACTGATCTTTCTTTCCAAGATAGACTCTCACCCTTTTGTCCTGTTTCTTCACATGGTTTTCTTCCACCCATAAAAATCCTTTCCATCTCATCTTTCATTTCTCCGTCGTCCTTCTTGGAATACTCTGCTGTTCCACAATCCCAAGCCCCATGCTCCCAACTTATCTCTATATCCCCCAAACTGCTATTACAGTGTTATGGTACTTATCTTTTTTAATCTAATATTTTCACTACTTATGTTCTTGTCTTCTTTATCAGAAGAATCTAAACTGTAAAGCACTGATCAAAGGCAAGGAATTTTCATTTTTATTGTTGTACTTGCCTCCATGTACATTTTACATCCATTGGATTATGATCTTCTAAAGGCCAGTAAGAGACCCATTTTTTTTTTTAATTTCTCTTTAAGTTACACACTGTACCTAGCTAGTTGTTCTGGGCAAAAAACAAATGTTGTTTGTCTGATGGTTGACTGAGGTATAACTACAAGCCACAACAAGAGGAAGCTAACACACTAGCAAGGAACAAGAGCACACATACACTGCAAGCCAGGAGCCAGGTTTTGAAACCTCTCTTAGTATGCAGACATACAGATCTATTTCCCGATTACATACTTTCATGTACATAGATCAAACAAGAGTTAAGCAACTAAGGACAAAAACAGATAGTTCACAGTAAAGGAAATACAAATGGCTAATGAAATAGACAATGATGTGCCATCTTAGTTAATAAAGAGGGAAATGCA
Organism: Tursiops truncatus; assembly: GCF_011762595.2. Taxonomy (NCBI): domain Eukaryota; kingdom Metazoa; phylum Chordata; class Mammalia; order Artiodactyla; family Delphinidae; genus Tursiops; species Tursiops truncatus. The sequence continues at coordinate 30,953,324 of NC_047041.1, forward strand.
AATGGAACAAAATGAGACACCATCATTTGCCTACCACACTGGCAAAAGGCAGAGACAGATAATATTCAGTGTCAGCAATGGTGGGAATGTAAATTTTAAAAGGTACTTTACAATACTGATCAAAATTTTTAAAACACACATTCCTTACTAAATAAGCCCACTTCTAAGAATCTACTCTTCAGAATAACTTTTTCCATATTGCCAGGATATTGGCTGAAGAATGTTCACAGTGCCATTAAATTTATATTAGTAGAAATCAGAGATAACCTAAATATGTCAAAAGTGAGATGTTTAAGTAAATTATATTCATACTCTGATGCTACATAGCCATCATAAAGAATGAACCATATCTATATGTGTAGGTATGGGAAAATGATCACAATATATTGTCAGAAAAAAGCAAGTTGCAAAGCAGTAAATGTAGTATAATTTCTTTTTTGTGGGGAAAAAAGACGTGTTCCATGTTTCTGTGTTCATATAAATACACAAATTTCTACATAAGTCTATGTGCAAAAACAAACATAAAAACAAACATACGGGCTTCCCTGGTGGTGCAGTGGTTGAGAGTCCGCCTGCCGATGCAGGGGACACCGGTTCGTGCCCCGGTCCGGGAAGATCCCACATGCCGCAGAGCGGCTGGGCCCGTGAGCCATGGCCGCTGAGCCTGCGCGTCCGGAGCTCCGCAATGGGAGAGGCCACAACAGTAAGAGGCCCGCGTACCGCAAAAAAAAAAAAAAAAAAAAACACGAACATACAAACAAAAACAAAGGTCTGGAAAGAAAAACACCCAACTGCTAACTGCGGTTTCCCCTAGGGAGGTAAAGCAGGAAGGGCTTTTCCTGTTGTGTATTTCTATGCATTGTTTAAATTTTCTTGCAACATCAACGTAATACTTTTGACTTTTCTGAAATAAAAAATAAACCTAATTAAAGTAGTTATAAAATGTTTGAAGATTCACAAAAGCAGTGATCAAACTTTCAGGAACTGCATGCATGAATTATCTCTTTAAGTATTCTTTAGAACTCTATGCTCACAAAATTATTCACACGTATTTGTGTCAGTTACCAAAACCTGAAACCTTATGTGGTAGCATAAAACAGTCATTCCATGTTTTAGAAGAGGTAAGAAAGGAAAAATGAAATTCCTTTAACACTGTGTACGAAGAATGTCACCTGTTATCAGGAAACAAAGGATGCTGCAGCCATCAAGCCATCAACTGCAGACACCTCCAACTGTACACCCTGAGGGAACTCAAGATGGGAAAGAACAGGATACTGGCCCTAAACAGTTAAGGTGCATATCAAAGGAATGATTTTAATGAGCCCAGGCTCTTGCACCTTCCCATATGTAAAGAAGGGCTAAATTCATTAACTTGAGATGTCTGGTTTTCTTTAATTAACAGTAATCTTTTGATGTTCCAACTACCTGTATATTGCAAAAACTCATATATCCTGGCTACTCCTGTACCTCTTTGGAACAGCTAGCTCCTCAGAGCTATCTAAGAGTGTGTTTCCCAGGCTTAAGTCCTCAGTAAGTCCACCGAATAAAACATAATTTTCAACTTTTAGGTTGTGTATTTTTTTTTTTTAGTTGACAACACTTTTTTAAAAGAAATTGACAAACCAAGCAGAGGGCTCTCAGAAATAATTCACCTGATCATTGATTTATGCTAGGGGCCACAAATACAAATGCCAGAGGAGGCTGGAAAGTAACAGATTAATGAGGCCAGCTGGGAATAAGACAGCAAGGACCAGAGGGACTATTTGGAGAGTGTGTACTGCTTAAAGGGAGCAGCTACTTCAAAACTCCAGCTAAGTGAGAAGATGGATCTGGTGTTATCAGATCTTTTAATATTTCAAAGGAAATCAGAAACCAGAATTTTTTTTTTAAAGATGTTGGGGGTAGGAGTTTATTAATTAATTAATTTTTGCTGTGTTGCGTCTTCGTTTCTGTGCGAGGGCTTTCTCTAGTTGTGGCAAGCAGGGACCACTCTTCATCGTGGTGCGCGGGCCTCTCACTATCGCAGCCTCTCTTGTTGCAGAGCACAGGCTCAGTAGTTGTGGCTCACGGGCCTAGTTGCTCTGTGGCATGTGGGATCCTCCCAGACCAGGGCTCGAACCTGTGTCCCCTGCAATTAGCAGGCAGATTCTCAACCACTGCACCACCAGGGAAGCCCATAAACCAGAATTTTTAATAGCAATACACCCAGGTTTTACATTTTAACAACCGATTTCTTAAAATCTTAAATTTCATGTTGGAGGACTTCCCTGGTGGCACAGTGGATAAGACCCTGCACTCACAATGCAGGGGGCCTGGTTTCGATCCCTGGTCAGGGAACTAGATCCCATATGCATGCTGCAACTAAGAGTTCACATGCTGCAACTAAGGAGCCCAAGTGCCACAACTAAGACCTGGTGCAACAAAATAAATAAATATTTTTAAAAATAAATAAATAAATGCTATGTTGGTAAACATTGCACAAGCCAAACAAAACACATCTCCTAGCTGGATGTGGCCTGCAGCCTCCCATTTGCCATTTTTGGGTTTCACTGTCTCCACAGAGTTCTAGTGGACTAATTCTGACAGACACATCCTTCATCACCCAGATCAGTTCCCTCTTCTTCCATTAGCACTTTGGCCATGGTATTATAGAACATTAGAGTTCAAACATATTTTTTTAAATCTCATTAAAATATCAATTTTTTATAGTAACAAAATATATATAACATAAAATTTGCCATTTTAGCCATTTTTATGTGTACAGTTTGGTGACCTTAATTACATTCACAATGCTATGCAAATGAAGCAGGAGGGAAGGGGGCAGGGCACAAGCTTTAAAAAAAATGACATAGCCATAGGACATGACAAGGACTGGTTAGAATCAACTCGGTCCAAGATGGCAGAAGATTCGACTTCCAGTAGACCTTGAGCCTCACTATATGCTCATTGTAATACATTAACAAGATAAATGACACACCCACCAGTGCCATGACAATTCTGAGGCCAACCATAAACGGTCAAAAAGTGAGCGGTGGGAGATTGGGATTGACATATATACACTAATATGTATAAAATAGATAGCTAATAAGAACCTGCTATATAAAAAATAAAATAAAATCCAAAATTTCAAAAAAAATAAGAAAAGTGAGTGGTGGCCCAATTCCTGGAAATTACTGCCCCTTCCCTGAAATAATTGGAATAATCCTCCCATTCATTAGCCTATGAAATTACCCAGTCCATAAAAACTAACCATGCCATATTTTGGGGCCTGTTGCCTTCTGAGATGTCCATTTTGTCTGTGGAGTATTTTTCTCTCTAAATAAATCCACTTCTTATCTAACACTTTGTCTTTCACTGAATTCTTTTTGCAATGAGACATCAAGAACCTGAGCTTCATTAAGTCCTGAGACCAGGTGTGTGATCTCAATTAAAAGACGTGGGTTCAAGTCTCCATCTGGGTTTTGGCTGGGTTCGAGTCCTGGGACATGGGTTCAAGTCCCAGTCTGAGTTGCACAGTTTCATTACCATCACCACCAGCTCTTTCCAAAATTTTTTCATCACCCCAAACAGAAACTCTGTACCCATTAAACAATAACTCCCCACCCCACCCTCCCCCAGTCCCTGGTAACCTCTTATCTATTTTCTGTCTATGAATTTACCTATTCAGGGTACCTCACATAAATGGAATCATATAATATTTGTCCTTTTGTGTCTGCCTTATTTCACTTAGCTAAATATTTTTAAGGTTCATCCACAGCACAGCATGTATCAGAACTTCATTCCTTTTTACAACTGTGTAATATTTCATTGTATATTGTGATTCATATTAGGAAACATGTATTTGGTCTTTGTTCCCATTACTAGCACAAAAGCTTCTAAAACACTTGGAATTTTCTAAGTGGTGTGAGAAATAAAGGCTTCTTTTGTTATGTTAATGAGGTGATTTTTGGAATGCCCCTAGGTCACCTAAGAATGGATGCTGGTTGCCAGGGGAACCAACCCTGTGACTGGAGGTTTGGAACTTTCAGCTCCATCCCCCTGACCTCCAGAGAGGGGAGAGGGGCTAGATGTTGAATCATCACCAATGTCTATTGATTTAATCAACTGTGAGTATTTAAGGAAGCCTCTGTAAAAACCCAAAAGGACATTGTTTGAAGAGTTTCCAGCTTGGTGAACATGTGATTTGAGAGAGAGTGATGCACCTGGAGAGGGCATGAAAGCTCAGCACGTTTTCCCCATACCTTGCCCTATGCAGCTCTTCTGTCTAGTTGTTCCTGGGTTATATCCTTTTATAATAAACCCATAATCTAGTACATAAATTGGTTTCCTGAGTTCTGTGAGCCACTCTAGCAAATTGAACCCAAAGAGGGGGTCATGGGAACCTCTGATTTACAGCCAGTTGGTCAGAAGCACAGGTAACAACCTGGACTTCTGATTGGCATGTGAAGTACAGGGTAGCCTTGTAGAACTGAACCCCTGACCTGTGGAATCTGATGCCATCTCCTGGTAGGCAGTATCAAAATTGAGTTAAATTGCAGGATACCTAACTGGTGTGAAAGCATTGTTTGTTGGGAAACCCCCCTCTGCTGCCACTATGGAACTGTCTTCAGAACCATTTGTATGCATATAGCACATTTTGTTTACCTCTGTTAATGGACACGTGGGTTGTTTCTACCTTTTGGATATTGTGAATAATGCTGCTGTGAACATTTGTATAAAAATATGTTTGAGTCCATTTTTTATTCTTTTGGATATATACCTAAGAGTAGAACTTCTGGGTAATATGGTAATTCTGTATTTAACTTTTTGAAGAACTGACAACCTGTTTTCTACATCAGCCACACCATTTTACATTCCTACCAACAATGCATGTAAATCCCTCATTTTTAAGATGAAGAAAGCAAGGGTAAAACTTGTTAGATAGCTTGACCATATACACAGAAAGTCAACTGCAGAGCTGACATCAGAAACCAAGTATCTTGACTCCCAATACAGTCCTCTTTCAAAGGTTAACTCCACTAGGATTTAACTCAGATGACTAGGCAAATTGCAGTATTGTCTACACAAAGAGTGGGTCATTGGAAATAGATAAATTGATATATTGGAAGAAAGAATTTGAATTAAGTTCTGGATTTTGCTCTCCAAAATGGAGAGAATTTTGTTTTTCTTCTTCAGGTCTAAGCTCTAAGAGAAAATTAAGTCATACTTGTCTTAAGCCTAGTACCTAATTGTAGAATAATCATAGAAACATTTTTGTATCATTATTAGTCTTAACATTCTGAACTAAGGGCTTTTTAAAAAAAAATTCCTTGAAATGCAATAAAGACTTATTTTAGAGGAGTTGGAAAATTCAGAAAAGTGGAAAGGAAAAAGAAAGGGTCACCTAGAGAACTGTCAACCTGAAAAATATTCACTTTTTAGTACTTTTTTCCATGCTAGTTGTCCTAAACATGGTGTTTTTGTTTGGTATACATGGTCGAAATGATAGAATCTTAAAGCTTAAGAAAATTATTACAATTTGGGGAGTAAGCTTAAAAAACAGAATAAGGAAAAGTAGATATTAAAGTCTAGGAAAGCACCCAACATAGAGTTAACACTCCTTCCTACCAAGTCTCAGCCCTCACAGTCTTATGACATCCCTTTTGGTGGTATGTTCTTACTTACCTGTCCATATGGACATGGCCACACGATGCACTATTTTGTTTCTCCCTCTGTGCCTCATAGAGTGCTACAAATACAGTTGGTATTCAGTAAAGAACTTCTGAATGATTATTACTGATTTCATACCATCTTCAAGGTTAACACCCCTCAGAGTCTCCATAAGGGGTAGCCCAATTCAGGCACTGCAGGACCCAGTCTCGGCAGGGCTTCACACTCCACAGAATTTGGTTCCATAATCAAAGATAATTTAAAAGTCATTTGAATCTTTACTTCCATTACTTGAATACTATAGGTAATTCAACTTGTAACCCACAGTAGCACTTTTTTTTTTTTTTGCGGTACGCGGGCCTCTCACTGTTGTGGCCTCTCCCGTTGCGGAGCACAGGCTCCGGACGCACAGGCTCAGCGGCCATGGCTCACAGGCCTAGCCGCTCCGTGGCATGTGGGATCTTCCCGGACTGGGGCACGAACCCGTGTTCCCTGCATCGGCAGGCGGACTCTCAACCACTGCGCCACCAGGGAAGCCCAGTAGCACTTCTTAAAACCTCCTTGGCCCCATTCTTTTCACTTCAGTACATTTCAAGTCCACAGCTGACTTAAAGGCCCAGTCTCAAAATCTTCACCAAAAATTCTCTCTCAGCTTCATCCCTTGTGGTTCTTGGTTTTCTTTTCATCCCCTTTATCTTCTATTTCTTCTTCCTTTCAGCCAAAAAATTACAGTCATTTGTATCATCTTGGCATTCATTCTTACTTCTTCAGCTCAGCCCCTCTCTCCTGTCTCTGATTCTCTTTCAGGAAAGTTCAGGAATAGAGCAGGCACACTCAGCCCCTCTCTTGGAAGGAGACCCAGGAGTTAGGACTGGGGGAGAAGAAGGCGGAGGAAGTGGGAGAAATCACAAGTGCTTATAATGTACTGTCCTTTCTTTTATTCTCATCACGTAATGAAATTCTCATATATTATTTATTTGGGGTGGGCTACATGAAAGTTCTTTGGAAAAAAATGTGACAAGTTGTAAAGGTAAAATGATGAAATTTTCTTTGAGGATGGAGGTCACGGCCTACCCACCCTCTCCTCTTTGGGGTGTCACCTTGAGGGCATATAATAGGCTGATAAAAATGGTCTGATCTTTTGATCTTACAAAGCAGAGTCACAGGCTTTCTGACCCTTGAAACTGTAAACATTTACTCTGGAATTAGGTCAGAGGTCTCTCATGGGTATAATGAGACAATTACAAGGTACATCATCTTGTCTCTCACAGAGATAAGTTTTCATTTTTCTCTCTTCTACTTTCTGCATAAATCTGTGTGGAAATTTCTCCAAATTTTGTATTCACTTTTGTGATATCTTATATGCATGTTATCACTGATAATGCTTACCTAATAGTAAAATTACATTCTCTCTCTCTTCTATATTGGTACAGAGGGGTCTTTTGTTGGAGTCTTTGTTTTCTTTCCCCAACACTATGATATGGTCCTCCAAACGACAGTTACATCTGTTTAACTATATTTCTTATTTCATCTCTTCCCCCAGTCCAGTAATATCCAAAGTGCACTACTCCTAGGTGACAGCAGACTTAAGTAACACTTAATACTACTTGACATGGGTCGAGTAAGCACCAACAGATAATCACTGAAACTTTTTGTTCTCCCTGGCTATCTCTGTATGCAGAGACTCAGAAGGACAGAAGGACAGTGGGATGGAGTTCAGAAAGTGTGACTGAATATTCCAGGATAAGGGATGTAGAGCTACCACTCATCCAGTTCTCAAGCCACAAACTTAGGATTTTGCCTTAATTTCTCTTTCCCTCAAACACCACATCCAATTGACTCCACACTCAATCCACATCCCAAATCCATTCAGTTCTTCCATTTTCACTACTTCTACCCTAGTTCAAGCCCACGATGCATCAGCCTCTAACTGCACTTCCTGTTTCTACTCTTGTTCCTCTCTACAGCTAGTGTAATCTTTTATAAAAATATAAATCATAAAATGCCACTGCCTACTCTTTAATGGCTTTTCATCATACTTAAATTAACACCCAACTAACCTGAAAAGCCCCAAACCTCATTTTATACTTCCTGCTTCAGCCACACTTGCTTTCTTTCTGTTTCCCCGACACATCAAGCTTGGTTAAAATGTACTTTCCCCTGGTTTTCACATGGCTCCTTTTAAGGACTCAGTTTAACTTTTACCTACTTAGAGAGGACTTACCTATTTATTCTAAAGTAACCACCTAGTTGTTCTCCATCACATTGCTGTGTTTTATCAGCATGACACATTTCTAGTTGTTTCTTGTGTGTATGTATGTTTTCAATTGCTCAAACTTTTGTTGAATGGATGGTAAGCCTTACTCTTCCATCTCCTATATGCGAGATAGGAAATACTGAGCAGGGATCAAAAGTCTAAGAACTTGGGGCTTCCCTGGTGGCGCGGTGGTTGAGAGTCTGCATACCAATGCAGGGGACACGGGTTCGAGCCCTGGTCTGGGAGGATCCCACATGCTGTGGAGCAACTAGGCCTGTAAGCCACAGCTACTGAGCCTGCGCGTCTGGAGCCTGTGCTCCGCAACGTGAGGCCGCGACAGTGAGAGGCCCGCAAACCGCAATGAAGAGTGGCCCCCGCTCGCCGCAACTGGAGAAAGCCCTCGCACAGAAACAAAGACCTAAAACACAGCCAAAAATAAATTAATTAATTAATTAAAAGGTAATGTGAAGTTCTTTAAAAAAACAAAATGTCTAGGAACTTTATTTCGGATTTTTCTTTAACTTCCTCACAATAGCTATTTTATCTATTGTCAGTTTTCTCCATCGTGATTAGCTCTTACTATAGAATGGCATGGGGACTTGCAACTAACTCCATATGAAGCCTTGAAGAAATAAGAACACCAAAGAATGGGGTAGGTGGCAGTGACTTCAAACAGGAAAGGAAAGTATGCTGAATCCCTATAGCCTCCTATAGAGAAGAAACAAAAAGAGTCAAAGTAGGAGCTGATAAATAACCTGGGACTAACAACGGAAAGGCCCATGGGACTTCCTAGTGCCTGCCACTGAAATCTCTGAACTCAGATCTCACCTTCCTACTGTCCTCATAGCACAACATAATCCTGCCAGATCTGTACTGAAAACTCACCGTCACCACCTCTCTCTCAACCAGACCTTTCAGATTCAGACACAACTCTCCAATTCCTTTTTGAGAAGTCATTCCTTAAAACTTTAGTCCACCCAGAACTCTCTTCTCTGACCTCCTTGTTTCAAAATTAAAATCCAATTGTGGAGCTCATTGGTCTTTCTTTGTTTGTTTATCTTTACCATTACTTTTTTTTTTTTGCTTGTTTTATTTTTATTTTTGCTCTTGTCTTAATCTTAGAATCCTATGTAGCACTGAACACAAGATACCCAGTAAGGTTTTTGGGGGGGCGGTTTTTTTTTGGATTAATTGAACAGATTCACACTCTGGCTGAAGTTCGTACCCTCAGGGACAAAAAAAAAGAAGGAAAAACTAAAATGAGAGGGAAGAAGAAGGTGTGAGAAAAACAGGGACTCTAATACACAGGGAAAGGAAGCAGGGGTGCAGAAGAGGGAAAGGACCCAAAAAATCAGCTTTCATTGTGAAGACTTAATCACAGTTTATAACATGTTGTCAATCTGCTAAAATGGAAGTTGACAGAAAATTGGCAGAGACAGGGAAATGGCCACAGGCCAAGTTATACTCCTGTGTTAAATCTTTCCACTGCCTTGCCTTATTTGCAGCTACCTCACGGTCTCAAAGCCAGGTAGATTCTGATTTGTTCCTCATGCAAGTATGGATTTATCAACAGACTGATTTATACATAGCTAGAAAGTAATAATACATAGCTAGAAAGTAATAATCATCTGTGGACATCAAACCGGATGAGCCTTCCTCTATCACCTCTTTCTTTTTACAACTAAAAACTTACTGTGGGATATAAGTAAGTTTCAGTGGAATAACATGAAATCTCAATATCTCTTGTACAGTCATAACAGAAGCAGTTTCTGCCATTCCTATCCAGAAACTAACTCACTTTGAAACCACTCACTTGGTCTATCAGGTAGATCAGCGTTATTCACTGCTATTTCCTAGCACCTAGAATAGCGCCTGGTACATGTCATGTGTGCAATAAATTTTTGGATACTGACTGATTGGATTAATGAATAAATGATGGTTCCAGTCTCTGGTGCACCCTTAGGTGACCTTAAGCCAAAGATACAGACATACGGGAAATACAGGATGGATTTTTAAAAAGGACATAATTGAGGGAGAAGATTACCAGAGTTTTGCTGCTTTGTTTATCTCCACCTAAAATTCATTCCACGAATAGAAACTGAATGCCTTCTATGCCTTCTATGTGACAGGAAGTGTGTTATACCCTCAAGTACAAATATAAAGATACAGACCCTGGATCCAATGTGTGCTTTTCCATGACTACATCATAGCCTCTAATCACACTCTGTTTCCGTTACTAGACTGTAACTGTCAATGTATCTGTCTTGCCACTATATTGTAAGCTCTATTAGGACACCGCCCATCACACAGTAAGCACTCAGTAAATAGCTGGTAAAGCATCTGCTTAAAGATGCCTTACCAGCTATTACCAATTTACCAATGGAAATTGTAGCCTACTAGGGGGAAAAGACATAATGAACCGTATAAAGTCAGGATTCTTAGTTTTGAGAAAGAAGAGCTAACTCTTGCTGATATAGCAGAAAAGGAGCATGTTGAAGATATTGGGTAGCTCTCAGAATTACTGGAGGGTAAAGAGAATCATGGCAGACGCTAGGCCTCCAGGAATAATGCACAAAATCACTGCAGAACTAGTCCAGTGAGGAAACTGTCTCTATTGCAGTTCCCCACCCATGCACTTCTGCATCGGAAACTCAATCTTGCAACCACTGAGAAACTGCTGTTGCTGCCAGTGCTGCCAACAAAGTCAGCCACCTCTGCTGCTACTCCTGTCAAATGCCAAAGAACCAGAGAGCACCCTTGTTCATTGGTAGCTGAACCAAGGTTGGAAAGACAGGTTGAGCCTGGATTGTGAAATGCCTGAACAAAGGTATAGGCAGTCACCAGAACAATTTATTCCTAAACCAGATTCCCCAATCAAATGGAGTAACCAAAAGCTAAATGTGCAGTGCTTGCTTTTTGCCCATGGTGGATGCCAACGAGTACTTGCAAGTTTGGTTGAAACAACAGATGGGAGTCTGCAAATTTAGGACAGACTGCCCCACTTAATCCCCATGATTAATCATGTCTATACTGATAGCCTTACCTGAGATCAGAAAGTACTCTCTCTCATATTTTTGGGAATACAACTATGATATCGTGGTCCTTATGGCATGAATCTGGGTCAGGTACCAAGAGAATCATTTAGATCTGCAACATTTAGAGTGTTGGGAAGGGGGGTGGATTCACCAGGATTTTAAGTGCCCTGGATCCTTTTCAACTGAAGGTTTCCCACCCAAATGAGGACTCAATCTTTGTCGTTCTCTTGCATCAGCCACGGGTTGCTACAGGTCACTTCGGAGTTTCTTAGCAAAAACAAAATGCAGTCTGTAGGAGCACTGCAAGTCAAGACAGGTGAGTAGAATTGGCTCCAAGGGCTGAAGAGGAACTTAGCCAAAAACTATTCAAAACAGGTTAATCCATCTGAACTGGGACAGCAGACACCAAGGAGAAAAGGGACTAGGTTAGACGTGTGCAGCCTCGGCCTTGCTGGCTATACTTGCCTATGAACAGCTACCAGTTCTTCCAAATCCCCCCGCCACCATCCCCCCGCGTCCACTCGGATAATCTCTTTAGGCACGTTAGCTAGCCAGAGAAGCAGGGAACCTGTGGAAGAGGATGAGGTGTTATTTGGGGTATAGAGATCATGGATGTTTTACGTATGCACTTAATGAATTTGTCGAGCCCCTCACCCCCGCCCCATCTTAGGCTGGGTCACTCGGAGGAAAAAAAACCCTCTTTCCTGTACCTCCCTTTATGCTGTCCTCGCCTGCGACTTCTCCCTCTCACTCTGAGCCGCACGCAGCCTCCGTGCCTCACCTAAAAACTACTCTTCAAAGACTTCCTTCCGGGCCCAGCAAAGCCCGGCGTACTCGGTATCTGGAGAGGCAGAGGTACTCGCTTCTATCCAAAAAAACAAAACTACCCTTTCCGGAAAAAAAAGAAAACTGCTCGAGCATTCCGAGGCTCGCATGCGCGCGTCACACGGGGAAGCTGCTAGGAGGGTCCGGGTACTTCAAATCGCAAACCCCGCCCCCGCGTGTCGGCCCCGCCCCGCCGCCTCAGCCCCGCCCCGTCCCGCCGCCGGGGCAGGCACGCGACGCCCTCTCCAGGCCAGGCTCCCGCGCCCTATTTGGTCTTTGGGGGGCAGGCGGTGGGAGGTGAGGCGTGCGTGGCGGAAGGGGACGCGGGGCGGGCTCGGGTGCGCTAAGGCACAGCTCTAACCAGCGCAGCCGCCACCTCTTCGGGAACCCACGCGGCCTCTGCGTCCTGCCTCGGAACAATGGGACTCGGCTCGCGAGGTATCTTGGCTGTGCTGGCCCTGGGGGTCGTGGTGGGGGTAGCGCTGCTGAAGATCATCGCCGACAGCACAGACCCGGAGGGTAAGTGGCTGCGGGGGTCGCCAGCCCCGGCTCCGGGAGGAGTCGCGCTGCCCATCGGGAGTTTCCAAGTTGGATCTGGTTGTGCAGAAAGTTCTGCAAGTCTTAGGCCGAACGCACGGGGCAGTCCTGGAGGTGACCTGATGGCCCCATCAGAGGGAAAACTGAGACTTGGGCCAGTCCCCCACCTGTCCCAAGGCCGCCTGCTTAAGAAATGGTCCAGTCCGTCCCCTCAGTTTTTCTGCAAGCAGCGGACGCAGGCCTGGAGGAGTGCGTATAACCTGTTGAGTTACCGAAGGATGGGCCTTCAGCAGGGGTTCAACTCAGTTGTTACAGTCTTTCCCCGAAGTTAATGTTTTCCTGGGAGGTTAGAGATTATCTAAGCCTTCCTTTTGTAAACGATTAGATGGATTGAAAAATATGTCTACCGATTTTTGAGCAAATATGTCTACCAGTTAGTTGCGGAACCTTTAGGCGTTTTCCGGCGTTTCATCGCCTAATTGTGTAATATCAAACGAATTATTTATAGTCTTAAGGACCCCAGACGCTTTGGGGCTAGTGTAGCTGGTTGGGAGCTTTTGGGGTGCGGACAGCGCTCCCGGGCGCAGGTGATGCTTGTGCTTCTGTGGATGGGCGCTACCAGCCCCTCGTGTACCGTAAACACCGGCCGAGGCGGGCCGAGGCGCGTATCAGCTGTGCAGCCTTACGATCACAGCTGCGCTATTGTTAGGAGTCCACGACGTCGTCAGTAAAATCATAACAAAATGATTTTGACATTTCTCTTCTGGGGGAAGTGGAGGTGTCCCTTTAGGCCCTTGGCCCTTTGGGGACTTTTTGGATAAAGTCCTGAAAACTGATTTGCTGTGTAAATTCTGTTTTCTCTTTGTCAGCTCTTATAGAGGTCAGGTCACTGATTAATGGTCAGTAAACTAGAATAAGTTAGTTTAAATGACCCAAGTTTTTCCTGGTTTTAAATTCTATCCACTGTATATTACATTAGTTTTATCCAGCAGTTTGCAAAACCAGAGGGTTCAGGCACAACACCTGCTTTTGCTAGAATAATCTGGGTGAGTTAGACAATAACAGTTTTTGTTTGTTTTGCTGAATTTTTTTGTTTGCTGAATTGCACATGTGACAGACTGGCTTTGTAGAGCTAATTTTGAGATCATTTCAGGAAAGAATGATCAGTAAAATCATGTCCGTCATAGTTTCAATATTATGAGGTATTTTATTGTAAAAGTGGACTATCTGGAATTAAACAGTATATTTTGCTGATAATTTTATGCCAATATTTATGTGAGTTGCTTTCCATTTTTTTATTTGTTACTTTGTGAAAGTATACCTGCTTATTGTTTCTCTAAAGAATTACTGAGTAGAGAAACTGAGTGTGCTTGCTTTTCTTTTGCCCTCATAACAGATTTTTTTTGCCCTGTTTTAATACTCACTGTTTGTTCTATTTGTTACTTGATGTCTCACTAGACGTTAATGCTATTTGGAAAACTTGGAATGCTCTACTATATGAAAGCCTTGATTTCATAAACTAGTATAACCAATGTGAGCTGGAATCCATTTCTGCAGACTATACAGTGCACCTTGAAACTAGAGTAAAGGAAGGTTCTGTAGAGGATGTCTCAAAAGAGCAAGTAAAGGTTGTCCTAGTCTTTATATGCAGTGTGTAATCTGTATAAAGTGTCATTATGAAGTACAGTGATTTTTGTCATACTAGAGCTTATATAGCTAATTTTTATTAGACACTTTTCCTGTGCTTCTCACACTATGCTAATTGAGGTCCATACTTACTCCCATTGGATCCTCACAGTATTATCCCCATTTTATAAATGAGGAAACTGAGGCTTAGAAGTTACCTAATTTATTCAAAGTGAAACAACTAATACATGTTTGATTTCAGAGGCCAGAATCTAAACTCTCAATTAACCATTTTGCCACTAAGCTACAGTAGGTGATGTTGGCTCTTCAAGTAGATAATACTTTTATCCACAATACTGACATTGCCCAGAATATTGTGGGAGACGATAAAAACATTATTGAAATTCTTCTTTTAAAATATCCTTCACAGTCTGCTGCATAGTTTCATAAATATCTTCAGTTGAAGGAGGAGGGATACTATGAGCAAGTTAGCAAGCCAGCAGACAGGATAGATTGTGGTAGTTCAATGAAAGACGTAAGGGTGGGGGAGGCTATTAATCAGGACTTTTGGTGGCAAGTGACAGAAACCCACCTTAAACAGCCTTAGGGGAAAGGAAGAACTTTATTGACCCTTAAATGGAAAAGTCCAAGGATTAAGGTGGCTTCAGAAACGCTGCATTAAAGAGTTCAAATAGGTTGCTAAGAGATGGCCATTTCCGCTAAGAGATGGCCATTTCCGACTCTCTAGATTACATCTATCAAACCATAGGCAAGCCCTAGTTAAAGTGTTCTTAGCCTGCAGGGGAAATGCAAAAAACAGGGACTTTCTAAAGTGATTCCCAGGCTTCAAAAGCCACCATAATGGGTAGCCAATTAGGATATGTAATTAATCTTTAATGAGCCTATGCCACTTCATGAATTTAACTTTCTTTTCTTCTATTTAGTGCAATATTCTATTTTAATACTTGGTCATTTTGTCAGGTAAAGCATCAGCCTCCTTGTTCTTAGATTGTCCGTGACATTCTTTATCTCTTAGGACACAGAAACAGTGCCTGCCCATAGTAGGTACTTCATAAGTATTTTTTGAAGAGGAGAAAAGGTCCTAAAGCTAGAAAGAGGAACACTGCTTCTGCCTTCTTCCTCACGCAAAAAAAAAAAAAAAAAAAAAAGGGTTGCCAGGAAATCATCCCTCATAGGAGTGACAACAGCAGGTAGACAAAAACAGGAGGCTCTCGTAGCAGTCTAGGCAAAAGATGAAAGCACGTGGTAATGGAGATAAGTAGATAGAGTCTAGATCTTTTTGGGGGGTAGAACTGAAATCATTTGCTAATGGATTGCATGGTGGAGTGAGGAAGAAGGAAGAATCAAAAGATGACCTCTTGGTTTTAGGATTGAACAACTGGTAATGCAACAACTGGGAACACTGGGGCAGAAGCAGGTTTATAGCAGAAAATCAACGGTTCCATTTTGGCATTCACAAGTACAGGCTTTGGAATCAAACAGCCTGGTCCAAATCCAGACTCTGCCACTTACTAGCTGGGTGGCCTCCTCTGGGTCTCAGTTCTGTCACTGCACAACAGTGTTCCTGTCACAGAATTGTTGTGAGGGTTAGATGAGCTAATGCAAGTTACATGCTCCCCATGAGGCCTGGCATGTAGTAAGCCCTTAATAATGTTGGCAGTTATTTGCTACCTGCTGCTAAATACATCTGTACAGTCTACTGACCTTGATCTTTTTCAAGTTTAATCTTCACACTATATTCTTTTGTGATAAATGGATTATGGTTCCAGCAAGAGGAAGAAACGCACAGTAAAGATAGCTCCTTCAAAGTTGTTATTGCTTACTTTCTTTGTACTTTGAAGGTTTTTTGGGTAGGGGAAAACTATCTTTGTGAAAAGTACACAGTAATAAACTTACTTGCCTCCCATGTAGTATATGTGTTAATCTTTCATTATACAAAGACCAAAGATGAATAACCCACTCTGAAAAGTTGCTTAACTGGGGCATAGAATTCTTCCAAACTTTTTCCAAATTTAAGGTACTAGCTAAAAATTCAAAGAATTATACTGAGAAGGCTTGCAATTTTAAATGAAAATCCTAACCCACTTCATCTTCTCTCCATTGTATGCAGTTAGGCATGTTGGTGGTACAAGACCTAGGAGCACCCATTAATAGTAAGGGCCCCTCCCAGGATGGTCCACTCTACTCAGAAGAGCAGAGTTGTCAGTAGCAAAAATTCCTCACCAACCACTGTGTCCTCATGTGGGTGAATGAACTTTGGCAAACTATTGTATCATTGGCTGGCACATAGTAAGTACTATATAAGTGTTACATTAGCCATATGTTTTCTGTCTTGAAAAATCCAATAATACAGTCCCAGATTTACTGACAGTTTCAAGGTATATTTCATAGCAACAGTGGCAAAAGTAGAACTTCCTGTGGAATAATCTACCCTTCCCCCACACCACCACCACCCCAGAGACAGAAAGAAACATATTGCCAGTGTTCTTAGTTAAATATTAAATGTCCTTTCATCACAGGATATTTCTTTGTTTTTATAGGATCTCCAGGTAAGAAGAATCCTATGTCTGTGGAAGACTCCAATGATAACCCAATAGGTGAGTTTAAAAAGGTCAGGAAACAGATTATCTGTCTAGGATACATAAAGTAATATCAGCTAGTCAAGTACATGTAAGCTGGTACACTGACCTGTCTTAACCATGATTTGTTCATTCGTGAATCCCTAAAGCCTACCATCAAGGGCTGCCCTTAGTGGACATCAGTAAATGATAGTTCACTGGATTAATAGTCTTTCTCAGTTTAGCAAAGATGTGAATAAATTCTGAAACTAAAAGCATACTGGAATTTATTACTGAGTTCTGAAGCACATTTTTAGGTATGACATTTTGCACTCTGCCTATAGATATGAACTATGAATATGTAAGTCTGCTGATCTTGCCGGTAGAACAAGTCACGCTAAGCTGGTCAGCCACAGTAGCCTTAATTTGCCTTGGTGGACTCCAGGGAGACCCTACTTATATTTCACCCATCAGTTAGATTTCAACCCACCCTCTTGCTTCCCTATTGAAACAATAGACGAGGCCCTTTTTGTTTGTGTTTTTGTTTTTTGGCTGCACTGGGTCTTCTTTGCACCTCACGGGCTCCTGTCTAGTTGCAGCACATGGGTTGCCCCACAGCATGTGGGATCTTAGTTCCCTAGCCAGGGATCGAACCCGCGTTCCCTGCATTGGAAGGCGGATTCTTAACCACTGGACCACCAGGGACGTCCCAAAAAGATGCTCAGGCAGTTTTCTTGTGCTTTTAGTTTGGGACAAATGGATTTCTTTCTTGATTTTCTGAGTTCATTAGCATGGAAAGATAGGAACCAGGCTGATGTTATAAATAGTGAACCATCAAGGCATGTTTCTTGTAAGCAGTATTTAGTTTATCTTCTTACTGTCCTTGTTATTAAGAGTTGACAGAGGTAGAAACTAGAAAAAGGTACACAAATCCTATCACTGGACCCATTTTCTCTACTTTTATTCAACAAATATCTATTGAGTGCCTCTAATGTAAGGACACATTACAAAATGGACCAAGCCCTTACTTCTTGGAGTTTTTGTTTGTTTTTTGTTTTATTTCATTGTAGAAAAATACACATAACATAAAATTCACAATGTTAGCCATTTTTAAGTGTACAGCCCAGTGGCATTAAGTACATTCACATTGTTGTGCAATGTCATGGAGTTTTTTATTAATTAATTTTTTTAGTGAAATATAGTTGATTTACAATGTTCTGTGAATTTCTGCTGTACAGCAGAGTGATTCAGTTATACATATATATACATTCTTTTTTATATTCTTTTCCATTATGGTTTATTCCAGAATATTGAATATAGTTCCCTGTACTATATAGTAGGGCCTTGTTGCTTATCCATTCTGTATGTAATAGTTTGCATCTGCTATGAACATAGGGATGCATGTGTCTTTTTGAATTATACTTTTGTCCAGATATATGCCCAGGAATGGGATTGCTGGATCACATGGTAATTCTATTTTTAGTTTTCTGAGGAACCTCCATACAGTTTTCCATAGTGGCTGCACCAACTTACATTCCTACCAACAGTGTAGGAGGGTTCCCTTTTCTCCACACCCTCTCCAGAATTTGTTATTTGTAGACTGTTTAATGATGGCCATTCTGACTGGTGTGAGGTGGTACCTCATTGTAGCTTTGATTTGCATTTTTCTAATAATTAGAGATGTTGAGCATCTTTTCATGTGCTATTGTCCATCTGTATGTCTTCTTTGGAGAAATGCCTCTTTAGGTCTTCAACTGGGTTGTCTGCTTTTTTGTTGTTGGGTTTTATGAGCTGTTTGTATATTTTGGAAATTAAGCCGTTGTCGGTCGCATCTTTTGCAAATATTTTCTCCCGTTCTCTATATTGTTTTTTTCATTTTTTTATGGTTTCCTTTGCAGTGAAAAAGCTTGTAAATTTGATTTGGTCCCATTTTTTTATTTTTGTTTTTATTTCTATTGCCTTGGGAGACTAACCTAAGAAAACATTGGTATGATTTATGTCAGAAATGTTTTGCCTATGATCTCTTCTAGGAGTTTTCTGGTGTCATGTCTTATATATATCTAAGTCTTTAAGCCATTTTGAGTTTACTTTTGTGCATGGCGTGAGGGTGTGTTTTAACTTCATTGATTTACATGCAGCTGTCCAACTTTCCCAGCAACACTTGCTGAAAAGACTTTCTCCCATTTTATATTCTTGCCTCCTTTGTTGAAGATTAATTGACTGTAAGGGTGTGGATTTATTTCTGGGCTCTCTATTTTGTTCCGTTGATCCCTATGTCTGTTTTTGTGCCAATACCATGCTGTTTTGATTACTGTACCCTTGTAGTATTGTCTGGGAGGGTTGTGCCTCCTGCTTTGTTCTTTTTTCTCAGGATTGCTTTGGCAATTCTGGGTCTTTTATGTTCTGTATAAATTTTAAGATTATTTATTCTAGTTCTGTGAAAAATGTCATGGGTAATTTGATAGGGATCGCATTAAATCTGTAGATTGCTTTGGGTAGTAGAGCATGGGATATCTTTCCATTTCTTTGAATCATCTTTAATTTCCTTTATTAATGTTTTATAGTTCTCAGCATATAGGTCTTTCAGCTCCTTGGTCAGGTTTATTCCTAAGTTTTGGGGGGTTTTTTTGGTGTGATTTTAAAAAGTAACTTTTTTTACATTCCCTTTCTGCTATTTCATTGTTAGTGTAAAGAAATGCAAGTGATTTCTGTATGTTAATCTTGTATCCTGCTACCTTGCTGAATTTATTTATCAGTTCCAATAGTTTTTGTGTGGCGTCATCAGGGTTTTCTATATATAGTATCATGTCATCTGTATATAGTGACAATTTTACCTCTTCCCTTCCAATTTGGATACCTTTTATTTCTTTTTCTTGTCTGATTGCTGTGGCTAGAACTTTTAGTACTATTTTGAATAGAAGTGGTGAGAGTGGGCATCCTTGTCTTGTTCAAGAATTTAGCAGGGCTTTCAGCTTTTCACCATTAAGTATTACATTGGCTGTGGGTTTGTCAAAAGTGGCTTTTATTATATTGAGATATGTTCCCTCTATACCCATTTTGGTAGAGTTTTTATCATGAATGAATGTTGAATTTTGTCAAATGCTTTTTCTGTGTCTATTGAGATTATCATGTGGTTTTTGTATTTTCTTTTGTTGATGTGGTGTATCACATTGATAGATTTCCGTGTGTTGAACCTTCCTTGTGAACCTAGGATGTATCCCACTTGGTCACAGTATATGATCTTTTCTGTGTGTTGTTGGATTCAGTTTGCTAGTATTTTGTTGAGAACTTTTGCATCTATGTTCGTCAAAGATATTGGCCTGTACTTTTCTTTTTTAGTGGTATCTTTGTCTGGTTTTAGTATCAGCGTGATGCTGGCTTCGTAGAATGTCTTTGGGAGTGTTGCCTCAAGAGTCTTTTGGAAGAGTTTGAGAAGGATCAGTAAAATTTCTTCTATGTATGTTTGGTAGAATTCGCCTGTGAAACCATCTGGTCCTGGACTTTTGTTTGTAGGGAGTTCTTTTTTTTATTACAGGTTCTATTTCACTTCTAGTGGTTGCTCTGTTCAAATTATCTATTTCTTTTTGATTCATTTGTGGTGGGCTGTATGCTTCTAGAAAGTTGTCTGTTTCTTCTAGTTTGTCAAATTTGTTGTCATATAATTGTTCATAGTATTCTCTTATGGTTTTTTGCATGTCTGTGGTATCAGTTGATATTTATCCTTTTTCATTTCTTATTTTATTTGGGTTCTGCCTTTTCTTCTAGGTCCTGGTTTTATTGATTTTTTCTATTTTTTTAATCTCAATTTTATTTATTTCCTCTCTGAGCTTTATTATTTCCTTCCTTCTGCTGACTTTAGGTTTTGTTTGTTCTTCTTTTTTTTGATTCTTTTAGGTGATAGGTTAGGTTATTTTTTGAGATATTTTTCTTGTTTCTTGAGGAAGGCCTGTATTGCTATGAACTTCCCTCCTAAGAACTGCTTTTGCTGCATCCCATAGATTCTGTATGGTTGTGTTTTCATTGTCACTTGTCTTAAAGTATTTTTTAATTTCCTTTTTGATTTCCACATTGACCCATTGGTTTCTTAGTAGCATTTTGTTTAGTTTCCATGTAATCGTTTTTTTTTTCATATATCTTTTCTTGTGGTTGAAATAATTTCTATACTGTTAATTTGTTGACGTTTGTTTTGTGCTCTAGTATGTGGTCAATCCTAGAGAATGTTCCATGTGAACTTGAAAACAATGTGTATTCTGGGTTTTTTGGATGTAATGTCCTGAAAATATCAATTAAGTCTAACCGTTCTATTGTATCCTTTGGATATTTGTTGCCTTATTGATTTTGTCTAGAAGATCTGTCCATTGATGTGAGTAGGGTGTTAAAATCTCCTATTATTATTGTATTTCCATCTGTTTCTCCCTTTATGTCTGTTAGTATTTGTTTCACGTATTTGGGTGCTCCTATTTTAGGTACATATATGTTGACGAGTGTAAAAATCCTCTTCTTGTATTTGTCATGGATTTTTATTGTTGTGGGTTTCCTAATGCTCCATGTAGTTCATATTCTCAGTTGCCTCTGGGCTTGCTTTTTATTATTTCTGCTGTACATAGTCAGAATATACTTTTATTCTAGTTACAGTAATTCTACAGAAAAATTTTCAATTGGAAAAAAATGACTAGATAGATTACCCTAAATGTACTTGTGATTATTATTGGGCAGTTGTGGGAATGGTTTTTTGTTTTTAAATACTTTACTCAGTTGTTCGGTGTCTTTTCCTATTGGACTTTTTTCCTCATTTTTAAAAATTCAATTTATTTAAACAGACTAAAAATAAAGCACAGTTCACCCTTTACTCTCATGCCCCCATCCTCAGTCTCTGGCAGCCACTGATTTGTTCTCTGTATGTATCTATGGGCTTGTTTTGTTTATTTTTTGAATTCCACATATAAGCGATATTATACAGTATTTGTCTTTCTCTGTCTGACTTATTTCACTTAGCATAATACTCTCACAGTCCATCCATATTTGTCACAAATGGCAAGATTTTCCTTCTTTTATATGGCTGAATAATAATCCATTGTGTGTATATACCACAATTTCTTTATCCATTCACCTATCGCTAGACACTTAGATTGTTTCATATCTTGGCTATTGTAAGTAATGTGAAATGAACATGGGGGTTTGCATATCTATTTGAGTTATTGTTTCTGTTTACGTCAGATAAATACCGAGAAGTGGTAACTGAATCATACGATAGTTCTATTTTTAATTTTTTGAGGAATCTCCATACTGTTTTCCATAGTGGTTGCATCAATTTATGTTGCCACCAACAGTGCATAAGGGTTCCCTTTTGTCCATATCCTTCACAACAGTAGTTATTTCTCATCTTTTTGATAATAGCCGTTCTAACAGGTATGATGCAATATCTCATTATGGTTTTGACTTGCATTTCCCTGATGATTAATGAAGTAGAGTATCTTTCCATGTACCTGTAGGCCATCTTTATGTCTTCCTTGAGAAAATGTTTATTTAGATCTTCTGCCAATTTTTAATTTGATTGTTTTTTGATGTTGAGTTGTATGAACTCTTTATATATTTTGGACACTAACCCCTTATTGGATATATCATTTGCAAATATTTCCTCCCGTTCAATAGGTTGCCTTTTCATTTTGCTGATGGTTTCCTTTGCTATGCAGAAGCTTTTTAGTTTGATGCAGTCCCATTTCTTTATTTTTGCTTTTGTTGCTTTTTGTGTCAGATTCAAAAAAAGTCATTACCGGGCTTCCCTGGTGGTGCAGTGGTTGAGAGTCCGCCTGCCGATGCAGGGGACACGGGTTCGTGCCCCAGTCTGGGAGGATCCCACATGCCGCGGAGCGGCTAGGCCTGTGAGCCATGGCTGCTGAGCCTGCACGTCTGGAGCCTGTGCTCCACAATGGGAGAGGCCACAACAGTGAGAGGCCCGCGTACCGCAAAAAAAAAAAAAAAAAAAAAAAGTCATTACCATGCCAACATCACTGTCAAGGAGCTTACCACCTATTTTTTGTTCTAGTAGTTTTATGGTTTCAGGTCTTTTGTTCAAGTCTTTACCATTTTGAATTTATTTTTGTGTATGGTGTGTCAACCTTAAAAACTAAATAGCCAGTTATTTTACCAGCAAAATGAGTTCAATTGGGAACAGCAGACTAATTGTAATTCAGGACAAGCAAAATATGGTGAATTATAGGCAAGTCTGGAGAACAAAGGAGAGAAGCATGCTTTTATAGAGGAAGGGAGGAAGTTGGGGGGGCCTGCTTCAAACAGAAGTTCGCTGGAGCAGAGCAGGAGTGCAGGGTAATAGCAGCTTCTCATTGGCTGAATGTGGTAGTTTCTCATGGGCTGGGCTGTTACTGGGCAAGGAGAAAATCTTTCTTCCTTCTTCTGCGGCATGTAAAGTAAGCTTCTTCCTGCTGGGTCTGCAACTGGCAGTGAGAGGTAGTGTATGACAGCTCTCCCTTCAGGGATTCTCAACTCCATTTTTAAGTAAGAGTTCCTTTATTTATTTTCACATTTCCTCCTGTTGATTAGTATCTTTCCTCAGAAGCATCACTGATCAAGAGTCAGATTTTGGTGATTCTGTTCCTTGGTTTGAGGAAGGTCCTTTCCTGGTTGTCATATCCCACGTTGTAGGGAAAATGCACAAATTGGAAACTGTTGAAGCTACATTTGAGTAACAGGGAAAGGTAGGAGGGAGAACTCTCAGACACTTCTCATCTAAAGTTTATATCTTATCAAGGTCATAGCATTTGGAGATCATCTCAGAGTATTGAGTTAGCATTTCCTCTGTTTGATGCAAAACCTCTGCAGAGATTTGACAGGCAACCAGTACAAAGTAGAAAAATAATTATGCAAAACAAAAGTAACAGGACAAATCCAAGTTATTTGATGATTCTAAACCATAACCCTAGACCCAAAGGTAGCCAGCTGAACAAATCAAGGGACCATGGAGAGAGGTGAAATTCCTTGTAACCAGTACACTTGCTCCCTGATCTTGTACAGTTGAATTTCTGTCTTCCGATCTTGTACAGTTGAATTTCTGTCTTCCCAGAGACATTAATCCATATGTGACAGGGAGTATTTGCTATTACACAAATGCCTCCTTGCTCAGCAAGTAGATAAACAAAGGCTATATGATTGTCCAAAACTACCTTAGCCAACGAGTCATGTAATTATTGTTAGGCAGCTACTGCCTTGGCTGTGGAGTTGGCTAGCTCTTCTAATGTTAGGGAAAGATTTTTGAGTATGCATTCCCTGGTTCTTACCCCAACCCATGGGAGAAGGGCTCTCCCTGTGAAGGCAAACCCAGAGTCATGTGTGCTTCCTGGAAGTTTCTGTTTAAGGCAGCCATGGAGGTTTAATGGGGAGAACAAATGGGAGGCTTCTGATTTGTTACAGATGTTGACAGTTAAGTGTCCCAATAAGCATTGGCCTCCAGTTCACCATCTATCCAAACATTCATACACCCATGAGAAATGTCATCCACTGCAGAAAAAGATAAAACCAGGTGGAGCAGAGAACTCCATCTAAGGTCTGGTTCTTCATTAGCTAGAATTTCCTGATTGACCTTTTCAAGCCAAGGGTCAGAGGAATTGGGATGACATTCTGTAAGGTACTATCCTAGCCTAAAGGGGTCTATTCTAAAAGCCTTGCAAAGAGAAGTTTGCCGGCTTGTATTTCCCTTGGGTGTAGGAAAACAGATGGTATTTTAATAAGGAAAAGGGTGTGGGAGAGTTAAGGTCATACAGTTGGTGGAGGTTTTTTATTGAACTAGTATTGTTATGGTTGGAGAAAGATTGAAACAAGGCATGGGAACACTTGCATGTAACAGCCTAACCAAATAGGTAACACCTGTAGGCTTGTAGGTATAATTGACAGTGGCATTTGGGACTAATGAGAAATTAGTTACAGGTAAAAACGATGGCTCTCCAACATCATGAACAGGTTGGAGTATCTAGTGACAGATCCAGCAGTCAGAGAGGTTTCCCCTTTTGCAATACATTGGGAAATGCAGATAAGAGAACTGTCTTTTCAAGAAAGAAGGGGAGAAAAAGGTGTATACCTGTACAGGCCTGGTTCAGTCATCTTGGAAGAGCTGTCTCCTTCAGGTGTCATCTGCTTCAATTCCTGTAAATCTTTATTTTCAGGTCACCAGTTGGTGTACCGGTCCAGTTAGTGTTTGATGCTTTCTTGAGATGTGATGTGTTAAATCCAAGAGTCTATATTTTTGAAGTTTGGCAACACAAGGGTTGGTTAACAGTACCTGATAGAGGCCTTTCTAGGGGGGTTGAAAGGAGTCTTTCTAGAGATGTCTTTTCCAATAGATGAAATCTCCAGGCTGCAGTGTGTGTTGTTTGAGGCCTTCATCTCCCAGGAGTGCACTATGAAAAGATTGCTCTACTAAAGTATGGTTATTTTTGTGACACACATTTTAGGATGCTAACTAGAATTATGACTGATAACATCATACCAGGACGTATCAGAATTTTATACAATTTCTAGAACATTTATGTTAATAACATTCACCCATGCAGTATAACTTAAAAAGGTTTATTATCGTTTATTTGACAATGCTTCCCATGTAATTTAACATACCAAATAAGCCTAATTAGTTTAATATCTCTTTGTAAAGAGAGAGAACAAATCTTTTGAGATGTTGTAGGAGCTCTGGAAATGCCCAGGGTTACTTTCAGATCAAAAAGACATTATTTAGAATTTGATTTTGGGGAAGTTTGTCAAAATTATCAAAAGGTTTTGGACACTTGACTAAATGAAATCACAGATTATTATAAAGCAATACTTTATTATCTAAAAAGTTTACATAGTTCTGAGCAAAACTTAGTTCTTTTAAAATTGAGAAGACTCTGTTTTCCCAAGTAATCAAAGACCTGATTAAGATAACATGAAGCACAGGAAATAATTTTGATAAAACACAAAATCTTTGCTTTCTAGGCAGGTTACTTAAAAGATAAGAATAAACCTTTCACAGAATCTTATCAGGAGCAGATCAATAGTCCAAGCAAACTTTGTTCTTTTAGTAGATGAAAGAAAATTAAGTTCCAGTTTTACATAAGTACACCATTGATATTAAAGGTTATTTTTTTAAACCCTTAGAACAAATTTGTTCAATCTTATCCAGCTTGATCACACATAATACTTCTTTCCCAAGATTCTCTTTCCACAGACCTCCTACAACTTTCTTAATATCCCTTCAGATTGTGTTCTGTGTTTTTTCCTGTTTCCCTTTCTGAAATAACAAGCCTCACTTGAGGACAAATTACTTTCTTTTCTCTCAACAAAAAGACATCTCTCATACTTTCTTTTACCAAGAACGCACATCCTAGTTTTCTTGCATATGGAGATGTTTCCCTTATTATTTCTAGTAGCTTTAATTATGTTGAAGCATTAAAATTCTTAACACTAAGTAACCTTAATTTCTAGTGAAAGTAAGAAAAAGAACTGTGAACTGTTAGACCAGCATTCTTTAGATTGGTCAGTTTATGAATATATTTCATAATTTCTAGAAACATATGCTTTCTCATAGTACAGTTTTTTAGCATGGCACAAAACGTGTTTAGAAAGAGAACTTAATATCTTTAGTGACTCTATAAAAGAAAGCCCAAAGTGGATAAACCTGGGTTCAGTATTTAGTGTTTCAGTGTTGTATCTTATTTGGAAATGATTCAGGTATTCAATGAATTTAACTTAACTCATTATTTAACTGAACTTAGCAAAACTTTAAGGTTCCAGATTACCAAAAGATTTGGGGAAACTATTTTAAAAGTTTACCCAAAAACTTTGTATTCTGTGTACATCTATTTACTTGCTTTTAACAATTATATTGAGATTAATTATGACAATCTGATCCTACTAAGTTATTTTTCTTGCTGAATGATCATTAAAGATCAATTCAGTACTTTGAGAACAGCTTCAGAGTCAGTGAGATGATTTCAAATACCCCTTCTAGCACAGGGAAATTTATTCTGAGGGGAAAAAAAGCATTGCCTCAAAATATTTTTCTGAAGAGACCAGATAATACAAATATTATAAAAATGTTTTGTTCATTGTGTAACATTTTCCATAACTGTTTTATTCCTTTTATATCCTCTATTTTCTCTTTTGTAGTAACACACTTCTAGTCGTTGAAAGGTTGTCTTTTGGACGTACTGTTTGCCAATTTATTGGATGCAATTTAGCACAGTTTATTTGGCACCAATCCCAAAAGGAGAACAATGTCTTTGGGGAATCCTGTATGATGTGTATTCCAGGAATGTGCTGTTGGGAAAAGTGGAGACAGCCAGCAATACTACAGCATTGGTGCCTATCACTTTTGTAAGACTCACCACATTGGATTCAACAAATCCAATTTTTCTCTATTTTGTTTGTTTTTTTGGTCTCTGTCTAAGTTCTATGAGTGGTATCTATGATTTATTCATCGTGGCACATAACACTATGCCTGGTACATATAGTAGGTATGCACACATGTTGGTTGAACTGAACTGTGGAACCAAGTACATATTTTGTAGTTGCTGATTTACCTTATCAAAGAACCATTATATATGTTTTTCAGACAAGACTGGTCCATGCCCCAATCTTATCCATTATCGTAGCTGGATTTTTTTTTTTTTGTTTGTTTAGAGAGTAAGGTAGATACTGGAGGTCAAAGAAACAGGAATTAAGGTTACTTTCTAACTGTACCACCGAATTATATGTAACAGTTCTATTTTTTTTAATATGCTCTAATCATTATTTGAAGACAGACATACTTTTGACATTCTTTTGTGCAGGGACTTGTTTGATGATTTATAAGCTTATAGAGAAAATAATTTCCCCCATTTCATGTACAGTCAGGGGCTTATAATTTAGGGTCTGTGGATGGATGGGTTTATTCTTCATGGTGCAAGGAAGGCACATGTCCAGATTATTTTTCATAAAAGGGGTTTGGGCAAGGATACAAGGAGATGTAACATGGTCTAGAATGGACAGTAGGTCTCAGAACAACAGCTCAGTATCATTCAGGATACAACCTTCTCCTCAATCAGTTAGCATCAGTGCTTTCCCCAAAAGGGGAATCTCAGAGGTTAAGGGTATCACTGTCCAGTCTGAAGCGCTTTTCTTGGGCATAATTTTACAAAACCAGATTCAAAGCAGTTGATCTTCCTTAACGTTCTATCCATACACAATTGCCTTTGGCTTGGTAACCCATCCTTGGTACAGTCACTTGGGCTACTCTAGTAGGGTTGGCTTTATCCACAGACCTGGCAGGACCATAGCAATTTTGAACAGATGGACCTGATTTGGAGGTTAGATTTCTGCAGAAGAGGGCAGCGGAAATTTGGGAACAGCTTACTCAAGTAATTATTCCAATTTTTACCCCCAATGGAAACACTAAAAGTCTTACTGAAGTGGAAAGAATTTTACTTCAGATATATAATCCCATATTCCTTACTACCTTCTTTTAGTCACTTTGGGTAAAATGTTTTATGTGTGAAAGAAACATTAGATGGAAACTTCCTGTTAGGTTGTAAGCTGCTATAAGACAGGAGCCAGTTGGCCCGACAGGTTGCCTCAGATGCAAATGGTGTTAGATAGACAGACAGACAGACAGACGTGTAGGTACAGATATTGATACTTGTTTCTAACTAGAGAGTTGATGTAGGAAAGAATTTCCCTGACCACTCTGAAGGATTAATTTGTATTTAAGGAACTGCTTCTACTTCTCAAAGACTGTTTATTGTGTTCAACTCATGTTTTTGAGATTGCATTTGAAAATTGCTGGTAATTTTTAACAGCATCAGGTTTTGTCTCAAGGAATGTAGAGTGGGAAATCATGCAATATTATGTTCAGTTATATAGTGAACAGATGTTTGTTTTGACTGCCCACTTTAGTATTCAATGTTTTAGGCACAAGGCATACAGTGATAAATAAGACAGATTAGTCCCTGCTCTCAAAAAGTTTATAATCAGGTGGGGAGATACAGACTATAAGGAGATAAACAACTAAAGAAGAGGATTTCAGATCATGATTTTTAGAAATAAACAAGGTGGTATAAATATGTAAATACATAAACAGGGTAATGCGGTAGAGAATGACTGAGGAAGGGCTGCTTCAGACTGGGTGGTCAGGGAGGACCTCTCTGAGATGGGGTCATCTGAGCTGAGCCCTGACTAACAGGGAGGAGCCAGCCCTGCATATACCAGGGAGAGAGCACTGCAGGCAGAAGGAATAAATGGTGCAGGTGTGAAACAGGAGTCAGCCTCTTGTGTCCAAGGAGCACAGGCAGGTCATGTGGCTGCCTGCAGGTCGTGTGGCTGCCTGCAGGTCATGTGGCATGCAGCCGTGGGTGTACACTGCAGTTATGTTATCACATATAGGAAATTCTGAAGTGTAAATACAGTATTTAAGATGTAAGAGTTGTATTTTGAAACGTCAAAAGCAAAGCAGGCTCCAGAAGAGAAGGCCGAGGGATGTGGATTCTGCCAACTTCATTAATTTTTCTGGGTCTTTTTTTTTTTTTTTGGTGGGAGGTGGGTGTTATTTCTTCAAGCATTAAAATGCTACAGTGATTCTAAACCACTATGCACCTTCATACTCTGCACTCAAGACAGCAGGTGTAATAATAAATTGGAATTGTTCTGGTGTTTTCTTTCCTGAAGTGTGCCTCTATCCTGAAGTTACAATTAGGAGCCAAATGAAATGCTTCCAATTCAGATCAAGAACTGCTGCTTGCACTTTATTGTGATGTGAACATCTAAGGGAATATCTAACGTTTAAATCATTTTTAGGGTTAGAGATAATGGGGCTGAGTAACCAGCCTGCTGTATGAGCTCTGGGAAAACCCAGGAAATTGTGAATGTTAGCTTCAGTTTGTGGGGGCAGCGGGAGGGGGGGAAGGTCATGATGAACGGAGGTTAGGAGAGATAAACAGTGCTGATGCACATGCACTGAGAAAAGTTTGTGCAATTTTTTATGCTTTTGTTCCTTTTGAAAAGCCAGAAAAACAAAAGATGGTGTAGAAGATAAATATAGGTCCTCTCTCCCCGCAAAAGTAGGCCTAGGGCAGAAAAGCCAACCATCAGACCCTCGGTTCCTGTTGTCTTTCAGTATGCCCATGAAGGGGCTGCCACACATGGAGTGCCCCATGGGTCCTTGTTGAATGTGAATTCTAGTTTGAATAGGAAAATGGACTCAACTGGGATTGAATACACAACACTTCTTTTTTATCTTTCTTTTTCATGGAAATCTGGTAGGCTTGCTCTGGACTCTCGTGACTTCTTTCAGACTGAGATTAGTGACTTACCTACCCAATTATGTTCAGTAATACATAGAGATTTCTCAAGAATAACTTCCCCAGATGCATAATATTCCAAGGAAGAGACTTCGATATACTGATTATAGAGTTAAGCAGTACTTGGTATCAGGCATTCACCTTTTTGCTTGTAGTATCTTCTTTTTTTCCTTCATATTTTAATTTTGTTTACAACTTATTATACAATAGGAGTAACACGTGTGCATAATTTAAAAGTTCAAACAGTACTTGAAAATATGAAATACATAATACCAATCTTCTTTTCTCTATGGAGTCCCACTCAGTCCTTTTCCCAAATGTACTTCAACAGTCAAAAGACAGATTCATCATCCACCCAAAGATCTGCTTTTGTATTTCGTAGCTCACTTGAGGGACCCACCATTCATTATCTAAAGTGAGAAATGGTTACCAGTTTTACATCATTCCAGAAAACAATTTAAGCATAATGCAAATCTAGCATATGTGTTTTTTATGAACATAAATGGATACTGCTAAGCAGCACACTGTTCTCTACTCAGCTGGTCTCACTTATCCTCATCCTTCCTAATGGCTATGTGGACTCCACGGTACAGATTTTAGCATAAGTCGTTCACCCAGGCCCCCACTGATGGATATTTAGGTTGTTTGCAGTCTCTGCTAACTTAAGCAGTGCTGCAGTGAGCATCCTTCCTATTCCATGCTGCTATACCTCTGCTAGGGCACCTGTGGTGTTCTTTTCTAGTGGTGGGATTGCTGAGTCAAATCATGCAGGTATTTTAATTGGTGATATATTGCTAAATTTTCTTCCAAGAAAATTACACTAGTTTACTCCCACTGGCAGTAAAAGGTGCCTGCTTTCCACGCCTCGACAGCACTGGGTAATAGCAAACATTTTAATATTTGCCAGTCTGATACGTGATTAATAAAAAATCTTATCGTTTGGACTTAGAGTTCTTTAAGTTTAGAATATTTTCATATTGGTTTTGGGGGGTTTTTTGGTTCTTTTTTTAAAAACAGCTTTACTGAGATATAATTCAGCCATTGCAGGTGTATAATTCAGTGGTTTTTAGTATATTCAGATAAGTGCAGCCATCACCACAGTTAAGTTGAGAATATTTTCATCATCTCAGAAAAGAAATTCTGTGCCCTCTAGCCATCATCCCCTTATCCCCCCTCTAACCCCAACCCCCAGCCCAAAACAATCACTAATCTACTTCCTCTATAGATTTCCTTATTCTGGACTTTCATATGAATGGAATCATTGTAGTATGTGGTCTTTTGTGATTGGCTTCTTTCACTTAACATAATGTGTTCGAGATACATCCAAGTTGTAGCCCTTTTATGGCTGAATAATATTCCACTGTATGGATATACCATATGATGTTTATACATTCATCCATTGATGGACATTTAGGTTGTTTCCACCTTTGAACTACTATGAATAATGCTGCTGTAAACAGTTGTGTACACATTTTTGTGTGGATATATGTTCTTAGGAGCAGAATTACTGGGTCATGTGGTAACACCATGCGCAATGAACTGCCAGGTTGTTTTCCAAAATGGCTGTACCATTTTACATTCCCACTAGCAGTGTATCCTGATTCTGATTTCTCCACACCCTTTCCAGCACTTTTAAACTTTTGATTCTAGCCATCCTAGTGGGTATGAAATAGTATCTCATTGATTTGCACTTCTTTGTTGACTAATGATGTTGAGCATCTTTCATGTATTTATTGGCTATTTGCATATCTTGCTTTGAGAAATAGCTATTTACGTATTTTTTAATTGAAGTATAGTTGATTTACAATGTGTTAACTACTCTTTATTAGTTTACTGTACAGCAAAGTGATTCAGTTATACATATATATATTATTTTTTAATATTCTTTTCCATTATGGTTTACCGTAGAATAATGAATACAGTTCTCTGTGCTATAGAGTAGGACCTTGTTGTTTATCTGTTCTGTATATAAAAAGCTTACATCTGCTAACCCCAACCTCCCACTCCAAAATATTTAAGTATTTTGCCCATGTTTAAATTAGGTTATTTGTTTTTTGTCTTTTTTTTTTTTCTTATCAGTTATCCATTTTATATGTATTAGTGTATATATGTCAGTCCCAATCTCCCAATTCATCACACCACCACCCCCCGCCAGGGACTTTCCCCCCTTGGTGTCCATACGTTTGTTCTCTACATCTGTGTCTCTATTTCTGCCCTGCACACCAGTTCATCTATAGCATTTTTCTAGGTTCCACATATATGCATTAATATATGATATTTGTTTTTCTCTTTCTGACTTAGCTCACTCAGTATCACTAGATGCATCCACATCTCCACAAATGACCCAGTTTTGTTCCTTTTATGGCTGAGTAATACTCCATTGTGTATATGTGCCACATCTTCTTTATCCTTTCATCTGTTGATGGACATTTAGGTTGCTTCCATCTCCTGGCTATTGTAAATAGTGCTGCAATGAACATAGTGGTGCATGTGTCTTTTTGAATTATGGTTTTCTCTAGATATATTCCCAGTAGAGGGATCGCTGGGTCATATGGTAATTCTATTTTTAGTTTTTTAAGGAACCTCCATACTGTTCTCCATAGTGGCTGTATCAATTTACATTTCCACCAACAGTGCAAGAGGTTTCCCTTTTCTCCACACCCTCTCCAGCGTTTGTTGTTTGTAGATTTTCTGATGATACCCATTCTAACTGGTGTGAGGTGATATCTCATTGTAGTTGTGATTTGCATTTCTCTAATAATTAGTGATGTTCAGCAGCTTTTCAGGTGCTTCTTGGCCATCTGTATGTCTTCTTTGGAGACATGTCTATTTAGGTCTTCTGCCCATTTTTTCATTGATCGTTTTTTTCATATTGAGCTACATGAGCTGTTTATATATTTGGGAGATTAATCCTTTGTCCGTTGATTCATTTGCAAATATTTTCTCCCATTCTGAGGGTTGTCTTTTTGTCCTGTTTATGGTTTCCTTTGCTGTGCAAAAGACTTTAAGTTTCATTACGTCCCATTTGTTTATTTTTGTTTTTATTTTCTCTAGAAGATGGATCAAAAAATATCTTGCTGTGATTTATGTCAAAGAGTGTTCTTCCTATGTTTTCCTCTAAGAGTTTTATAGTGTCTGGCCTTACATTTAGGTCTCTAATCCATTTTGAGTTTATTTTTGTGTATGGTGTTAGGGAGTGTTCTAATTTCATTCTTTTACATGTAGCTGTCCAGTTTTCCAGCAGCACTTATTGAAGAGACTGTTTTTTCTCCATTGTATATCCTTGCCTCCTTTGTCATAGATTAGTTGACCGTAGGTGCGTGAGTTTATCTCTGGGCTTTCTGTCCTGTTCCATTGAGCTGTATTTCTGTTTTTGTGCCAGGACCATATTGTCTTGATTACTGTAGCTTTGTAGTATAGTGTGAAGTCCGGGAGCCTCATTCCTCCAGCTCCATTTTTATCCCTCAAGACTGCTTGGGCTATTTAAGGTCTTTTGTGTCTCCAAACAAGTTTTAAGATTTTTTTGTTCTAGTTCTGTAAAAAATGCCATTGGTAATGTGATAGGGATTGCATTGAATCTGTAGATTGCTTTGGGTAGTATAGTCAATTTCAAAATATTGATTCTTCCAATCCAAGAACATGGTATATCTCTCCATCTGTTGGTATCATCTTTAATTTCTCTTTATTTTGCGGTATGCGGGCTCTCACTGTTGTGGCCTCTCCCGTTGTGGAGCACAGGCTCCGGACGTGCAGGTTCAGCGGCCATGGCTCACAGGCCCAGCCGCTCTGCGGCATGTGGGATCTTCCCGGACCGGGGCACAAACCCACGTCCCTTGCCTCATCAGGCGGACGCCCAACCACTGCACCACCAGGGAAACCCCATCTTTAATTTCTTTCATCAGTGTCTTATAGTGTTCTGCATACAGGTCTTTTGTCTCCCTAGGTAGGTTTATTCCTAGGTATTTTATGCTTTTCATTGCAGTGGTAAATGGGAGTGTTTCCTTAATTGCTCTTTCGGATTTTTCATCATTAGTGTATAGGAATGCAAGAGATTTTTTGGCATTAATTTTGTATCCTGCAACTTTACCATATTCATTGATTAGCTCTAGTAATTTTCTGGTGGCATCTTTAGGATTCTCTATGTATAGTATCATGTCATCTGCAAACAGTGACAGTTTCACTTCTTCTTTTCCAATTTGTATTCCTTTTATTTCTTTTTCTTCCCTGATTGCCATGGCTAGGACTTCCAAAACTATGTTGAATAATAGTGGTGAGAGTGGACATCCTTATTTTGTTCCTGATCTTAGAGGAAATGCTTTCAGTTTTTCACCATTGAGAATGATGTTTGCTGTAGGTTAGTCGTATATGGCCTTTATTATGTTGAGGTAGGATCCCTCTATGCCATCTTTCTGGAGAGGTTTTATCATAAGTGGGTGTTGAATTTTGTTGAAAGCTTTTTCTCTATCTACTGAGGTGACTATATGGTTTTTATTTTTCAGTTTGTTAATATGATGTATCACAATGATTGATTTGCATATATTGAAGAATTCTTGCATCCCTGGGATAAATCCCACTTGATCATGGTGTATGATCCTTTTAATGTGTTGTTGGTTCCTAATTGCTAGTATTTTGTTGAGGATTTTTGCATCTATATTCATCAGTGATATTGGTCTGTAATTTTCTTTTTTTTGTAGGATCTTTGTCTGGTTTTGGTATCAGGGTAATAGTGTCCTCATAGAATGAGTTTGGGAGTGTTCCTTCCTCTGCAATTTTTTGGAAGACTTTGAGAAGAATGGGTGTTAGCTCTTCTCTAAATGTTTGATAGAATTCATCTGCGAAGCCATCTGGTCCTGGACTTTTGTTTGTTGGAAGATTTTTAATCACAGTTTTAATTTGATTACTTGTGATTGGTCTGTTCATATTTTGTGTTTCTTCCTGGTTCAATCTTGGAAGGGTATAACCTTTCTAAGAATTTGTCCATTTCTTCCAGATTGTCCATTGTATTGGCATAGAGTTGCTTGTAGTAGTCTCTTAGGATGCTTTGTATTTCTGCAATGTCTCCTGTAACTTCTCCTTTTTCATTTCTAATTTTATTGCTTTGAGTACTCTCCCTCTTTTTCTTGATGAGTCTGGCTAATGGTTTATCAATTTTGTTTATCTTCTCAAAGAACCAGCTTTTAGTTTTATTGATCTTTGCTATTGTTTTCTTTGTTTCTATTTCATTTATTTCTTCTCTGATCTTTAGATTTCTTTCCTTCTACTAACTTTGGGTTTTGTTTGTTCTTATTTCTCTAGTTCCTTTAGGTGTGAGGTTAGATTGTTTATTTGAAATTTTTCTTGTTTCTTGAGATAGGCTTGTATTGCTGTAAACTTCCCTCTTAGAACTGCTTTTGCTGCATCCCATAGGTTTTGGATCATCGTGTTTTCGTTGTCATTTGCCTCTACGTATTTTTTGATTTCCTCTTTGATTTCTTCAGTGATCTCTTGGTTAGTTAGTAACGTATTGTTTAGCCTCCATGTGTTTGTATTTGTTACAGATTTTTTCCTGTAATTGATATCTAGTCTCATAGTGTTGTGGTTGGAAAAGATGCTTGATATGATTTCAATTTTCTTAAATTTACTGAGGCTTGATTTGTGACCCTAGATGTGAGCTATCCTGAAGAATGTTCCATGTGCACTTGGGAAGAAAGTGTAATCTTTTTTGGATGGGATGTCCTATAAATATCAATTAAATCTGTCTGGTCTATTGTGTCATTTAAAGCTTCTGTTTCCTTATTAACTTTCTGTTTGGATGATCTGTCCATTGGTGTAAGCGAGTTCTTAAAGTCCCCCACTATTATTGTGTTACTGTCGTTTTCCTCTTTTGTAGCTGTTAGCAGTTTCCCTGTATATTGAGGTGCTCCTGTGTTGGGTGCATATATATTTATAATTGTTATATCTTCTTCTTGGATTGATCCCTTGATCATTATGTAGTGTTCTTGTCTCTTGTAACCTTCTTTATTTTAAAGTCTGTTTTATCCGATATAAGTATTACTACTCCAGCTTTCTTTTAATTTCCATTTGCATGGAATACCTTTTTCCATCCCCTCACTTTTAGTCTGTATGTGTCCCTAGGTCTGAAGTGGGTCTCTTGTAGACAGCATATATACAGGTCCTGTTTTTGTATCCATTCAGTGAGCCTATGTCTTTTGGTTGGAGCATTTAATCCTTTCACGTTTAAGGTTATTATATGTATGTTCCTATGACCATTTTCTTAATTGTTTTGTGTTTGTTTTTGTAGGTCCTTTTCTTCTCTTGTGTTTCCCACTTAGAGAAGTTCCTTTAGTATTTGTTGTAGAGCTGGTTTGGTGGTGCTGAATTCTCTTAGCTTTTACTTGTCTGTAAAGCTTTTGATTTCTCCATCAAATCTGAATGAGATCCTTGCTGGGTAGAGTAATCTTGGTTGTACGTTCTTCCCTGTCATCACTTTAGTATATCATGCCACTCCTTTCTGGCTTGTAGAGTTTCTGCTGACAAATCAGCCGTTAACCTTATGGGTATTCCCTTGTATATTGTCATTTTTCCCTTGTTGCTTTCAGTTATTTTTCTGTGTCTTTAATTTTTGTCAATTTGATTACTATGTGTCTGGGCGTGTTTCTCCTTGGGTTTATCCTGTATGGGACTCTCTGTGCTTCCTGGACTTGGGTGGCCATTTCCTTTCCCATGTTAGGGAAGTTTTCGACTATAATCTCTTCAAATATTTTCTCGAGTCCTTTCTCTCTCTCTTCTCCTTCTCAGACCCCAATAACGTGAATGGTGGTATGTTTAATGTTGTCCCAGAGGTCTCTTAGGCTGTCTTAATTTTTTTCATTCTTTTTTGTTTATTCTGTTCTGCAGCAGTGAATTCCACCATTCTGTTTTCCAGGTCACTTATCCATTCTTCTGCCTCAGTTATTCTGCTATTGATTCCTTCTAGTGTATTTTTCATTTCAATTATTGTATTTTTCATCTCTGTTTGTTTGTTCTTTAATTCTTCTAGGTGTTTGTTAAACATTTTTTGCGTCTTCTCAATCTTTTCCTCCGTTCTTTGCTGAGGTCCTGGATCATCTTCACTATCATATTCTGAATTCTTTTTCTGGAAGGTTGCCCATCTCCACTTAATTTCGTTGTTTTTCTGGTGTTTTATCTTGTTACTTCATCTGGTACATAGCCCTCTGCCTTTTCATCTTGTCTCTCTTTCTGTGAATGTGGGTTTTGTTTCACAGGTTGCAGGACTGTAGTTGTTCTTGCTTCTGCTGTCTGCCATCTGGTGGATGAGGCTAAGAGCCTTCTGCCAGTTTCCTGTTGGAAAGGACTGGTGGTGGGTAGAGCCTGCTGTTGCTCTGGTGGGCAGAGCTCAGTAAAACTTTAATCAGCTTGCCTGGTGATGCGTGGGACTGGGTTCCATCCCTGTTGGTTGTTTGGCCTGAAGTGACCCAACACTGGCGCCTACCCAGGCTTTTTGTGTGGCTAATGGTGGGCTCTAGGAGGGCTCACACCAAGGAGTACTTCCCAGAACTTCTGCTGCCAGTGTCCTTGTCCTCACGGTGAGCCACAGCCACCCCCAGCCTCTGCAGGACACCCTCCAACACTAGCAGGTAGGTCTGGTTCAGTCTCCTGTGGGGTCACTGCTCCTTCCCCTGGGTTCCAATGCACACTCTACTTTGTGTGTGCCCTCCAAGAGTGGAGTCTCTATTTCCTCTATCCTGTCAAAGTCCTGCAATCACATCTCACCAGCCTTCTACGTCTGATTCTCTAGGAATTGCTCCTCCCATTGCTGGACCCCCAGGTTGGGAAGCCTGACGTGTGGCTCGGGACCTTCACTCCAGTGGGTGGACTTCTGTTTTATAAGTGTTCACCCGTTTGTGAGTCACCCACCCAACAGTTATGGGATTTGATTTTATTGCAAGTGTGCCCCTCCTACCATCTCACTGTGGCTTCTCCTTTGTCTTTGGATGTGGGGTATCTTTTTTGGTGAGTTCCATTGTCTTCCTGTTGATGAATGTTCAGTAGTTAGTTGTGATTCTGGTGCTCTCACAAGAGGGAGTGGTTTGTGTCTTTTTATTAATTTTTTTCTGATTATAAAATAGTATATAGTTCCTGTCGAAATTTTGGAAACTAGAGCAAGTATTTTTTAATTATTCAAATTATTCCCACTAAGTGGTTTTAGGTTTTTTTAAACTCAAACTTAATATATAGGCACAGTTTCTTAAAATGGAAACTAATCCTCTTCTACAAAACATTTTATTATGGTTACAACTTATGACATGAAAACAACTAGTTGAAAAGTGACAATTTTAGTCTATTACCTGACTGTTCAGTAAGAACTGGTTTGACAACTTTTTTCACTCTGCAATGAATTTGATTCACTAGTTTTAGTGTTTTTCACCCAGTGTGTGTGTGCCCTGTTGTATTTTGGGGAAAATACAAAGAGAAAAATAGTTGCTTTGCTGTTATGTGAACTTGGGCAAGTTGTGTAACCCCTCTGTGCCTCATTTCCTTTTGTAAAAACTAGAACTGATAAAATAATATAGCTGTCTCATGGGATAAATAACAAGTAAAGCGCCTGGCTTTAAAATAGCACCTGACACAGACTAAAAAGTAAATAAATGTGTTCCTCTTTGCTCTCCAGCCACAATGGTCCTTTTTTTTTTCATTGAAATATAGTTAACTTAAAATAGTGTATTAGTTTCAGGTTTATAGCACAGTAATGTGGTATTCTTAAACATTAAGAAATGTTCGCCACAATAAGTCTAGTTACCATCTGTCACTATACAAAGTGTCTACAATATTATTGATCATATTCCCTATACTGTACATTATCTTTTCATGACTTAGACTTATAAATAACTAGAAGTCTGTACCTGTTAATCACCCTATTTTGCTTGCTCCTCCACCCCTTTCCCTTTGGCAACCACCCGTTTATTCTCTGTACCTGTGAGAATGAGCCTTTTTTTTAATTCCTCCCATCTGTGCTCTCTTTGCCACAGAGCCTTTGCATATGCTGTTCTGTTTCCCTGAAGAACTCTTCCCTCCCATCTTTGCCTTTGCCTGGTTAACACCCATTCAGCCTTCAGATCTCTGTGCCAGCTTCAGTTCCTCAGGGAATAGACCTGTGGTTACAGGCCTTCAGAGGACCATATATGTTTGTGTGATGCTTTAGCTAAGACTGCCTTCCCGACCAGAAAGTCATCTTCACGGGCAATGCTGATTTCACTCAGCACCACATCGCTGGTGCTCAGCTCACACCTGACCCATTTTTTTGAAACATAGGATAAATGAATGCTCTGGGAGGAGGAAACCAGTTTTTGCGCTTGCTGCCCCAGGCTTACCTGTGAGGTTATTTGGGAGCTCCTTGGTCAAAATAAATCACCACCTGCTCTCTGCCTGACGTTTAACCAGACCCAGGCTTTTCACTTTACAAATTCTATTACTGCGTCTCTGGACAACTCTTTTCTTTCTTTTTGTTCACATAAAGCCCCTCCAACAAGGCCCTGATGCAATGAGGGGTGTGGGGAAATGGCGAGACAGGGCCATTCAGATCCAAGAGGACAGAGAGGACCTTGCCAGGCTCACCAGGGCTGTGCTGTGGTCAGTCTTCCTGCTGAGTAGGAGATACCCAGGTTGTTCAGCCCTGGTGACCTTCTGGCAAGACATCTGTGCTCTGCACGTAAGAGGGTCATAAAGGTGATACAGGGAAGAGGTGTTGCGAGGCTTTACTGATGTTGGGGGAGGGGAAGGGGTTGCTGAAGTTCCTTAGGGAGTATGGATTTGATAATAATGCAGTGGGAAGCCATTGCAGGATTTTAAACAAATTAGTTTAAATGGATGATGGGCCAGGTGGCTAGTGGTGGAGATGAAGATAGATTCTGCTGATGGATTGGGTATGGCAGGTAAGAGGAAGGGATGGCTGGTGGCTGGGTATTTGAGTTTGAGCTCAAATGTTTTATTGGCCCAGTCAAACCCAGACACCTGGCCACCACGTATCTGGGCGGTTATTACAGGGGAGAAGTTAAGAATGAGAACAGCTGAGAGATCATGGCAGGCTGGAGGGGAAGAGTGGACAGTATCCAAAGAGGGAAAGCCTCATGATGAAAGACAGAGGAAAAGAGTAAGGACAAAGTTGGGGGTTACATAAAGTGAAGGGTGAAGAGAATCCCACTTTATTACCCTTCCTTCCCTTTGAGAAAGATGGGAGGTAGGGGTTACAATGTGAAAATTAGGCAGTTGTAACTTCCTGTATGAGCCAGTTATTAGGGGTTTCTTGCAGGATAAATCTTAGAAACTGTCATTTAGTAGTTATATTGTCCCATTTTATTTCTTTAACATTTCTTATAAGGCAGGTCCAGTGGTGATGAACTCCCACAGCTTTTGTTTTTTCAGGAAATCTTTATCTCTTCTTTATTTCTGAAGGACACCTTTGCCAGGTATAGAATTCTTGATTGACAGCTTTTTTCTTTCAATATTTTGAATATATAATTCCATTCTCTCCTGGCGTGAAATGTTTCTATTTAGAAATCCACCACTAGTCTTATGGGGTTTCACTGTGTGTAAGTACTCTTTTCTCTTGTTATTTTCAAAAAAAATCTTTGTCTTTGACTTTAGACAATTTAATTATAGTGTATCTCAGTGTAGTTCTATTTGGATTCTACCTATTTGGGGTCCTTTAGTCATTGTGGATCTGGAAATCCATTTCTCTCCTCAAGTTTCAGATGTTTTCAGCTATTATTGCTTTATTTTTTTTCTTTTATTAAAGTATAGTTAATTTACAATATTGTGTTAGTTTCAGGTGTACAGCAAAGTGATTCAGTTATACATATTTTTTTTCCTTTTTCAGATTCTTTTCCCTTATAGGTTATTAAAAGATACTGAGTATAGTTCCCTGTGCTATACAGTAGGTCCTTGTTGTTTATGTGTTTAATATATAGCAGTATGTATGTGCTAATCCCAAACTCCTAACTTATCTCTCCCCCCTCACTCTGCTCTCCCCTTTGGTAACCATAAGATTTTTTTTCTACGTCTGTGAATCTATTTCTGGTTTGTAAATAAGTTCATTTGTATCATTTTTTTAGACTCCACATATAAGTGATATATATTTGTCTTTCTCTGTCTGACTTACTTCACTTAGTATGATAACCTCTGGGTCCATCCATGTTGCTGCAAATGGCATAATTTCATTCTTTTTTATGGCCGAGTAATATTCCATTGTGTATACATGCATACATCTTTATCTGTTCATCTATCGACAGACATTTAGGTTGTTTCCATGTCTTGTAAATAGTGGTGCTGTGAACATTGCATTATTGCTTTAAATATACTTTCTGTTTTCTTCTGGAATTCCCATAATGCAGATATTGTTTGTTTTGATTATGTCCTATAAGTCCCATAGTCTTTCTTCACTCTTTTTTCTTTCTTCTGTTTGCTCTTCAGACTGGATAATTTCAAATGTTCTGTCTTATAGGTCACTGATTCTTCAGCATGGTCAAGTCTGCTTTTGAGTTGTCTGTTGAATTCTTCAGTGCAGTCATTGTATTTTTTAGCTCTAGGATTTGTGGGGTTTTTTTTAATTGTTTATATTTCTTTGTTGAACTTTCTGTTTTGATCATACATTGTTTTCCTAATTTCATTTAGTTGCCTGTGTGTTTCTGCAGTTCACTAAAATTCTTTAATTATTCTGAATTCTTTGACAATTCATAGATCTCCATTTCTTTAGGTTCAGTTTTTGGAGCTTTATTAGTTTCCTTTGGTTGTGTCATGCTCAACAAATTTTTCGTGATCCTTCATTCCTTATATTGGTATCTGCACATTTGAGTAAGTGGCCTCTGCTTCCAGTCTTTACAGGTCTGGTTTGGCAGAGACAGCTCTTTACCAGTCAGCTCAGTTTGGGTCTGTGCATATGTCTGCTGGTAACATCCTTGGGCAGGTGGGGCTTGCTATCAGGGTATATTTTGAGTGAGGCCACTGCCTGGGCTTTAAGGTCAGGGGTAAGGGGGTGGTACCACTAACCAAGAGCAGGTAGATAGGATTGCTGACTTTGTCCCGTGCTCCACGACTGCCTGGATTCTCTGGTCAATCCTAGTAGGCAGTCCAGACTGGGTACTACATTCAGAAGTAGATGGGGCTATGAGTTAGCTTCTCTCCCCTGGTGTGGTAGCAAAATGGGTCCCAGGGCCTACACAGCTTGTTGTTTAGGAACCTGAATCAGGCAAGACTGTACACTGAATTCTCTGGCCAGATAGAGCCACTGGCTCTTTATTCAGGTGTCACTGTAAGCACGTGACAAGTAACAGCAAGCAAGGCTGTTGGATGGGCCACGCAGCCACCCATGTGCTCTGCTGAGATGGGCTGAAGGCTGTGTTCAGCAACAGTCAGGGCTACAAATTAGTTTTCCTACCCAGGCACAGGGGGAGAACCTGCTCCAAGGCTGGTAAGTCTGTTTGTGGTCTTGACTCAAGCCACCTGTTCCCCAAGCTTCCTGGCCAAACGGTGCCACTTGCTTTGCTCTGCAGACTACCAGCTCTGACTGCCAGCTCTGACTGCTCAGCTATTTCCAGGCATTCTTGTCAGAAGCTCCTGGGTAGGGCTGGGAGCTTCACTCTTCAGTGGCCAGGACTATGACTCAGCTCTCTTGCCTGGGTATGGTGGGAGGGCAAACACCTGCAGGTTTTCCCTGTCAGGCTTTCTGGTCTGGAGGGGCCAGGAGCTGCACTCAGCTGTAGACCTGGTATGATTCAGCTCCCCTGCCTGGGAGTGGACGGAGACCAGGCTCCAGGGCCAGCAAATCTCTTCATTTGAGGCATGCAGACCTGCATGCCACTGAGTTCGCTCGTCAGACTGCCCCGACTTGGTTCTGCAGATGAGCAAAGCTGCTAGTTGGGATTACTAGTTGGGTGCGCAGGCAGGGACTTGGTCTGCCAAGCTCCTAGTGCCGCTTATTGCAAGCCCCTAGCTCCCTTCTTCATCACTATCAGGTGCTGTGGTCAAGCCCCACAGATTCTCCTGCAGTCCCCAGGGGACAAGACTGGAGTGGGGGCTCCCGAGAAGCTACCCACAAAATGTGGGAGCTGGATGTCCACGCTGGGCTCTCTTTACCCCTAAAGGAACTGTAGGCGCAGGGGGACCTCCTGGCATGGTGCTGTGCTGTCCAGGGGAGGGGCAGTACCCTTCTGATGCAGTCTGTCTTGGTCTCTGTGGTGCGGCGGAGGCGGGGGTGC
The DNA here is from genome assembly GCF_011762595.2 of Tursiops truncatus. Lineage (NCBI taxonomy): Eukaryota > Metazoa > Chordata > Mammalia > Artiodactyla > Delphinidae > Tursiops > Tursiops truncatus. The sequence goes on from NC_047041.1 coordinate 30,996,383, forward strand.
TTTAGCCTCACCCTCGTATTCTTGGATTCTCAGTGGTGTCTTGTCAGTGAACAGTCATCGTTAGTTCTTCTCGTGAAGGGGAGTGAAGTCAGGAATGTTCTATGTTGCCATCTTGGTGATGTCACTCTGAAGAGTTTCTTAGTATATGCAAATATGCAGTCACTGCTGTTTGAATTGTTTTTCATCAACATGTACTACTTTCAGCATTTCAGGAAGAGGAAGAATACAAATACTTCTAAGTAAAGGGAGGGGTGAATTTTAAAATTTTCAAAATGTGGATCTTATGATCTGCTTCCTTTCATAGATGAGAAGCTGTCTTTTTTTTTTTTTTTTTTTTTTTTTTTTTTTGCGGTACACGGCCTCTCACTGTTGTGGCCTCTCCCGTTGCGGAGCACAGGCTCCGGACGCGCAGGCTCAGCGGCCATGGCTCACGGGCCCAGCCGCTTCGCGGCATGTGGGATCTTCCTGGACCGGGGCACGAACCCGTGTCCCCCGCATCGGCAAGCGGACTCTCAACCACTGTGCCACCAGGGAAGCCCGAGAAGCTGTCTTTTTACATCTAGTAAACAATTAATGTGTGGCTCCCAAGTCCCAGGAACACTGCTAGACTCAGTATACAACAGTGAAAGAAGGGAATCCTCGCTCTTGTCAAGATCATGCTCTATGGTCATGAACGAGAGTGACCAGCACCATGTGATGTGTGTTCTCAAGACCCAGTGAGGAAACAAGAAGAAGTTACCAGCTTTGCCAGACCCATAGGAGCTCACCAGGAGAAGAACAGGACACTCCAGATTGAGGCAACAGAAAGTCCAAGGGCAGAGGTGAAAAATGAAAGTCTCTGTGGAATCTCCCTCCGAAGGAAAGTCAACTGTCCAACTTCTCAGGGGTTTATCATGGAGAAACCATAGGATTTAGAAGATGTCAGCAGGAAACATCACTTGTCTTTCCCTTAGTTGTATGATTTTTTTTCTTTTGCTTATTTAACCTATTTATGCTGGTAGCTATGCTAATGCTTAATTATATGTGAAAATTATAAACCAAAAAGTACTATCTAGTTCCTCAGTGAATGCCTAAACTTACCAGAGAGGAGAAAGTATTCAGTTCCTAATTTTTTCAATTGAGTTTAATTGTCCTAGGTATTAAATTTTCTTGTAAGAGTTGTTATGTAATCCAAGTTTTGCCATGACTTCTTTCTTTTTATTCAAAAAGCTTCTGTTTCACAAAGTAGCCTTGAGATGAAGCAATCCGTAGTAATTCTGACACACCAAGGATAATACATTCTTAGTTGCATTGCATAGTTGTATTGATGAGACTTGGCATCACATGTACAACGTATGTGTTGCCATCTCTGTAAAGAGGTTAATCTCTCTTCATGTTAGGTTTGATTGAGAATGATTCTGTTTATAACTAAGCTCTAGATCATACTGACCCAGAATAAAATCTTTAGACTAAGTGCTTTATATGATGCTAAGTCCCTGTAAATTCGGTGAGTCTAGCTGCATCTGAAATACATACTAGCTTACCAATTAAAGGTGCTTACCAATTAAAGGTAAAACATCTTCTTAGTTGAGTGCTATGATTATAACAGTTTACAATCAAGACATGATCCAGTTGGCTTGGCATAAATATAGTAGCATTACAGCACACAGACACAGGCATTCATGTTTTCGTGTTTGTTAGCTTAGAGTCAAAGGTTCATAGAGGGGTATCAAAGTCCATTTCAAAGAGAAAAGTCTAATTTTAGAAGCTTGCAGTTTACACACCAGAGCTTGCCTTTCAATAAATAGCTTGTGTAATCTTCCTGCTGGCACAAGTTGAAAAGTACATTGTTGGAAAGGAAAAAGAAAAAACTGAAGAGAAATGATAAACTTGTTTATGAAGAACAGGAAGAATAAAGTAGACATCGTCACAGATTTAGTTTTCATATTGTTGAAAGTATTTGGTTGCAAGCAACAGAAACCAACTCTAGCTAACTTAGGCAAATAAGAAATTGTTGGACACCAATGGGGTCACTCACAAAATCAAAGAGAAAGAATTGAACAACTAGACCTAGTCCCAGGGATTTCAAGGGCAGGAGTGAACAGAAGATATCTTTAGGGAGTTGCCATTAAAATGACTGTCAACTGTTTTCCATCCTAGTGTACACTGCTCGAGTTTCAGATTCCTGGGAGAGTCTGATTGGCCTAATTTGAATCACTTGCCCACCCATTGACAGTCCCTCCAAACTACATGGAATGTGAGGGATGCATCTCTAAGGAAGAGTGGAAACTGTGACAGAAACTGAGGATCACGGGCTTCCCTGGTGGCGCAGTGTTTGGGAGTCCGCCTGCAGATGCAGGGGACACGGGTTTGTGCCTCAGTCCGGGAAGATCCCACATGCCACGGAGCCTGCGTGTCCGGAGCTTGTGCTCCGCAACAGGAGAGGCCACAACAGTGAGAGGCCCGCGTACCGCAAAAAAAAAAAAAAAAAATGAGCATCAGGAGCTGGACAGGGAAAAAACAGTGGATGTTCACTACACCACATAGCCACAATCAGTAGTAATGATTTTGCCCGACCAGAGTACATGGCCAATAGTTATTGGTATTTCTCTTCAGAAACATCTCTTGTCAGCTTTGTATTCATATGTGAGCTGTGGGAAAAATATTATGCCACTTTGATGGAGAGGGACCATTTCTCATGAATTTCAGAGTATCATTTTCATTTATCTTTGTAAATTGTCCAGATGGCCAGGAATTTCTGATATGGAGTAAAAATATTCTAGAATCACTTTTCTTGTTTGCTTTTCACTTTTTTTTCAGGAAGCTCTTACACTAGAAGTATGTCTTGCCAGAAAGTTATCATGATAATTCTCAAAAGGTATATGTATATTCTTCTTTTCTACATCTCAACAGAGAGAAAATATTCTTTGTCTCCCTGAATGGACTGACAGACTGTTTACATTTAAAGTCTGTTTCCTTAGAACTTATACCCACCCTATTCCTTCTCTACCACTTCTACCCTTCCCCTTGTTCCTCATAGTTATTGGGCGTGTACTACTTCAGCAGGGACCTGGGGTGGCTTTCGTGAAACTAAATACAATCAAAAAGCCCAGGGAACAAGAATTAATTTAAATGTGTTAATTTAATTCAACCTTCTGCTGCAGCAGCCATTGAAAAGCAGTGGTCATTACTCTGAGCCGTGGCCACGGACCTCAGCAAGGACCACAAGGTGGCCAAGCACACTCAGTTTGTGCTGGACTAATCCCAGAGGTATATGGTTTCGCTCTGTGTGAGTCGTGTACACGTGGGACTGTCAAGGTTTCCAAGGACAAGTGGGCCCTCAAGTTCATGAGGAAAAGGGTGGGGACACACATCCGTGCCTAGAGGAAGAGGGAGGGGTTGAGCAGCTTTAAGGAAAACAGCTGCCAAGAAGGACTGAGCCTCCTTCCCTGAGGTACATAATCCAACCTTTACAGGGAAAAAGCATATACCATTTGGGACATTAAGCCAACTGTGAATACTAGTGTTTTTCAGCCCACTAGCTAGATATAGAGGGTGGATAAGATACATGTAGTGTGTTCCAACCACAGACTAAAGGTTGTGCAAAGAGAACTTGCAAGAAGCCAAAACCCTGCAACTTGATTCTGCAACTTAAATTGTCCCACAGTAGACAGTAATACATTCACAATTAGAAAACTTCTGTTTGGTTTAGTGATATCCCAACTACCACAGAATAGCAAATAACTGCTGCATGTGCCCAGACACAAAGCTTTTTATCCACAGCTTGCTGTTCAGTTAATAAAAAGTTTTGTGAATGGGCGTATACATCAGTTATTTGCTGTTCTATGGTAGTTGGGATATCACTAAATCAAATAGAAGTTTTCTAATTGTGAATGTATTAGCCTGCCATGGCTTTTGATCAATAAGTGGGAAATGAAGCAGCCTTTGTAAACATTAAGCCACATGCTCATTCAGTCTTTATCTTCATATCCTAGTAAGTAAATTTGCTTTCCGTGTTAAACAACAGCAACAAAAGGCATACCAAAATCCTTGTATACCTTTGGGTGTAAACTTTTCTGGGGTTTTACATTATTATGAAGTCAAAGACAAATTTATAACTTCCTTGAGATAGCTAAAACTTACATAGCAACCTCTTTAGTAGGGATAAATTATTATAAAGAAATTGATCCTGCATTATTTTCTACTCAGGACAGGGTTTTGGTTAAATACATTTTTGTTCTGTTTTAAAATCTCTTATATGTGCTTTGTCCATCTACAGTTAGCTGCAAAGCAGCTGACCTCAGGCAAAGTTAAGTCCCTTGGGAAGTCTAGTACCTAGAGATAGGGAGACAATTTTGCTTGACATTGACACTATTTAGTTAGAAGTAACTATAAGTGTTTCGGTAGATCAGTGGAAATTGATTTTGGATGTTAGATAGTAGAAACTTCTTTTACCTTGAGGAGAACATAAATATTATCAATAATATCCATTAAAATATGCATAGGGGAAGAATGGAAAATACGGCATAGAACTAATTCCAACCCACAGGGGTTTTATGAAGATTGGCTGAGGTAAACTGAGGAGTGTTACAATACATAATAAATTCTCTTTGGCCATTATAGCTTTTTTAAGTTGTTGGCTCTTATTTTTACCAATCTGAGTTTTCATTGGGCTTTGTTTTTCTTACACAGTTAGAGGGAAAGGAATTATGATATGACCTTAAAAATCTCTGTGCCTCAGTTTTCTTCTAGTACTTCTTTATAGGGTTGCTGTGAGGATTAAGTGAGTTAATACATGTAAGGCACTTAGAACAGTGCCTGGCACATAATAAACACTATTTATATGTTAACTATTATTATTGTTAAGAACGATCCAAATACAGTGCTCAAGAGTGGAGAAGTCAGAATTCTAATAGGTTGCTATAGTAACTTAGACTCAAAGCTATAAAAATTTAGCTGACCTTCCTATCAAAGTTCAGTGATAATTCTGCTACATAAGCCTCTGGTATTCTTTTGTTATATCCACTCAGCAAATGTTCATTCTGAACCTAATGTGTTGGGCAGTGTGCCAGGTTTTGTGAGAGCTATGGAGGCCAAATGGATATAGACACTGCCCTCATGATACTTAAATAAGAACAGAAATAGCTATAATAAAAAAATATGCTAAGTATAGTAGGAACTTGCACTCAGAAGAGGGAGAGATTTACTTTCAGTTAGGAAAATCTTGAAGGAAATAGCACTTGAACTAGTTCTGAGTGGATGTGACGTTCAGAGATGGAGTGAGGAAGAAACAGATTTGTCATTGGAGGACACGATGTGAGGAAAGGAGTGGGGAAAGGAGTGGGTCTGTGCTGGAAAGGTGGTCCAGGCTGTCTTTAGTTGTACCTTCCCTGTTGTAAAATGAGGGTGGAGGTGCCAAAAATGGTAGATACTGGTTGAACATAATACTGCTGCCAAGCATTTTGCAGGTATTTCATGCTTGTTACTGAATTCCACACAATAACCAGATGAGCTAAGTATTATTTTCCCTATTTTAGAGGTGAGGAAAAGTTGTATACTTAGAAAGTAACTGCACACCATTTAAGCACAGGAGTGGTTGATGGCAAAAGCCTGGGTTTCTTTCTAACATACCTGGCTGCCTCTTCAAAATCGCAAGCGATTGGTTGACAGATAATTAAACACATTCTACCATCTTGAGAATACTAATTGATAGCAATTAGAATTTTCTTCATTACCACTTCTACAGTTTCAGCAAACAGATTTTCTGCCTCCAGCGTTTCCCAGAAACCCCTGATAAGAAGGTTTGTCTTTCCCCAAGACTGTTTCTGAAAAGGTTGCTGGTGAGCATGCAGTCCGTGCAGAGTTGGATGGTTGTTCTGGCTGTAGTGACTTGGGGTCCCACATCTACAGGCTGGACCCTCTCCCTTTTCAGTATCAGATAAATAGCGTTATCTGTGTAATCAAGTTCAAACTCAGAATGGAATTCAGGGACTCTGTGCCTTGGCTCCATTCACTTCCTGGCTTTGTTTCCAGATCTATAAAATAGCAGTAAAAATACTTTTATATGCCTCAAGGTTTATTGTGGGATAAGATAAAATTTAGTACATGGAATACTTCATAAACTGTTCACTGCCTTATAAATATTGTTTCTATAATCATAGTCTTGTGAAACAGTTACATCCTCAGAGGATACATAGGGGTCTTTGTTCCTACACTTGAGTGGCTTCAGATGGCTTATTTTAGCTTCTCCTTTTTTCTAACAGACTCAACTGTCATGTCTTTGTATTGTCATTATGCTTCCCTCCAACAGCCCACTCCTCTCTCAATTTGCTTTTAATCAGCAGTCAACTAGGAAACCACATAATAGAACTTGCTGGCACTATGTCTAAAATTAAAGAAATTTTGTTCTTCTCTTTAACAAGGGGTGAGAGGAAATTTTTTTAAAATCTCAATTGGCTTAAAATTTCATATTAATTTTTTAAATCTTATAAGTTTTTAAGCATTTTTAGAAATTAATAATGCATGCTCTTAATCTTTCAAACAATGCAAAAGCATATAAAATAAAAAAGATATGATCCCATCCTCCCTTTCCTTCCCAACAATTCCCTAGAAATAATCACTATTTACTGGTATGAATATATAAGATAGGCACATAATGGTCTGCAACTTGCTTTTTTGACCAAACTGTTGAGCTTTTAGTGTCAGTACATTATTGGTTATTGCTACATAATAGAACCCCAGAACTTAGTGGTTTGACTATATTTATTACCTGAGTTCCTGTGAGTCAGGAGTTCAGTAGTGGCTTAACTGGGCACTTAGCTGGAGGTAGATTTGAGGTTGCAGTACTGGAGGCTTGAGTGGGGCTGAAGGCTTTACTTCTAAGGTGAAAAAACTCACAGACAGGCTGTTGGCAGGAGGCCTCAGTTCCTCTCTCTATAGGGTTGCTTGAGGATCTTCACAACATGGTAGCAGGCTTCCCCAAGAATGAGCCATCTTAGAGATTCACTAGATCCTAGAGAGAGCCAAGTAGAAGCAATCCTTTTTCTGACCTAGCCTCCGAAGTTACATCATTTTGCCATATTCTTTGCTGGAAGCAAGTTTCTAAGTTAGGTCCACATACAAGGGAAGTGAAATTAGACTTCACCTTTTGAAGGGAGGCATATCAAAGAATTTGTGGATATGTTTTAAACCACCAGAGTATGTATAGCTCTCTCATTCATTTTCATGTTTGTGTTACGTTCCATAGTATGGAGGTACCGTAATTTCCTTAACCATGCTCCCATTAGTAGATACCGTTACTCATCTAAACAGTGCTTCAGTGAATACGCACATACACCTTTACCAACTTGAGCTAGAATTTAGCCAGATACTTAAAAGTAGTTGTTGGGTTCTGAAGGTGGGCCAAAGGGGATGGATCCCTTAAAACTAAAGAGCTGGAATGCATGAAGGCATGTTTTGCCTTTCAGCTGTGTTCTGGCTAGATGGTTCAGAAAGATATTGGAGTTAGTCATTTCATGTAATCAGACTCATACAAACAGAAAACATCTCAAAATATTCTCGGTATTAAAAACAAGTTTAATACTATGAGAAATGTGTGAATTAGGGGTATAGATGTCAACATGAGTGAAATTTATTAATGTAATATTGAGTAAAAAAAACAAGAACAGAAAAATATATAGCATGATGCTAGTTATATAAAATTTAAATGTGAAAAACAGTATTTTGTTGCTTAGAAATAGTGTACAGTAAAAATATAAAGAAATCTATGATAAATTCAGGGTAGTGGTTACTTGGAATGGACTGCAGTTGAGGAGGTACACACTTTTAGGGGGTTTCTTAATTGGCAGTTTTATTTCTTTATCAGAATAATGAGGACACAGATGTTGGTATTATTCTTTGTACTTTTTTGGTACATCTACAGTTATCACAATGAAAATGATGAGAGGCTCTTGATTTTTAAATTCTGAGCTCTTATTTTAGCTTCAACTTTTGGTATTAAGTATATACATTTGTTTATTGATGGTGATTTTAGTGCAGTGAAGATAGTCAAAAATTAATTAATTTTTAGGTAAAGTTAATATCTAAAGTAAATACAGTAGGCTCTGGGATTCAGGTGGATTTTCATCAGGAGACAATGAGCAAATCAATGAAAAGATTACCAGGCTCGGAGGAGTCCAACGACCTGTGTTATGGTCTGTTCACCACCATGTCTGACAGCGATTTGGAGCATTTAGTTAACTTGAGTCACAGTTTTCTCATCTGTAAATTGCAGGGAGCAAACCCACTTCTCGGTGCTATTATACAGATCACATGAAATTTTTTAAAAATTAAAAATATGAAAAGCACCTAGTCCAGTTACTGGCGCAGCAGATGTTCATTATTTTCTTCCTACTCCCACAGATTACTGCCATCATGATTCTGGTACCATGTCTAGCATTTAAGCAAGTATGTATTTTTGGTAATTATGTAAAGTTAGCATTTTTCTTTTGTCATGTAAGAAAAAATGTTCAGTATTAAATATTCGAATGCCTTTATACAATGAGTTAAAATTATTTAATAGTGAATTATAAACTGTACAGTTGTCATCTCTAGGGATTTCTTTTTGCTGACATTTGAGCAGACAGTTTTTTTGCTGACTGAATATCTCTTTGTTGTGTTGCTTTGAGCTCGTTAACGACCAAATTCTTATGTGGCAGCTGCACATTACACATGCTTATTCTCCATGTTCAGACCATAAATCTTCTGTGACTGAGTGACAACACCACCTGCAGAGTCTTTTGATGTTGCAGATATAGCACTAATAATGTTATTTCAAAATATTTCAGACCTGTTTTCTCATACATTTTAGCGCTACTGGGACAATGAAATGATATTTCAGGATATGAGAAGTTTGTTATTGTTTTTTGTGTATTTTACAATGGAGACAGACTGGTAGTATTTGCTATATGTAGGACTGTAGAACATGGAACAGCAAGAGTATTGGTATATACCCAGCTGAGGTTTGTTAAATACTTAGAGTAACTCTGAGTATGTTATCATTTTTTCTCCCTAAAATCTATTTTCTAGCTTATTCTTATCTAACAACATGTTGAAGGTCAACACTGGGGCAATGACACACTCACCCATCCCAACCAAAGCTTTTTGTTTTGGTGGCACTACTTTTCGTGACTGGCAATGGAACACAGTGCTTGAAAGCAGAGGCTCAGTTCAGGTCCTGGCTCCTCCCCTTACTAGTTTGTTCTCAAGTCACTGAACCTCTCTGTACCTCAGTTTCATCTGTAAAATGGGGATGACCATAACATCTGCCTCTCGGGGTAATTATGAAGATTGCTAATATTTACAATATATTAGAGCAGTGTCTGGCTCAGAATGAGGACTGTTTAAAGATTCATTAAATAAACACATCAAATAAATATAGCAGACAGACAGCTGTAGAGCATAGAGCACACAGGACTGGGCTTGGCTCTGTGGGCTCATCCCAGATTGGATCTGTCCCCAAACAGTAAAAGACACTGTCCTTTCAGTCAAATTAGTTATACAAGCTAATAAGGATAAGGAGGAATATAAAGTATCAGCAGATGATGCCTTCCCTTTGGCTTAACCAAACCAGAAGCCTAGGGGTTAAGGGAACCTATGTCATTTTTTAGGGCAGAGGGCTGGTGGGACAAGGGTAGGGAGGGATCTAGAGGGACAAACAAAATATCCATCACAGTTTCTAAGACAAAGTGCATATTTATATATAGTGCATATATGATATGTAGATATGTGCATATTTCTATATAAATTTTCCATTATCTTCCAATATATTTTCTAAGTTTATACAGAAAGAAGTGTGATCTCGGCATGTAACTGGAATGAAAAAGTCTCACAGTCACTTAAAGTGTATTTCCAGCATTACTACTTCCTGGCTTAAACAAAGGAGGAACACAGTTCATTTTCCACTTAATTCAGAAAAGCCCTTCCAAGCATGGTAGGAAATGTTAAAGAGCTGATAGAATTGATACTACTACCTCCGAGGTAGAAATGCTGGCAAAACTATCCCCCAGTCTTTATGCCATATGCTTCTAATCTGCACCAATAATTCCTGTTCATAAATAGATATATTGAATTCTCTTTTTAGGGTAATAAATCTATGCCTAAATCAGTTTTTTCATTTTTCTTCTACTAGAGTACCATTGAGCTCACTCTGATGTTCACGTCTTCAATGGGAGGTAAAGCTGATATGGAATTTTCTGAATAAGAAAAGTGGTTAAAAGAACACTTCAAAAGAAACCATTGTCTAACAGACTGGACACACATTGTCCTGGGGAGTTGAGGTAGCTGAGAGATGATGCATGAACAGGCTTTAATTCTCTTGGTGATTTGTTGCTAGAGGACCATTTTAAATTTCTTCCCTGGAGCCTTGAGAAGGTAGCTCACTTGCCTCACAGCATTGGGTTAATTCTGTGTTCAGGTACACAAGGGACCTGATTAGCCCTGGTTTGACAATTAGTTGTTGGTAGCTAATAACTAATTATTCAGGACATGAGGAAACACATTTTTGTAACCTTCCCTCCCCCTCCAAAAACAATATATTCAATAAATTCACATAGGGGAACTTTAGCCTGCCTATGGTTGGGAGCCAATTTTGTTTGCCCGACTTTTGAACCTTTGAATTTAATGAGGGGTTGCTGACACTTTCTCCCATTCAACAGCTAGGAATTTAGTTTTCCCAGATTTGCAAATCAGGATCAACTTTACCCAAAACACTGTGTGGGAGGTGGAATTCTAAGATGACCCCCCCAGTGACCCTCACCCTTTGTCTTATTCCCTCACCTGTGAATATGAGACATCATTCCTGTGATTATGTTATCTTACCTGGCAGAGGGGTTTTTGCAGATGTACTTAAGGTTAGTAATCAGTTGACCTTAAGGTAAACTGTTGAGTGGGCCTATCATAATCATATGAGCCCTTTAAAAGCAAAGAGTTTTCTCTGGCTGGTGGCAGAAGTGGAAGTTGGAGAGATTTGAAGCGTGAGAAGGACATGCTGCTGTTGGCTTTGAAGACAGAGGGGCCACATGAATACAGGTGGCCTTTAAGAGCATGGAGTGGCCCCAGCTGAGACAGTAAGAAAATGGGACCCTCATGCAAGGACCTGGATACTATCAGCAGCCTAAATGATCTTGGAAGCAGGTTTTTTCCCAGAGCCTCCAGATAAGAGCCAAGCGTAGCCACACCTTGATTTCAGCCTTCATGAGACCCTGAGCAGAGACCCAGCTGAGCCGTCCATTCGTACTTATGACCTCCACAACTGGAAGCTTATAAATGGTGTTTTAAGTGACTACATGTGTGGCCTAGAAGTATATTTTGCGACTAGTTTATCTTGAAAGGAATACCGGGGAGTTATACTACTCTAAGCTATAAGTGCTATGGGTACTTTCCCGAGAAAAAAGTTGATGGCCAGGGTGAGTGTTTGCTTAGGATACAGTTACTTCAGTAATGGTGTGAAAAACCACACATTCTTCTGTTAGGGAACAGTCTGCTGCTGGTATGTAATTTTTATGTGTTTGGTTCTTACAGGAAGGAGCTTTTACAAACCATTAACATTTATTAAACAAACCCACAACCTGTGACAGAAATCAGTGAACTTTTTCTGTGAAGGGCCACATGGTAAATACTTGTGGCTTTGGGGCCCATATGGTCTCCATCGCAACTATAATCAATTCTGTCCTGGCATCACAGCAGACACAGACAATATTTGAGTGAATGAGTGTAGCTGTGTGCCAGGAAAACTTTATTTACGGTCATAATTTGGCTTGTGTTATCAGTGTCTTATCTCTGGGTTTTTTTTCTTTTTACTCATGGTTGGTAGGTACTAGTTATTCCTTTAATTTATCACAACTGATTTCTGCCCTCATTCGTAGCTTTTCCTGACTTGAATTTACAAGAAACCTCCCCCACCAAAAAAAGTCTCTTTACTGAATTATCTTATAATCTTGAGCATGTTTTTTGTTTTTTGTTTTGCGGTACGCGGGCCTCCCACTGCTGTGGCCTCTCCCGTTGCGGAGCACAGGCTCCGGACACGCAGGCTCGGCGGCCATGGCTCACGGGCCCAGCCGCTCCGCGGCATGTGGGATCTTCCCGGACCGGGGCACGAACCCGTGTCCCCTGCATCGGCAGGTGGACTCTCAACCACTGCGCCACAGGGAAGCCCTTGAGCATGTTTTCAAGTGACAAAATTGGTAGGAGAAGGACTATGGGATCTGTTTTATTACATAAGCATAGTGTATAAAACTTAATTTTAAAAGAGGCAAAGGTCATTCCTTTTATTTATTGAGGTATAATTGATGTGAAACTTTATATTAGTTTCAGGCATACAGCATAATGATTTGATAATCGTGTATACTGGCAAAATGATAAGCCTAGTTAACATCCAACACTACACATAGTTACAAATTTTTTTTCTTTCTTGTGATGAGAACTTTTAAGATTTATTCTGTTAGTAACTTTTTTTTTTTTAAACGGGAGTCACTGAGCTTTATGGTTTCATTTGGCCCCAAAAATACACTTTTAGGGGGCCTCAAATTACTAGACATGTGAATTTGAATGTTCCCCACCGCCAGGTCCCTTCCACCCTTCGGTTCCTCCCAGGAGCTCCAAAGCCAAAGTTGAGTCTGTCCCACTCGGGTCGTTCCACAGTGGCTCTGCTTCCTGGGGGCTGCAGTTGCGATGTGAATGACGGTGACGTTCCAGCTCAGGGGCCTCTGCCAGCTGCTGTCACATGATTGCATGGCACGAGTTTTGTTTCCAGGCCGTTTTATAGAAGGCTTTAGACTGTATTCCCAGCACTTCGGATTTGGACACCAGGTCATCTAGCTTCTCGCCTCGCTCTAACAAAGACTCCACGGTGTTGTGCAGGATGATTTTGGTCTCATCTAGTTCAGCCTGCACTTTAGTCATTGGGTCAACTTCTCGGAGGTTCTGGTATCTACTGAGGTGACCGTCCAGGCCTGCATACTGGATGGTATTGGGGGATTCAACTGGCCAGTCTGGCCTTTCGACCTGCTTGGAGAATTCGTCTAGTACCTTCTCCAGCAAGGTAAACGCCACCCGGGATGGGTATTCACTGTCAGCAATGACCACTCCCACCAGACTGTCCCTTCTCACTTAGACATGGCACAGATATTCTTGTTCTTTGACAGAAGCTCTACTGCCTTTTGAAGAGCGCTCCACAATCAGTTGACTTGTGAAGGTCATGAATTCCTGAACGCTGGACCTCTGGAAGAAGCTGAAGGAGGACACGTCGTACGCAGCTTTGAGCGGCACCGCCTTGGCATCGCCTCTGTACGGGACGCTGAGGCTGTACAGCTTCATGGCGCCGCGCCCCCGGGCCAGCTACCCGCCTGGCCGCGGGACCAGCTTGCAGGGAGCAGCATGGCGCTGCCCCTCGAGACCGCCATCAGCTGCTGATGGGTCGGCCACTCTCTTAGTAACTTAAATATGCAGTACAGTATTAACTATAGTCGCCAGTCTGTACATTACATCCCCTGATTTATTTATTGTATAACTGAAAGTTTGTACCTTTTGTCCTCTTAATCCTTTTCACCCACCACCCCTGCCCCGCCCCGCCCTAGCTCCTCCACATTTGACAGCCGCCTATCTGTGAGCTCAGTTTTTTCTTTTGATTCCACATAAAAGTGACATCGTACAGTATTTTTCTTCCTCTGACTTATTTCACTTAGCATAATGCACTCAAGGTCCATTCCTGTTGTCACAAATGGCAAGATTTCTTTTTTTTTTAATGGCTGAGCAATATTCCACTGTGTGTGTGTGTGTGTGCGCGCGTGCATGTGCGTGTGTGTCTGTGTCACATCTTTATCCATTCACTCATCAAAGGCCACTTAGGTTACATATCTTGGCTGTTGTACATAATGCTGGACTGAACATGGCAGTATATATATATACACATATATCTTTTCAACTTAGTGTTTTCATTGGGGGGGATGCTGGAATAAATACCCTGGGGTGGATTGCTGTATCATACAGTAGGTCTATCTTGAGGAACCTCCATACTGTTTTCCATAGTGGCTGCACCAATTTACATTCTCACCCAGAGAGCACAAGGATTCCCTTTTCTTCATATCTTTCCTAAGACTTGTTATTTTTTGTCTTTTTGATAATAGCCATTCTAACAGTTAGGAGGTGATATCTCATTGTGTCTCTGATTTGCATCTTCCTGATGATTAGTGATGTTGAACACTTTTCATATGTCTGTTGTATGTCGTCTTTGGGAAAATGTCTATTCAGATTCTGTGCCTATTTTTTAAATGAAATTACTGGTTTTCTTGCTATTGAGTTATATGACTTCTTTATATAATTTGGATACTAACCCCTTAACAGATACATGATTTACAGATATTTTCTCCCATTCAATAGGTTGCCTTTTCATTTTGTTGATGGTTTCGTTTGCTGTGCAGAAGCATCTTAGTTTGATGTAGTCCCACTTGTTTATTTTTGCTTTTGTTGTCTCTGCTTTTGGTGTCAATCCCAAAAGTCATAGCCAAGACTTAAGGACTTTACCACCTATTTTTTTTTAGATGTTTTATGGTTTCAGGTCTTACATTAGGTACTGTTAAGTCTTTACCCCATTTGGAATTGATGCTTTGTGTGTGGTGTAAGATAGCGGTTCAGTTTCATTCTGTTGCATATGGCTGTCCGGTTTTCCCATCTCCATTTATTGAAGAGATTGTTCTTTCCCCCATTGTATATTCTTGGCTTCTTTGTCATAAATTAATTGACCATACTTGTGTGGTTTCTGGGCTCTCTGTTCTGTTCTGTGGATATATATGTCTGTTTTTATGCCAATACCATACTGTTTTGATTACTATAGCTCTGTAATTATAGCTTAAATTTAGAAAGTGTGATGCCTCCAGCTTCGTTTTTATTTCTCAAGATTGCTTTGGCTACTCAGGGACTTTTGTGATTCCATACAAATTTTAGGATCATTTGTTCAATTTCTATGAAAAATACCATTGGAATTTTTATAGAGATTGCATGGACTCTGTAGATTGCTTTGGATGGTGTGGATATTTTAACAATGTTCTTCTAATTCATGATCACAGAATATTTTTCCATTTGTGTCTTCTTTAATTCCTTACATCAATGTCTTATAGTTTTCAGTATACAGGTCCATTACCTACTCGATTAAATTTTTTCCTAGGTATTTTATTCTCTTTCATGCAGTTGTTAATGGGATTGGTTTCTTAATTTCTCTTTGTGATAATTTGTTATTAGTGTATAGAAACGCAGTAGATTTTTGTATATTGATTTTGTATCCTGAAACTTTATTGAATTTGTTTATTAGTTCTAACACTTTCTTTGTGGAGTCTTTAGGGTTTTCTATTTATAATACCATGTTATTTGCAAATACTGACAATTTTACTTCTTTCTCTCTAATTTGGATGCCTTTTATTTCTTTTTTTTTTTTTAGAAGATGTTGGGGGTAGGAGTTTATTAATTTATTTATTTTTGCTCTGTTGGGTCTTCGTTTCTGTGCAAGAGCTTTCTCTAGTTGTGGCAAGTGGGGGCCACTCTTCATCGTGATGCGTGAACTTCTCACTGTCGTGGCCTCTCTTGTTGCAGAGCACAGGCTCCAGACGCGCAGGCTCAGTAGTTGTGGCTCACGGGCCTAGTTGCTCCGCAGAATGTGGGATCCTCCCAGACCAGGGCTCGAACCCGTGTCCCCTGCATTAGCAGGCAGATTCTCAACCACTGCGCCACCAGCGGAAGCCCCTATTTCTTTTTCTTGCCTAATTGTTCGGGCTAGGACTTCCAATACTGTGTTGAATAAAAGTGGTGAGAATGGGCATACTTGTCTTGTTCCTGATTTTACAGGAAAAGCTTTCAGCTTTTCACTGTTGAGTATGATGTTAGCTGTGGGCTTATCATATATGGCCTCTATTATGTTGAGGTACATTCCTTCTGTACCCACTTTGCAGAGAATTTTTATCATAAATGTTGAATTTTCCTAAATGCTTTTCCTGCATCTAATGAGATAATCATATGGTTTTTATCCTTCATTTTGTTAATGTGGTATATAACATTGATTTGCAGATGTTGAACCATCCTTGCATCACTGGAATAAATCCCACTGGATTATGGTGTATGATTCTTTTCATGTATTGATGAATCCAGTTTGCTAATATTTTGTTGAGGATTTTTGCATCCATATTCATCAGGGGTATTGGCCTGTAATTTTCTTTTGTTGTGGCATCCTTGTCTGATTTTGGTATCAAGGTAATGCTGACCTCTTAAAATTACTTTTGAAGTCTTATCTTTTATGTTTTTTTGGAAGAGTTTTGAAAAGGATTGGTATTAATTCTTGAATATTTGGCAGAATTCACCAGTGAAGCTGTCTTATCCTGGACTTTGTTTGCTAGGAGGTTTTTCTTTTGTTTTGTTTTTAGGTTTTTTTTTTTTTCTATTTTGTTTTATTTATTTTTTTATACAGCAGGTTCTTATTAGTCATCAGTTTTATACACATCAGTGTATACATGTCAATCCCAATTGCCCAATTCAGCACACCACCATCCCCAGCCCCCCACGGCTTTCCCCCCTTGGTGTCCATACATTTGTTTTCTACATCTGTGTCTCAACTTCTGCCCTGCAAACCAGTTCATCTGTACCATTTTTCTAGGTTCCATATACATGCCTTAAATTACGATATTTGTTTTTCTCTTTCTGACTTACTTCACTCTGTATGACAGTCTCTAGATCCATCCATGTCTCAACAAAGGACTCAATTTCGTTCCTTTTTATGGCTGAGTAATATTCCATTGTATATATGTACTACATCTTCTTTATCCATTCATCTGTTGTTGGGGATTTAGATTGCTTCCATGACCTGGCTGTTGTAAATAGTGCTGCAATGAACATTGGGGTTGCATGTGTCTTTTTCAATTATGGTTTTCTCTTGGTATATGCCCAGTAGTGGGATTGCTGGATCATATGGTAATTCTATTTTTAGTTTTTTAAGGAATCTCCATACTGTTCTCCATAGTGGGTGTATCAATTTACATTCCCACCAACAGTGCAAGAGAGTTCCCTTTTCTCCACACCCTCTCCAGCATTTGTTGTTTGTAGATTTTCTGATGATGCCCATTCTAACTGGTGTGAGGTGAAACCTCACTGTAGTTTTGATTTGCATTTCTCTAATAATTAGTGATATTGACCAGCTTTTCGTGTGCTTCTTGGCCATCTGTATGTCTTCTTTGGAGAAATGTCTATTTAGGTCTTCTGCCCATTTTTGGATTGGGTTGTTTCTTTAATATTGAGCTGCATGAGCTGTTTATATATTTTGGAGATTAATCCTTTGTCCGTTGATTCATTGCCAATATTTTCTCGCATTCTGAGGGTTGTCTTTACGTCTTATTTATGGTTTCCTTTGCTGTACAAAAGCTTTGAAATTTCATTAGGTCCCCTTTGTTTATTTTTGTTTTTATTTCCATTACTGTAGGAGGTGGATCAAAAAAGATCTTGCTGTCATTTATGTCAAAGAGTGTTCTTCCTATGTTTTCCTCTAAGAGTTTTATAGTGTCCGGTCTCACATTTAGGTCACGAATCAATTTTGAGTTTACTTTTGTGCATGGTGTCACCGAGTGTTCTAATTTCATTCTTTTACATGTAGCTGCCCAGTTTTCCCAGCACCACTTATTGAAGAGACTGTCTTTTCTCCATTGTATATCCTTGCCTCCTTTGTCATAGATTAGTTGACCATAGGTGTGTGAGTTTATCTCTGGGCTTTCTATCTTGTTCCACTGATCTATGTTTCTGTTTTTGTGCCAGTACCTTATTGTCTTGATTACTGTAGCTTTGTGGTACAGTGTGAAGTCAGGGAGTCTGATTCCTCCAGCTCCGTTTTTTTCCCTCAAGACTGCTTTGGCTGTTCGGGGTCTTTTGTGTCTCCATACAAATTTTAAGATTTTTTGTTCTAGTTATGTAAAAAATGCCATTGGTAATTTGATAGGGATTGCATTGAATCTGTAGATTGCTTTGGGTAGTACAGTCATTTTCACAATATTGATTCTTCCAATCCAAGAACATGGTATATCTCTCCATCTGTTGGTATCATCTTTAATTTCTTTCATCAGTGTCTTATAGTGTTCTGCATACAGGTCTTTTGTCTCCCTAGGTAGGTTTATTCCTAGGTATTTTATTCTTTTTGTTGCAGTGGTAAATGGGAGTGTTTCCTTAATTTCTCTTTCAGATTTTTCATCATTAGTGTGTAGGAATGCAAGAGATTTCTTGGCATTAATTTTGTATCCTGCAACTTTACCAATTGATTAGCTCTAGTAGTTTACTGGTGGCATTTTCAGGATTCTCTATGTATAGTATCGTGTCATCTGCAAACAGTGACCAATTTGGATTCCTTTTATTTCTTTTTCTTCCCTGATTGCCATGGCTAGGACTTCCAAAACTATGTTGAATAATAGTGGTGAGAGTGGATATCCTTGTCTTGTTCCTGACCTTAGAGGAAATGCTTTCAGTTTTTCACCTTTGAGAATGATGTTTGCTGTGGCTTTGTTGTATATGGCCTTTATTATGTTGAGGTAGGTTCCCTCTATGCCCACTTTCTGGAGAGTTTTTATCATAAATGGGTGTCGAATTTTTTCAAAAGCTTTTTCTGCATCTACTGAGATGATCATATGGTTTTTATTCTTCAATTTGTTAATGTGGTGTATCACATTGATTGATTTGCCTATATTGAGGAATCCTTGCATCCCTGGGATAAATCCCTCTTGACCGTGGTGTATGATCCTTTTAATGTGTTGTTGGATTCTGTTTGCTAGTATTTTGTAGAGGATTTTTGCATCTATATTCATCGGTGATATTGGTCTGTAATTTTCTTTTTTTGTAGTACCTTTGTATGGTTTTGGTATCAGGATGATGGTGGCCTCATACAATGAGTTTGGGAGTGTTCCTTCCTCTGCAATTTTTTGGAACAGTTTGAGAAGGATGGGTATTAGCTCTTCTCTAAATATTTGATAGCATTCACCTGTGAAGCCATCTGGTCCTGGACTTTTGTTTGTTGGAAGATTTTTAATCACAGTTTCATTTTCATTACTTGTGATTAGTCTGTGTATATTTTCTATTTCTTCGTGGTTCAGTCTTGGAAGGTTATACCTTTCTAAGAATTTGTCCATTTCTTCCAGGTTGTCCATTTTATTGGCCTGGAGTTGCTTGTAGTAGTCTCTTAGGATGCTTTCTATTTCGGCGGTGTCTGTTGTAACTTCTCCTTTTCATTTCTAATTTTATTGATTTCAGTCCTCTCCCTCTTTTTCTTCATGAGTCTAACTAATGGTTTATCAATTTGTTTATCTTCTCAAAGAACCAGCTTTTAGTTTTATTGATCTTTGCTATTGTTTTCTTTGTTTCTATTTCATTTATTTCTCCTCTGATCTTCATTATTTCTTTCCTTCTGCTAACTTTGGGTTTTGTTTGTTCTTCTTTCTCTAGTTCCTTTAGGTGTAAGGTTAGATTGTTGATTTGAGATTTTTCTTGTTTCTTGAGGTGGCTTGTATAGCTATAAACTTTTCTCTTAGAACTGCTTTTCCTGCATCCCATAGGTTGTGGATCGTCGTGTTTTCATTGTCATTTGTCTCTAGGTATTTTTTGATTTCCTCTTTGATTTCTTCAGTGATCTCTTGGTTATTTAGTAACGTATTGTTTAGCCTCCACATGTTCGTGTTTTTTACATTTTTTTCCCTGTAATTCATTTCTAATCTCACAGCGTTGTGGTCAGAAAAGATGCTTGATATGATTTCAATTTTCTTAAATTTACTGAGGCTTGATTTGTGACCCAATATGTGAGCTATTCTGGAGAATGTCCCTTGTGCACTTGAGAAGAAAGTGTAACCTGCTGTTTTTGGATGGAATGTCCTATAAATATCAATTAAATCTATCTGGTCTGTTGTGTCATTTAAAGCTTGTGTTTCCTTATTTATTTTCATTTTGGATGATCTGTCCATTGGATGATCTGTCCATTGGTTAAAGTCCCCCACTATTATTTTGTTACTGTCTATTTCCTGTTTTATAGCTGTTAGCAATTGCCTTATGTACTGAGGTGGTCCAAGTTGGGTGCATATATATTTATAATTGTTATATCTTCTTCTTGGATTGATCCCTTGATCATTATGTAGTGTCCTTCCTTGTCTCTTGTAACATTCTTTATTTTAAATTCTATTTATCTGTTATGAGTATTGCTACTCCAGCTTTCTTTTGGTTTCCATTTACATGGAATATCTCTTTCCATCCCCTCACTTTCAGTCTGTATGTGTCCCTAGGTCTGAAGTGGGTCTCTTATAGACAGTATATATATTGGCTGCAGCATTTAATCCAGTCACATTTAAGGTAATTATTGATATGTATTTTCCTATGACCATTTTCTTAATTGTTTTGGGTTTGTTTTTGTAGGTCCTTTTCTTCTCTTGTGTTTCCCACTTAGAGAAGTTCCTTTAGCATTTGTTGTAGAGCTGGTTTGGTGGTGCTGAATTCCCTTATCTTTTGCTTGTCTGTAAAGCTTTTGATTTCTCCTTCAAATCTGAATGAGATCCTTGCTGGGTAGAGTAATCTTGGTTGTAGGTTCTTTACTTTCATCACTTTAAGTATATCATGCCACTCCCTTCTGGCTTGTAGAGTTTCTGCTGAGAAA
Source organism: Tursiops truncatus (assembly GCF_011762595.2). Classification (NCBI taxonomy): domain Eukaryota; kingdom Metazoa; phylum Chordata; class Mammalia; order Artiodactyla; family Delphinidae; genus Tursiops; species Tursiops truncatus. Next base: position 31,017,051 of record NC_047041.1, read on the forward strand.
TCAGCTGTTAACCTTAAGGGAGTTCCCTTGTATGTTATTTGTCATTTTTCCCTTGCTGCTTTCAATAATTTTTATTTGTCTTTAATTTTTGCCAATTTGATTACTTTGTGTCTCGGCATGTTTCTCCTTGGGTTTATCCTGTATGGGACTCTGCGCTTCCTGGACTTGGGTGCCTATTTCCTTTCCCATGTTAGGAACGTTTTCAACTATAATCTCTTCAAATATTTTCTCGGGTCCTTTCTCTCTTCTTCTGGGACCCCTATAATGCGAATGTTCTTGCGTTTACTGTTGTCCCAGAGGTCTCTTAGGCTGTCTTCATTTCTTTTCATTCTTTTTTCTTTATTCTGTTCCGCAGCAGTGAATTCCACCATTCTTTCTTCCAGGTAACTTATCCATTCTTCTGCCTCCGTTATTCTGCTCTTGATTCCTTCTGGTATAGTTTTCATTTCAGTTATTTTATTGTTCATCTCAGTTTGTTTGTTCTTTATTCTTCTAGGTCTTTGTTAAACATTTCTTGCATCTTCTCTATCTTTGCCTCCATCCTTTTTCCGAGGTCCTGGATCATCTTCACTATCATTATTCTGAATTCTTTTTCTGGAAGGTTGCCTCTCTCCACTTCATTTCGTTGTTTTTCTGAGGTTTAATCTGTTTCACTATCATTATTTTCAATTCTTTTTCTGGAAGGTTGCCTATCTCCACTTCATTTAGTTGTTTTTCTGGGGTTTTATCTTGTTTCTTCATCTGGTACATAACCCTCTGCCTTTTCATCTTGTCTATCTTTCTGTGAATGTGTTTTTTTTTTTCCCACAGGCTGCAGGAATGTAGTTCTTCTTGCTTCTGCTGTCTGCCTTCTGGTGGATGAGGCTATCTTTAGGAGGTTTTGATTACTGATTCAACCTCCCTATTGGTCTGTTCAGATTTTCTATTTCTTCATGATTCAGTCTTGGAAGGTTTTATGTTTCAAAGAATTTATCTATTTCTCCTAGGTTGTCCAATTTTTTGGCATATAATTGTTCATAGTAGTGTCTGAAAATTCTTTGTATTTCTGTGGTATCTATTTTGATGTCACCTCTTTCAATTCTGACTTTAGCTGAAAGTTTGTCCATTTGTTGTTTATCTTCTCAAAATGGCAGCTCTTGATTTCATTGATGTTTTCTATTGTCATTTTAGTCTCTATTTCATTTTTCTACTCTGACCTTTGTTATTTTAATTCTTCTACTAACTTTGAGTCTCAATTTGTTTTTTTTTCTAGTTTCTTTAGTGTAAAGTTACGTTGTTTATGTGAGATTTTTCTTGTTTCCTGACGTCAGCATTTATAGCTATGCACTTCCCTGTTGGAATTACTTTTGCTGCATCCCATAAGTTTTGGTATGCTGTATTTACATTTTCATTAGTCTTAAGGTATTTTTTGTTTCCTCTTTGATTTCTTCTTTGACCCATTTGTTCAGTAGCATGTTGTTTAATTTCCACATATTTGTGCATTTTCCAGTTTTCTTCTTGTAATTGAATTCTAGTTTCCTACCATTGTGGTTGGAAAAGATGCTTGATATTATTTTAGTCTTCTTAACTTTGTTAAGACTTGTCTTCTGGCCTCATATATTGTCTGTCCTGGAGAATACTCCATGTGCACTTGAGAAGATTGTGCATTCTGTTGCTTCTTGGATGAAATGTTCTGTATATATCTGTTAAGTCTCTATGTTCTAACATGTCATTTAAGGCCAGTGTTTCCTTATTGATTTTCTGTCTGGATGATCTATCCATTGATGTAAGTGGGGTATTAAAGTCCCTCATTGTTATTGTATTGCTGTCTTTTTCTCCCTGTAGGTCTGTTAATATTTGCTTTATATATTTAGGTGCTCCTATGTTGGGTGCATAAATATTTACAAATATTTTCTTATTTGTTTAACACCTTTATGTGATGCCCTTCTTTGTCTCTTATTAATATCTTTGTTTTAAAGTTTATTTTGTCTGATGTAAGTATAGCTACCCCAGCTTTCTTTTTGTTTCCGTTTGCAGGGAATATATTTCTCTATCCCCTCTCTTTCAGTCTCTGTGTCCTTGTATCTGAAGTGAGTCTCCTGTAGGCAACATATAGATGGGTGGGTTTTTTTAATCCACTCTGTATCTTTCAATGGGAAAATTTAGCCCATTGACATTTAAAGTAATTGTTGATAGGTATGGACTTACTTCCATTTTGTTAATTGTTTTCTGGCTGTTTTGCAGGTCCTGTATTCCTTTCTTCTTGTCTTGTTGTCGTCTTTTGTGGTTTGATGACATACTTTAGTGGTATGCTTAGATTCCTTTATGTTTTGTGTATCTACTAGAGGTGTTTTTCTTTGTGGTTACCTTGAAGCTTACATATAAGAACTTATTTATAACAGTCTGTGTTAAGCTGGTAACAACTTAAATTTAAATAGGTTCTAAAGCTCTACAGTTTTGCTCTCCCCACCCCCACGTTTTATGTTTTTGATGTCACATTTACATCTTTTTATCCTGTGTATTCTTCAACTAATTATTATAATTATAGTTATTTTTTTATTAGTTTTGTGTTTTAATCTCCCTACTAGCTCTATAAGTGATTAATCTACCACCTTTACATTAGATTATTCTGAATTTTACCTTTACCAGTGATACTTATTCTTTAATATGTTCTCTGTTACTGATTAGCACCTTCTTGTTTCAGCTTAAAGAAGTCCCTTTAACATTTCTTATAAGGCCAGTTTAGTGGTGAACTCCTTTAGCTTTTGCTTTTCTGGAAAAACTCTTTATCTCTCCTTCAATTCTGAATGATAACTTTGCCAGATTGAGTATTCTTGGTTGACAGTTTTTCCTCTAAGCACTTTGAATATATTGTGCCACTCCCTTCTGGCCTGCAAAGTTTCTGCTGAAAAATCTGTTGTTTTTATGAGGATTCCCTTATATGGAATAGGTTGGGGGGTTTTCTTGCTGCTTTTAAGATTTTCTCCTTGTCTTTATCTTTTGACACATTAATTATAATGTGTCTTTGTGTGGGTCTCTCTGGGTTCATCTTATTTGGAACTCTCTAGATTTCCTGGATCTGGATATCAGTCCCTCCCCAGGTTGGGGAACTTTTCAGCCATTATTTTCTTTCAATAAATTTTCTGCCCCTTTCTCTCTTATGTTCCTGGGACCCCTATAATGCAAATGTTGGTCTGCTTGATGTTGTCTTGTAAGTCCCTCAAAGTATCTTCACTTTTTTTTCCACTCTGTTTCCTTTTTGCTGCTTTGATTGGGAGAGTTCCACTGTCCTGTCCTTGAGTTCACTGATCCTTTCTCCTGCTTTATCTAGTCTACTCTTGAGCCCCTTTAGTGTATTTTTCAGTTATTGTATTCTTCAGCTCTGTGACTTCTTTTGATACTTTCTTACATTTTCCCTTTGTTGAAGTTCTGACTGTATTCATCCATTCTTCTCCCAAATTCAGTGAGAATCTTTGACAGTTATTTTGAACTCTTTATCAGGTAAATTACTTATCTTTGTTTCATTAAAGTCTTTTTTTGATGTTTTATCTTGTTCTTTCCTGTGGAACATATTTCTCTGTTTCTTCGTTTTCTTTGATTCTCTACATTGGTTTCTATGCATTAGATGAAACAGCCACCTTGCCCAGACTTGAAGGAGTGAGTCCATGTAGGAGATGAACCTTATTGTTCAATCCTGCCCTAGCTCTTGGTTGTCTCTCAAACTTTTTTGATTGTTAAGTAGTCTATTTTGTTTTTAATGGATGCTAGTAGCTGAGAGTATGCCAAGACCTGTCAGTGTAGGAGAGGATCTCAGTCAGCACCTAGACTAAACCTGATTGGAAGCTAAACCCTCAGGTAACAGCTTTCAAAGTATGCAAATATATACAGTTCTCTGGGACCACAAACATAAGTCCCACTGGCAGCTAGAGCCAGGTGATCTGGAGGTGTCCCCTGGGCAGCATCACAAAATTGGTGCCTCAGAAAAATGGACAGCCTCCTTTCCAGAAGATCCCAGAGACCTGGAATGAGGCAAAGAGAGAGTGCAAAGATGGTGTCCCCTGGCCTCCATTCCCGAGAGCGCCTTTGTAGGCCTCTAAAAGTGTGCCAAACCCTAAGCCTGCCCCTCAGGCCAAAGCTCCTGGACAAGCAAGAAGGCCTCTCTCTCAGAAAGATCTGCTATCTGCACGGTTCTCTGGGGGTGGCAGCCAGCCAGGAACTACCTTTGCATTTGTTACAGTCCCATGGGACCTAGGAACACAAGCCCCCCCTGGCCTCCAGAGCCAGGCAATCAAATGCATCCCCTGGTGGTGTTGGGGGGGGAGGGGCAGCCACGAAAAACAGGGCACCAGACACATATACAAGTCCACTCCAGGATACACTGGTGCTCTGGAGTGTGGCAGAGGGAGAACATGAAGATAGCACCCACCCCCGAGGTCTCTGGAAAGGATTGTGGTCAGCCCTTAGATGTGTGTTTAATTAGAAGCCTGCCCCTCAGGCCTAGCTGATAAGATAATAGGCCTCTTTCACAGAAAGGCTGAGCTCCTGGGTCTGTTGCCTCTTGCTGTGTCCTGGGGAGTGGTAGCTGGTTGAGAGCTCTTTCTCTGTTGGTTACAGTCCTATGGAACTTGTGAGCATATACCCTGCTGACCAGAGCCAGTCATTCTAAAGGTCTCCCCTGGCAGCAACCACAAAAATTGGGGCACCAGAGATGGGCATAGGCTCCTTTCTGGGAGATCCTGGTGAGCTGGAGTGAGGGAGAGCAAAAAGATGGTGCCCGCCAGCCTCTGTCCCTAGAGGGTACCCCAGTAGGCCCTTAGACATGTGTTAGATTAGATTCCTTCTGCTCATACCAAACTTTAAGATTAGCAAATGAGCCTCTTTCACATAAAGTCTGGGTGCCTCTCAATTGACTGCCTCTGAGCTGGTCCTTGGGGTGGGGTGAGTCTGAAGATGAGTGCCCTTTAAGAGCCATTTCTCAGTTGGCTATGGCCTTGGGGGTCTCAAGGACATAGCCCCATTGGTTTTCAAAGCTTAGAGGGCTCACCTCTCAGGTGCAGGTCTTAAAAGTCAGGTGCCTGATGTGGGGTTCAAACCTTTCACTCCTCAGGGGGAAGCTACGGGTTTTGAGTTCCCTTCTGATTGTGTGTCACTGCAGCAGGTTGAGGGCAGGAGCGGGTTGCAGAGTTTATGGCGAGATTGTGTCAGCCTCTCCTACCTGCCTCAGTGTTGGTTTTTTTCTCATTTGCCCGATGTGTAGGAGTCACTCAGCCAGTTTTGGGGTGTCTTTTTTCCCAGAGGAAATTGTTGTGTAATTGGCTGTAGATTCAGTGTGTCTATGGGAAGAGGTGAGTTTAGGATCTTCCCATGTCACTGTCATGAACCAGTACCACTCATCACCTTTTCTCTGATTAGTAATTGTATAGTATATTTCTTTCCTATACCTTCACTTTCAATACCTTTCAGCTTTTTGGAATCTTAGTTTTAAGATATATTGCTTATGAACAGTTCATAGTTTTGCTGTCCAGTTGATAATCTTTGTCTTTTACGTGGCCTGTTTTGTACATTTAATATAACTTCAGTGTAATTTCTGGGCTGGGCCAGGAGCAGTAATAGGGTTTCACCAGGTAAAGAATGGGTGGGAAGCATCCCAGGCAGAGGAAGTAATATAACAAAGCAACAGAAATAAATAAACTGCATAGGGAAAGCTGAGTAAATCTGCTGGAGCAGAAAAGAGTAGCAGAAGATTAGGAAGCAGAGGAGACCATGGCCTTGTCATCATGGTGAAGAGATAGCTTTTGGCCTTCCCTCCTTGCATAGTGTGGAGCACATGCTAGAAGTGATCGAGTTCTTCCAAAACTTGCCTGGCACTTATGTAGAGTAAAATGAAAATGCAAGATGTAGTTCTTGCAATTAATAACCAACTAATTCCATTTAAAAGGTAAGATAATACAATTAAGAGTCCAGAAAAATGCAAAATAAGGAGATATAAAATAAAGTTAAAAATAAAGGAGTACCTGAGAAGGATTGCATCTTTCTTGTTTCTGCAGAGCCTCCTAGCATTGTTCTTGGCACTGAGTAGGTATTGGGTTGGCCAAAAAGTTCATTCCAGTTTTTCTGTGACGTCTTAGGGGAAAACCTGAATGAATTTTTGGCCAGCCCAATAATACTCAGTGCTGGGAGGAGTGAGAAGCCAGGCTGACTGGAATGTGTTGGGGAAGAATAGCAGATAGAGTGAATTCTATTCTGTGGAGAGTGAAGATTGCCAGGATGAGAGGCTGGGAAGGTTTGGAGCAGGAACAGAGGAAAAATAATATCATCTTGCCTGATGCCCTTGTGAATGTGATTCTTGCCTTATTTATTTATAATTAGCTAGGGTTACAAATTGTGGGCTGGGTCTGTGGTAATGAAATAGAATGGGCAAGACCTGTGGCAATATCATAACAAAGCCTGGATATTGTCTGCACAGCCCCGGCCAGCTTAGCCTTGGCTGAGTTGGGTTCTGACTGCCTTGAAAAGCCAAGTTTCTTTTCTGACCCTCTCTTGCTCATCTGCTTTCTGTACAGCTCTGGGAATGCACAGGATCGCCCTTCGGAATGAATTTCCTTAAACAAACCTGGACTGTGTCACAATTGTTAGTTCTCACTGTCCGTAAGGCAGATAATTGCCTTGACTGAAAATGCCTCTTTCAGCTCCTGCCAGAGTTTATATTAAAAGATTTAGGTAGAGTGATGATAGTGTAACAAAATGTGGGAACAGAATTTATTACAGATGTACTATAACTTATTTAAAACACCCCAGTTGTTATTTTTCTGTGTTCATATATATATAGAGAGAGAGAGAGAGAGTTTTTTTTCCTTTTTGGAATTTTAATTTTTGAATTTAGAAGTTTAGGAAAATATATTTGATTTTCAGAAAATGGACAGCTCTTTTGATGATATATTTTTTAAAGCCCAATTTTCTCTTAGATTGTTTTAAATCTAAATTTTTCTTGATTTTTTTAAAAGATAACTTTTTAAGATTTTTTTTCTAATCTATATTTTTCAGTTCTGTGGATTTTTGGTCCTCAGGTAATTTGAATTCAAGGGGAATTTTCATAATGAATCTACTGACTTTGTACAATGAGGAAAGGCCCCTTTGCTTTCTAAATAATGAGTACTTCTGGGATTACACTGATACTTAGATTCTCTATAGCAGGGGTCCCCAACCCCCAGGCCACAGACAAGTACCAGTCTGTGGCCTGTTAGGAACTGGGCCGCACAGCAGAAGGTGAGCGGCGGGCGAGTGACGGAAGCTTCATCTGTATTTACAGCCGCTCCCCATTGCTTGCATTATCACCTGAGCTCCGCCTCCTGTCAGGTCAGCGGCGGCATTCGATTCTCATAGGAGCTCGAACCCTACTGTGAACTGTGCACGCGAGGGATCTAGGTTGTACACTCCTTATGAGACTCTAATGCCTGATGATCTGGCTGGGGAGTGGCTGCAGATACAGATTATCATTAGCAGAGAAGTTTGACTGCACAGAGATCATAATAAATCATTTGCTTGCAGAGTCATATCAAAACCTTATCAGCAGACTTCCCTGGTGGTTCAGTGGTTAAGAATCTGCCTGCCAATGCAGGGGACATGAGTTTGATTCCTAGTCTGGGAAGTTCCCACATGCCGTGGAGCAACTGAGCCCATGCACCACAACTGCTGAAGCCCGCGCACCTAGAGCCCGTGCTCCGCAACAAAGAGAGGCTACCACAATGAGAAGCCCGCACACCACAACGAAAAGTAGCCCCCGCTTGCCGCAACTAGAGAAAGCCCACGCACAGCAATGAGGACCCAATGCAGCCAAAAAATAAATAAAATTTTAAAAAGCCCTATCAGTGAGTGGCAAATGAAAACAAGCTCAGGGCTCCCACAGATTCTGCATTATGGTGAGTTGTATAATTATTTCATTATATATTACAACGTAGTAATAGAAATAAAGTGCACAATAAATGAAATGTGCTTGAATCATCATGAAACCATCCCCACCCCCATCCGTGGAAATCTATGGGAAAGAGGTTCTCAAGGTTCTCAGTGTTTAAAAATATTCCAAGAGACACACACAAGACTAGTACTAGCTGCAGTCTGTACTTAGAATCATAGAACCCTCAAAATGACTCTGTGGCACCAGAAATTTATGATCCATGATCTTAAATAGCTCTGTATTTTTGACAGCTATAATAGGAAATGAAAAACTACTACTATCCCGTTTTAAAATAACTGAGATTTTTTAAAAAAATGAATGTGAATTTTCAACTCTGGTTTAAGTGTGTATCTGATACCCCAAAGAAAACAAATTGTCACTCTTAACTTTGAAATATTTAGGTTAAAGGACAAAAATGGCACTTAGATAGTTTGGGGCTCAAGGTTATAGGAATAAAGAAAGTTATTTCAACACAACATAGTTATACAAAGATTCTTGGAATAAATCCAGACTTTGAAGAGGATGAGTACTTTTACTTGGTACTAGGAAAAAACAGGCTGCTTCATCGTGTCCCTGGTCTTGCTGGAATAAGAAGGTGGCCGGCTGGTGTTAATAGAAAAAGGCCTGGAACATCACTTTTTTCTTCTTGGATATTTATATCAATGAACTGAAAATACCTTTAAGAGCATCCTCTTCGATGTGCTGTTATTCAAATGGCAGTGGTGATAATCATGGAAGTAGATCTGACTGACTACTACTCAGCCTCCTATAAGGGAACTGTGTAGTGCAGCTCCGTAGGAGAGGTATATTCTGTAAAACAAATGCTGAGATACAGAGTAACCATTCATTGAGCAGGTCCTCCGTAGGAGGCACTGTGCTAAGTGCTCAATACAAATTATGTCAGTTATTTCTCCCAAACCCCTGTGATATCCCTTTTTATAGATGAGGAAGGAGACTGAATCTCAGAGAGGTTAAGTAACTTGTCTAAGGTAACCCAGCAAGTAAGTGGCTGAGCTGATCCAGAGCTTGAGCTCGTTCCCACCATGCCTGAAAAATATCACTAGCACTTGGTAAAGAGAAGAGCTCAGTACATGGAAGTGCGAATTCTGTCATAGAAAAATTGTGCTCCAGGGATAGTTCTCTTATTACAGAACAGGAACGGAGTGCTGATTGGACTGTCTTGAGTATTTTTTCAGCAGTGACAAAACATCAACTCATCCCCACTTGTACTTTCTCTGTCTTGTCCCTTTTGCGCCTGAACATGGCAGTTGCTGGGACGGAGGGTGCATGGGTGCTCTTACTACAGCCCTTCACTTTGTTTTCCTGTGATTATGTTAGTTGAAACCAAGAATTAGGGTCAAGAAATTTTTATAGCTCTGAAATCTATAGGTGATCTTAGGTTTCATTTAAGAAGTTTTGAGAGTAGTTTGACAAGTACCGAATGACTGAATTCATCTCACAGTGATTAGTTGCAAGGATCTGTGAAAGGAACAAGCTCAGCACAGCCACTGGCGAGTGCTGTGGCACAGCTGCCTGAAGACACGTTTTGTTAGCAGTGAAAGAACTGTGGTCCTGAGTGCATTAGTTTGCTAGGGCTGCCACACAAAGGACCACTAACTAGGTAGTGTAAACAGCAGAGATGTATCGTCAGATTGTCGACAGGGTTGCTGCCCCCTGAGAGAGGATCTTTCCTGTGCCTTTCGCCTCGTTTCTGGTGTTTTGCTGGCAATCTTTGGCTTTCCTTGGCCTGTTGGAAGCGTCACCATGATCTGTGCCTTCATCTTCACATGGTGTTCCTCCCGTATGTCTGTCTGCCTCCAAATTTCCCATTTTATAAGGACACCAGGTATTTAAGGCTCATCTTCATAATCCCATTTTAACTTCATTATAATCCTCTGTAAAGACCCTGTCTCCAAAAAAGGTCACATCCTAAACTACTGGGGGTTAGGTCTTCAACATATGAATTTTAGGGGGACACAACACTCAATAAGTGTTAACAACTGTGTGCCACATACACCCCTTCCCGCAGCTCCACTTACATTAGCTGAGGTGTTATCCATAGTACGTAGGTCCAGTTTATTGAATCAGTTGTATTTAGTAAGGTGTCTCTCGTTTTCAGAATAATACCAAAATAAATAAAAGTCTACAATGATTGGAATTTCTCCCTCTGCCAGCCTGGGCCTGCTTCGCGTTTGGAACCAACAGTGGGGAATTTGACGCTGTCGGCTTCCTTCCTTGCTCTGCCTTTCTCCCCCTCACTTCTCCTGGTTTTTACCCTTCCAGGATCAGGCCTAAAGGGGCTTAAGGGGAAAAGCCAGCTGGGATGTTTTCGTCTGACGAAGGTGCCCCCTAGGTGGCGGATGTGGTTCTCTTTGGTAGATTCCGGGGAGACCCTACAGCTGGGGCTTCCCCCTTCAGCTCCCCTGATGCAGTAGGGCCTCCCCTCCAGCTGACCCCCTCACTACACACCCTTGGCCCCTAGCTTTTGGTGTTCCACTTCTCTGCTGGTTATCTTCATCCCTCTGCGCAGAACTCTCTGGGGAGGCTATCTTTTAAGGCAGCCCCATGCTGGCTATGTTTCACGGGGCCTGGTTTGGTTCTTGGGAAACACGCACCTTTGCTGTCAGTGGAAATAAGAGTCTACTCCCAGCGCAGCCTTTTAAACTCTGCTGACAGGTAGAGACAGCTCAGCCATAGCCTCTCGCCTTTAGAGTTACTTTTCAGGCTTGAGTCAAATCTTAGTCTTTGTCGCTTCAGGTCCAGGAGATACTGGGCCTGCTCTTCAGGTGACTCCCTCGGCTTAGTTTGAGGTGAGGGGCTGCGTTCTCCTCTTTTCCTCCGTGGGCAGAGGTGGCGGTGGACACAGAGCACACTTGACACTCTCCAGTAATGTACCCTCTTTGGGCCTTTATAACTTGTTTTGTTTTGATTTGATGTTTCTGTACTGTTTTTGATTGAGATATAATTGACGTATAACATTATATTAGTTTTAGGTGTACAACATAATGATTTATATATTGCAAAATGATCACAATAAGTAACATCTATCATAATGTATAATAATGTATATAACATAGAACACCTATTTCATCATATTTAGTTACAAAATTTTATTTCTTGCCATGAGAACTTTCAAGATCTATTCTCTTAAAAACTTTCAAATATACAATATAGTAGTATTAACTGTAGTCACCATGTGCTGTACATTACCTCCCCATGACTTATTTATTTTATAACTAGAAGTTTGTACCTTTTGACCACCTTCACTCATGTCACCCACCCTCCACGCCTTTACAACTTCTGCTTCTCAGAGGCAGGGGGAGACTGGCTAAAACAGCAAAGTCAGATAGGGCTAAACCCTTTCCAAGCCCTGCATGGATGCTCTGTTCTTCTGACATCTCTGCAGGTACTCACTGAGCCACGCCCTGGAGGGCACTGGTCAGTAGCTGAACAGTTAAGGGAGAAGGAAGACACCCAGATGTCCGTGGTGGGATGGTCTCATTTGCAGAGGAGCACAAATGACCGTTTACTTATATTACAGACAAGCGGGTTGAGTCATGGAATGTGAGTTCTGACCTTGAAGAGAGCATCCTTGCATTGCAGTTATCCCATTTAAACATCATGAAATACACCTTAACAAAAATTATTGGCCTGTTTTGTCAATTTATAGAAAATTTTAGCTACTTAGTGGTTTCTGTAACACATTTGGATTTTCTTAGTGAAGAACTAACCTGTTACAGCTCCCTGTTTTTGCCCATGTTACTTCATACAGTATCTCTGAAGAATATCTTATTATGGCAGGGAGAAGAGAGTAGGCTGTGTGTGTGTGTGGAATCCAAAAGCAGAATTGTGTTCATTGTTTTACTCTGCAAAGATCATTCTGTTCTAAAGATATGATATAAATGATGGTTCTTTGCTGTATTTAATTTCATTATAATAGAATTCATTCTCTACATTAAAATAATAGGTGATTATTTCAACGCTAAATTATATTATATGTTTATAGAGCATTCAGAATTGAATAATAAAAGATTAGTCCAAGTTCATAGCATTCTACTTGAATAATTATGATTTATTCACCTATATAATACAAAAGTACTGATTCCTTTGGTCTTTTTTTAAAAATTAGGTAATACTCAGTGGAAGAGATCACACAGTAAAGACCCAAAGTTCACAAAATGTGATAGGAATTTAAAGAGTAAAAGCAGATGGGCAGATAAGCACTATTAAAACCAGCCTGTAAAATTGAAAATAAATATTTGAATTCTTTGAATAAAAAGTCCAGAATAGGGGCTTCCCTGGTGGCGCAGTGGTTGAGAGTCTGCCTGCCAAGGCAGGGGACGCGGGTTCGTGCCCCGGTCCGGGAAGATCCCACATGCCGCGGAGCAGCTGGGCCCGTGAGCCATGGCCGCTGAGCCTGCGCGTCCAGAGCCTGTGCTCCACAACGGGAGAGGCCACAACAGTGAGAGGCCCGCGTACCGAAAAAAAAGAAGAAAAAAAAAGTCCAGAATAATTGTGAAAGGGTGATAATGCATGAAGTCATCACTTTTGGTATGTGACAGCAGCAGTGGTACAGAGAACCTGAAGGCCTTGTGCTACTGTCACTGGGGGAAAGGAGAAGGCAAGCCCGGTGGGTAATTCTTTCCACTTTAGTTCTTGGCCATAAAGAGTAAAATGGGAGTATATAGGCAACATAACAAACCACTAAACCTGCAAGTAAACTTTGAGACTAGGAAACAAACACAGAAATAAATTACATCCTATTAATAGGGCAAAGAGATTTTTCATTCCTTAAATAGTATATACTAAATTATAATAACTAAAGTATCTTTAGTTGTAAATATCAGTTAGGTTGTGATGCTACAATGAAGATAGAGTATGAAAGAATATTGTTAAGACAGAAAGGTTTGCTTTTGGTCATAGGGCATTTTGTACATATATAGATATTTAGTATTTATTTTTGGTCATAGCGCTGATTTATTTATTTATTTCCAATTGTTTATTTTAAATTAACACCAATGATTCTCCTTTACAAAATTGGCTTTTGCTTTTTTTTTTTTTGCGGTGCACGGGCCTCTCACTGTTGTGGCCTCTGCCGTTGCGGAGCAACAGGCTCCGGATGCGCAGGCTCAGCGGCCATGGCTCACGGGCACAGCCGCTCCGCAGCATGTGGGATCTTCCCGGAGCGGGGCACGAACCCGTGTCCCCTGCATCGGCAGGCGGCCTCTCAACCACTGCGCCACCAGGGAAGCCCGGCTTTTGCATTTTTAAAGGTTTCAGAAATAATTTTAGAAATAAATTCCCAATGACAGAAAATTATCACCAGTGTGAGATTTCCAACTAGCCACGTTCTGTGATGTTGTTTCACTTCCTAATGCACCATGGGAAGCTGGTTTTACTCTTAGGAAGAGTATCTCGCTCATGCTCACATCCTACTGGGGGGTTAGAAGCATGCAGCTACTGTTTGTCCTCAAAGCTTTTTGGTAGAATGTGGCAGAGAAACCTTAAACTTTAAAAACCCTTTTTATATCCATTGGTTTCATAATCCATTCAACTAATATTTGTGACATGAAGCATGGAATATTCAGACACAGAGATGGTTAAGACACTGTCCCTGTATCGAAAGAACTCAGTCTTCTGGGTTGTTTCTTTTTTTCCCATACGTTCACAAAAATTTCTTACTTTACGTAAATCCAGGCTTGGTTCCTGTTGAATATTTTACTATACGTTTTATGGCTTCTTGCTGTGTAGTGCAAAGTATTAATAAGCTAAGTATCTTTCATGATGCTGTGTTTGTTAGACCTTTTTCTTTATGTATGACCACGAAAGTCAGTGAAGTGGGAGGTAATTATCTACGTCATAGCTCTGGCTTTAATGTTTCTTCATATTCTTGCAGCCCCACAGGTACTTTTCAGCCATACAAGTGAATCTTCCAACTTCAATGTGAAACCATCAAAAACTCCAGTTTCCCCAGTCTCAAAGATGATAGCTACCACCTCAAAACCCATAGCAAAACCATCAACAACTGCAGCTGCCTCAGTCTCAAATAACGGGACCGCCACTACCTTGAAAACAGCAAAACCATCAACAATTCTAGTTGCTTCAGTCTCAAATAACGGGACAGCCACCACCTCAAAACGCATAGCAACATCTAAAATGATAACACCAGAGGTCTCAACAAATATGACTTCCACCACCTTAAGGTCTACACTCAAAGTCACAAGTGTTTCACAAAATATATCCCAGATATCAACATCCACAATGACCACAACCCACAATAGTTCGGTGACGTCTGTTTCTTCATCAGTAACAAGTATGTATAAAAATGGACCTATTTTTCCTATGCTGAAAAAATAGTTGTTAAAATGCCACATTTACATCATTCCATTCTGTAAAAATGTAGAAATTTAGACAATTATTTCTCATTTCCTAAATAAATTAGTTGTAGAGATCAGGAAGAGTCAGTTGACTTAGTAACTATCTTGTCCCTTTAAAAAAATTAGCTTCCAACTTAACCGTGCCAAATCATGACTGTATGAGATCCATCCGTAAATAAATAATTTATCCTAACATGGGATTTTATTTTGCATGGTTTGAAAACTTGTCATACCTTTAACTCTTTGAACCTCATTCTAGAAAGGAATTAGGCAGGCTCAGTCTCCATGATTTCTAAACCTAAATCATGGAGAACTTTGGTTTTAATTTGTGCCATAAAAATATTTTTTAATGGTATTATATATAGTCACATATGTAGTATTAGTCTCAGCACTCTTTATTTTTTTGCATTTGTTTAAAATATAATGCCTGTGAAACCATGAATTCAAAAACCTTAAGATTCTCTTTTAAGTTATCCAAAGTTGAAGTTCTGTTTAAAAGCTAGTGATTACATTTATCATAACAAATAGCAGACTTCATGGTTTCTTTTGTGTGTTTTTATATACTTCTATTCCAAATAGTTTATTTTTTTATTACTACAATTTATGTATTGAAATCAACTTTAATGTCTCAGGGGCTCTTGACTCCATAAAATTAAAATAGTTAAAATTCCCAATTTATTCAAAAGGAGAAATTTCAATTAGAAACATTTACTCAAATTGGATCCAGTTTCAAGATTTCAGCTGTTACCCAGACCTGTTTTGTTTAAGGCATGAACTCTTAAGAAAATTCATAAAAGAATTAACCAAATCTTGCTGCCTCTGAGGTTTTGGTAGACCATCCAAGCCCAGTCTCACCTAAAGATCTTGGGGTTGTAGGCACTGGGGATTTAAGGGATGTGTTGGATCAAGTGAAGAAAACTAGAACCAGGCAGTCACTAGACACAGAATCATCTGGAGAGCACCTTGATGTGCTTATGATTCCCCCTTGTCCCCAGATCAGCATTCTTACATAGAAATTCAGAATGTTTTAGCTTATTACAATATGTTTAAAAAGCACTAAAGCCTTATTTTTTTGTTTCCTTTTGTTTTCTTCTAGTCACAGCAACTATTATTTCTAAGGAAAATAAAGGATCAAAATTTGATACTGGCAGCTTTGTTGGTGGTATTGTATTAACACTGGGAGTTTTATCTTTTCTTTACATTGGATGCAAAATGTATTATTCAAGAAGAGGCATTCGGTATAGAACCATGTAAGTTTTGATTGGCCAGGACTTTTTTATTATTATTAATTCTGTATTTAAATATCATGACAAAATATCAGAGTAGAGCGAGTGTTCATCTCAGGGATTAATAATTTATAGATTTATGAGTTATATTCCCATTAATCCTCTATGCCCAAAGCAAATTGTTTGTGTGCAAGCTTGTGATTATAATTATTTGCAAATGCAAATGGATATACCTATAAAAATGATTGTATTTTATTAGTGTCATACTTTTTTTTTTTTTTTTTACCAGAGACCCAAGTTTAGCTAGTCCTTTTCACTTGCTTATACCTCTAATTGCAAGAAATACCATTATCAGGTCTCCTGAGGCTGTTGACCTAGTGTTACTGACAAACACAAGACATACTAAAATAACATCCTTGATAAAAACGTGATTTTTGCTTTCTGTGACAAAGAAAATAAAGAAATTCTTCTGACAGCCTCATTTTCCCTGATACTGAGTTGTTAGTATAATATACATTATCAGTTAATCTGTAGCAAAACTGTCTTTTCAGGTGAGCGTTATCAACAAGTCCCCAACAACAAACTATGTCATTCTAAAGATCTGATGGTTTTTGGAGGTATAATCTCCCAATTTTTGTTATTCCAACAAAGTCCTTTCGGTTTTTTCTTTTGAGCCTTATATGTACAAGAGCAAATCCATTCTTTTGATTGTTAATGTATGTATAAAATAAATAGAATAGATGACCATTATCCAAGATTTGTTTAAGTTGTCATATGCATATGTGTCTCACACAGGGTTTCCATGTCAGAAACACTTGGGAACTACTAATTGAGCAAAGTAAAATAGAATAGGTTACTTTACTATAAGAATACTGTAAGCCTTTGATATGTTGATGTACATTATGAATTTTTAGGAGGAGAATAGAGTATGAAAATATGTCTCAAATTTTTCATTGAACTAAGAAAACCAGACTTTAAAAAAAGTATATTTAAATTAGAAGTTACCTTCCACATACAGTATCCATCATATCGAACTTACTTTAAAAGCGCATCAAGGTGGTGTTCTGTCAGATTAAAAGCACATTCAGAAACATTCATTCTTTTCTCTTTTAGATCAACCCATAAAAGAAAAAAATACATGAAGGAAACTGACTAAACAGAGTTGACTCTAAAAATGCTTTAAAATTTGAAATATTTTTTAAAACCACTGTGTTTCTAGAAATACTTATCATCTGTTTTCTTGGTAAATTTCACCAGTTAAACAGAAGGCACATTTTGATTATAGTAAATTTAATGCAACTCCTTTTTTATAATATCAATATTTATTGATATACTTGAGGCTATAAAATATTGAAGGAATTAAATTTAAATGTGTTGTTTTCATTTTAAAGTGCCTTAACTACAAAGTATATAATTTTAGCTTTATGGACTTTTTCCTCACGTATACATGACCACATAATGCTGCATGCCCTGTGGAGGACATCAGAGTCCAGAATCCCCATAACTGTAAGGACAGAGCTGTGTGGCATGTAAGGAAGGCAGTGTGACTCTAACAGGAGTCTTATTCATATCAGAACCAGTAGATGGTGAAAACACCATATTTAGTTGAGTCTAAGTACACATTTTTGTTTTTGTGTATTTCCACATTTTAACACCTCTGAGATGGATGTATCTTACAGTCTATGGGATGAGAAAGCATTGTGTTGTAGTTTAATAGGCCATGTTTTTCTTAGTGCTACATTTTTTAAAGAGTGCATTTTAAAGCCAGTAGTTTCTTTGAAGTTATAAATAATGACATTCCATAAGTAAGGACTTAATATTTGTCCCATTAAGGAACCTGAGACCTTCTATACCTAGTAATTATCAGCATTTCTAGTTTTCATTTATTGGATAATAACACTGATTAAAACACTGATTATAGTGTTAACTCCTGTGTTTCTTAGAGTTGCATGGAGAGACAGTGGAGTGAAGTGGTAAGAGATGGGGTTTGGGGCAGACAGACTTAATTCTGATTCTGGTTCTACTGTTGACTAGCAGGGTGCCTACCCACGTTTATATAAATGATGTAGTACAGTGTACAGTGGTCAAGACGAGAGTTCACATGCTTGCTTAGCTTCTGATCTTCTGCGAAATGGAATTGATTGATTAAATAAATAAATAACATTATATATATATATATATATTTTTTTTTAAAGTGCCCTCTCTCTGCTTAGGGGTACTGTGATGATTAAATGAGATATGGTTGTAAAGTCTGTAGCGTAACACCTGGCACATAGAAGATGCTCAAGAAATGATCGCTGTTTTGGTTGTTTTCTTTTTTAAAGAGGGTTATAATAGCTAATTGATGAAAAGTCACACAGGCACTGCAGAGATTTGAGCATAGGTCCATTTCGCAACCTGAATACACTGCTTGAATCCTTAACCAATACAGTATACCAGGTACTTTTTCTTAAGAAACTTTACACAAAGCAATGACAGTTTTGATTCTGAAATTTATTTATTACTTAAAATTATGAACTATAAGTAGTTTGATACAAATACAAAACATAAAGTAACTTTAACTTTTGATGTATTACAGCGATGAACATGATGCCATCATTTAAGGGACTCCAAGGATCAATGGAAAGAAGATTGATACAACCCTATCAATTAATTTTGATTTATTATTACTTTAGAACAGTATTCTCTTCTTGAAAATAGCATAAACAGGCCATGAATATAATATACAATGTATTATATAAATATGTAAAGATTCCTCATGATTGCTAAAGGTAAAAAAGGGTTTGATTTGGGTTTTTTAATGAACATATGTAGCATACAGTTAATGCAATGGTTAGAAAATATATAGTAAGACAAGTCTTGTCCCATTTTTTTGTGTCATTGGTCACATAGGGCCAGTAATTGGAAAACACCATCAGTGAAGGGTATGATGCCATGTGTTCATACAAATAAGGAGCTTGTCTCAGCACTCAGGATTTTGCTGTCTTTGTTGGTCACACAAAGAACCTCAGTGCTGTTAAGAGCTGGATATATCCTAATTACCATTGCCACATAGCAGAAATTATATGAATAAGCCAAGTCTTAAGTATAATTTTAGTTGAAGTGTCTCTTCAGAAAGCATATTTCATATGTTTAAAGCTTAGTTATTTGGTTTAAAAACAAAATGCATGCCCTCCCCCACCAAAAAAAAAAAGTCAAATAAAACTAGAAACAATATGTGGGCTTATCCCTGTTAGAGAGCCATTGGAGAGCCTGTATTTTTAATAACTTCTTTGGCGCTTTCAATGGCAGTTGATGTAATTGCCTTTTTTTTCTCTGTAATTTCAGTAAATTGCAATGTTTAACATAATAATGTTTTAAAGACTTAGTTATTAGTGTTAAATAATAAGTTAGATTATTTGCTACTGTGAGAATACTGTCACCACTGGAAATTGCTTTACTTCATGTTCAGCTGTTAATTTTATATTTAGTGAATATTTTTAACAGATGTAGACCTGCTTTCAGTATCTAGAAATGGTTAACGTAATGTAAACACACCTAGCCTTAAAAAAAGAGACTCTTATATGATTTCCAAAGCAACATTTAGAACTCTCTTCAGTCCAAACGATAGATGAATGCTGTTTATCAGGCCAGGGATTGTGGGGCTCCCCTCAGGCTACTAAACCTATAGGATGAGAATGCCGCATTTTTGTGCACTGTCAATGTTACTCAAAGATTTGGGGAAACAGCATTTTTATACTAAGACACCAATGTACTTTGGAATAAATTCCTGCTGAGTATTTAAGACAGAAAAGTTCCTGCTTCCTTATTTGGGTCCTCTTCCTCCCGTGCTGACGAGGGGAGGCACGTTCAGATGTACCATGTTAATGGAGAGGAAGCACGCAATATTGAGGGACACCATTATCAGCCAGCATATTTTGGAGTGTTTTCAGCTTTACAGTTTATATTCCAGCACTCAAAACTCAGGGTCAAGTTTTGACAAAAGAGGTATTTAGTCATACTGTGTACTAAGATATTGTTTCTTCTATCTTAGATGGTCACAGTAAATCACACCAATGTCTGACAGTCCAAAAATGAGCTAAGAAGTCCTAAAAAATATGTACATACATTTAATAGGAATTAAATGTAACTTTTGTGATCAGCTTTTGGTTTGCAGAGAATCAAGAATTCTGATATAAAAGGATCATTTCTACTCACTGTGTATTATGGCCAATTGATGTGATGAAAATGAATAATAAAAATTATCCAGAATATGGATATGACAGGATGGATGGATGTGACACATGGAATGTGGAAGAAATATTATGAAACACATGTGTTTGCATTAGTTTGAAAAAAGAGATGTGGGCTGATAAGTTGTATGTTACTAACTTAACCATAACTGGTCTTTTAAACACTGCTTCATTTCTTTGCAAAATATACTAAAGATACGTTTTATAGTAATGGGGGCTTTCTAAATTTGATTTGTCTCCTGCATTCTTGATATTTCAGTACTTTAAGTCAGTCAGAACTTTGTAGACAGGACTGAACTTTTCTTGAATACTTGTTTCTTAGCACTTTGAAAAATATAAAACCACTTTTTAAGTACTAAATGTCATTATTTGCCTTTAAAGTTTCCTGTGCTTTAGGTTCGAAATATTTTAGTTATGTCTTTTTTCTGTATATAAGTTGTATAATTTGTTACTTTCAAATATCAGTACTTCAATGCAATCAGGTGTTGGGGGTTTTTGCTTTGTTGTTTTGTTTTTGTTTTTTGGATATCTGCAGAAATTGAGGGAAACAGCTATATAAACCAGTATTTCCCTTTGGAGCACATTTCCTAAGCATAAATTTATCTTCCTTATTATGTTTACTTCAGCAAATGTTCAGTTTTATTTGCATTCTTTGATAATGTATTTACTTGAAGATAAAAGCAATTCAGATGTATGTCTAAATATTAGGTAGAATTCAACCTATGATTTTAAAATTTCCTTGGATAATCCATAGAATGAATAATTCAAATACAGATAATGAGAGCTGGCAGTATATTACAGTGATAATTTTGTATTTTTCAGAAAAAAATGTAAAGCAAATTTCTGTTACTTTTTTCTTTTTATTACAATGACCAACTTTTGGCATTTCATTGTTACTGAGATCTATTTTTAGAATAAAATTTTGTTAAGAGTAGTACATGGTTTTGCTTCATTTTATCAAACTCAAGAGAAATTAACAAATAGAAAATGCCCAAAGTAAAAAGGCAAATCGTGGGGGCTAATCTGACACTGTAAGTGTGGTTGCCTGGTTCAGCAGCAGCAGGAACATCACCTGGAAACTTGTTAAAAGTGCAAATTCTTGAGTCCCATCCCAAACCTACTGAATCACAAACTCTGGGGTGGAGCCCAGCAGTGTTTTAGCAATCCTATCAGGTTATTCTGATGAACACCAGAGTATGAGAGGCACTGCTCAAAGGATTTTCATTTGAAGCCTCTTATTTGTTCTGCTGGGTAGAACTTTTAAAACAGGTATATTCAGGACTTCCCTGGTGGCACAGTGGTTAAGAATCCGCCTGCCAACACAGGGGACACAGGTTCATGCTCTGGTCCGGGAAGATCCCACATGCCGGTGGAACAACTAAGCCCTTGTGTCACAACTACTGAGCCTGCACTCTAGAGCCCCCAAGCCACAACTACTGAGCCCACATGCCACAACTACTGAAGCCCATGTGCCTAGAGCCTGTGCTCTGCAACAAGAGAAGCCACCACGATAAGAAGCCTGTGCACCGCAACCAAGAGTAGCCCCCACTTGCCACAACTAGAGAAAGCCCAAGCACAGCAAAGAAGACCCAATGCAGCCAAAAATAAATAAATAAATTAAAAAAAAAAAAGGTAAGAGGAGTGGCTACATGGTGACTGCACTGCCCCTCCCCCCAGCCTGGCACAACACCATGCCAAGAGGTCTCCCTTGAACCTCTGGTTACCCCATTTGGAAAAGAGCCCAGAGTGGACATCTAGCTCCCCCAGCATTGTGGTTCACTTCTTGGGAGCCCGCACGCCAGTCTCACCCCATGGGAATTGCAGGGAAGTCTGTGGGGCTTGACCACCAGGAATCTGACAGAGAAGAGGGGAAGGGCTTGCAATAACCAACACTCAGAATGTGGCAGACCAAGTTCCAACCTGCAGCATGCAGGTGTAGTCCCAGCCAGCAGCTTGGCTCATCTGCAGAATCAAGTTGGTGACACAGTCTAACTAGGGAACTCAGTGGGGTGCAGGTCTGCCTGATTTGGGTCCTCAAACAAAGAGACTTAGCAGCCCTGGAGCCTGGTCTACCCCCATCCCAGAAAGCTGAGTCATATCCTGGCCCACTGCTGAAATGGAAAAAATAGAAACATACAAACTGCCTAACTGAATTCAGAAGAAATAGGAAATCTGCACAGACCAATTATTAATAAGGAGACTGAAACAGTAATCAAAAATTTTCCAACACAAAAAGACCAGGACCAGATAGCATCACTGGAGAATTATACAAAACATTGAAAGAAGAATTAATGGCAATCCTTCTCAAACGCTTCCAAAAAAATCAAAGAGGAAGGAACACTCCCAAACTCATTTTATGAGGCCAGCATTACCCTAATACCAAAGCCAGAAAAGGACACTACCAGAAAAGAAAACCAGAGGCCAATATCCCTGATGAATATAGATGCAAAAATTCTCAATAGAATATTAGCAAACTGAATTTAGCAACACACAAAAAGGATCACTCACCAAAATCCCTGGGATTTTTATCTTGGTGATGCAAGGATTATTTAACATATGCAAATAAGTCAGTCTGATACATCACATTAATAGAATGAATGAAAAAATATCATCTCAATGACACAGAAAAAGGATTTGAAAAATTCAACATCCCTTCGTGATTAAAAAAACTTAACATTTTATGTATTAAGGAATGTACCTCAACATAATAAAAGTCATATATGACAAGCCCACAGCTAACATAGTCATTAGTGAAAGGGTTGAAAGTTTATCCTGCAAGATCAAGAACAAGACAAGAGTTCACTCTCACCACTCCTATTCAACACTCCTATTCAACATAGTACTGGAAGTCCTAGCCAGAGCAATCAGGCAAGAAAAAGAAAAGGCATCAGAATTGGAAAGGAAGAAGTAAAATCGTCCCTATTTGCAGACGACATGATTTTATATATAAAAAAGTCCTAAAGATGCCACCAAAAAACTTTAGGTCTATTCAACAAACTCAGTAAAGTTGCAGTATACAAAATTAACATTCAAAAACAGTAGCATTTCTATACACTAGCAATGAATTATCTGAAAAAGAAATAAAGAAAATGGTCCCATTTACAATAGCATCAAAAACAATAAAATACTTAGTAATAAACTTAACCAAGGAGATGAAAGATCTCTACTCTGAAATTATAAAACACTGATGAAAGAAATTGAAGAAGACACAAATAAATGGAAATGTGTCCTGTGTTCCTGGATTGGAAGAGTTAATATTGTTAAAATATCAACACTACCGAAAGCCATCTAGAGATTCAATGCAATCCCTATCAAGATTCAAATGGCATTTTTTTTACAGAAGTAGAACAAAAATCCAAACATTTAGATGGAACCACAAGGACCCCAAAGAGTCAAAGCAATCCTGAGAGAGAAGAAAGCAGGAGGCATCATACTTCCTGATTTCAAGCTATATTATAAAGCTATAGTAATCAGGGCAGTATGGTACTGACACATAAAAACAGACACATAGAACAATGGAGCAGAATCCAGGTCCCAAAAATAAACCCCTGCATATACGGTCAAGTAATATTTGACAAGGGAGCCAAAAATTCTCAATGGAGAAAAAGTCTTTTCGATAAGTGGTGCTAGGAAATTTGGATATTCACATGTAAAAGAGTGAAATTAGACCCCTATCTTACACTCCTCACAAAAATTAACTCAAATGGATTAAAGACTTACATGTAAAAACCATAAAACTCCTAGAAGAAAACATAGGAACAAAGCTCCTTGACATGGGTCTTGGCAAATGGTTTTTGGATATGACACAAAGCAAAAGCAACAGAATCAAAAATAAACAAGTGGGACCACATCAAACTAAAAAGCTTCTGCATAGCAAAAGAAATGATCAACAAAATGAAAAGGCAACCAATGGAAAGGGTAAAAATATTTGCAAACCATATATCTAATAAGGGGTTAATATCCAAAGTGTATAATGAACTCATGCAACAATAGCAAAAAAAAAAAAAATTTAAGGGGGAAAGGAACTGAATAGACATTTAGACATTTTTCCAAAGAAGATACAAATGGCAAACAAGCATATGAAAAGATGCTCAACATCACTCATTATTAGGAAATGCAAATCAAAACCACAATGAAATATTAGCTCACATCAGTTAGAATGGGTATCATCCCCCAAAAAACAAGATATAACAGATGCTGGTGAGGATGTGGAGAAAAAGGAACACCTGTGCACTGTTGGTGGGATTGTAGACTGGTACAACCACTATGGAAAACAGTATGGAGGTTCCTCAAAACATTAAAAATAGAACTATCATATGACTTAGGAATTTCACTTCTGGGAATGTAACCAAAGGAAATAAAAACACTATGTTGAAGAGATATCTGCACCCCCATGTTCATTAGCAGCATTGTTTACAGTAGCCAAGACATGGAAGCAACCTAAGTGACCACTAATGGGTGAATGGATAAAAAGTTGTGGTGCATATATATACAATGGAATATTATTCAGCCATAAAAAGGAAATCCTGCCATTTTTAACAGCATAGATGGACTTTGAGGACATTATGCTAAGTGAAATACGTGGACAGAGAAAGACAAATAGTAAATATCTCACTTATATGTAGAATCTAAAAAACAAACAAAAACCTAAACTCATAGAAAAAGAGATTTGTTTCCCAGAAGTGGGGTATAGGGGGAGGGGACAATTGGATAAAGGGAGTCAAAATGTACAAACTTCCAGTTATAAGATAAATATATACTGGAGATATAACGTACAACATGATGACTAACAGTTAACACTGCTGTATGATATGTAAGAAAGTTAAGAGTAAATCCTAAGAATTCTCATTACAAGGAAAAATTTTTTTTTCTTTTGTATCTATATGAGATGGTGGATGTTAACTAAACTTATTGTGGTAATCATTTCACAGTGTATGTAAGTCAAATCATTATGCTGTAAACCTTAAACTTATACAGTGTCAAATGTCAATTATATCTCAATAAAATTAAAAATGCATAAATCATAAATATACAGCACAATGAATTATCCCAAAGTGAACAAAGGTTTATCACAAAGTGAGAAAACCTCTTTAACCCCCACCCAGGTCAAAGACTAGAATATTACCAACACTTTAGAAGTCCCTCTCTGCCCCCTCCCAACCACACTTCTCTCCTTCTCCTCTGAGGTTAACAACTGCTTGACTTTTTTTTTTTTTTTTTTTTTTTTTCTGGTACGCGGGCCTCTCACTGTTGTGGCCTCTGCCGTTGCAGAGCACAGGCCCCGGACGCGCAGGCTCAGCGGCCATAGCTCACGTGCCTAGCTGCTCTGGGGCAGGTGGGATCTTCCCGAACCGGGACACGAACCTGTGTCCCCTGCATTGGCAGGCGAACTCTCAACCACTGCGCCACCAGGGAAGCCCACTGATTTTTAAGGTCATAGATTAGTATTGCCTGTTTTAGAATTTCATGTGATGGAATCATGCTACTTTTGCATCTAGGTTTTTTCAGTCAACGTCTGTGAGATTCATTCATATTATTGTAAGCAGTCACTAATTTATGGTCATTGCTGTTTAGTATTCCATTATGAGCATATCGATTTGTTTATCTCCTGCACATTTGGGTCTCCAGAATTTGGTTTACACAAATAACATGGGTATGAACTAATTATACATGGCCATCGATGCAAATCTGTAAACATTTCTTTTGGGTATATACCTAGGACAGGAATTCCTGGGTCAGATAATTTGTGAGTATAGCTGCAGTAGAAAATGCTAAACAATAAGAACCTGCTGTATAAAAAATAAAATTAAAAATTTTTTTTAAAAAGAACATAAAAAAAAAAGCTAAACAGTTTTTCAAAGTGATTCAATCAGTCTGCACCCCCATGGTAGCCTGAGAGTTCTAATTGTCTCATATCCTAATCTGCACTTGATTTATCTGTCCTGAATTTTAGTCATTCTGGCAGATGTGTGGTGGTATCCCACTGTGGGTGTACTTTGCATTTCTCTGATAACTCTTTATACAAGGTTACACACATTTTCATTTGTTTGTTGGCCATTTGGCTATACTCTTGGGAAGTGCCTGTTTGAATCTCTTGCCCATTTTTCTGATAGGTTTTCTGTCTTTTTGTTGATTTGTAATTTTCTGTATATCCTTGATGTAAGTTTTCATCAGTAATATGTGTACAAATATATCTCTCCAAATCCATAGCTTACATTTAATAAATATAGGAAAATTAATTTTTGTTCTATGCAAGGAACTAAGAGTGTAATTTAAATAGCATATGGTATATTTTCATTAAATATGTTTCTGGCAAAAGAAATGTTTGTTATTATCCCTGCAAGTATTTTGTGTAAGAGTGCAGTGACTGACAATTTCCTAAGAAGTAATGCATAATAAAAAGAAACATTTAATAAGTATGAACATTTTATATTTACTCTGCTGTTGTGTGATTGCAGATTCACAGATTCATTAGTGAGTTTGTAGTAAAGGGGAGAACACAATTTAATACATATCTCTGGATATAAATAGCTGATAACTAAGAAAAACTAGTTGGAGATCTGTAATTAAGTCCTAGAAAATTTCTACTGTGAATAGAAAGTACTCAGCTTCCTGCCCTTTTCCTGCAGTAGCACCACTACACCTATCTTCCCCCTACACACATCCATCCATCCTAACCCTCTTCCATTCCATTTCAGGAAGAGATAGATTTCTGCCCCAAAATGTCTAGTTTTATCACCTCCCGACTACTCAAAAGCCTTGCTTATTTTTATTAATAAAATACCATAATCATTAATAATTTCTTAAGAACCAGTTAACGTGCCACCTCTTTTATGTATAACTTTTCTCATGCCCCTGCTCTTCTTCAAGCCTGCTCTTTCTTTTTCTTCTGTTCTGTGTTTTCTGCTATTGCTGCTGCTTCAAAGTGTTGACAGGAGGGCATATAGCAAAAGGATTCTCAAAACGTCCTGTCCTGCTGCTTTTGCTGTGGGATCAGGAAGGAAGTTTCTAGGAACTTCAAATGCTCTGCACCAAAGGATATTAAAAAAAAAAAATCAGCTGAGATGGAACACTTCCTAACTCATTCTGTGAAGTTAGCTAGCATTACCCTGATACCAAAGCCAGACAAACACACCACAAGTTAACGACAAACCAATATCCCTTACGAATATAAACGCAAAAATCTTCAACAAAATATTAGCAATCTGAATCCAACAACATATTAAAAATATTATACACCCTGATCAAATGGGATTTATCCCAGGAATGCTGGGCGTTTCAACACAACAAAATCAATCAATGCAATATACCACATTAATAAACAAACGTGGAGGGGAATCATATGATCATTTCAATGGAGAAAAAGTATTTGACAATAGCCAACATCTTTCATGATAACACTCAGAAAACTAGAAATGGAAGTGACTTCATCAACCTGACAAATGGCATTTATTAAAAAACAAAACAAAACAAAAACCACTAACGTACTCAATGGTAAAAGACTAAAAACTTTCCCACTAAGGAAGCCCACTTTCATCACTGATGTTCAACATTGTGCTGAAAATTCTAGCCAAAGCAATTAGGTGAGAGAAAAATCTTCAAAACTGGAAAAAAAGTAAAACTATCTCTATTTGTAGATGTCATGATTCTAGACATAAAAATTCCCAATAAAACAACAAGGAATATAGAGCTAATAAATTCACAAAGTTGCAGGGTACAAGATCAACACACAAAAATCAGTTGTGTCTCTATACACTAGCAATGAACAGTCCAAAAGGACATTAAGAAAACAACATTCAAAAGAATAAAACACCTAGGAGGAAATTTAACCAAGAAAGTGCAAGTCTTGTACACTGAAAACTACAAAACATTGCTGATATTAAAGATTTAAATAATGGAAAAAATCCCCATGTTCATGGATGGGAAGATTTAATATTGTAAAGATGGCACTACTACCCAAGGCAATCCACAGATTTAATGCAGTCCCTATTGAAAGTCCATCAGCTTTTTCCTCAAATTCATATGGAATTACAAGGGACCCCCAAATAGCAGAAACAATCTTGAAAAATAAGAACTATGTTGGAGGATCACAGTTCCCAATTTAAAAAGTTACTACAAGCCTACAGTAATTAAAACAGTGTGATACTAGCACAGGATAGACATATAGACCAATGGAATTGAACTGAACATCAGGAATAAACCCATAATCTATGGCCAATTAAGATGTGTGTGTGTGCTGTACACTTGAGAGCAAGTGCCCATTTTTTAAAATTTTATATTTTAAATAAAAAATATATTTACCATGTGATATTTTTGTGATGAGAACGCCTGATTCTATTCTCTTAGCAAATTTCCATTATTCAGCACAATATTATTAACTATAATAACAATAGTCATTATGCTGTACATTAGATCTCTATATGTATGCATCCAATATAACTGCAATTTTGTGCTCTTTGACAAATATCTCCCCATTTCCCCCACTTTCTTCTTCCCAGCATCCACAATTCTACTCTCTACTTCTAAATTTGACTTTTTTAGATTTGACATACAAGTGAGATCATGTTTTCATTTCTTTCTGTGTCTGGCTTATTTCACTTAGTCTAATGTCACCCAGGTTCATTCATGTTGTTGCAAATCGCAGGATCTCTTTCTTTTTCAAGGCTGGAATATATATATTATATATATAAAATCTCTCAATTTTTTAATCCATTCTTTGTTGAATGGACACTTAGGTTGTTTCCACATCTTACCTATTGTGAATAATGCCGCAATAAACATGAGAGAGCAGATATCTCTTCAAGGTACTGATTTCATTTTCTTTGTTTATATGCCCAGAAGAGGGATTGCAGGGTCATGATAGTTTTATTTGTAGTTTTTTGAGGAAACTCCATAGTGAGTATACAATTTACAATCCCTCCAAGTGTGTACAAGGTTCCTTTTTCTCCACTTTCTAACCAGCACTTATCTCGTCTTTTTGATAGTAGCCATCCTAACAGGTGTTTGTTGCTATCTCATTGTGGCTTTGATTTGCATTTCCCTGATGATTAGTCACATTCGCACCTTTTCATTTACATATTGGTCACTTGTATGTCTTCTTTGGAAAAATGTGTATTCAGTTCCTCTGTCCAATTTTTAAATTGAGTTGTTTTTTTGCTATTGAGTTGTACAAGTTGCTTACATATTTTGGACATTATCAGATATATGGTTTGCAAATATTTTTCCCCTTTAATTTTGTTGATTGTTTCCTTTGCTGTGCAGAAGCATTTTAGTTTGATGTAGTCCCACTTGTTTATTTTTGCTTTTGTTGTCTGAATTTTAGATGTCATATACAAAAAATTATAGCCAAGAGTAATGCCAAGGAGCTTTTTCCCTATTTTTTTTTCCTTCAGAAGTTTTATAGTTTCAGGTATTATGTTTAAGTCTTTGATCGATTTTGAGTTATTTTTGTGTATGGTGTATGATATGGGTCCAGTTTTATTCCTTTGCATGTGGATATCATTTTCCCTATACATTTTATTGAAGAGACTACCCTTTTCCTGTTGTGTATTCTTCACACCCTTGTCAAAAATTAGCTGACCATATATGCTTGCGTTTATTTCTAGGCCCTCTATTCTGTTCCATTGGCCTATGTGTCTGTTTTAATGCCAGTATCATACTCTTTTGATTACTATAGCTTTGCAACATAATTTGAAATCAGGAAGTGTGATGCCCCCAACTCTATTCTTCTTTCTCAAGATGGCTCTAGCAAGTCAGAGGTTTGGGGGTTTTGTTTGTGTGTGTAGTTCCATACAAATTTTAGAATTTTTTTCTATTTCTGTGGAAAATGCCACTGGAATTTTGATAGGGATGCATTGAATCTGTATATTGTTTTGGGTGGTATGGACATTTTAACAATATTAATTCTTCCAATTCATGTATACAAGGTATCTTTTCATTTATTTTTCTCTTTAAGTTTTTCCTTCAATGTTCAATTGATTTTTTGACAAGGGTTCCAAGGCCATTCAATGGGAAAAGAATAGTCTCTTCAACGAATATCCTGTTGTCCCTGTTCAAAAATGCAAAAGAATGGAATTGGACCCTCACCTCACACCATATAGAAAAATTAATTCAAAATAGATCAACAATTTAAATATAAAAGCCAAACTATAAAACTCTTAAAATGGGTAAATCTTCATGACCCTGAATTTGGCAATGGATTCTTAAATATAACACCAAAATCATGAGCAACCAAAGAAAAACTAGATATATCAAACTTCATCAAAATTAAAAACCAAACTTTTGCATCAAGAACATTATCAAGAAAGTAAAAAGATAACCTACAGAATTCAAGAAAATATTTGCAATCATATTTTTAAGAAGGGTCTAATATACAGCATATATAAAGAACTACTACAACTCAACAACAAAAAGACAAGCAACCCAATTGAAAAGTGGACCAAGAGCTGGAATAGACATTTCTCCAAAAATATACAAATGGCCAAAAAGCACATGAAAAGATGCTCAACGTCATTAGCCATTAGGGAAATGCAAATGAAAGCGATAATGAGAAACAATTTCATATCCACTAGGACATGTATAAAAAAGAGAGAGCAAGAAAGAAAAAAATACAAAGTGTTGCAGGGAATGTGGAGAAATGGGATCCTTTGTGGATTGCTGTTTGGAATGTAAAATGAATGGTGCAGCTGTTGTTGAAAACAGTCTGGCAGTTCCTAAATAACCTCATTCCAGGTATATAACCAAAAGAACTGAAAACAGGTACCCAAACAAATACTTGTAGAAGACCATTCATAGCAACACTAATCACAGTAGCCAAAAGGTAGAAACTACACAAGTCCACCAATGGATGAATGGATAAATAAAATGGTACATACATTCAACAGAATATTACTCATCCATAAAAAGGAATGAAGTACTTATACATGCTACAATGTGAAGAACCTCAAAAACATTATGCTAAGTGAAAAAAGCCAGACACAAAAAGCCACATATTGTTTGGCTCCATTTATATAAAATATCCAAATTAAATAAACCCACAGACAAAAAGCAAATTGTTTGCCAGGGGCAATGGGGAAGAGGGCATGGGGACTGACTGCTTAAAGGGTACTGGATTCTCTTTTGGCTTTAGTCATCTGCATAATCTACATCCCCTTCTCCCTTTTTTGGCACAAATGATGTTTTTCAGTATTATTTATGGTGTTTATGAATTGAGCTTCAAGTCCAACCAACTAGCCTTCCCAAACTCCTTTTATATAGAAATTCAATTCTGCCACTACATTATTCTTTATAACAGCTACAATCATATAACTCATCTACTGAAAAAATCAGTAGTTCTTCTTTACCTTTAGAATGATGTCTAGACAGCAAAGCCCATAATCTGTAGCCCTTTTAAATCTGGTTCCCATCCTAACTTTCTAAACTTGTTTCCCTAAATACTTTCATTGACCCTACAACTACTCACTTTTTCCAAAAACTACTTCATGCATTTTTCTCTTTCTTCATATTTTTCCTTCTACCTGGAAAATACTTCCCAATAACTCTGTTCTCCAACTTTGTATACTCTAACCCTATTTAATCCTCAATACCCAATTGATTACTACCTTAGTTAAAATTCTTCTTAATAATCCCCATAGCACTTTATCTGAACCTCTCTTACAGCAATTATTTTCTACTTTGAATTAAAATATATCTCTCAGAGCCTCAGTACCCCATCTTATTCTTTTGCACCTCTGTGCCTTTACACATGCCAAACCTATCACCAGTCTCTATACCTGCCCCCATGCTTTTTCACCTTTGACATCTGTAAAGCATATCCTAATTATTCCAAATTACATTGTTCTATGAATTACTTTAGCAATCACAATAGCTTCAAAATGGATAAGCCTCCTCAAGAGACAGTGAATTCTGGTGGAAACGGAGATTGTACGTGCAATCATCTGAAATGTAATCATCTGAAATGCTATAGAGATTATATATACCAGATAAGAACAGAGAAAAATCTTTAGTTTCCTTGTAACTTTGAAACCAAGATTATGATTTCTATTTTCATAAAAAAATCATGGGGTATTTACCTACTGACATGGAAAAGTAGAGTTCTTCAAGGCATACTGTTGAGTGAAAAAGCAACCTAAAGAACATTCATATTTTCTTTTAATATTTATTTATTTGGTTGCACTGGGTCTTAGCTGTGGCAGGCGGGCTGCTTAGTTGCGGCTTGCCAACTCC
The DNA here is from genome assembly GCF_011762595.2 of Tursiops truncatus. Taxonomy (NCBI): domain Eukaryota; kingdom Metazoa; phylum Chordata; class Mammalia; order Artiodactyla; family Delphinidae; genus Tursiops; species Tursiops truncatus. The sequence continues at coordinate 31,049,044 of NC_047041.1, forward strand.
TTAGTTGTGGCATGCGAACTCTTAGCTGTGGCATGCATGTGGGATCTAGTTCCCTGACCAGGGATCGAACCCAGGCCCCCTGCATTGGGAGTGTGGCGTCCTAATCACTGCACCACCAGGGAAGTCCCAAGAACATTCATATTTTCTATGCACATGTATGTATACACAATCACACACATTAAATACATAGCAAATTTAATGATTACCCCTGGGTGATTAAGCCCTGGGAATGAGATTGAAAGTAGCAGTGGGGAGAAATTAAGGAGGACTTAAACATTTACTTTATATATCAATACTCTGAATCTTTTACAACAAGTATCTATTCAAGTTTTACCTGGCCTTTAAAAAACAAAGCACAACAAAACAAAAAAAAAAAAACACTGAGTGGAACACAATGCTATGACTCAGTTTATCCAGGTCTGACATCGAAGAAGATGCTTGCTACTTGGGGATGAGACCAATGACACTGTCATCAGCACTGCCCGCTAAGAGAGAACACAGAAATTCTTATGTGCAGTCCCACATTAGACCCCACTATAATCTTATGAGGAATAAGTAAGGCAGAAATTGATCTGCAAAGAAAAGCCGAGGATCAAAGAGGGTTATAAAGGGCTTGCTAAAATCCTTATTAAATGGTAGAACTGAGCTTAGAGACAAAGTCTTTGGATTTGAGATTCTGGGCTCTTTTCACAATACCACAATACACAGTCACTTGGCTTACAAGATAATTATACACTACCTTTTATTGCCAGAGCTGCAAAGGATTAAAAGTGCCAAGGATTCACTGGTTAAAACCTGTCTGGACACAATTATACCAGAAATGTAACAGGACCTCGCATAATTATCAATTGTTATCATGGTTTTTCTGCTTCCACTAAGCTAATCACGTATATCCCAACAGATCAACCAGGCAATACAATCTGTTGTGGGCTTGTGGGGCCCAATAAATAATACACCCCTCTTTTACCCGAGTGCAGAACCAATAAAGGGTAAAAGAAATGATCACACACATGGGACTTCCCTTGGTGGCGCAGTGGTTAAGAATCCAACTGCCAGTGCAGGGGACGTGGGTTTGATCCCTGGTCTGGGAAGATCCCACATGCCGTGGAGCAACTAAGTCCGTGTGCCACAACTACTGAGCCTGCACTCCAGAGCCCACGAGCCACAACTACTGAGCCTAGTGCCACATCTACTGAAGTCCATGTGCCCAGAGCCCATACTCCACAACAAGAGAAGCCACCGCAATGAGAAGCCTGCGCACCACAACGAAGAGTAGCCCCCGCCTGACGCAACTAGAAAAAGCCCGCGCGCAGCAACGAAGACCCAACGCAACCAAAAATAAGTAAATAAATATTTGAAAAAAAGAAATGATCACACATAGATTAAAATGGCATCTTTATTACTGATAAAGACTTTGAGGACAACACTTAGGTGTAGATTTCCTAATACGGAATCCCAAAATGAAACTTTACTACTCAGTTACTGGAAATACTGAAAAACCAAAGCAGGCCGCTGTGTTGCCAAAAATCACAAAATCTGCAGGCAGTCTGGCTGGCTCCCGAAGAGGAAAAAGAGGGAAGATGAGATTGAGCTACTAGGCATACCCAAGTTTCTCTCCAAAAGGCACCAAGAAGGTAATTGCAGGGGCAAAGAGAGTTCCTTCTATGCCAAAGGAAACCTCAGAGAAGTAGACTAAATGCTCTCCCTTAATACAGTTTTTTCTGGATTAATTTTTGTAGCGAATAATATTTTATGGTTACCACACACCACTGGTTCTTAAAGGATGGTTCATGGATCTCTGAGGGTTCCTGAAACTCTTTGGGGCTCTGGAAATTCAAAAACAATACTACGATGTTATTTACCATTTTCACTGATGGTACAAATACAATGGTGGTAAAACTGTTGACCTTAGCATGAATCGAGGTAGTAGCAACCAAGGTCTATTACTGCCACATATTCACAGTATAAAAAATTGCCAACTTGCATGTAAGAATATTTTCAATGAAGCAGTAAAATTATTTTTAAGTATGACTCGAGCAGACATCATTTTAATACTGACGAAATGGAAAAACACAAAGTCCTCATGCTACATACAAAAGTACAACAATTGTCTCAAGGAAAAGCATTTGTGTGGTTGAATTGCAAGCTGAACTAGTTGCTTTTTTCATGGGATAGCATTTTTATTTAAAAGAATGACTGAAAAAATACTGACAGTCTTAAGTATTTGACAGTCATTCTCTTGAAGTGAGTCTGAGAAAACAGCTGATAGTGTTGTAGCTAAATGATAAAAATCAAGCTTTTAAGCAAAAATTAAAATTTTAGAAAATTTGTATCTACCTCTGTGAGCTTGAGAGCTTCCCAATACTTAGATTTGCCCCGATATTGGTGGTACTGGTGAGACTAACAAACGTGATTTGAATACTGAATAATGAAATGTGTCAACATTTGGGAGATCTACATAATTCAGTAAACAAATATTTTCCAAATGATGAATACAAGATGGTACATGATGGTAAAAGATCCATTCAAAATGCAAGAGTCACCAATAGATCTTATATAAGAGAAAACAAAAAGACCACTGAACACTAAAAAGATTAGTGGTTGCCAGGGGTTAGCTCAGAGGGAGGGATGAGTAGATGGAGCACAGAGATTTTAGGGCAGTTCCTATTGCTGAGCCTGACTGGGATCATAATGGAGACATGCCGCTCCGGTATAGGAAGTGTATGATAGGAAACGTTATAGGAAGTTTATCTTAGAGGCTCTTCAAAAGGGAGTACCCAGGCAAAAGAGATTAAACAAAATTCAGGAGATACACCAAAAACCCGTCAGAGTTTCTAGAAAGAATTTATCAAACTTATAGGTGGTAAACTGATGCAGACCCTGAGGTCCCCGAAAATATGAGAATGGTAAACATGACCTTCACTGGGCAAATTACCCCAGATAGAAGAAGAAAATTACAAAAGTTAGATGGTTCATTTGGAATGAACCCTTCTCAATTGGTAGATGTTGCTTTTAAAGCGTTCAACAACAGAAAACAGCGACAGAAAGGAATGCAAGACGCAACACAGCTTTTCTGGCAGCAGCACTGGATTCCCGGAAGGCAAGTAACCTGGAGAGGTAAGCCTCCATTGGGGAGAGAACAATGTGCTTACTGTAAAGAGGAAGGGCATTGGAAAAAAAGATTGCCCTGGGCTAAAGAATAAGAAAGAAGACAATAAAGGAGACAGGAGCCTCTCATATGTACAAAGAGAGCAACACTCTGATGATGAAGAGGCCCGGGCTCCCTTCGATTTGAGGCGTCCAATTTCAATTTCCCCAGGAGCCCCAGGTAACTCTGACAGTGGGGAACAAGTTGATTGACTTTCTGATAGATACAGGTGCAACATATTCTGTGGCAAACACCAAGGTGGCACAGAAAACATCTCAGTCCAACCCGGTCACGGGAGTTTCTGGAGAAGTACAAAATCGTTCTTTCTTACAATCTCTAAAATGCCAATTAGGGGACCTCACCCTGAAACACAGTTTCTTATATGTTCCAGCGTGTCCAATCCCTCTTTTGGGTTGAGATCTCCTTTGTATATTAAATGCTCAAGTAACTTTTTCGCCAGGACAGCTTGACATCAGGGTCCCACCAGAGCACACTGTAAGACTACAGATAGCACTCATGGACACCCCAGAAAAGGAGACACAGCCCTTTCCCTTCCGAGGTCTATGAAAAGGTAAGGCCAGAAGTGTTGGGCTGATGGCACCCCAGAGAAGGCCAATGCTAATCCCGTTAAAAAGGGGACGCTGGGACACCTAATCTAGAACAATACCCTCTGAGGCAAGAGGCCCAAAAGGAATTCAGCCAATTCTTGAAAAGTTTTTGAAAACAGGACTGATTAAAACTTGCAGGTTCCGATATAACACCCCTATCCTCCTGGTCAAAAAGCCAAACTCAACAGAGTATCACTTTGTCCAAGACTTGAGGGCCATTAATGAAATAGTCCAAGATTTGCACCCTGTGGTACCTAATCCATACACTCTACTTAACAACTATTCCAGTAGAATACAGCTGGCTCTCAGTTTTGGACTTGAAGGATGCTTTTTCTGCTTTCCTATTGCAGAAGAATCACAGCAGCTGTTTGCTTTTGAATGGCAGGATCCAGAAACACAGGTAGTCCAACAGTTATTATTGGACAGTCCTACCTCAAGGATTTAAGAATTCCCCTACCTTGTTTGGGGAAACGTTGGCTAGGGACCTTAGAAACTTAATATTGGATGAAAGACTCTTACTCCAATACGTGGACCATTTGCTCATCGCAAGCCCTACATATGATAAGTGTCTACAAAATACCAATAAGAACCCTGAACTATTTGGTAATTGTGGATATAAGGTCTCCCAGAAAAAGGCCCAAGTATGTAAGCAACAAGTCACGTATCTGGATTTTGTCATTTCCCAAGGAGAGTGGGGTCTTTTGCCTGATAGAAAACAGGCAATTGCAGGCTTTGGAACACCCAAGACTTGCAGACAACTGAGGGGGTTTCTGGGAATGGTAGGGTTCTGTCGGATCTGGATCCCAAACTATGGGCTCATAGTTAAGCCCCTCTATGAGGCTTTAAAGGGACATGATTTTGAGCCCCTTACTTGGACTACGGAATGCACAACAGCCTTTGAAACAATAAAAACAAAGTTAGTCTCAGCCCTGGCTTTAGGACTACCAGACTTAGAAAACCCTTTCAAATTATATGTCTATGAGAGAAAAAGGCATAAGTCTTGGGGTGTAAATTCAAACTCTGGGAAATATCCCTCGACCCTTTGCCTACTTCTCAAAAATAACTAGAGTGGTCAAGATGGCGGCGCCCAGGCGGGCCGCGCCGAGGTGAGCTGGAGCTGGGCCCGGAGAGGGGCGAGTCTGCCACGCCCAGGACTTGGACCCCGGGCTGGTCTCCCGTCTCCCGGGGAGCGGCGGGTTGATGGGCGCTACGGGATAAGGAAAAGGATGTGAAGCTCACTGAAGAGGCTTGGGTTGGGAGTGCTGGAGGAGTGTACAGGTGGGGAAAACGTACCAGCGTGTATGCCTACTGGGACCACGTTTTCCAGAACAGTTAAGCCCAGTGTCAACTGTGCTGTCCCACCTTCCTCTCTTAGTGAGAAGAGAGCAGACTGAATGGAAGAAAGTCATTATGACCACTGGGGCCACTAAGGGTGAGCGGCGAAGCTGCCGAGCGCCCGCGTCGCTGCCGCGGCCGGAAGACAGACGCCCCCCAAAGCCCCTCGCCTGGCTCGGACCAACGGAGCCGGCAGCCCAGCACTCTGGAGAATCTTGGTACCAGGACCACACAATGAAGAACTTGGGAGTCCCCATGGCTAATCCAGCAGAGAGAAAAGGAGGAACAGAGATGCAAGAGAAAATAAAGGGAACTCTTGGTGCAACTTGGTGCTGCTGCAGGCCCAAGTCCAGACTCGCAGGCTTTCTGGACCTCTGAGGAAGATAAGCACTTTACAGAACCTCTGCTACAGAACCAAACATACTGAAATGAATCTTTACGAAGATACTGAAACAACAGAAAAAGAATACATGACGATTGTTTCTCCTGAGGGTTCAGTTACCTAGGGGGCCTTTAGGGAACTTTGACTGATAAATCTAACCTTTCCTTCCTTGGCAATAGTTGATCACACTGTGAGGAAAACAAGTTAGAGAATGGAAAAATAATATTTGGATTTCAACGAAATAATAAAGATGCAGGGACTATCTTTGACTTTTGCAAGGTGAGAAGAGAGTTTACATTTTGATTATTTGATGGCAGGAATCCCTTTTAAAACAGGGCCAGTCTGCATGATGCATTTAAAAATCAACCTTTTCAAATATAGCCATAACCCCCACAAGATTTCTTGATTTCTCTGGGGTCAGATAAACCATCACATCTCACAGTGGTGCCCTGTATATGAAAGTGATAAACATAACCTGGAAGCACGGCAGTGGCTAAAAATATGGAGCTGGTAGCCATTCGCTGAAATGATTTTTTGCTTTTAATTCATTGCATAAAATGCTAATGTCCAAATTCAGGCAGGTAGATCTTACCAACCATCAAGAGCTTCAGCCCTGCTAACAGCTAAGTATGCACTTTTAAACCCTACTTTGACTGCTCCAGAAACTTACTGGGTTTCGTTAATGCCTCTGTTACTATTTCCTTTGTGTCGTTTTCTTTTTCTTTAAAAACACAGCTGTGTGATCTTGGGGAAGTTATATTATTTCCTTGAGACTTGGTTGCCTTCTCTGTGAATATCTGGGTATAATTTTAGTATTGCTCAATAGAATTTTTGGTGATAATGAAAATATTCTATATCTGTACCGTGCAATGCAGTATTCAATAGCTACATGGAGCTAATAAACATTTTTGGAATATGGCAAATGCAAAAAAAAAAAAATAATAACTAGAACAGACTGCTAAGGGATGGTCAACTTGCTTTCAAGCTGTAGCAGCTAATTGTGACATACTTCTGGAAGCTCGTAAGTTTACCTTGGGGCAACCCACCACAGTGTATGTCCCTCACCATGTCCTTTCTTTACCAGAACAAAAAGGGGGCTATTGGCTAACTTCTGGGAGAATGGGAAAGTACCAAGCCATTCTCTTAAACAATCCCAATATAAGGCTCCTGGTCTCTTCAACCCTAAATCCAGCCACATTGCTCCCAATTGATGCTGCATAATCCCCAGAGCACAACTGCCTACATGTCATCGAGCTAGCGTACTCTAGCAGACCGGATTTAACGGACCAGCCATTGGCTGAGCCAGATATGGAACGGTTCACTGATGGAAGCAGCTTCACGGACCAAGGTAGGTGATGTGCTGGGTATTTGGTGGTAACCTTTAGAAAGATTGTTGAAGCAAAAGCTCTGCCCCCAGGGAGTTCAGCTCAGAAGGCAGAAATCATTGCTCTGACAAGAGCCTTACTACTCACTGAAGGCAAGTGAGTAAATATATACACAGACTCTCACTATGTATTCTCCATGGTGCATGCTCACAGGGCAATCTGGAAAGAAAGGGGACTCCTCCCTTCAAAACATAAAGACATAAAACATGCTTCTGAAATCCTATCACTATTAGAAGCAGTCTATAAACCCTCCCAAGTGGCCGTAATGCACTGCCCAGGCCACCAAAAGGGCGAAACTCATAGAATAAAAGGCAACTGGTTAGCTAACCAAGCTGCAAAGAAAGCAGCAAAGGAAGGGGATTATCAAGTCAGGATAGGGTCACTTCTCCCACAGATTGACTTGTCAAAATACCAGCCAGTGTTTTCAGGAAAGGACAAGGAGAGGGCCAAAGAGTAGGGATTCCCTCTTGATCACAACTCATCTGGCTGGAAATGTAGTGCACAAGGAATTGTTTTGATTCCTGAGGCACTCTTGGACATTGCGCTGCAGCACATTCATAATAGTACCCATTACGGGAGAGATGCCACCTTATAATGGATTCAAAAATATATAATAGGTCCTAACTTACAAAGGGCCATCCAGTGAGTCACTCAAAATTGCATGCTTTGTGCTAAAAATAACCCAAAGACTGCTATCAGACTTCCCCAGATGGGGACTCATCACAGAGGAACCTACCTCACTGAGGACTGGCAAATAGACTTTACTCAAATGCCTCGAGCCACAGGAAATTTCAGACACCTGTATTTGTGGACACTTTCAGGATGGGTAGAGGCATATCCCACCAGGACAGAAAAAGCATCTGAAGTAGTTAGAGTCCTCCTTAAGGAAATTATCCCCCGATTTGGACTGCCTAACTCCCTTCAAAGTGATAATGGGCCTGCTTTTGTCTCTAGCATAACCTAACAAGTGTCTAAAGCACTGCAAATTAATTGGAAGCTACATTCATCCTGGAGACCACAATCAATGGGAAAAGCTGAGAAAATGAATTATACATCAAAAAGGAGCATTGCTAAAATAAGTCGAGTGTAATTTAACTTGGGATAAGGCTTTGCCAGTTGCCCTGCTATGGATCAGAGTGGCTCCCAGAAGAGACTTAAATTTAGCCCCTTTGAAATATTCTATGGTAGGCCATTCGGGTGTCTGCCCAGGTGGGAGAATCTATTGATATAAATGCTCTGAAAGATCTAGCAGTTGCCAATTCTGTTAAAACTCTGGGCACTATACTAACCTTTGTTCATGAGTTTGCTTCCAGCAGGTCTGGCTATCCAACTAAGGTAGCCTTATATCCTTTCTGGCCTACAGACTGAGTTCTCCTTAAAACCTGGAGAGAGCAAGGGCCTGAACACCAGCTGACTGCAAGGTGGACAGGACCACAAGTGATATTACTTACCACACACTCATCTGTCAAGTTAGCTGGAGTAAAGCCATGGATTCATCACACTTGGGTTAAAGCAGCACCACTGTCATCAGAAAATGACATAACTCCTGAGAGGCCTAGAGAGCAATGGGTTTGTGAACCCTTAGAAGGGTTAAGGTTGCTCTTCAAAAAGCATAAGTATTGAGGTGAAAATTTCATTGTAGAAGTAATTTCCTCAGATTCAAATAGTTGTAGATAAAGAGAATTGTATTGGTTACTAAAAATTTTAAGGAGTATTCCCGACCCAAAGCTGATCAATTCCATTTCACAATCACTCCCTCATTGCCCCTGTTCAGTAGGAACTGGCCAGAAAGTTCATTGCCTCCTTTCCCACAAGATTGTGGAATGGACATTGACAGTGGGTAATAGTAATACTGGCGGGGCAGGCATGAGCTGTAGCAGCCCTGCTCAGTCATTGGTTGGTGCCACAGTGGGCCTCTCCCCGAAGTGAGCGACCATCAATGAGCCACTGGTAGCGGTCCCACTCAGCCACTGACAGGCACCACAGTGGGCCCCTCCCCCAAGCAAGCAACTGTCAACGAGCAACAGCTAGTGGTCCTGCTCAGCCATTGGTCAATGCCACAGTGGACCCTCCCCCTCCCCCTCTTCTGTATAAAAGGAGCCCTAATTCAGCCTGAGGTAAGATGGTTTTTTGAAGATGCTAGTCCGCCATCTTCTCAGTCTGCTAGCTTTCCAATCAAAATCATTATTCCTTGTTCCAACAACTTGTCTCCTGATTTATTGGCCTGCCATGTGTCGAGCAGAACGAGCTTGGGCCCAGTAACAACGGGAGTGAGGAGCTCCGCAACCGGGAATGCTCATGGAAGGAAGCCCAGAGCACCACAGAAGCAAAGTGCCATTGTTGAGTGACGTGCAAAGGGTGAGGCCGCCATTGCAGCCTTTCTCCCCATGCACCAGCCCCTGCCTCCACAGACACTGGGGACGGCTCCCGCTGGAGTAGGCTCACACACCCCTGGCCATCACCTCCTCTACCCCCTCCCCACCTGGGCTGCCTGTTTCCCCCGATTGCTGCCCCAGCACCCTCCCACCTGATGGACTTGCATGCTCTGGCAGCCTTGGGAGCAGACGCAGAGGTGGGGCTGAAACCACAGTTGAGCCCCAGGGACTGTGTGACTAAGGAAGAAGAGCTGAAATCTCTCCTCGCAGATGAGCAAACTGAGTTACACCTCTGCTGATGGCTTCATAAATCCAGTGCCTGCGGAACACCCAGACAAGTGCTCCCGTAGCTGAGATGGGTGTGGCTTTAGCAGCTGTGGGCTTTGTGGGCATGTACATGCAGGTGTTGGGCCAGTCCAGAGTCTGAGCTGCCTGCACAGCTCAGCTAAGAAACAGATCTGGGGGCCTCTACGCCAACAACTAGGGAGTAGGCCCCACCCCAGACAGGGCAGTGACAACCAAGAGCAAAGGGAAGGCCCCACTCAACGTCCAGTGCAGGCTCTGGTCACCACAACATCACTTACACCCCCTATCAAAGGGGTAATGGCCAGCATACACTGAGGAAGGAGGGTAAAAAAGTGAAGTGAAGTGAAGTGAAGTGGAGTGAAGTGAAGTAAAAAGTAAAGTAAAATGAAGTAAAATTAAATTAAAAAAAAAACCTACACAGGGGCATTTCCACATAAAAATAGCCCTCCAAAACAGTCTGAGGGTCTGGCATTGGGAGGAAGAACCCCCAGAGCATTTAGCCTTGAAGGCCAGTGGGGCTTGAGTGCAGGAACCGCACAGGGCTGCGAGAAACAGAGACTCCACTCTTGGAGGGCACACACAAGGTCTCACATGCACTGGGACCCAGCACAAAGCAGTCCCTCCATAGGAACCTAGGCTAGACCTACCAACAGGTCTTGGAGGGTATCCTAGGGAGGTGGGGGTTGGTTGTAGCTCACTGTGGGGGTAAGAACACTGGTAGCAGAGGCCCCAGGGAATATTAATTGGCATGAGCTCTCCCAGAGGTCCCCATTTCAGCACCAAGACCCAGCCCCACCCAACAGCCTACAGGCTCCAGTGCTGGAACACCTCAAGCCAAACAACCAGCAATACAGAAACACACCCCCACCCATCAGCAGACAGGCTGCCTTAAGTTGTACTAAGCTCACAGCCACCCCAAAACACAGTCCTTGATACGGCCCTGCCCACCAGAGGGAAAAGACCCAGCTCCACCTACCAGAGGGCAGGCACCAGTCCCTCCCACCAGGATGCCTGCTCAAGCAGCAGGACCAATCTCACCTACTAGGGGGCAGACATCAGAAGCAAGAGGAACTACAATCTTGCAGCCTGTAGAAAGGAGACCACAAACACAGTAAGTCAGACAAAATGAGACAACAGAGAAGGAGCAAGATAAAAACTTACAAGAACAACTAAAGAGGAGATAGGCAATCTACCTGAAAAAGAATTCAGAGTAATGATAGTAAAGATGATTCAAAATCTTGGGGAAAAAATGGAGGCATGGACCAAGAAGATACAAGAAATGTTTAACAAAGAGAGAAGATTTAAAGAACAAACAGAGATGAACAACACAATAACTGAAACAAAAATACACTAGAAGGAATCAATAGAATAACTGAGGCAGAAGAATGAATAAGTGAGCTGGAAAACAGGATGGTGGAAATCACTGCCACAGAATAGAATAAAGAAAAAAGAATGAAAAGAAATGAGGACAGTCTCAGAGACCTCTGGGACAGCATTAAACACACCAACATTCACATTATAGAGGTCCCAGACGAAGAAGAGAAAGAGAAAGGGCCTGAGAAAAATATCTGAAGAGACTGTAGTCGAAAATTTCCCTAACATGGGAAAGAAAATAGTCACCCAAGTCCAGGAAGCACAGAGTCCCAGACAGATAAACCCAAGGAGGAACATGCTGAGACACATTTCTCTGGCAACCTGCATCATTTCACTGAGCCTAAATTTCCACATTTACAAAAAAAGGGATAACGAGTCTCTTAAGGTATTAAGGATTAAATAAGGCAATAAATAAACCTAACAAAGATCTGACATTTCATCTATTTGTTCAACATAATAAATCCCATAATGACACTGATTATTATCATTAGAAGGGCAAAAAGGGACTTATCCAGCAAGAGGTTAAATCCTACTCTCTGATCTAGGTGCATATGAGGATTTGCCTAGTGGATAACATATTAATTACATTACCATTTACTTATACTTTATGCAGTATTTTTACTGAATGCGAAAATGTTTTTATACATTATTAAAACTGACTAGCTGGGGCTTCCCTGGTGGCGCAGTGGTTGAGAGTCCGCCTGCCAATGCAGGGGACGTGGGTTCGTGCCCCCGTCTGGGAAGATCCCACATGCCACAGAGCAGCTGGGCCCATGAGCCATGGCCACTGAGCCTGCGCGTCCAGAGCCTGTGCTCCGCAATGGGAGAGGCCACAACAGTGAGAGGCCCGCGTACCGCAAAAATAAAAAATAAAAAATAAAAAAACTGACTAGCTGAATAAAGCCAAACAAGATAAACTCTCAAACTCAAATAGAAAGTTAATTTTTATGCTGGATGGTAGCACATGAAATTTTCAAAAATATTAATACAGCTTAGTTGGACAATTTGCCTAAAAAGCACATGCTAAGGAGTCAAAGTAGACCCATGTTCAAACTTTATTTTGCAGTTGTTTAAAGGTGCATGGTCCAGCCCTCAAGATGGCTGTTCTCTTGCTCTCTGTACATCCCCTGCTCAACCAGTGCCTGCTTCACCTACACCCTACTCACCTTACTGACCTTACCTACTTGCACTATGTCCCAGCTAATGATTGTTCTGACTTTAGATCAGAACATCTCCACTAAGATAGCTTATCAAAGGGGCAGTGAGGGGCATGGCACCTCTGCTGGTTTCCCTGGTAACTGAAGAGCCAACCTGACATCAATTCGCCTTGTAACTGGTACCTGATGCCATGTCCCGTCCCCTTCTACCAGACAGTGAAATGTCACTCCAGGGGGACCTTACTTCAGACATGGAAAATCCCCCTATCCATTAAACCAGTGGTCCCCAACCTTTTTGGCACCAGGGACCAGTTTCATGGAAGACAATTTTTCCATGGACCGGGGGTGGGGGGAGGGACGGTTTTGGGATGATTCAAGCACATTTATTGTGTACTTTATTTCTATTACTATTACATTGTAACATATAATGAAATAATTATACAACTCACCATAATGCAGAATCAGTGGGATCCCTCAGCTTGTTTTCACTTGCCACTCACTGATAGAGTTTTGATATGAGTCTGCAAGCAACTGATTTATTATGGTCTGTATGCAAAGCTCTCTGCTAATGATGATCTGCATCTGCAGCCACTCCCCAGCACTAGCATCACCACCTCAGATCATCAGGCATTAGATTATCATGTGGAGCACACAACCTAAATCCCTTGCATGCACAGTTCACAGTAGGGTTCATGCTCCTATGAGAATCTAGTGCTGCCACTGATCCCACAGGAGGTGGAGCTCAAGCAGTAGTGCAAGCGATGGGGAGTGGCTGTAAATACAGATGAAGCTTCGGTCGCTCGCCCGCCGCTCACCTCCTGCTGTGTGGCCCAGTTCCTAATGGACCACAGAGCAGTACCAGTCTCTGGCCTGGGGGTTGGGGACCCCTGCATTAAACCGTTGATGTCTCTGTCACTGACTTTGGGCTTTTTCTTCGGTCTTTGTCTACAGGTGGGGCAAGTAAAGGGCTTGCAGGCCTGCAGGGTACAGCCAAACAGAAGGATTATAGCTAACGTGCTTTGAATTATTTAGCACCTTGTATTAGTTTGCTAGGGCTGCCATTCAAAGTACTAAGTCTGGGTGGCTTAAACGACAGAAATTTATTTTTTCAGAGTTCTGGTGGCTGGAAGTCTGAAATCAAGATGTTGGAAGACGTGGTTTCTTTTGAAGCTTTTTTACCTTGGCTTTTTTTTTTTCCCAAGATTTTTTTAAAATTAATTAATTATTTTTATTTTTGGCTATGTTGGGTCTTCGTTGCTGTGTGCAGGCTTTCTCTAGTTGCCGCAAACGGGGGCCACTCTTCAATGCAGTGCATGGGCTTCTCGTGGTGGCTTCTCGTTGCAGAACACAGACGGCTCTAGGTGCGCGGGCTTCAGTAGTCGTGGCACGCAGGCTCAGTAGTCGGGGCTCGCTGGCTCTGGAGTGCAGGCTCAGTAGTTGTGGTGCACAGGCTTAGTTGCTCTGCAGCATGTGGGATGCTCCCAGACCAGGGATCGAACCCATATCCCCTGCATTAGCAGGCGGATTCTTAACCACTGTGCCACCAGGGAAGTCCTTACCTTGGCTTGCTGATGACCGTCTTCCTCAGGTATCTTCACATGGTCCACTGCCTGGGTGTGTCTGTGCCCTAATCTCTTCTTATAAGGATACCAGTCATACAGTACTGGATTAGGGCTCACATGGTCTCATTTTACCTTAATTACCTCTTTAAATGCCCAATCTTGAAATACAGTCACATTTTGGGATACTCAGGATTAGGACTTTAACATACAAATTTGGGGGACACAATTCAGCTAACAACACATGTTAATTATTAAAAGAATCTAGTAGCCCTGTGCCTGGTACACAGTGAATCCTCAATATAGGTTTTATTAAATACCAGTGTCAAAAATGATTTGATTCCCTCTATGATGGCAGGGAGAAACTTTCTCTCACTGACATAAGGTCTTGCACCAAGACATATGCATTTGGACTTAAATAAATGCATCAACACATCAGGATGGAAACAAAGCAAGAGTCCAGCTGGTGGGCCCCAGACTTTCACAAGCACACCTGCTCCTGGCTTTGCCACACACACCCCCATCAGCCAGGACCTCTCCTGCATCATGGAAAACTTGCTGCAGCTCCCTGACAGACACAGAGCCTCAGACTTCTTATAAGGCCAGGCCTGGGCCCATGGAAGTTTCGTGGAGCCTGCAGGGCAGCTCTCTGCCCAGCAGAGGATTCGGGCTTTCTGGGGACCCAGGCCCAGGCCAAAAGTGGTGAGCGTCCCACAAGTCACAGAAGAAAGGGGCCATGCTGCGGCCAGGGTGGCACAGGACCCACCCCCATGGCCCTTGGGATGCATGCCAGGGCCTTATGGATACTGTTTTCTATAGAACTCCTGCCTATTTTTATTTAACCGTCATTAAAGAGCACCTATGCTCTGTGGGGAAAAAAAAAAAAAAAAAGGATAAATTTTCTTTCTTCCTACTATATTCTCTATTTAAAGGGATCTAAAGGAGTTTTAGGATAAGAAGAGTTTTTAATATTAGACCTCCTTTCCACCTGGCCTCAGATGTCTGCCATAGACCCAGACCTGGGAAAGGTCAAATATGACTGGACCCAAAAAAAGATACTTACCATTGCCTGTATTCCACCTCCTCATCCCACCAACACTTACTCAACAACAAAATGATTAAACTATTTTTTTAAATTCCAATGAAGATTTACATAATTCTATTTGTTAATAATTTTTGATATGGATTTTTAATTCAAATAATATCTATAATATACAAAGCAACTAGACAGATATTACCATCTAAAGGAAATTCTCATAAATCCCATTACTATTAAAAAAAACACTTCATGGTAATGTTTCATGAATTCAATTTTTTAACTTAATAACTAGCATCTGAAGTGCTTACAATGTGACAGATACTATGCTTATGTACATTATCTCATCCTTATATAACCCTGTGAAGGCTTACAGAAATTACTTTTTAAATCAGAGGAAAAAAATCGATGATGTAGTCTTTTTAAAGACCTTTATTAAGATGTTTCTCACAAATTAGGGAAAAGCTTTTTTACCTGTAAGAGAAAAATCCTTATTTTACAACACAACTGAAAAAACACCAATGAGAATTTGGCAATATAACTGTGATAAACTCCAGAGCTCCTGGTTTCCATTTCTTTCAACTACATTCTAAAGTAGTACTCAAAGCTTTCAGAAAGAATACCAAACCTAGTCACTCCTAAAATGATACATAATAGCATTAAGATTGCTCCTTTAACTCCTCCTGTGTTCATACATGTACAGTAATATAGCTCAAACATAAATCTTACCTTTCATATAAACAGAGGTTACGATTAAATATTATATATGGTATTCTTTTGGAAACAAGATTACTAGTACCAAAGAAAGCAGAGTAGAACAAAAATGTTACTAATTAAAGAACCAATAATTCCTTTTTTACTTCAGATAGCTTCAAATGTTCAAACAGTATTTTAAATACTTTTATATGTAGGCAACATATAGCCTATTTTTCTTTTATGAGAGAAATGTACGAACAGTACCCTTAATTATACCCCTGCAAATAGGGCATTTTCTTAGAGAAGGGGCACATTCCTGGCATACTACCAGATGACCACAAGGAATGAATACAATAGAAACTTCTTTGTCCATACACACTTTACAAGTTCTTTCTTCTTGCAACCTTCTCAATTGTTCTTCCAGTGACAGACCTAGTAACAACAGAAATTTCCATTAAAAAAAATGAAAGGGTAATATTTCATATTGGTCCTAAGTCTTAATTTTGTTTTACCTGAAACATCTTCTGTTGGAATATACTTCATATTCTTTTCCACTGAAGAAAGAAAAACATAACAAAGATATCACTCTAATAACTCATTAAAAATATTTTTTTAATAAAAAAATGAAATTTTGTCATGTGCAACAACATGGATGGACCTGGAGTGTATTGTGCTTAGTGAAATAAGACAGAGAAAGACATATACTCTATTTTATCACTTGTATGTGGAATCTAAAAAATAAAACTAGTGAATATAACAAATAAGATAAAGACAAAGATATAAGGAACAAACTAGTGGTTACCAGTGGGGAGAGGGAAGTTGAGGGGAAGATAAGGATAGGGAGACTAAGGGGTTCTAACTACTATGTATAAAATAAACAAGCTACAAGGATTTATGGTACAGCACAGGGAATATAGCCAATATTTTATAATGACTATAAACAGAGTATAATCTACAAAAATTTTGAATCACTGTGCTGTACAACTGGAACTTATATAATATTGTAAATCAACTATATCTCAATTAAAAAAAATTTTTTTAAGGCATCACTCTACCAAATACAAGACTGCTTCATCTACTACCTATTATTTTTCACCTACTATATCCTGAACAACACAGATTCTAGCTATTTATCATCAGAAATTATTTAGCCATGCTACTTGGGTAATAAAAGACTTCACTTTTTAGAACAAGTTAAATGTATAGTTTGCTAATTGGATTCGTTGTGTTTGTCAAACACAAAGATGAACATAATCCCAAGAATTTCTAAAATAACTTTACCAACAAACTCACCAAATAAGTTCTTATATAATGTAGAGTCAATTTCTTGAAGACAGTTCTTGAAGATGTTGGCAGCACCATTTCCTTTAACTAAAATGGTATCAATCAGTTCTCTTGCTTGCAAAGGTATCTGTGTTTTTTGTTTAATAATATCATGTTCCTGTTTATTAATTACATTGGCCTTTAAAAGATTATCCAGGATAGGAAGCACACATGTCAACTGTTGAAAGAGAGCCATTCTATTCCTCCGAATCAAGGACAAATCATCTTCATGTTAGAAAAAAGAAAGAAAAATCCATTAGATTATAAACTGCTCCAACTACACTCATATACTAACAACCAACCCTATGAACAATTCAGACACTAAATAAATAGGAGCTGGAAAAAGAAGGACAAAATTACTCCTCTGCAGTTTAATGTCTGTCACTTGGAAAACTTTCAGAAGATTTAGCTAAGGCATATTATATATAAGTACACACATGGTCTCTGTTTTTTTAACTTATTAAAGTCTATATATTTACCTGTCTTAGAACCCTGCTTTATCCTGCTGAGACTAAGCAGAGAATTTTAGAGGGCAGTATAAATTTGCAACCTCTGTACTTTGCCCCCATGGAATTACTACTGACTTCTTTTTGCATTATATCACTTCACTTTTATGAGCATTTTCATATGAATTGTCTCCTTTGATAAAAAGATCCTATCAATTAAACAAGGCAGGTATGACTGCTTCTCATTTTCAGATAGGGAGAGACAGACTCACAATATCATTAACTGTGACCTATCCAAGGTCACAGAAAGAATCAGTTATAGAATCAGGTCTCCTAGATTAGTGTCTTCAACTCCATGTTTAAGAAGCAGTAAGCAGTGTTGAAGACTTTGAGCTGTAGAGTTAGGACAGACCTAGAGCTCCACACTGGCTTAGCCACTTACTAGCTATGTGCCCTAACCTCCATACACCTCAGTTTCCTCATCTGTAAAATGCAGATAATAATAGTACCTTTCTCAAAGAGTTGTAAGGATTAAATGAGATACATGTGAAGTACTTATCACAATATCTGGCACATAATTAGCTACCAATATTGTCTTATAAAGGTCTAGGTTTGGGCTTCCCTGGTGGCGCAGTGGTTGAGAGTCCGCCTGCTGATGCAGGGGACACGGGTTTGTGCCCTGTTCCGGGAAGATCCCACATGTCGTGAAGCGGCTAGGCCCGTGAGCCATGGCCGCTGAGATTGCGTGTCCAGAGCCTGTGCACTGCAGCGGGAGAGGCCACAGCAGGGAGAGGCCCGCGTACCGCAGAAAAAAATAAAATAAAAAATAATAAAGGTCTAGGTTTATAGCAATTAAAAAAGACTCCGTATGAATCAAGCCTAATCTTTTTTAAAAAGCACGAAATCCATTGTTAAATTTCCTACATTTATGGAGTATGGGCATAAATTCCTACAGTATTTTTCAAAAAGTTCCTCTTCTGTTGATCATAATATTTAATTGCCTGCTTTCAACCTTAAAAAAAAAAAGTACATTTCCATATTTACAAGTTTAATGAGAAATAAAAAAGAAGTCTATTGTAAAGTTCCGGGAAAAAGAAAGACCATTTCCTTCACCTTTTACTTCTTTCTAGAAGTCAAACGCTCTATTCATCTCAAAATTATGGAATTCCCTTCTCTGACCACAACTTATATCCTTCTACCTTACTAATTCACCTCACTACTAACATCTGTTCTTCAATCTCCATGTCATTCCCAACTACTAACACAAGAGTTGTCTCCTGGCTTTGCTTACTTCCCATTCTAGTCTAGATGTAGTCAGGTGTCTCAATGATCTTCTCTTATTAGTAACCTAAATTCTTCCTCCCTATTCCTTTTCTGACTTGTTTGCTTATTAAGAAACAATTTCAAATCCATAATTCAAGGGACTTCGCTGGCAGTCCAGTGGTTAAGATTCTGCACTTCCACTGCAGGGGGTGTGGTTCGATCCCTGGTCAGGAAACTAAGATCCCACATGCCACTTGGCCAAAAACAAAACAAACAACAAAAAATCCATAATTTAAGACTATTCGTTGAACCTTACAAAGAATAAGAAAGTCACAAAACTATGGTGACCAGTTTTATTACAGTGATTTCATTTAACCTGTGTTTTATTACTGGTTAACAATCTTAAAATCTTTTCACTTTCCTCAGGCCCTTTCTTTCACAAAGCCCTTCCCATTTCCCAAATAAATCTACTTAAAATTTTTTTTTGATGTTCTAGGCACTGTGCTAAACTGTTTTACTTGTAACATCTCATTTGATTCCTATAGCTGCTCCATGCAATTGGTACTGTTATCATCCCCATTTTACAGATGAGAAAAACTGAGGTCTGGTTAAGTTAATTGCCAACCTGGTAACTGACAGAGCCAGGGTTTAAACACAAACCTGTCTCAACTACAAATCAGACTTCAAACACTGTGTAACATGGCCAAACAATGAGGTTCTCAAACTATTCCTAACATTACTTAAAAGCTTAAACTGAGAAAGTGTCTTCCAACCCAAATGCCCCAATTTACACTATATATGCAACCTTCACCTCTGCTGGTCCTTTAACCCTATCTTCTGCATACTAGTTTCCACAGCTAGTCTATAAGCTCCTTGAAAGCAAGCACCATGAATAGCAAGCACATTATTTGGCACAGGTGCTCATCCTCAATTAACATTTATTAAAGGAATGATTACTCAAAAGACTTGTTTTGGGAGTCTGAGGCTTAACATAAAACTGGATGAATACCAAAATCAGTTCTCTACTATCTTTGGACTGGGCAGGTGCTTCTCATCAAAGCCTAGGATTTCATCATGGGTTCTATTTTTTGCATAAGGATCACTAAGCAAGGATTAGACAGTCAAACACCATGTTAAGAATATGATTTGAAGGAACTTAAAAAAAAAAAAAAAAGTAGAAACAAGACAGGCACCCAACTATAAAATCTTGCTTTTTCAAAATAGTTTAAATTTGTTAATGTATGAGGAAGAAATGCAATATAGCTCAAGAAAGGAATTATGCTAAAATCCTCTGATTAGCATAAATCAGCAATCTTCTTGGAAAATAAGCATTCAAAAAAACAAAAACAAAAACAACTGTAGTCGGTGCTTCTCGACTAGGGTGATACATTACCCACAGTGAAGGGGATGTGAGGCTGGAAATGACTGGTGGCTGTCACTAGCAGTTAGTGGACAGACGGGGATGCTCACTGTCCTGCAACATGTGAGACAGTCCTATGAGCCCTCAATGGAAGTAACGCAGGTGACTAACATTCCCAAATACCTGATGCTGTTTCTTCAGTTTGTCTTTCCTTCTCTTCTTCTCTTTTTTCATCTTCAGCATTAAGAAGTGCTGACACAATATCATTAACTGTTCTGTAATTCTCTCCAGTTGTTAGGATTTTACTCTGAATTGTCTGCTTTACCAGGCTTCTACTAAAGCCCATTTCCAAGGCAGCTTTAACCACAGGTGTATTCATGATGACTGCATCATCTGAAGAACTTTCTCCAGGTCCAAAATGAACAACTAGTTTAAAAGACATGTATTTGTATAAATTCCATAAATATAAAAATACAGAGAATAATGACTATGATACAGTCTTTACTCTAGTACAGATTATATCCTGGTAAGGGAGATGAGCTATATACACCAACTACCTATAACTCCAACAAACGTTTGAACCTGATAAGCATCAAATGAGAGTGTAGTAATAGGCTGTACTTTTAAAAAATACCACTTCCCACATCCTAGATCTACTTAATTAGAGACTCTTCGGGATGGGGCATAGGAATATTCTAAATATTCCTCAAATGATTCTGATGTACAGTCAATTTTGGAAACTGAGATGCTACACAAATTTAGAAGTGAAAAATTATCTTAATTCAGCTAGAAAAGTGGGGGAAATCAACAAAAACTTCATGGAAAAGATGGCATTAGAGTTTGAACTTAAAGGATGGACAAGACCTAGAAAGGTGGATAGATGAGTGTGATCAGAGAAGCATTTTCTGAGAACAGGGTCAATGTTAGCCAATATGGCACTTCTGTGAAAATTACAAAATGACATAATTCTTCAAGACACTTTACTGCCACCTGCTGGAAAACTGTTTTATAATAAAAATAAATATACAATGTGCATGTGCTCCCTTGCTCAAACATATGTGGAAACCCTGTCTGAAGAGAGAACACGCCAGAACACCTGAAAGATAAGGAGTGAGCTATGGGAATATCTGAAAGAAGTCTTTCAGGCAAAGAGAACAGCAAGTATAAAAGCCTCAAGTCAAGAGAAAAGCTTGATATATTTAAGAAACAAAAAGGTGATCCAAAGTCAGAAATGAGGGTGATGCCTGGATGATGTAGAGCCTTTTGAGGAATTTATATTTTATTCTAAGTTTGCTACAATATTCTAGGAGGGTTTTAAGTAGGGTACTGATAAAACCTGATTTGTTTTTTCAAAAGATGATTCTGGCAGCTCTGTGATAAATTTTAATGAGGTAAAATGGAATCAGGGAGCCCTGTTAGGATTTTATGACAAAAAGTCATAAAATGACGTTATGGCACTCATGGCAGCTTAAATCAGGCTAATAGTGGTGGAGATGGAGAGAAGTGGTAAGATTTGGGACATATTATAAAGGCAGAGATGGAAGGACTTCTAACAGATTAAATATACCAAGTAAAAGGAGGAATCAGGGATGATGTCTAACTTAAGTCAACTTTTGACCTTAGGAAGTGAGTGCCATTAACTGAGTTGGGAAGACCAGAGAAAGAGCAAATTTGAAGGATGAAGGACAGGGAGAAAATGTTTGCTTTGGTTATATTAACTCTGAGACACCCAGTATAAACAAGTAGAGATTTAAACAGGTAGTTAAACAGTCGGCAGCTCAGGAAATGGAGAAATACATTTGGGTTGAATGTTGAGAGGTACTCCATCATTTAGAGGTTTGAAAAAGGAGTAACCACCAAAGGAAATTGTTCATGATCAACCAGGGAAATAGGGGAAAACCAAGAATGTGGTGTCCAGGGCTTCCCTGGTGGCACAGTGGTTGAGAGTCCGCCTGCCAATGCAAGAGATATGGGTTCGTGCCCTGGTCCGGGAAGATCCCACATGCCGCAGAGAGGCTGGGCCCGTGAGCCTGCGCGTCCGGAACCTGTGCTCCGCAACGGGAGAGGCCACAACAGCGAGAGGCCTGCGTACTGAAAAAAAACAAAACAAAACAAAAAAGAATGTGGTGTCCAGGAAGCCAAGTGAGGAACATACCTTAAGAAGGATGCAGGAAACTATGATAGCAAGATTGCCGGTTAAGTTGCCCCCAACTTGTACCCCACGCAACAACATTTTAGAATCCATCCAAGGACAAAAGTGCCTTTTGTGGGAGGCTTTGGGATTTAGGTATAAGATTATGAAACCCAAGTGTATTCCAAGACCAAGGAGAGCCATTTTGAGAAGACTGGCCTGTACCAGGCACCTGAATCCCTGACCATGGTCCCAGCTACAAACCCAGAAACAGCTCAGTATCCATCAAGACTGAAAGCAGAAGGTCTTCACCTGCCAAAACCAGTCAATAAAGACTGCAAGCAGCGTTTGCTCCCTCAAATGCACAGACACCAAGGCAAGGCTACATATAAATATCATACAAATCAGGCACATATGACACCATCACAAGAAACCAATAAAGATCCAGAACTGACCCCAAAGAAATGAAGATCTATGATTTGCCTGACAATGAACTCAATAGAGTCACCTTAAAAAAACTCAACAAAATTCAAGAGAACAAAGATAAACAACTAAATGAAATGAAGATAACAATGCATGAACAAAATCAGAAGTTTAATCAAGAAACAGAAACCACAAAAAAGAATCAAGCAGAAAACCTGGAGCTGAAGAATACCAGGACAGAACTGAAAAACATCAATAGAGAACTTCAACAACAGACTTGCTAATGCAGAAGAAAGAATCAGAGAACTCAAATGGAGATCATTTGAAATTAGCCAGTTATAGGAACAAAAGGAAAAGAGAATGAAAGAGTGAAGGAAGCCTACATGAATTATAGGACACAACCAAATGAATAAACAGTCAAATCATGGGAATCCCAGAAGACAGAAAAAAGGGAAGAAAGCTTAAAGAAATAATAGCTGAAAACTTTAGCTCCTAAATCTTGGGAGAGATATGGATATCCACAAACAGTAAGCTCAAGGAACCTCAAGTAAGATCAGCCCAAAGATTACTCCAAGACACATTATAGTCAAAATATTAAAAGACAGAGAAACCATTTTGAAAGCAGCAAGAAAAAAATGACTCCTCATATACAAAGGAACCCCCTAAGGCTATCAGCACATTTCTCTGCAGAAACCTTGAAGGCCAGGAGAGAATGACTTAATATATCAAAGTGCTAAAAGAAAAAAAAAATGCCAACCAAGAACACTGGCAAAACTGTCCTTCAGAAATGAAGGAGAGATAAAAACATTCCAGACAAGCAGAAGTTGAGGGAGTTCATCAACACTAAACCTGCCTTAGAAGAAATACTAAAGTGATTTCAAGTTAAAATGAAGAGATGCTAAGTAACAACATGAAATAAAACTTACTGGTAAAGGTAAATATGTAGTCAAATTCATAACACCCTATACTGTATCTCTAGCATAAGTTAAAAAACAACAATATATTTTGCACAGCAAAAGAAACCATAAACAAAATGAAAAGACAACTCACAGAATGGGAGAAAATATTTGCAAATGATGCGACCGACAAGAGCTTACTTCCCAAAATATACAAACAGCACATGCAGCTCTATGTCAAAAAAAAACAACTCAATCAAAAAATGTGCAGAAGATCTAAATAGACATTTCTCCAAAGAAGACATACAGATGGCCAAAAAGCACATAAAAAGATGCTCATCATCACTAATTATCAGAGAAATGTAAATCAAAACTACAGTGAGGTATCACCTCACACCAGTCAGAATGGCCATTATCAAAGTCTACAAACAATAAACACTGGAGAGGGTGTAGAGAAGAGGGAACCCTCCTATGCTGTTGGTGGGAAATGTACATTGGTATAACCACTATGGAGAATAGTATGGAAGTTTCTTAAAAAACTAAAAAACAGAACTACCATAAGATCCAGTAATCCCACTCCTGGGCATATATCTGGAGAAAAGCATAATTTGGAAAGAAACATGCACCCCAATGTTCACTGCAGCACTGTTTACAATAGCCAAGACATGGAAGCAACCCAAACATCCACTGATAGAGGAATGGATAAAGAAAATGTGGTACATATATACAATGAAATATTAGCCATAAAAAAGAACGAAATAATGCCATTTGCAGCAACATAGATAGACCTAGAGATTATCATACTAAGAGAAGTCAGAGAAAAACAAATATCATATGGTATCACTCATATATGGAATCTAATTTTTTAAAAACTGATTTAATGAACTTATTTACAAAACGCAACAGACTCACAGATTTCAGAAACAAACTTATGGTTACCAAAAGGGAAATGTGGGGGGAAGGGATAAATTAGGAGCTTGGGATTAACATACACACATAACTATATATAAAATAGATTACCAAAAAGGACTTACAGAGGAAACTCTACTCAATATTCTACAATAACCTATATGGGAAAAGAATCTGAAAAAGAACGAATATATGTATATGTATAACTGAATCACTATGCTGTACACCTGAAACTAACACAACATTGTAAACCAACTATACTGCAATAAAAATTAAAAGAAAAAAGAAATATTTATAGAAAAAAACATAAAAATAAAAAACACAAAACAATAATATTATTAACTATAACTATATTAACTTGTTACTGGATGCAGAATATAAAATGTATGACATCAATAGTGTAAAACATGGGGTGAGAAGAAGTAAAACTGTAGAGTTTTTGTAAATGAAGGTAAGTTGTTATCAGCTTAAAATAGACTATTGTATCTAAGATATTTTACATAAGCTTCATGGTAAACACAAAGAAAAATCCTATAGTACATACAGAAAATACAACAGAGAAATTAAAGCACACTACTACAGAAAATAAATCAGAAAGGAAGAGAGCAAAAGAGGAAGAAATGAACGAAGGAACTAAAAAAAGTCAGAAAACAATTAATAAAATCATAATAAAAAGTCCTTATATATCAATAATTACAATACCAATAATTATTTTAAATGTAAATGTACTAAATTCTCCAATCAAAAGACACAGAATGGCTGAATGGATTAAAAAAAACCCACTAGATCCAACAGTATGCTGCCTATAAAAGAATCATTTTAGCTTTAAGGACACAGAAAAATTGAAAATGAAAAGATATAAAAGGTGTTCTATGCAAATGGTAATCAAAAGT
Organism: Tursiops truncatus; assembly: GCF_011762595.2. Taxonomy (NCBI): domain Eukaryota; kingdom Metazoa; phylum Chordata; class Mammalia; order Artiodactyla; family Delphinidae; genus Tursiops; species Tursiops truncatus. The sequence continues at coordinate 31,074,049 of NC_047041.1, forward strand.
AATGAGGAATGGTTATACTTACATAAAATAAAATAGACTTTCAGTCAAAATCAGTGACAAGAGACAAAGATCACTGTATGTAGTGATGAAGGGGTCAACTCATTAAAAGTACACAAAAGTACACAAAACAATTGTAAATTTATATGCAATAAACATTGAAGCATCTAAACATTTAAAGCAAATATTAACATAACTAAAGGAAGAAATAGAGAGCAATACAATAATAGTAGGGGACTTCAATATCCCACTTTCAAGACTGGCTAGATCATCCAGACAGAAAGTTAATAAGGAAAAAGGAGACCTGAATAACACTATACACTAAATGCCAGATGTGGCTAAAATTAAATTATAACCAGAAGACATATTTCCTATCCTTGCACTAAACTACTACATACCTGGCAAATACCTAATATCTAGCCCAATTTTCAAACCATGTGAACTGGGTCTTTCCAAACATGCTAGCTTATACAAACATTTCCTCTTTGGAGGGCTTATTATTTGCTCTTCTCATTTGGTATTCCCTGAAGTTGTTTTTCTTTTGCACTTGTCTTGTCTCTCCAGTGAGAATGTCAGCACTTTAAGAACAAAAACTAGAATACTTCCAAGAATCCTCTAAAAATGTCATGAATCTTAGTAGATACATAATATTTATTAACTTTCTAGCACTTTTTTCTATGACCTCAGAAGTCCTTTATTTACATACTTTCATTCTTAATATTCTGACAAAAAAATCCTATCCTATATTTGGAATATTTTCATACATACTTGGTGGATCAGCATTTTCATCTCCAGGAGTATCTGAAGTTGACAATAGCTATGAAACAGTAGAAAAAAATAATAGATAAAATCAGAAATCTCAAACAACCTGAACATAGCAACATTAAGTTTATCTTAATTACTGTATACACGCTTTTGAAAACATACTTCAATTTGCTGTTTTACTTTAATCATCATAAAACATTTCCTTATACATCACCCAATTCCAAATTAGAATTCAAGTATTTCTCTAGTTTCAAGAAAACAGGAAAAAGTATTAATGGTTTCTCATCCCACTTAGAAAGTCATATTTCAGCTGAATCACACTCAGAGACTCCAAACTGCTAACAAGTTATTTTGTTTTTCTCAAAAATACGGAGGAGACACTAAAGCTCTTCTCCAACCCCACCACAAATTTGTACAGTGGCAGGTTGAGTGATTTTTCAAAAAAAAGGAAAAAAGAGTCATTTTTTAAAAGCCCCTGAACAAACATGTCCATTAAGATGGACACAAAACATGTAACTATAATTGAGAAAACAGATGTAATTGTCACTTCTAATCATATTTGTAATTATTATCTAGGAGAACTCAATGTTGCCAATTATAAAAACATATTTACCTGTTCAAGAAGATGAGGATACCTAGCTTGAATCTCATCAACAAACTCCCGCCCTTTCATGCGTATCAAGAACTCACACCTAAAACGTAAAAGGAAAAATTTTTAAGTTCTTTTATAACAAAAATATAATCTGATTACTCTAGAAAAGTGGCTTTCAAATTATTTGATTGTATCCCAAAGTACAAACATTTTACATCACAACCTAGTACATATACACATCTAACAGGAACAAAACTCTCATACAATATTACAAATTCTTACTATGCATTGATGCATTGTGGTATTTTGTTTGATTGCATTAATACAATCACAACAATAAAAAGGTCTGGATCTCAAAGGAGCACAAGCTAAGGCTTGAAAAATACTGTTCTAGATAATTTACTTTGGGGACTTAACATAGCAGAAACTTTAATTTGCTATTCCTAAAATGTGATCTTTCACAAAATATCTGCTAATCTATCTCCATTGTCCACTCTACCATTATACTTAACACAAACCCTCTCTCTAAAAAATAGAGAATCAAGTATTTTCATCTATACATGTGACAGTGTTTCCCAAATACTTGCTTTCAAACTACTAGAATTTCTCAATGGTGTTCCAGGAAGTTCATATAACATGTTTCTGTTTCTTCCCTTTTGTTTTTTCAACAAACGGTGCTAGACAACTTGATAAAATATGCAAAAAACAAGCCTTGATTTATGTCCATAGTATACACAAAAACAAACTAAAAATGAATCATATGCCTAAATACAAAACCTGTCAATTTAACTTCTAGAAGAAAACACAGGAGAAAATCTTTTCTTTTTCCTCTAATTTTTATTTTATTTATTTATTTTTGGCTGTGTTGGGTCTTCGTTGCTGCATGCGGGCTTTCTCTAGTTGCGGCAAGCCGGAGCTACTCTTCGTTGCGGTGCACGAGCTTCTCACTGCAGTGGCTTCTCTTGTTGCGGAGCACGGGCTCTAGGCACAGGACTTCAGTAGTTGCGGCTCACGGGCTCTAGAGCACAGGCTCAGTAGTTGTGGCACACAGGCGTAGCTGCTCATGCATGTGGGATCTTCCTGGACCAGGGATTGAACCTGTGTCGCCTGCACTGGCAGGCAGATTCTTATCCACTGCACCACCAGGGAAACCCTAGGAGAAAATCTTTCTGTCCTTAGGTTAGGTAAAGATTTTTTAGCTAAGAGACCAACAGCACAATCCATAAAAGATAAAATTGATAAACTGACATCTTCAAAATTAAAAACTTCTGCTCATCAAATACACTAATAAGAAAAGGAAAGACAAGCCACAGACTGAAACGCTGCAAAAGACATCTGATATAGGACTTGTATCCAGAATATATTGAAAAGTCTCGGAACTTAGTAATGAAAAAAAAAAGAAATTTAAAAGAGACACTTCATCAAAGAAAATACAGTTCCAAGGATGAAGAACCCACAGATACAGAGGGCTGACTGTACTATGTCATATGAGGGACTTGAGCATCCATGAATTTTGGTTTCTTGAGGGGAATCCCTGGGAGTGTCCTGGAACCAATCCCCCACTGATACTGAGGGACAACTGTATATAGATGGCAAATAAGAAGCTCACCATCATTAATCATTAAGGAAATGCTAATTAAAATCACAGTGAAATACCACTACACATCAATTAGAATGGTTAAAATCAAAAAGACTGACAATACCGTGTGTCATTAAGAATCTGGAATTCTTAGAGGTATCATACATTCCTGGTGGGAATTTAAAATGGTACAGCCACTTCAGAAAACGATTTGGCAGTTCCTTCTAAAGTTACAATAGAAAACAAAACTTGCCATCCAACCCACTAATCCCACTCCTAAGTACAACATTTACCTAAGCAAAACAAAAACATATGTTCACAAAGGTTTACTAATGTTTAGAGTGCCTTTATTCATTATTGCCCCAAATGTCCTTCAACTGGTAAATGGTTAGATTTAGTAGAGATCATGTAAGCATGCTCAAGACTCAAGTTCATCATGCAGAGAATACAGCTTTTCATTGTTCATGATCTTAATATAGTTCTAAAGTATTTTTATCCTGGGACTGACTAACTTATATTCATAACGACTAAAGACAGGAAGTATAATGAACATTGGCTGCCCCGTATTTCCCCCTTCTCCAATAAATTCTATGAGGACAGAGATTTTTGTCTGTCTTATTCACTGATATATTCCCAGCATCTAAAATAGTGATCAGGGGGATATAGGGAAATAGGTGAAAGGGATTAACAGGTACAAACCTGAGTTATAAAATAAATAAGCCATGGGGATGTAATATACAGCATAAAGAATATGGTCATAATATTGCAATAACTCTGTATGGGGACACATGGTTACTAGGCTTATCATGGTAACAATTTCATAATGTATGCAAATATCAAATCACCATGTAGTACACCTCAAACTAATATAATATTGTGTCACATATTTCAATTTAAAAAAAAGATATTAGAAAGGAAAAAAAGATCCTCATGATGATGTCTGATTTCCCATCATTACTTTCAACTACTTATTCCTAGGACTCTTGCCTTCAGACAATGCTGTTACTGTCATGAATTATCATGCTCAATCGAAATGAAACCCAGTATTCTTCCTGGTCTGCTGCAAAATCTGCATTTGTCTGCCTATTCATTTCACTTTCAACCTCATATGCAATGGTACCACAATTTTTGCCTTTCACTTTAATTTGGTTCTTCTTTCTTTTGCTTTGGCTTGGTTTTTTATTTGATTCCACACTGTTGTGTAAATACCAATACTGATGAAAAACAGAAATTCCTTTGTATATAGAAATGTAAACCCTATTACCTCTTCTTCCAAATGATTATTACTAAAAATGTTAAGAGGGAAAAAATAAAACAGTATCCAGTAGGCATATAAATATTTAATTAATGAATAAATTGTGTTAAAATACAGTGATAATGATTATCCACTTTGGTTTTTCATTTTCTGAGATTAAAGATTATCCACAATTGAAATCTGTTGCTTACAAAAAGCACCACTGGCCTTTTCCCTTACTTAACCATCTAAAACAAAACACAAATTACAGAAGTAAACTAAGATTTTGTTTGGTTTTGTTTTATAAAGGACAAAATGTAGCAACTGAAACACTGGAATTGGAAAGCTGTTTCTGTCTTTTTAATACAGTATTAAATTTCAAATTATATGTACATACTCTCATAGAGCCAAGCACAATCAAATCACTTAAAATTCTGACAATCAGGAATTCTCTGGTGGACCAGTGGTTAGGACTCGGCCCTTCCACTGCTGTGGCCTGGGTTCCAACCCTGGCTGGGGAACTAAGATCCCGCAAGCCATGTGGTGGGGCCAAAAATATAAAAAGAATAGAAAATACAATTCTGACAATGGAACATGCTTTTTTCCTACAATAATAATTTAAAGTAAACAAAATATGTATCACTTTTGAGAATTAAAAAGTCACAATTTATCTTGATACATTATGAATATTAAAGAGGTTCAAGAGATTCCTCATTATTGTGAAAGGCACTCACCAGTCAAAACATTACCTACATGATGTGATTCCACTTTTATATAAAGTACCTAGCATGGTCGAATTCATAGAGACAGAAAGCAGAATGGTGGTTGCTAGGGGCTGCAGGGACGGAGGGATGAGGAATTAATGAAATGAGTACAAGATTCAGTCTGGGAAGATTTAAAAAAAGTCTGGAAATAGATGGTGGTAATGAATGAGGAATAATGTGAATGTACTTAATGTCATAGAACTGTATACTTAAAAATGGTTAAAATGGCAAATTTTATGTTAGGTACATTTTACAATTTTTTTAAAAGACCATATTATCTATTTCAACTCCCTCATTTTACAAATGAGGAAAGGATCAAAGGTGTCACATGACTTGTCCAAGTTCACATAGCTACTCAGTAACAAAGACAGAATTAATTTCTAATTCTATTTCCATCAACAGCACTGCCTCTAAATTCTTTCTAGGCTATAGTAAAAAATAGGACATAGTGGGAGAAACAGAGTGACTAAAGGGAGATATTTGACATATCTCCCTTGACAAGATAAAATTGTACAGAGAAAAAATAATTTACAATTATAATCAGACTTAATACTGATTGTACAATCAGCTTTTATTATATGCATTTTTGTATTTATCCTTTTCCTAGATCCATTTCATGTCCCTTATTTTCCTTTTTCCTTCTTATCTTTTTCTTACTTATCTCCTTTTCGTTCTATTTTACATATTTTTATAATACTTAAGTCTTCTTTAAAGCAAAATGGAAAACATAAATGAAACGTATGGCCATAACTGTGACTCATCAAGAATAAGTTAAATTATATCCTGAATACATGGCTTACAAAAGAAATCATACAACATTCTACAACATTTTGTACCAAAACAATTAACGTTACAATTTGGTGTTTTAAAAAGGCTAATTCCCTAATGGTATAAAGAAGCTTTGTTATATTGAAATGTAAACTTAATCATTCAAGTATGCCTACTCCTTTTAAGCACAGAATTTGTGTAGAAATACCTTTCAAAACAATTACCTTGGAAACCACTTGGCGTGTTCAACCCATGGGTCATCTCCAGATTCCCAACACCTTAAGCCACCATCACAACAAAAGCATTTGACATCATCATTGCGACCTAAAGAAAACACAATAATAAAACTGAATACATACGTGTCCTAATATATAAATCAAAATGAACTAGATAAAATGTATAGCTATACATTTTCTTACCCACATAATAGAAACCAGCACTTGCAAGCTGCTCAGGCTGAACTGGTACAGTTGAAGGCCAGTACATAAATGTTCTCAGTCGAGCTGCATGTGTCTGCATGCTCAAATTTGAAATGCTAAACCTCAGCGTTTCCAGAGAATTTTCCAAAAATGGACAGTTGGGGAAATGTCTCCGGTGTTCTGACACAGCATCATCCTTTGGTTCCCAGTTACTTAGAGTCCCACCACAGGCAAAGCAGGCTACTCTATCTCCAGGTCCTATATAATAAAAGCCAGCTCTTGCCAATTCTGATGGTGACAAAAAGGTTAATGGCCACATCTGGTAAGTAAGAAATCTCGCTTCTTCAGTACTCATGGCATAACTGTAGGGGTTAGTCCTCATTGGGGAAAAGTCTTCAACTGCTCTAGAATTAACAGGGTTTGGTGAAAGGTTGGAATAAGAACCACTGAACGAGCTACTATGTTCCAAAGTAGGTAATAATGAATGTGTAAAATTGTTTCTCACTGAAGAGGAAACATTTTTAGAGGTGGATTCCAGACTAGTAACAGAAACTAGATTCTGAATAAAGCTACAGCTAGGATACAGTTGTTTATGCTTTTCAATAGGATTGTCTCCTTGTTTCCAGTTATCCAGCATCAGGCCACAACAAAAGCATTTGACTTTGTCATTCACACCAGTGTAATAAAAACCAGCACGAGCAAGACTCCTTTCTGAGACAGGAACACCAACGGGGAAAGTTGAATATGTAGACATTCGGTAGAGTTCACATGAAAAGTCGTATTTCATTTTTTGTTTGTTGACGATTGTCCAATTTGACAAGATCGTGCTATCTTCCATCATACTCTTAATTTTTTGATACAAGGGATCTGGGAAAAGTCTTTGGGAGGTAGTTTTGTGCATGAGTCATTTTACTTTTTGACTGCTAAAACCCTTCACATGACAATTCTCTTCCCTTCACATTAGATTTTTTCCATAAAAAAGAATCAAATGATAGGCCCCTACTTATGGAAAATTCACTACACCTTCTTTACTGGATTTATACCTGAGTTGATACTCAGGTAGGATGAATATCTCTCCTAAATTACGAAGATACTATTTAATACTTTCTGGGATTATATTAACTCAAATGTTATTTGCTCGTTATTTGGCATAATACTGACCTAATAGCCTGAAAGAAGTTGACACACCTCCAAAACTATGCTAAGACTCCTTGACTTTTCAAGGAGGTTTATATTCCAAAAATTCTAAACAAGGATAGAATACCTAAATTATGCCTTTAATTTGCTTTCGGTTACAAGCTACAAAGCCGGGATATCAAGCCAATTAATGACTATGCTACAAGAGGAAAAAACTATATGCGGGCTTCTTTCCCTATGAGCACTTTAACATTTTTTTTTAATCTTCTTTTATTCTAGTAAACAAGAAGAATTAAAGTTTTCATATGGTCACATTATCTAAAGGCCAATTTCACAAAGTTTATCATCATAGTATTTACTTAAGAAGGTTAAACTAGCTTCAGCTAACAACTTTTGGAGATGTCAACACCTACAAGTGTTGTTGAACCTAAACCAGTTATACTGCGTACAGTGTCAAATGAAATGAATTTTGCTTAAAACTCACAAACTGCTAACTCTTCTTTGTTAAATATTGTCTGTATTTGTTTCCATTTCCTGCAGCATCATTATTATGTTGTCTTTCTTCCTAACTTTGCCTACCACTTTAGTATACTTGATCAAATGAAGGTATTTTCTCCATAAACTAGTTAACCATAAAATTTCCACAGCTGAAACTTCTTACAAAAATATTAAATAACTTGTCTTTCATTTAAGAATCATGCATCTATAATATCATTCATTTTGTAATTAAAGGTAAATCAATTTATCAAGATACAGCTTGTCCTTTCTAGTGTTATCACAAATGCCTAAGGTACTGTATTACCAACAAAATTACTGCTCATGCATAATAAACCAGTAATTAACTCTACTAGCCTTCTTTCTGAAAACCCTTCATATTTTAAAAGTATAATTCATACACAAAATTACACTCCACAGAATTCAAACTATATCCCTTTATAAAGTTTCTGAGTCTCCATAATAGGATTTATTACTGCAGGGGAAAAAATGAGGGGGAAAAAGTAGACTCTTCAGGGCTGTATATCTGAAAAGAAAAAACAAACGCTATTTTAGAAAACTATTTTCACGATGAATACAATTTATATTCTTTTCAATTTATTCAGTAAATTCTAAAAGTGATTTACACTTTAGATAATACAGCTTCATTCCAGCTATTTGTCAACAAAACTAATTAGAAAAGTTTTTAATCAAAATAAATGCAATATACTCCCCGTAGCACTAAGAATACTTTTTTTAATGCACAACTTTGAAGACAGATGGACACAGAAACATATTTTGGCCTTGGTCTCCTCCCCTCTTCTGGTGACAACTTTTAATAGTTTAAGGATAATATCTCTGGCAGTTTGCTACAGGCAAAGGGGGACTAGTGGTGAAAGAGACTGCACCCATCAGCAACAGTGCAGCAGTTATTTAGATGGCATAATAGACTGTAAAGTTATTTTTTAATGTCAAGTCTCTCCAGGACTAGGCAAACTGACCAGTGAGAGTAAATGCATCAGGAACCCACCCATAAAACCCTACAACTCTACAATGCCCTCACAATTCCAAAGCAACAACCACAGAAAACAACTTGAAAACAATATACAGTAATGGCTTGTGAAACACTGGCCTTGGGAATGTGACTACTTGCATGAATGCTTTCGTTACACCAGAACTTGGTGTCCTATCTTTACAGATTTTTATCTACAAGCACCGTACAGTGGATTTGCCCTCTTTAGGCAAACTGTGGCTTTGGGGGTTGAAGGCGGGAGACAAACTGCAAGGGAAAATAAGAGAAACTATGGAATTTACCTATTAATTTCCCGGAGCTATTTCTCACAATACACAATAGACCACTAAAGCGGCAGAGCGCGGTTGCAACTATCTGATACAGGGAATCTGCCGCCACACAACTGTCTCCGTTTGAACATACTAAACAAAGGAATACCGAGGGTTAAGTTTAAAACCCTGCAAAAACTTGACGAACATCTTGGTCAGAGTCCAAGGGCCGGAGAAGTGGGCGGCGGCCAGAGCAGACTTGCAAACAGGTCAATTGAAAAAAAATTATTTTCGGCAGCAAGTCTTGGACCTGGAGCTTCCGAATTAAACAGCCTCGGCGAGAGTGAAGAGAACAGAGAGCTCACTGCGACCCCCGGCCTCGGCTCCCGGCCCTGTCTTCCCTCACCCAACTGCAGCCTCAGGGAAGCGGGCCCCCGCGGCCCGAGCGCCCCTACCCGCCTCGCGCGGCCGGGGCCCGGAAGGAGCTTCACTCACCGCTGGGCCGGCGTAGCAAACGCGGGAACGGCGCGGCAGTCTGGATCCTCCACAGCCCCGAGAGCTGCTACGCCGACACAATAAGAAGCCAGACGGCTCGGCTCCGGTGCTCACAAAGCCCCCCGCCCGCGCAGGGCCCACGCCGACGCACAGTGACGACAGCGCGCCGGCCGGGATCGCGTCATGCCGCGCGAGGGCGCCGGGGCGTCTGCAGGCGAAGAGTGGCCCGAAGCGGGCGCTAGGCCGTACGCAGTCTGTTAGCCCGCGGGGGCGGCGGGGCCGGGCGTCCCCTCGGCGTTCCAACCTTTAATTTCGCCGCGTGAGCACTTTTGACGTTTCCTTCCCTCGCCGTTCCTGACATTCTCCTGAGGGGGACGTGGCGAAGCGTGAGCCGTAGATTTTGAATCGCGGGAAGCCTGCGGAAACGCCCCAGCGCGGGCGGTGAGCGTCTCCCCCGCGTCACCCGGTTGGGGTCTAGCCCCAGCCGGATTCCTCTAGTGGGGCCTCCCCTCGGCGTGGGTGACCGCGTCGTCCGGGGGCGGAGTCAACCCGGCGGCGTTTCGGCTTCGGTTAAGTGAACGGTTGTAACCGTTTTCCTCAGCAGCTTTGTGATGTCAATCTTAAACAGCTGGCCGTGAAAATGGAAAAAAGACGAGTGTTGGAAAGCAGAACAGCATCAGAGGATTAATTTTGAAGCTTTGATTTTATAGTCTTTTGGGGAGTATATCTATTTTATAATCAACCACTGTATCTTTTATTTTTAAACTTTTGTTTTTCTGTTCTGGAGGCGAATGCACTGACGAAAGTGTCCTAATTTCAGAAGCTCATCACTAGCAACGGTTCGGTGCTTCAGGCCAGGCTTCACTCCCCCTTTTTTTTTCCTGAATGTGACTAGGATGGAGTGTATACATTCATATACGTGTGTATATATAAATCATACGTGAACCACAGAGGAGCCCTGTATCAATGACATGTTTAACTAGTTAACTGATAGAAAAATTGTAAATACAAAATCTTGGTTTTCCTAGTCAGGGACCGTTTTTCTCCCCCCTCTCTAGCAGTGCGGTGAACACAGTAAATATTTGCTGCATTGCAGCGAGAGAATTTTTTAGTTTATGTTCCGTGAAGACACTCTTTGTCAATGAAATCAGATGTTTTCTTCTTTCAGGGGAACTCCAGGGGGCAAATATTTCAAAAACTTCCAAATAACAAGCCACTTAATTAGGCAGCCGGGGGAATTCCAAGACCCTGAACCGTTTCCCATTTCCTGTCCCTGTCATTTCTGCATGCCAATCAGTCACAGAATAGGGCTTCTGTTCCAGTGTTAATAGTAAAAAGAAAGTATTTGTAACAGTTTGTGATACAGAGAAAAGAAATGTCATGGCTCCCAATGACTAAAAACTTACAAATATGCACATGAGTTTTGATAGTAGTTCAGTATGTAGTTCAAGTTGCAATTTCTGGGAAAGTTACGGGACTTTCTTTTTATGTGTGGGAAAATATGTATTAGCAAGAATTGTTCGTTCTGGATTCAAGATTATTAAAGATTATTTCTCTTTTTCAGTTCTTGTCCTTACCAAAAAAGTATAGGGGAAAATTCATATTTCAAAAACTCGAAGTCCTTATATATTTTCCCCAAGAAACCACGTAATAACATTCAGGTATAATAAATACTACTTTATAACTTTTAATCCTATATAACCTTGTAGTTGAGTGTTAAATTTATTCAGTTACCCACTTATTCAGTTAATCTTTTTCATATTTCCAGTGTAGAACTGCTGGTGATTTTTAAAAATAAGTTGTGTTTTTCTGCTGAGGTTACTATACTAATATTTTTCACATTTATGTAGAAAAATATTTACAGGATCCAAGACAATTTGAGGAGGAATATAAGACTGAAGGGGCTTGTCCACTAGATAACAAGTTATATATAAAGTCATAGTAATTCAGATAGTATTAGCACAAGGATGGACAAATAAAGGAGCAAGATAAATAGCCCAGAAAAGATATGTATGTATATGTGAATTTGATATATGACATTGGTATTACATATCAGTGAGAAAAGGATTAACTGGTCAATAAGTAATACTGAATGAATGGTTATTCTAATGAAAAATAAAATTAGATAATCACCTAACTGTTAAAAAAAATTCCTGTTGGATAAAAACCCTAAAAGTGAACAGCTATGATTGTGAATCCAGGATTTTAAACATATTTTTTGAGTTATAATCCATTGCAGTTATTGTAGGCCATAGTAGACCAATGGGAGCTTATTCACGTTGACTCTTGAGTCCTTTTGACATGGCCATAGTAGTCTTTGATTGCTTTGTTGGCTGGCTTTGTACATTTCTTACCCAATACCTATAATTAGCCATTTATTCAAAGTGCTCTGGTTCCTTTAGTGGGAAATGATATATAAAGACCATAATCTGAATGTTTGTGGTACTAATTGTTATTGAGTTGTATTGTTTTTATAACCTGTTCTGTGGGCACAGTTGGGTAAATATGGCCTTTTGGTTTTTAATAAAAAGCATCATGAACTCTAACTTCCAATTCAAATTCAGGAATTCAAGGTTTTATTTAACCTCATTGATTGTACAGCTTCCTTCCTTCCTGCACACGGAAAAATCCTTATTCTCGCCTGTACTCCCTTCCTGCCCTGTAGGCAATGATTTAAACATTTTTTAATGTTTTTTTATTCTAAAAATAGAGTTTATGTACATTTATCCATATCTCCCTTTTTCTTAGATAACTGGTAGCATACTTTTTTCCACCTTTTTTTACTTACTAATAAATTATGGAGATCACTCAATACTAGTATATATAGAGAGAGATTCCTCATTTCTGCACAGTACTCCATTGTGTAGATGTAGCACAATATATTCAACTAGTCCCTGTTGATGAAAAAATCATTTGATCTAAGAAAGAAATGGAAATTTTACTTGAGCCAAATTTTTTTTAAATAAATTTATATACTTTATTTTTGGCTGCATTGGGTTTTAGTTGTTGCGTGCAGACTTTCTCTGGTTGTGGTGAGTTGTTGGGGGGGGTTCGTTGCGGTACATGGGCTTCTCATTGTGGTGGCTTCTCTTGTTGCGGAGCACGGACTCTGGGCATGCGGGCTTCAGCAGTTGTGGCACGTGGACACTAGAGCGCAGGCTCAGTAGTTGTGGCACACGGGCTTAGTTGCTCCGTGGCATGTGGGATCTTCCCGGACCAGGGCTTGAACCCATGTCCCCTGCATTGGAAGCTGGATTCTTAACCACTGTGCCACCAGGAAAGCCCACTTGTGCCAAATTGAGGGTTATAACCCAGGAACAGTCTCTCAGAAAGCTCCAAGAACTGTTCTGCCTTTTACAGGTGAAAGCACAGTTATATAAGTTTTTGAGACAGAGGGCTGTATGTTAAATGATGTATTATTGACAGTTAATATAATCTAGCATGTAGTGGGTCATGGGTCATTGTGGCCCCATACAAGATTAAGAAGGAATGTTATCTTGTAAGGAGTTGGCTTGTTGGGGCTAGGAGAATGTTGCTCTTTATTGTTGAGCAGGTATTCCTGCCAATGGAGAGGTTTGGTTGATGCATAATGCAGATACACAATGCACAGTAGAGGTGGGAAGAGGGGACCAAAGAGCAGAGAAAATTTTTTTATGTTTAAATTTTTCTTGTCTTGCCATAAAATATAATTTTATTTCATATACCATAATGTATTCAACTACTTCCCTATTGATGGACATCTGGGTGGTTTCCAATCTTTTGCTATTACAAATAATGCTGTAATGAATAGTTATGGATATCTTGTTTTAGGATATGTTCCAGAAGTTGGATTCTTAGGTCAAATAGCAAATTCATACATAATTTTGCTAAGTATGATCAAATACCCCTCCCCCTCCATGGAACTGTTGGCATTTTGCAACCCAGCCAGCAATGTATGTAAATTCCTTTTTTCTACACAGCTTCATCAGGGGAGTATGTTGTCAAACTTTTGGATTTTTTTTTTTTTTTTTTTTACGGTACGCGGGCCTCTCACTGTTGTGGCCTCTTCCGTTGCGGAGCACAGGCTCCGGACGCGCAGACCCAGCGGCCATGGCTCACAGGCCCAGCCGCTCCGCGGCACGTGGGATCCTCCCGGACCGGGGCACGAACCCGCGTCCCCTGCATCGGCAGGCGGACTCTCAACCACTGCGCCACCAGGGAAGCCCAAACTTTTGGATTTTTGCCAGTCTGTTAAATAGAATCTCAGTGTGGTTTTAATTTCATTGCTGTGTTATGAATAAGATCGATAATCTTTTTAGTGTATCAATTGCATATGTAATGGTTTATTTTTTTTAAAGTATAAAGGAATGTTAGAATTGATTATGTGGTATTATTAAAGAAAAATTATTCTGACGCTTGTTAAAACATTAACAAGTAAGGAACTACAAGTAAGGAAGACTTTATTCAAGACTACTGCAATAAGAGCATTGCAATGGGGGAGAGAGATCAGGCTCAACTCTGAATACAGCAAAGATAGCTGAGGATTTGTAGCCAAACAATGGAATGAAGGGGTCAGTGGAAGAAAAATTACTTAGTGGAGACATCAAGGGCAGATGGATTCTTGCTGAAGATTGGCCAAGGGCTTATACATCAAAACTGGAAGATAAAGAATTTAGTCAGATATCAAGGGTGGGAGCATTCTCACTAACCTGACTTAGCAGGATTCTTGCTAAGACTGGGCTAGACAGGCCAAAGATGGGGTGGGGGGTGACAAATGGAGACGGCACTGACTTAAATCTACATAACAAACTTTACCCTGGTTTACCATGCTTTTCCTGGTAATTTACACATAACTGGCTTCCTCACACCCTTCTTTCTCTCTTTTGTCTTGAGCTGAAAATGGTATTTAAGCCTGTGGCTTAGTCCACCTCAGGGAGTTACTCATTTTTCCCTGGGTATCTCCCATGTATACATGAGGTATATATGTGAAACTTCTGTTGGTTTTTCTTGTTAATCAGTCTTTTACTACAGGGGTGTCAGCCAAGAACTCAGAAAGGTAGAGGGAAAATTATTTTTTTCTCCCCTACATTAGTATATACCGTAGGGAAGGAAAAGTCTCTTCCTATGTCCATCTTAGGTTCTCCAGCTGGGGTCCTGTAAACTAGACTAGCCAAAAATATATTAGCAAGAGGAAAACAAGCTAATTAACATGTGCATTGCACATGTAACAATAAGAACCCTCAGTGATGAGAAACCTTAAAGAGAGGGTTAGAACTTGGGTTTTAATACCAACAAAGGAAAAGAGGTTTGGAGCTTCTGGGTGAGAGAGGCAAGTTATAGGAAGGTCACCAAGAAAAGCATGGTAAACAAGAGCTGTTTAGTGAGGTTTGTTATGCAGATTTGCGTCCTTGCCTTCTCCTTTGATAAGAGTTTTAAGAATACTTCTCTTTCAGATACTGAAGAGGGAGACACCTCTACAAATGGAAATTTACTTTAGAGCTTTTCATGATAGATCTCAATACCCTTTAGCTCAAAATAATCCATTTGCCAAAAGTACATTTTGGGGTGGCATACTCTGTTACCCCTCAGTACATAAATGAAATGTATACTTCCCTGAATTTTTGAAGTATTTTATTTAAAAAATTCAATAAACAAAACCCAACACATTAAGAACTTGGAAATTTTGGCCACATCACAGTTTTCTTCCCGAACATCTAGTTACTTCTGTTAGACCTGCGCGGTCTCCTAGGAGTTTCGACTCGCCCAGGAAACAACAAGAGTCGGAAGTCGATGCAAAACGCAAGAGGTTTATTGAAGGCCGGTGCACCGGGGTTCCTTGGTCCTCACGCAGGAGGTCGAAGAAGGAACCCCTTTTGGGCGCGAATATGTCAGTTTTATAGGTTCCCACTTCCCCGTATGTAAATTATAGATTTGGTTGTGTTTTCCTGCTGATTGGTCCCGGCTTAGGCTCGGACCAGAGAGGGAACTTGTCCCCAGCTTCCTGATTGGTCTTTGACAGATACCTTTTTTACATTTTGTTTATCTCCCTCCTTCTCGGAAGGGGGCCGGACATCCTGGAAATTTACCCATTGTCTAAGAAGCCCCTATTGTCTGGAGAGTTCTTAATCATTAGCTGGAACAATGTCCCTCGAGTCCCACACTTCAAACATCCCAAGCATTACCTATCTGTTGAAAAAAAACACTATATATCTATCTTAGTCATGACAGCTTTAAAATTTTGTTGTCTGTAGCAAAAGTCAAAATTTTTAAATATCAGAAATATTTAAAAGCTTAATTAGTGAACTTTTTTAATATAAAGTAGAATCTCAGCAGCTCTAATTGAAAAAAATCAATGAGTTAAAAGTTAGGATGATAAAGGTTTACATAAATGGATTAAAAATGGCCCCTGCATATTGGCTTTATATTTTTTACTTCATAGCAGATTGGGACCACTAGCTCAAAAGCTTGCCTCTGCCAAATTCAAATTTTTACACATCTAATTGCTTTAACTATATCCTAAATAACCATATTTTAAGCCATTTAGAGCCTGCCTGTTTTGCATGTCCAGCATCCGCAGGACAAACCTCAGCTTAAGAACCCAAGTCACTGCTACCCTTCCGAGATCCATGACTAAGCTGTCTGCAGCATCACCTAGCTATGTAAGCCTCCTCTCTGGTACCCCTCTTGCCTGGGAGTTCCCTTGTCCTCTTCCCCTTATGGTGGTGGCCCCACACCTGACTCTGGAAGGTCGCCTGTTGTGAGGGATTTCCCCTTGTCTGAACCTGCCAAGCACACCAAAATGAAGCTTGTTGTGTGCTACTGCCACCTGGTGGTCTTTTCTTTAATAAGTCCCGAAATCCTCGAACTCATAACAAAAGGAAAAGCCTTAGGATCGGAGAAAAATAGTCACAAGAAGTCATGTTGGCAAACGCAAGGCGTAGAGGACCTTGTTCTTTCTATGCATATTTCCTGTCAAGGGAGGAGAAGATAAAAGACCTCTAGGATCCAAATAGCTGATGCAGATCTCGAGAAAGTTTTTCCTGTGGTTTTCCTGAAAATAATCATGTGAGAGAAACTGAGAAGTTGAATCTGTAGTAGAATTATTTGAAAGCCTTAGTAAAGTGCGATAAATAAATAAAACTTCAGGTGACTTAGAAATTTGAGCTCTCTTCACAACATAGGTAAACTATGTTAGTGAAAACATACCCTTTTATAGATGACAGTGCAAAATCATTCTAATCTTTGAAATATGTGCAATATGTCACAAAAACTTGGGCATTACAGTGAAACAGATTTTGCTTTAATCTCTGCTGTTTCTCCTTGAGTAACATGCCTTTGAATAAATTATTTAACTCTTTCATTCATTTAAGAATCATGGAGATGAGTGGCCAAGATAACAGAGTAGGAAGACCCTGAGCTCATCTCGTCCCATGGGCAAACCAAAATTACAACTATTTACAGAGCAACTATTGATAAGAAAGACTGGAATCTAGAAGAAAAGATTGTGTACAACTAAAGTTATAAAGAAGGAACCACAATGAGATGGGTAGCATGGGAGGAGACACAGTATAATCATGACCCATACCCCCTGGTGGGTGATCCACAAAGGGGAGGATGATTACAATTACAGAGGTTCTCCCCAAGGAACAAGGGGTCTGAACCCCACATAGGGCTCCCCATCCCAGGGGTCCTATACCTGGAAGATGAACCTCCAGAATATTTGGCTTTGAAGGCTAGTGGGGCTTACTCTGGGGACAGCCAGAGGGTTGTGGCAAATAGAGACTCCACACTTAAAGGGCACATACAAAATCTTACATGTTCCAGGACCCAGGGCAGAAGCAGTAATTTGAAAGGAGCCTGGGTCAGAGCCACCTGATGATCTTGGAGAGCCTCCTGGAGAGGCAGGAGGCAAATGGAGCTCACCCTTGAGACATAGACAACCACTTTTGGCAGCTCATTCTACTCCTAGGACACTGGTGCTGGCAAGTGCCATTTTGGAATCCTCACTCTAGCTTCTTAGCATCAGGACTAATGAGGCAGGCTGCCTTAAGACCACTGAGCCCACAGACATCCTGGGATATGGTCATATCCAACAGAGGGTCCAGGACCTGGCTCCACACACCAGTGAGCCAGCACTAGCCCCAAGAACCCCAGGACCCTGCAGCTAGAGACCTTGGGACACAGCTCCACCCACCAGTGGGCCTGTACTAGCCTTGGGACCAGCCTCACCCACCAGTGGGCAGGCATCAGTCCCAGGATCTCCAAGCCTGCCCACCAGGGAGCTGGCACTAGCCTTGGAACCAGCCACCCACCAGTGAGCAGACACCAGCCCCAGGACCCCCTGGGACCCGGCTCCACCCATCAGTGGGTCAATATACCAACTTCAGAACCCCAGTGCCCTGCAGCCAGAGATGCCAGAACCAAGCTCCATCTACCAGGCCAGAACCAGCCCCAGGAACCCCTGGGCCTTGGCCTTACCCACGAGTAGGTGGGCACAAGCCCTAGGACCACTGCAGCCCCACAGCCTGCCGTAGCAGGACCCAGCCCATCCACCAACAAGCCAACACCAGCTCTGAGACACATTGGGCCAATTAGCCAGCTGCCCCAGGATCTGGCCCCATCCACCAGTGGGCTGACACAAGCCTTCAGGGCACCCCAGACCCCACAGGCAGCATCCACCCACCAGCAGACCAAACAAGCTCCAGAACCCCTAGGGCCCTACAGCCAATAATCCCAGGACACTGCTCTGCCCGCCAGTGGGCCGGCACTAGTCCCAGGAATACAACAACACACATACTGCCTTGTCAGCACCCAGCCAACCCACCAGCAGACTTGCCCCAGCCCCAGGACCCCTGGTGCCCTGGCCCTGCCCACCATCAGGTCAACACCAATTCTGGGAACCTTGGGCCTATCATCCAGTGGCCCCAGGATCTGGCCCCACCTACCAGGGGGCTGACACTAGTTTCAGGACCCCAGGGTTTTGCACCCAGAGAACCCAGGACATGGCTCTGACTACCAGTGACCAGCACAAGTCCCAGGACATCCTGAGCCCAGGCTCTGCCCACAGCAGGCCAACACCAGCTACAAGAGACTTTGAACCCCTCAGCCAGCCACTCTGGGATCCAGCCCCACTCACAGGTGGGCCAGCAGCCCATAGAGCTTGCAGCAAGCCATGTCGGGAACTGGCCTCACCCACCAGCAGGCTGACACTAGATCTAGAAACCCTGGCCCTGTAACCTGGTTCTACCCACCAGTGAGCCTGTACTAGCCCTGGGAGCCCCATGAGGCTCTGCAGCCAGCCGCCCCATGACCCAGCCCCACCAACCAGTGGCCAGCAGTCTACACACTGGGAAGAACTTGGCAACCAACCAAACTGGGGGCCAGCCACACCTACTAGATCACACAAAGTAGTCAGCCCGCCACAACAGAGGACCAATGCAGTCCACATTGGGGGCACCCCTAGAGCGCATAGCTCTCGTGACCAGAGGGGAGTGTGCTGCTGGGATGTGTAAGATGGCTCCTACAAAAGGCCACTTCTCCAAGGTTAGGAAACATAACCAACCTATCAGATACACAGAAATAAAAACAGCAAATTAGGCAAAATGAGGTGACAGAGGAACATAAAAATGATCAAAGAACTCAGGAGAAGATAGAATGGACAGAGATGTTAGACGTTTTTAACAAAGAGTTAGTTAGAAAATATAAAGAAGAACCAGAGATGAATACAAAAACTGAAATGAAAAATATAGTAGAAGGAATCAAGAGTAGATTAGATGCAATAGAGGAACAAATCAGTGAGCTGGAAGACAGAATAATGGAAATCACTGATGCTGAAAAGAAAAAAGAAAACAATAAAAAGAAATGAGGACAGTTTAAGAGATCTCTAAGACAACATCAAGTGCACTAATATTCACATTACAGGGGTCCCAGAAGGAAAAGAGAGAGAAAGGGGCAGAAAGCATATTTGAAGACATAATAGCTGAAAAATTCCCCAACCTGGGAAAGGAAACAGGCACACAGATCCAAGAAGCACAGATAGTCACAAACAGGATTAATCCAAAGAGGACCACACCAAGACATAATTAAAATGTCAAAAATTAAAGAAAGAATATTAAAAGAAGCAAGGGAAAAGCAACAATACAAAGGAACTACCCTAAGGCTATCAGCTGACTTTTCAGCAGAAACCCTGCAGGCCAGAATGGAGTGGCATGATTTATTTATTTATTTATTTATTCATTTATTTATTTGGTTGTGCTGCACAGCTTGTGGGATCTTATTTACCCAACCAGGGATCAAACCCATGACCCCTGCATTGGAAGCATGGATTCTTAACCACTGGACCATCAGGGAAGTCCCTGGCATGATATATTTAAAGTGATGAAAGGGAGAAACCTACAACCAAGAATACTCTACCCCTCAAGGCTCTCATTCAGATTTGATGGAAAGATCAAAATCTTTACAGACAAGCAAAAGCTAAGAGTTCAGCACCACCAAACCAGCTTTACAAGAAATGTTAAAAGGACTTCTCTAAGTGAAAAAGAAAAGGCCACAACTAGAAACATGAAAATTATGAAATAAAAAATCTCATTGGTAAAGGCAAATATACAGTAAATGTAGGAAATCAACCATGTATAAAGTTAGTAGGAAGACTAAAAGACAAAAATAGTAAAGTCATCTATATCTGTAATAAGTGGTTAAGGGATACACAAAATAAAAATATATAAAATATGTCAAAAAGAGTAAATGGGGGAAAGAGGAGTAAAAATGCAGGGTTGTTAAAATGCATTTGAAATTAAGAGATCACAACTTAATATAAACATATATATGATTATATATATATATATATACATATGTATAGATAGATAGATAGATAGATTGCTACATATAAACCTCATGGTAACCACAAACCAAAAATCTATAATAGATATACACACACAAAAGAAAGGAATCCAAACATAGCACTAAAGATAGTCATCAAATCACAAAGAAAGAGAACAAAAGAAGAAGAAAGAACAACAACAAGAAAAACTACAAAAACAACCCCCCAAAATTAACAAAATGGCAAGAAGTACATGCCTATCAATAATTACGTTAAATGTAAATGGACTAAATACTTCAATCAAAAGACATAGAGTGGCTGAATAGACACAAAAACAAAACCTATATTTATGTGGTCTACAAGAGACACATTTCAGATCTAAAGGCACAGTCTGAAAATAAGAGGATGGAAAAAGGTATTCCATGCAAATGGAAATGGAAAGAAAGCTGGGGAAGCAATATTTATGTCAGACAAAATGGACTTTAAAATAAAGAGTGTAACAAGAGACAAAGAAGGACATTACATAATGTTCAAGGGACCAATACAAGAAGAAGATATAACAATTGTAAATACATATGTATCCAATGTAGGAGCACCTAAATACATAAAGAAAATATTAACAGACAAAAAGAGACATACTGACAGTAACACAATATTAGTAGGGGACTTTAACACCCCATTTACATCAATCAACAGATCATCCAGACACAAAATCAATAAGGAAACACTGGCCTTAAATGACACATTAGACCAAATTGACTTAATAGATATATACAGAACACTACCCAACAATGGCAGAATACACATTCTCTTCAAGTGCACATGGGACATTCTCCAGGATAGATCACATGCCAGGCCACAAAACAAGTCTCAATAAATTTAAAAAAACTGAAATTATATCAAGGATCTTTTCCAACCACAATTCTATAAGACTAGATATCAACTACAAGACAAAAAACTGCAAAAAACCCCCACAAATATGTGGAGATTAAACAGCATGCTACTAAACAATGAAAGGATAAGAGAAAAAAAATTAAAAATACCTGGAGACAAATGAAAAAAACATGATGATCCAAAATCTATGGCATGTAGGAAAAACATTTCTAAGAGGGAAGTTTACCTCAATAAAAGCCTACCTCAGGAAACAAGAAAAATCTCAAATAAACTACCTAATCTTATACCTAAAAGAACTAGAAAAAGAAGAACAAACAAAATCCAAAGTTAATATAAGGAAAGAAATCATAAAGATCAGAGTATAAATAAAGTAAATAGAGATGGAAAAAACAATAGAAAAGATCAGTAAAACTAAGAGCTCGTTCCTTGAAAAGATAAATGAAATTGATAAACTGTTAGCCAGACTTGCAAGAAACAAAGAGAGGACCCAAATCAATAAAATCAGAAACAAGAGAGAAGTTACAAATGATACCACAGAAATACAAAAGATTGTAAGAGATTACTATGAAGAATTATACACCAATAAAATGGACAACCTAGAAGAAATGGACAAATTCCTAGAAACCCATAATCTCCCAACACTGAATCAGGAAAAAGTAGAAAATAAGGACGGACCAATTACTAGTAAGGAAATTGAATCAGTAATTAAAGAAAAAAAAAGCTCCCAACAAACAAAAGTCCAGGACCAGATGACTTCATATGTGAATTCTACCAAACGTTTAAAGAAGAATTAACACCTATCCTTCTCAAACTATTCCAAAAACTTGCAGAGGCAGGGACACTTCCCAACTAATTTATGAGGCCAGCATCACCCTGATATCAAACCAGACAAAGATATTACAAAAAAAGAAAATTACAGGCCAATAGCACTGATGAACATAGGTGCAAAAATCCTCAACAAAATACTAGCAAACCAAATCTAACAATACATTAAAAAGATCATTATCAAGTGAGATTTATATCACAAATGCAAGGATGATTCAATATCCACAAATCAATGTGACAGATCACATTAACAAACTGAAGAATAAAAAATCATATGATCATCTCAATAGATGCAGAAAAAGCTTTTGACAAAATTCAACATCAATTTACAATAAAAATTCTCCAGAAAGTGGGTATAGATGGAACATAGCTCAACATAATAAAGGCCATATATAACAAACTGACAGCTAACATCATACTCAATGGTGAAAAGCTGAAAGCATTTCCTCTAAGAACAGGAACATGACAAGGATGCTCACTCTCACCACTTTTATTCAACATAGTATTATCAATAGAAGTCCTAGCCATAGCAGTCAGAGAAGAAAAATAAATAAAAGGAGTCCAAGTCGAAGGAAGTGAAACTGTCACTGTTTGCAGATGATATGATACTATACATAGAAAATTCTAAAGACACCCCCAAAAACTACTTGAGCTCATCAACAATTTGGTGAAATTGTAGGATCCAAAATTAACAAATAGAAATCTGTTGCATTTCTTTACACTAACAATGAACAAGAGAAGTTAAGAAAACAATCCCACTTACCATCACATTAAAAAGAATAAAATACCTAGGAATAAGTCTAACTAATCTAACTAAGGAAATAAAGACCTGTGCTTGGAAAAGTATAAGACACTGATGAGAGAAATTGAAAATGACACCAAATGGAAAGATATACTATGTTCATGGATTGGAAGAATTAATATTGTTAAAATGCCCATACTATCCAAGGCAATCTACAGATTCAATGCAATAACTATCAAAATACCAATAGCATTTTCACAGAACTAAAACAAATAAATCTAAAATGTGTATGAAAACACAGAAGACTTCAAATAGCTAAAACAATCTTAAGAAAGAACAAATCTACAGGTATCACGCTCCCTGATTTCAAACTACACTACAAAGCTACAGTCATCAAAACAGTATGGCACTAGCACAAAAACAGACACAGATCAATGGAACAAAATAGAGAACTCAGAAATGAACCCAAACTTATATGGGCAATTAATGTATGACAAAGGAGGCAAGAATATACAATGGGGAAAAGACAGCCTCTTCAATACATTTGTGAAAACTGGATTGCTACATGCAAAAGAATCAAACTGGACTACTGTCTCACTCTATGCACAAAAATAAATTCAAAATGGATTAAAGACTTAAATGTAAGACTTGAAATCATAAAACTTCTAGAAGAAAACATAGGCAGTACACTCTTTGACAATGGTCTTTGTAATATTTTTTGGATCTGTCTCCTCAGGCAAAAGAAACAAATGGCACTACATCAAATTAAAAAGCCTTTGCACAGCAAAGGAAACAATCAAGAAAACAAAAAGCCCACTTACTGAATGGGAGAAAATATTTGCAAATGATATACTGATAAGGGGTTACTATGCAAAATATGCAAATAACTCATACAACTAAACATCAAAAAAAAAAAAAAAAACCAACAAACAATCCATTTAAAAATGGGCAGAGGATCTGAAAAAACATTTTTCCAAGGAAGACATACAGATGGCCAACAAGCATATGAAAAAATGTTCAACATTGCCAATTATTAGTGAAATGCAAATCAAAACAACAATGAAATATCACCTCACACCTGTCAGAATGGCTGTCATCAAAACAGCCACAAATAAATGTTGGTGAGAATTTGGAGAAAAAGGAATCCTGTACACTGTTGGTGGCAATGTAAATTGGTACAGCTATTATAGAAAACAGTATGGAGATTCCTCAAAAAATTAAGAATAGAACTACCATATGATCCAGCAACAGCACTTCTGGACATTTATCCGAAGAAACCAAAAACACTAGAATATATATGCACTCCTATGTTCATTGCAGTATTACTTACAGTAGTCGAGATATGGAAGCAACCTGAGTGTCCATCAAGAGATGACTGGATAAAGAAGATATGCTATATATACATACAATGGAATATTACTAAGCCATAAAAAAGAAGGAAATCTTGTTATTTGTGACAACATGGATGGACCTAGAGGGTATTATGCTAAGTGAAAAAATTTAGACAGACAAAGACAAATACCATATGATTTCACTTATATGTGTAATCTAAAAACACAAAACAAATGAACAAACATAACAAAACATAAACAGAGTTATAGTACAGAGAACAAGGAGGTATATGCCAGAGGGGAGGAGGGCAGGGGGAGGAAAGAACTAGGTGAGGGAAGTTAAGAAACACAAATTTCTAGTTGCAAAATAAATGAGTCATGGGTATTAAATGTATTATACCTAAGTACTAGGGATGTAACATACAACATGATAAATATAATCAATACTGTTGTATGTTATATATGAAAGTTAGAGTAAATTCCTGGAGTTCTCTTCATAAGAAGAAAAATTTTTTTCTATTCCTTTAATTGTGCACCTATGGGAGATGATGGATGTTTATTAAACTTGTCATAGTCACTTCATGATGTATGTAAAGCAAATCATTATGCTGGATATCTTAAACTTATATAGTACTGTATGTCAATTATATCTCAATAAACCTGGAAAAAAAAAGAATCGTGGAGTACATACCATGTGCACAAATTCTAAGGACAGTGCAAATAAAAAACAGTCCCTTCCCAAGAGCTCACAAACTAGCAAAAGAGACCAATAAATGACCCCTGTACAATGTGATAAGCGCTAGCATAAAGTCAAGTACAGGGGCAATAAATGATCATGAAGGAAAATCAACTATACTTCAATAAAATGAAAAATTTTAAAATATGGAGCATGAAGAAAACTTTTAACTCAGCCCAGAGAAAAGGGGGCGGATGGTGCATGGAGAGAGTAGCTTTCTAGAGAAGATATTTTATAGTTACATATTACCTTTTAATAATTTCTGATGAGTCTCTAATGTCTGATAAAATTAACAGCAATTATATTATCTAGATCACTACTGTCCAACAGAAATGTAATGTGATAAACATAATTTAAAATTTTCTAGTAACCATATTAATAAAGTAAAAAGAAACAAGTGAAATTTATTTTAATAATATATTTATATAACACAGCATATCTAAATATCTAAAATATTATTTCAACATGTAATCGGTATAAATTATTGAGATATTTTACATTCTTCTAGGTTTTCTATATTTATTTTGTATTTTATACTTACCACACATCTCAATTCAAACTAAGCCACATTTCAAGTGCTCAATGGCCTGACATGGGACTAATGTATCAGCTAACACAGATCTATTTTGAACTAATGGTTCCCAATATCTTAAAGTATGAAGACCTCTCAAAATACTTTGAGGATATCCACATTATAGTTTGACACTTTTAATATCCATCAATTGATAAATCTTATTGAAAAAGCTCTTTTGAGCAAATTTAACAATGCTTTTCCATGTATGTTGATTTTGTATAACAGGGTCTACATGTGTTTGAAAAATGGTACCCTAAGATATGATATTATATATCATCCCATATCATAGTATGATATCACATAATATGCTTAAGCTAATTTGAATTGGATTTTGGCCTGACAGAACATATAGATCACTATTTTTAGGCATCACCTAAGTTCTATTGTATCCACCCCTATTACAGTAAGATCAATAAAGCTGACAGATGAGCACTTTTTGAGAGGTTCCTTATAGATATGATTCAAATATCCTGGTAGCAAGATGATTGTTAAAGAATTCCTAAGGTCTCTTCCAGTTGATGGTAGTATTTAATATGGGTTCTCCTCCCAACTCTCTTACTTACCAGCTGTGAGACCTTAGGCAACATACTAAACCTTTCTAAACCTTTGTTTTTTCACCTTTAAAAAACAAGAACAGTATCTGCTTAATATTTGTTGAGCACTCTAGGCATCTTACATGCACCAGCTCTTTAAATCCTCACCGCAATCCCATGAGATGTTGCTATATTATCCCCATTCCACACAGATGCACGCAGAGGCACAGCGACGTTAAATAATTTGTCCAAGATTACTCAGCTGTAATTTGAACCCAAAATCTGCAATTTTAATCCCCGTGCTATATACTGTCTTTCTTAAATTACAGTGATTCTCAAATGAGATAATACACACAGACACTTAGTACATGCAAGATGCCCATATTTGTACCTTTTTAAAATGCTCTTTCCTAACTGGAAATGCCTTGCTTCATCATTCTGAAAATAATTCCAAGTCCCACCTCCTACATAAATCTTTTTTTTTTTTTTTTCGGTGCACAGGTCTCTCACTGCTGTGGCCTCTCCCATTGAGGAGCACAGGCTCCGGACGCGCAGGCTCAGCGGCCATGGCTCACGGGCCCAGCCGCTCCGCGGCATGTGGGATCCTCCCGGACTGGGGCACGAACCTGTGTCCCCTGCATCGGCAGGCGGACTCTCAACAACTGCTCCACCAGGGAAGCCCCCATAAATCTTTTTTTAACTAAGTTGATTGCTCTTTGCTAAAAATTCCCTTTGATATTTAAAGAAGTGCAGAATTTGGCCCATGATTCTCCACCAATGATTATGCCTTATTACTTTAACAACAGTGGTAATTAAGGAGGAAGAAATTCCCTCTCACATCCCACCCCCACTCATAGAAAGTCATTTATTCACTCATTTTTTTTCAGTAAGGGCCTATTCTATGTCAGGCTCTGAGCTAGGTGCTAGACACGTACTGGTGAACAAAACACATAGTTCCTTTTCTCACGGAAATTTTGACAATAGAACATGACATTAAACAAATAATTGTATAAATACAAATTGTAGTAAATGTCATGAAGAAAAAGAACAAATAGGCCATCAGAAAGACAGTCTAAGGGGTATAATTTAGATGGAGGAAGTCAGAGAAGGCCTCTCTGAAGAAGTAACATCTAAGCTAAGTAAGACCTGAAGAATGAGTAGAAATTTGTCAGGGAAAGAGTGAATGAAAGAACAGTCCAGTCAAAGACCCTGAAGCAAAAGAGCTTGCCATGTTTATTTAGACACTGAAGAAAGCCAAGGTAGCTGAGATATAGTGAACAAGAGGAAAGTGGTAGAAAATGAGGCTGAAAACTATACAGGGCCGTGTCAGAATCTGATAAAGAGCAAAATACCTATTACTGTATTTGCACGGTACAAACTCCAGAGGTTAGACCTTGCCTATCTCTTCTTTACTAGAAGGGTAGGGGTCGGCACAGTTTTTAAAAGAATGAGTAATCCTGACCTACTAATACTCTTTGTTTCAAGCGTACTATAGTGTTGCTTCTAAAATAGTGAATCTCTTAAACATTCCATCTGATAGTTTTGACTGGAACTTACATGGTAAACATCCACACTATCTACTATGATGTGCAAGACATCAAAAAGAGGTAAAGATGTTTGAATGACATTGCCTGTGACTGCAAAGGAATTTAATGGCTAATAGTATCAAGTAATATAAGGAAATGGATAAAAAGAATGAATGGAAGTTATAAGGAGCATAACCTAAGTATGAAATTAAGCCCACTGCAAAGTTCTGAATTATAACACTTATTATATATTGTATATTGAGGTTTAAATTATCTACCCAATTCTGGGGACTGAAGGCCAGGTTGGATGGTGGATGAAGTTGGAGAGAATCAAATGAATGAATGCATGTCAAGCACCTAAAAACATGCCTAATGCCTGACATTACATCAGCAAGTGAAGCTACCATTATTATCTACAGTGACTTTCTTTTTCCAAAACAAAATTTCAATTTAACTAACACTTAGGCAAATAACAAAATATTTGGATAAATAAGTTGGTTATGTTAGCTATACATATATTACCAAAATGAGAAATGAGCAAGAGTTTCACAGTGGAGATGGCAAAGTTCAAATATTAAGTGTAGTATGAACTAAGAACCAGATAAAAAATAGCTGCTGCAAGAAGGGTATATACTAAGTATTTATCTTAAAGCTGAGTTACTAATCACCTAAGCAATAATACAATGGATTCAGCCTTGCACTCCAGCAGGACACTATGGTTAGCATGAGGCTAGCCAACTGAATTTTCTAACAAAGAGGCAAAATCAGTTGCATCCTAAGTAGTCTCCCAGCATCAGAATGAAGAGATGGAATCTCCCCTCTTGCTTGGTTCCTAATCTTTCTGTAGAACTCCAGCAGACATCTAGAACTGGTTTAGATGACTGGCCTTTGCTTGTCTCTCCAGTCTATTCCCAACTATAGTGTCACTTCTGGTTTTAAAGCCCTAAAAACTCTACGGGAAGCAAAGGATAGAGAATTATGAATTGGACATGTTGAGTACCAAAAAGTAATGCAAAGGAGGAAATTTTTCTGCACTGGCAGTACAGAACAAATTGATTTACGAGAACAAGCTGTTTGTTCCAAACGCTGCTAACCAGTGTACTTTTCAAGTCCCAGAAATTAATACCAAAGTGGTGAGAATAAAACTAGGGGCTTTTCCCAATGGGTAGGGCAGGCATGAGACTTCCTTGAATGAATCAACAGACAAATGAATAAAGAAATTTACTGGGAAGATTATTTCATTTTGACTCAGACATCCTATAAAATCCTATAGATTAAAGCCAGGTGTGGTTGACCTCTGTGCTCTACAAGTATAAATGAAGAAGCATCTTACAGAAAGGGATCTAAACTGTAGTTCAATATTCAAGAGGTCTTAGGGAGGTATGGAAGGAGGCTGGGAGTTAGTAAACTATCCGATTATCATAGAAATGAAGGTATTAAGAACAAGCGTAATTTTGATTGATTTATTAAAATGTTCCTCACAGAATTCTTTACAAAAACATCATGTCCCAAAAAAGTCATTCAACAAACATCAAGACCTTCTGTGTATAGGACATTGAGGGAAAAAGCAAGAGAATCCATGTTCCTGATCCTGAATACAACTCCAAAATATTTAAAACTATGAAACTTCAGTTCAAAATCTTAAATTTTACTTCACTTACAATTTCAATAGTGCTGAAATTTTCATTTAGTATTGTGCTTATAGTGCTATTCCTGTTTTTTGTTCACAAAAACAAAAGCCTATCATTCCCATGCTACATAAAATATGTATGTTTATGTTTTAGATATTTATATAAAACAAAATTGTTGTAAATAAATAAGAAATC
Source organism: Tursiops truncatus (assembly GCF_011762595.2). Lineage (NCBI taxonomy): Eukaryota > Metazoa > Chordata > Mammalia > Artiodactyla > Delphinidae > Tursiops > Tursiops truncatus. The sequence goes on from NC_047041.1 coordinate 31,103,339, forward strand.
TTAAAGAAACCAAATCAGTATCAAAGTTAAAATTACAATATATGTAATCCACTAATTCTAAAGTTTAGACAAAGTTTTAGATCTTCTTCATGAAAGAAACGTACGAACTGTACCCTTGATTGTACCTCTACAAATAGGGCATTTTCTTAGAGAAGGGGCACAATCTTTGCAAACTACTAGATGACCGCAAGGAATAAACACTATGGACACTTCTTTGTCCATACACACTTTACATGTTCTTTCTTCTTGTAGTCTCCTCAATTGTTCTTCCATTGGTAAATCTAAGAAGAGAAAAAAAATTTTAATAAAAGGCAATTTGCTGCTTCTCCTCCAATGAAAAGCCAAGAAAATAAAAAACAATGTTTTCTACTTATTTAAATTATTAATACTATTTTACCTGAAACATTTTCTGTGGGAATGTATTTTATGTCTTGTTGCACTAAGGGAGAAAAAGCAAAAGCATTACTATGACAAATAAGGTTAACAATATTTAGTCACAGAATATATATTTTTAAACTAACAGTTTAGACTCTGCCCAAATACTATAGATAATTTTCATAATGTCAAGGCAATGAAAGCCTTCAATCTTTTTGTACAATTAATAGTTTATAAATTAGGTTGAATTATTTTCAATAATCACAAATCATTAATAAAAGCGTATTTTCAATTGACCTAGGAAGTTCCAAAAGTAATTTTCCAGCACTCACCAAATAAATGCTGGTATAACATGGGGTCAATTTCTTGTAGAGAGTTTTTGAATATGGTGGCTGCAAAATTTCCTTTTACTAAGATAGTATCAATCAGTTCTCTTGCTTGTAAGGATGTCTGTGTTTTTTGTTTAATAACATCACATTCTTGCTCGGTAATCACTCTGGCAGTTAGTAGACTATCCAGGATTGGAAGCGCACAAGTCAAACGTTGAAAAAGTGCCATTCTATTCTTCCGGATTAATGATAGGTCATCTTTATAGAAAAGAACACAAACACAATCACGTTCAAACTCTGCCCACAAACTTCCTTCCACATATACACATATAACTGAATGAAAACAACCATAATTCATAATCAGTTGGCACTGAAGTTGATTTCTAGCTTTGGGGGTACCTGATGCCCTGTGCTTGATAGTAATTCTACTTATAATAAGAACTAACACTGAGCACTGTGGTAGGCACTTTCCATGCACTAACTCATTTCATCTTCACAACAGCCCTTTGAGGTAGGTACTAGTACCCTCATTTAGCAGGTAAGAAAATAGAGGTACAGTGAGGCAAGTAAATTGCTGAAGGACACACAACTAGCAAAAGTCAAACTGAGGCAATTTGGTTTCATAATCTATGCTCTCTACCATTCTGCAATACTGCCAATCCTTTAACCAATAAAACTTAGAACCAAATAAAATTGAAATTTTAATCTACTATAGTCAAAGTGGGGAAAGGCAAAATCAAGGGAATTAAAATGACAGAACATTTCTTAAATTATCAGTCACCCATAAAACTTCTTTAAAATTCCATTTTAAGATGAAATTATTAATTAATTATTATTTCCCAAAATTAGACATGATATTGCTATTACCTCAAGGTTTTATAGTAAGGGGGGAAAGGCACTAACAGCATTTTGAAAAATAAATCCTACTTGTCAATACCTTCCTGTCCTATAGGATCTCCGTATTCTTCTTCCAGATCTAGATTTTGTATCTAGTGGTAAAATATTTTATATTTGAAACTCTGCAATTTTATTATCTCTTTGGAATATGACTTATGATTCCAAGTTTATTAATTAACTATCATATAGTTTTACCATGATCCATAAAGCTTTTCTATAAAATAAAAAGAGAAGTTGGGCTGTTTAAAGAATTATTTGAGGGGAGATGATCATTAGATTTTAGAAACTCTGACTTTGTCAAATAATAGGACATATAAATAGAACTGTTTAATAAGAAATAAAAAACAGTGCTTAGTCAGAAAGTCCAGGCTCTAGATACACATTTTGAAGAGAATTGAAGCTCTGAGAATAAATGAGAAAAGGATCAGGACCTAGAACAGTGTCTGGCACAAAGTCAATGTTCCACAAATACCTGTTGAACAAATGAACCATCAGGCCTCGGCAACTTAAACAGCAGTAGGAACAAAGAATTAACAGCCAGAGGGATGGAAGAATTAGAACTTAACATATTGTTAAGTAATCTATGGTTAAGAAGTAGTGATATTTTAGGAAATTAAAATATAATTTATACTTGATGTTAAAGTATATTAATTTTTTAATTTTTAATTTTTCTAATTACATTTTACTTAAACTAATGTAAGAAGTTCTCTGAAATTCTTAAGATTTCTAAAACTGGATTGCTAGTAGCTGCAGAAAATAGTCTCACTTCAAAGTCATAGACTGTATTCCGGTTTATAAGAGGTAAAGACTTGAATAAACCTTTGAAGCATATTCTCTAAGTTGCCTCTTTATTTACACATCTGTCAAGAAATCACTCACCTACTGTTCTGGGAAACTATAAAGTAATCAGTAACGTAAACGTTAAGTATTTTCATTGTCATTCAAAAAAATATTTCTTGAGCACAGACTATATACAGATACTGCGCTAGGTAGTATGGATATAACAGTGAGCTGAGAGGCTAACGGATATTTTTGACAATGCAAGTTATTGTATACTGTTGACTTGGAGTCAACTCTGGAAACTGTTGATTTTTTTTTTTTGGAAGAAAAATAAGTATTTTTCTTTAGACTTTAGACTTCATAGGGTCTATAAACAATTGTGGAAATGGGTGTTCTCTTCTTTGAGCAGTTGTTCACTGATGACCAGTGGTTAAGACTGAGAGGACTACAGGAAGGACATGCAGCCCTATCTTCACTTCACAATGAAAAGGAGAACTTGGCTGGGCAAAGATGAACTTGGACTATGTTGCTGCTGTACTGGTGACATGTAGAACTGAATAATTCACACTTTGGTAAATAGAGGATGCTGTATTACTGTGATCTGATATTTTTGTCTGGGTTGGCCAAGGGTAGATTTTTCCGGGAATGGAGTGAACAATCTCACCGTCAACATCCTGGGAAGGAAGAGGTCCCAGATGGCCTTGGACAAGGATATGGGGCAAACCTTTCTCATTCTGGGCTTTGTGGATATTTGGGGGCCTGAGCTCCGCTTGGGACTTTCCTAGTCATTTGTTAAAACTGGCCAGAGCTACACAGAGATGATTCAGGAGCTGGGCCAAGAGATTCATGAGGACGGGCTTAGGGGCACCAAGAGAGGCCACATACAGTTATAGCTGTCAACTGCCATCTGTGATGTAATGTCCTTCTGTTATCCCTAAATCTCCAGTAAGAGCTTGTTAAAAATTGTAATCTGTTTTCAGTTGTGTTGAAAGGACTCTTGGATCTGGTCCATGCTTTGGAAGGAGTGGCAAAGGAGAGACCAACATTTCTCTTTGTCCAGGCCAGAGTGATGATAGCAGTGGAGCAACCAGATTAGAATGAACATGCTCATCCAGAGGAGGGGATGAGCCTCAACACAGTAGAGGCAACAGGGAGCAGACAAGGCTAGCATGGAAGGGCATGGATAACTTGTCTTGGGAGAATGTGAAACAGTGTCTTAGAGCTCCCCTAAATAACACAGGGACACTCCAAAGGGGAATTCAGTTCTTGTGTGGGCAAATAGGAAATGTAATCATAATTTGTACATTAATTTACAGTCACAGGCTGAGACACACTGTTACACTAATATTAAAATTAATTATTGTTCCTGATCCCACCCCAATTTATAGCAAAGAGGAGTGAGCAACTAGTCTGGGATCAAAAATGTGCCATGAATAATTACACAGTCAATTAACCAGAATAAAAATAGAAATTAAGAAAAAGCAGGAAACTTTTGGTTTCCTGTGAAATGCTTTCACTCAATATATGTACTTATATTTTCAATTTACTAATAAGAAATTCAAATATATTTTAATGTGAAGAAAGTTTTCATAATTCAAATGCAGAACGTTGAACTTAAAATCCAATTGCATTGACTATATTTTCAATAACTTATGTGCAGTGACATCCTTATGGAAATGGAGACTGTAAGTAAATATGTGTACCTGATTCTTCTTCCTCAGTTGCTCTTTCTTTCTCCTCTTCCCTCATTTCATCTTCTGCATTAAGTAAATCTAATACAAGATCACTGACAGTTTTGTAATTCTCTCCAGTTGTTAGGATTTTACTCTGAACTGTCTGCTTTATCAGCCTTCTACTAAAGCCCATTTCCAAAGCAGCTTTAACAACAGGTGTATTCATCATGACTGCATCTTCTGAATGGTTTTCTCCAGGTCCAAAATGAATAACTATACGGAATAAAGAATTTAACACATATTGGGATAGTCTGTATATTTTCTAAATTGCGAGTTATTACAATATCAAAAACATAAGGCCCAGAAAATGTGTAGGTACTATTTTGTATTACCTTTCTTAGATTTAAAATAACGATATACATGTTCAGTCACTAAAATAGGAATATGGAATATTGTATTCAGATTCAAAATATGCATTATCTGGCATAAATATGAGTGGGAGAAAGAAACAATGTTGGGATCATCCCCACCAGCACTGAGATTCCTTTTTCCCCATGTTGAATGAACAAATGAGCTTTCTAAATCAAATATGTTTAACATAATTTTGAAAGAGGCCAATTGTAATCACTCATATCTATTACTGCAATGGCCTCCTAAACTATTGCTCCTGTCTAATTCATTCTCAACATTGTAACCAGAATGACTTTTTAAAAACAAAAATCTGAATGTGTCACATCCCTTCTTAAATTCCAACAACGATTCCTTTGCTTTTAGGATAACATTCAACTGTGCCTTACAATATCTTATGCAATCTGGACCCTGTTTACCCCTTCAGCCTCATCTCTTGCCACTTACTCATTCGCCTTCTATCCCAGAAGCCACAAACTGATGGCTCTTGGGTCAAATTCTGCCTACAGTGCTGACCACTCTTAAGCTAGCCTGCTTCATTCATTTACCTGTTTGCAAATCCTACTTCTAGCGATACAGAATTTTGTTCAGTTCTTCAACTGTTCCTGTTCTCTTTTGTTACTTAAATCTTTCATGTGCTGTTCTCTCTGCCAAGAATATTCTTTTCCTCCCGTTGTTATTTGGTTAACTACTATTCTTCCCTTTGATTCTGTGCTAAGACAAATACTTCCTCTGGAAAGCCTTTTCTGATCTTCCAAGTCTGGGCTAATTGTCCTGCATGTGCTCTCAGAGAACACTTTACTTTCCACACTGTTCTCCTATCTGTGTATTTGCCTGTATTCCTTAGACCACTAGCTCATGAGAGCAGGTGTTATGTTTATCCTGTTGTCTATTCTTTCCCCAGAATAGCAGAAGCACAACAAATATTTATTGAACTGAATTTAACACTAGATAAGGGAGAAGAGCTTGTTCAAATATTGGCTCTATCACCTTTCAAGTTTAAGGTGGTGGACAAGTCACTTAACCTCTCTGAGCCTCTGAGTACCTATTGAAAAATGAGAATATTATTTTCTGCTCTCTCCATTTCATAGAAAGAATATGTATGCAATCTAATGTCATAGTGCACCTGTTCCCACACTGGTCTGAGAACAAGGGTTAGGCTGGATGTCTGAAGCTTGTTAAAACTATAGATGCTCAAGCCCCACCTTCAGATACTATGATTCAATTCAGTAGGGTTAAAGTGGAGACTAGAAATCTGTAATATTTTTTAGAGCTCCTCAGGCAATTATGAGATGCACTAAAATTTGAAAAATACCAATAATGTATTTGAAAATTCACTGTAAATTATAACTCATAATATAAATGTATATTATTATAATTATCAACTTTCAATCTTAACAGTATCAAATGGTTCTAACATTTAAATGCAGTAATTATTATTAGTATACATACTTGGTGACTCTGCATTTTCATCTTCTGGATTGTCTGAAGTAGATAACAGCTAAAAAAATGTATATAAATTAAAATGTAAATCTTATCTTGTTCATTGCAATAAAAATTAATCAAGAGACCTAATTTATTCAATTTATTGCAAACTAACTTGTTTACTGGCAACATAATTTTTTATGTCAAAAGCAAAATTTCATTTACATTCAACAGCAATTCTGTAGGCCATAAACTAATAGAGTTTCTTCGTGTGTGCGTGTGTATGTGTGTATTAACAAATAAAATCCATTTTCATTAAGGCAGGAAAAGGGCTACACCTTTTCAGTGACCTGTAAGACAATCACTGTTTGCCTATCATCCCAAAGATCTTCCATTTTCTGGGTGTTCCTTTGGGATAAGCTGGACCCTTTATTTCCATTGACTGTGGCTAGGAAGTGTTTGACCCTCAAACTATTCTCTAAGTTCTTACTTGCTTTTCTGGGAAGATTAGAAAGAGCAATACAATTATCTTCCTCAAATCCTTTTAAGAAAAATTTATATAGTAAAATTATTAAATGCTACTATCCAGTCAATTTTTTCCTCAAATAATTTAATTTATTGCAACTTTGTTGGAGAAATACTCAGAAACATAACTTAAATATTATTTTTCAGAAGGTTTCTAATTATGGATCTGCTGTTATCCAAAGAATAGCACTCTCTAAGATCATGCTGGGTGTTGAAAAAAGAAAATGTATTTTTAAATTGACTTGTCTTTTCACTAAAATACTACTCTCTGTAATTATCAGAAAATAATTTATCAGAAAATCAATTTAATGAATGATTTAAAAAACAAAAAAACTGTCCCTACCTGTTCAAGTAGATGAGGGTAACTGGCTTGAACTCGACTGATGAATTCTTGTCCTTTAATTCGTATCAAGTACTCACACCTAAAATGTAAGGAAAATTAAATCTGGGGGGTTATTTTAATCTGGTCATTTGTAGACTGCTAAATCTTTCAAGTGAACATAAACATAATTATAACCACTTGACTATTCATTTAGCAGATAGGAAGTGATAAGAGATACTGCACTCAAAGGTAAGATGATATAAGCAAGAGGAAGGCTGTAACTGGTACCCGGCCAAGGCTGATGTGGATAAGGATTGTGAGGCTCTCAGTCTACTGAGATAAGTAAGGCTGTCTCCACCCCAAGGTTCTTGCTGCTCTCTTCAACTATTCTAAGATTCCTAAAAACATTCTGAACATTCATGAGCCAAGGAGACAGGTAGAAAGTTCCCTAATAAATGATACTGTTCATACATAAGCTTTGTATGTTTAAAAGCTGAAAATATACATAGAAAGAATGAGGAAGCTTAACACATTTTCTAAGAAGTCAGACATTCACAAGTTTGGTAGTTTCTAGATACTATATATCCATGGTCAAATTTAAGTACAAAATGAATTCATGACACTACCAAAGCAAATTTACTGTTCTTTTTATATATTCACAAAATTACCACAATAGAAAGCTAGCAGCACTTTTTAAAAATGTCTATGTAAGGTGTTCTTTTTAATCTTCATAATTTTTGAAATTTGAAATATTTGGGGAGTGCAAAGTTGCTATAAATGAAGACATAGTATCATATAAAAAATTATATAATGCAAATGTTAGGATACTAAAGTGTTGACCATGAAAAATTATAGGCTACCTGATTTTAGTAAAAAAGGGAGAGTGTAAACAAGTATAGAATAATCAAAAGTGTAAGACATGACAACAAAATGCTATGTAGTGATCAAAACAGATGAGATGGGTCTATATTTACTCTGATGACCCTACTTAATATTGTAACCAGTCTGGTGCCTCTGATCTCCCTTACCCAAGCTCCCTTTTTTCTTTTTATCCATAGCACTTATTATCTTCCAACATGCTATATAACTTATTTATTAAGTTTTTATTCATTGTCTGTCCTCTCCTGCTGTAAGTCTAGCATATGAGACCAGGAGTCTTGGTTTTGTTCAACTGAGTATATTAAGCATCTACAATAGTGCTTGATAATAGGTAATCAGTTAATATTATTGAGTGTTGAATAAATGGAAATATGTTCAAAACATGTTGACTGAAAAAAGTTTCAAAACAGTAAATATATCTAATTCATGTAAAATTGTATACATTTATGTATATATGTACATATGCATAAAGAGATGTCTCTGGAGGGATGTTCACTAAAATGGTGACTGTGGTCAACTTTAGGTGGTGAGGTTTCTGGACATTTAAATTTTTTTTTGTCTCTGTACTTTCCTACTTTCCTACAATGTGTAACTTTGGTTTTATAATGAGCATATGTTATTTTAATATACATGTATATATATTAATTACACACACAAAGAAACCCTAAATTATTTCCTCTTTATCTTAACTTTCCATCGAAACCTTTTAAGTAATTATTTTTCTACGTAATCCCTCCTAAATTTATTCATAAATGTATTTTTGAAACAAAGACAGAATAAAGCAACAGTTGATTGTAAGGTAAACACATATAACTCCTCTCACAATAATCACACACATTTGCAAAGAAAATTTCACAATAATTACCTTGGAAACCACTTGGCATGTTCCACCCATGGATCATCTCCAGATTCCCAACACCTCAGCCCACCATCACAGCAAAAGCATTTCACATCATCACTGTGACCTAAAATTAATTTTGGACCAAAACTTATGAATACATATAATTTGACCACTAAAATGTATGAGATAACACATGTTGAATATTTGTTTTTTATTATCAGATTAAGTTTCTTACCCATATAATAAAAACCTGCACTTGCAAGCTGCTCAGGATGAACTGGAACACTAGAGGGCCAGTTACAGAATGTTTTGAAGCGGGCTGCATATGTCTGCATGCTCAGATTAGAAACAGTGTATCTTGAAGTGCCTTGAAGCTGACTTCCTAAAAATGGGCAGTTGGGGAAATGTCTCAGGTGTTCTGACATAGCATCATCCTTTGGTTCCCAGTTGCTCAATTTTCCACCACAGGCAAAGCAGGCCACTCTATCTCCAGGTCCTATGTAGTAAAAGCCTGCTTTTGCCAGATCCGTTGGTGACAGAAAAGTCAATGGCCACATCTGGAAAGTAAGTAATCTGGCTTTTTCGGTATTCATTGCACAACGGTAGGGACTTATCCTCAAGGCAGAAAAATCTTGATTTGGTCCAGAGTTTAAAAGATTTGATGGAAAGCTTGAATAAGAGCCACTGAAACAGCCACTGTTTTCCAAACTTGGAAGTAATGAGTGCGTGGAATTTGTTACTGAAGAAGGAAAAGTAGGCTGAGAAGTGGCTCCCGAGATGTTAACTGAATTTAGATTCTGAACAAAGCTACAGCTAGGATACAACTTTTTATGCTTTTCAATAGGATTATCTCCTTGTTTCCAGTTATCCAGCATCAGTCCGCAACAGAAGCATTTGACCTTGTCATTCACACCAGTATAATAAAAACCAGCACGAGCAAGACTCCTTTCTGAGACAGGAACACCGGCGGGGAAAGCCGAATAGGTAGACATTCGGTACAGCTCACACGAAAAGTCATACTTCAATTCAAATATGTTGGCACTTTTCATCAAATTTGATAAGAATACGCTATTTTCTACTATGTTCATAATGAAATGGATGGGGAGGAAAAGGGACTAGCCTTTCTCTGGGGAGGTAGTTTTGTGCATGGGTTTTGATTTTTATTAATTTTAGTACTAGACTGAACACTTAGAACAGGAAATCTTTCATTCTTTTTTCTTCTATGCATTTAGGGTTATAGCATGGCAAGATTCTAAATCCTATATTGATACAGTTTAAGGGCCAATTATGTACCTGCACCTCTGTATACTCTTGCATACAATGTAAACATGATGCTACACAGTACCTTGTGATGAAAATTAAAACCCTTCATAAAAGTGTAGAGTGCTTTAGGTCATCAAGATGCCATTTAGTGTCAGATATCTCCACAGGTAGGTCACCCTCTCTACTAGTATGCTTCAGTGACATCCAGTCAGCCTGAAGATAAAATGTCTCACATAGCTAGTTTGTTTTGGCAGAAAGCTATGCTGTGTAAGCGTTCTATACACACAAAAATATTCAAAGTATGTTTATTTTGTTTTTAAATTGTGAAATTTTGTAGCCAGAAGAAAAAAAAAGCATAAGACCTACCTCGAAAGAGGAAAAGAATGGACTATCATATTTCACTGATTCTAAGATGCATGTTTTAATATCTCTGCTATGGAGAGGTATCTTACAATTAATGAATGGCATGTCACATTTTAATTAACAGCATTTTTATTTCTTAGAGGTACGTAAAATAATGGTGTGCTTTACAAATGATGACATCTTAGATTCAATGAAATACAGTCTATCCAAAATCTTGCTCAAATTAATTTTTCTTCCTGCAACCATTTTATTAGGGAGAACAAAACAATTCAAAATTTTCTTCCAAATAAAGAGCTTAAGTAATAACAGAATTGGTTCCTACATCTCAAGACCTGGTTTCAAGATTTATTAAATAATAATTACTTCCCATAGATAGGTACCTGATTGCTTAGTCATAGCAATACCACTAGATCTTAGCAAATTAAACATTGCATTTCAAATAAATTATCAGAGATGAATACATTTGCTCACTTGGTCTTTTAGACTCAGCTTCATGCTGTTGAGAACCAAAATCAAATCTCCTGATAATGGATTTACTTTTAAAAACAGTCAACAGTCAGAGTGCTGAGTCTGCAAGCTAAGATAAATAATCAAAAAAAAAAAGATGGATAAAAAAATCTGGCTTTGGTCAGAAATTATTTCACAGATAGCATACCTTGAACCAGAATTTATTATGACAAAAATAAATTTATTTTGTCACAATCTACTTCTTTTGAACAGCAGAGATCTCAAAATTCAGAATTTCTCAATTATAAGTAGCTATTAGTCAGTAGGTTCTGTGTCAATAATGTCAGTAATAACCAATAAACAAGTCAACATGGTTTTTTTTTCTAGAAGTGTTTTGCAAGCATGCTTCCTGGGTCCCACATATGTTGGGGCTTTTTACTGCAGACTTCAATGCTTTATTTCCAGGTGGGAGAAGAAATATATCTAAATACTAGTGATAATTGCCCTCAGAGGTGAATTATTATGTCTGACTTCAGTATTCCTTTCATTCTTGGTATTACTACTGTCTCTGTGTGAATTTTCTTTTGGAATAAGTTTGTTCATTTACCAAAATGTAACCATCCAGTCATCATTGTCATTCTAATTTTTCTCAGAAATAACAGCCCATTTGAACAAACTAAAGTTTTGACTTTCAAAATATCAACAGTCTTACAAATGGTTAATTTCTTTACCAATCATCACGTTTATCTTTCATACTTGCTCTAAATTTGTTGCACCTATCAAAAAGTTTTATTCTTGACATTTCTTTGTCATTGCAGAAATCTTTTAACATGCCAAAGATTTTATATGCATGTTTCTCTAATTTAGCAGAGGGTTGAATATTAACTCTTTGTTCTAGATAACTGTCACTCATTTTAAAATCTTTACCAAACACAGGTACTTTTTTCTATTCTACACAGCAGCCAGTGGGAGACTGCCTGGCCAACTTTGAGAAAAGTAGTTCAACAATATGTCCCAGCTACAATCATTTCTTTATATCCACAAATCAACATCAGAATCAAACTTATTATTACTTTATAGTTATACCTCTTATAATCAAATCATATTTTTAAAATTAACATTCTTTCGATACCAAAAACTCCTGTTAACTACTTTGTTTATTCATGCACAAAACTACCTCCCGGAGATTAGACTAAGTCCCTTTTAAGAGTTTTAGGCCTCCATTTTGAGATGTTTTGATTTATAGAAAAAACTGGAATAAACCTAGAAGTAGAACAGTTCGTCTCTTTTGTAAAACCTGTTAAAAAAAAAAAAAAGACAATATTAAAAGTCAAATAATTCATAGATGTAACACCATGATCTCTTTTTAAACATTTTTTCCAAAGCAGAGCACTAGTATTTACTGAATGTCTGTGACATACAAGGTGCTGTAGTATTAGGTACTGCAGAGGCCAAGAAATCCCAGATGAAAACCAGAAGGCTCAAATTGGTGGCCAGCAGAGGTATTATGTTTGGCTTGCACAGAATTGGACTCCAGCATTTCACTAATTCTTTTAACCTTTTATTTTGCAATTAATTTATACATAGAGAAAACATAAAAATAAGAGTTCTCACATATCCTGCATTTACATATCCTCGTATAACCATAGAAACCAGGAAAGTAACACTGATACAATGCTGTTAATCTATATGCCTTATTTGAATTTCACCAGTTTTCCAAGTAAGATTTTTCTTAGAAAAATACCACAGTACGTTTAAATGTTTTAGTTAATTACCAACATTTTTTAAAAGTAAGAGATATCTGGGCTTCCCTGGTGGCTCAGTGGTTAAGAATCCGCCTGTCAATGCAGGGGACACGGGTTTGAGCCCTGGTCCAGGAAGGTCCCACATGCCGTGGAGCAACTAAGCCTGTGCGCCACAACTACTGAGCCTGTGCTCTAGAGCTCGCGAGCCACAACTACTGAGCCCATGTGCCACAACTACTGAAGCCCGCGCGCCTAGAGCCCGTGATCCGCAACAAGAGAAGTCACTGCAAGGAGAAGCCCGCGCACTGCAACAAAGAGTAGCTCCCGCTCGCCGGAACTACAGAAAGCCCCCACGCAGCAACAAAGACCCAATGTGGCCAAAAATAAATTAAAATAAAATAAATAAAAAAATTTTAAAAGGATTTCTGTAAAAAAAAAAGTAATAAATAAAATAAAAGTAAGATTTCTGGACTTCCCTAGTGGTCCAGTGGTTAAGACTCCGTGCTTCTACTGCAGGGGACGCGGGTTCAATCCCTGGACAGTGAACTAAGATCCCACATGCCACACATGGAGGGGCCAAAAAAAAAAAAAAGTAAGAAATTTCCCAGGACATTCTAGATCCCAACCTTATCCTGAAAAATCAGAAGACCTGGCTACACTGGGCATTTATTCCTGCATGGCAAGAATCAGCTAGTGCCGAGCAGCGGCTGCACCCTTTAGGGAAGGCACACGCTCTCCCCTTTGGCACTCTGATACGGAGACTGTCAGTTGCTTTTTGTCACTGAGCTGGCACTGTTGTTTTTCTCACAGTAGAATTATGAAGAAAGTGGAATTGTTCTAATACCTGTGTCTATCAAAAGTAACAAAAATGAAAGGTAGACAAAGAGGGACATTTTTTGAGAAAAATGAGAGTAACATATTTCTTTGTGGAAAGGAAGACTATTCCTACATGTTAAATATGTAAGCAAAGTGTGCTTTTGTTTAAAAAAGACACCCCTAGTTTTGTTCATTTATATCACCTGCCTGGCCCCTATGCAGTTAAGATTTCAAACCCCTTACACAGATCTTGCCCTAAAGAAGCTTTGATGTGGAAACAAGGCATGTCTGTGGACATTTAGGCAACAGTTATACAATAAGTATACAAAAATATGCCAAGATGCCAACCCTGGATCCATTCAACCTCTGTCCTATCCATTTCCAACACCTAGAATTCTTTTTACATCTTTATTGGGGTATAATTGCTTTACAATGGTGTGTTAGTTTCTGCTTTATAACAAAGTGAATCAGTTATACATATACCTATGCTCCCATATGTCTTCCCTCTTGCGTCTCCCTCCCTCCCACCCTCCCTATCCCACCCCTCCAGGCTGTCACAAAGCACAGAGCCAATATCCCTGTGCCATGCGGCTGCTTCCCACTAGCTATCTACCTTACGTTTGTTAGTGTGTATATGTCCATGACGCTCTCTCGCCCTGTCACAGCTCACCCTTCCCCCTCCCCATATCCTCAAGTCCGTTCTCCAGTAGGTCTGCGTCTTTATTCCTGTCTTACCCCTAGGTTCTTCATGACATTTTTTTTCTTAAATTCCATATATATGCAACACCTAGAATTCTAAATGCTGCTGGGGAAGATCTACAACCTTGTAGACAGAAACCAGCATGACGTCAGGCTTCACCTTGGCTGGCCCTTCACTATCTCTCATCAATTCTTCTTAAGCCTAGCCCACTGGCCCATGCAACTCTTCTAAACCTTCAATACCTTCCTCAAATTTCTCCTCCACAACTCCTCATCTCACTTTCAGTAGATTGTTTTGACTTCGATTTCTCAAAGAGACATCATTGAGTAGTAATCCTTTCACATTCTCAAATCCATGCCCTTTTTGCTCACAACCCACTTACTGCCTCACTTAAAAGAATCCCATCCTCCCCCACTGGCCTCAGAAACCTTGCTCTTAACCCCATCCTCCTCATTTCTTCTACTCTCTCTACTGGGTCTTTTCCTTCAATATAACAAGCATGCTTAATTCTGTCTCAGCTTTCAAATGAAAACAAAACCAAAAAACCCTCTTTCAACCCTACTTTTCACTCTAGCAACTACCCTGTATCTCACCTTCGCTTCACAGCCAAATGAAATGAACAACTGTCTATGGTGAAGGTCTCCCAATACAACCGGCTTTAGCCGGCACCACTTAAAACCACTCTCTTTTTCTTTTATTTATTTGAAGTATAGTTGATTTACAATGTGTTAGCTTCAGGTGTACAGCACAATGATTCAATTTTATATATATATATATATATATATATATATATATATATATATATATATATTCTTTTTCAGATTCTTTTCCCTTATAGGTTATTACAAAATAGTGAGTATAGTTCCTATGCTGCACAGTAGGTCCTTGTTGGTTATCTATTTTATATATAGTAGTGTGTATATGTCAATCCCATCCTCCTAATTTATCCATCCCCTGCCCTTCCCTTTGGTAACCACGTTTGTTTTCTGTGTCTGTGGAAAACCACTCTCAGTATGAGTAACACCAATCTTTTCTTTCCCAAAACCAGTGGAATTTTTCACACCTGACACTGGGGTCCACTTCCTCTATGAAATATTCTAGTCCCTTGGCTTCTGATACCACTCTCTTGGGATTCCTCTTTCCTTTCTTGTGGCTCCTTCTCAGATTGGCTCAAGTCCCCAACCTCATCACTTCCTACTCCATCATTTCCAGTGGGCAACCTCCCTGATGCCAGCGATGTTGGGTGTGTCTATCCTCTTGGGCACTTAGCACATCCATGTCTCAGACACTGGAGTTTAAGTGTGCCTTTTCTCTCTGCCTCCCCCTAGTCTGTGAGCTCCTTCACAGCATAACTGTTTCAGCTCTGTACCAGCCCTCCCACTCCCACCATCCATTCAGCCTGGCATATATTGTAGACACTTAAGACTTTTTGCTGAGAAGTGAATTTCACTAACTTGACTGAGCCCCCCAGGACCACAGCGCCCTCATTTGCATGGTATTAAGGATATCAATTTTACATTAATGACTACAAAGTCTGCTCAGTGATGGTTTAATACCAGGCTTTGGAGTCAGACATCTCGAGTTTCCAATATCATTCAGTCTCCGCATACCAGGGGTGTGATCCTGGGCAAGTGCTTCTTAGGACTGTGAGAATTAAACCTGAAAACACATGTAAAGTCTTCTAAGGGAGTCGTTGAATACAGTGGATATTAGAAACACCTAATGTTAGCAACAAATAATGGCAAACAAAGTTAACATTACTGTTAGTTTAGGATCGGATAAATACCTCCGGCACTTTACTAACTAGATTAAGAGCACTACAGGGTTTCCATGCTGATCACCAGGAAAACCACCAAAAATCTGCTTTTTCTGCCACCACTTGGGAACACTCCTCCGTCTGTCCATTAAAAAAAGATTTTACTGAGTCCTTTCTATGCCCAAGCTCTGCTTTAGGCTCTGTGCTGAAGCTCATCTGGCACCGTCTAAGGCCCGGTTATATCTCTTGGCAATCGAGTTAAACAAACTGTCAAAGCTTCCCCATTCCACTGACTCACTGCAAAAGAAAAACAGGAACTGCACACCCGGCAGGAAGGCGGACGGAAAGTGAGTGTCAGCGAGGCAGCGCCGGACCCGGAGGCCCCACGGGCTGGAGGGCAAGTCTGGGCGGCGGCGAAGACCGGCCGGACCAGCACGGCCCCGCCGGGAAGGGCCGCCCGGGCTCCCACTCTCTTGCCGTCCCTGGTCGGCTCGAGAGCCGGCCTGGAGCCGACCTCTGGGCCCTGCAGCAGGTCTGATTACCGTGCGCCCCTAGACGAGCGGCAGCCGTGGCCCCCGCCCACGCGGGACGCAGTGCGGAGACGTTGGGGGTCGCGCGCACACGGACACGCGCACAGACACAAACGGTCGCGCGCACGCGCACGCTCGCTCACTCACCTCAGCTCTACCGGCCGGCCTGCCGACCCCGGCAGGTGCGCGGCAGTCGGGTTGTGCCGGCCGAGTCTTGGCGGGTGACAGCCGTCGGCCCGCTGTTCGGTGCGGGTTGGAGTCTCACGCTGCCTTTTAAACGTCTCCCCCCACCCCCGCTCCTCCCCTTCCCCACCCCCACCCCACTCCATTTGTCCCGCACTCCTCCCAGCGGTTTGCTTGTTCGCTGGTGCTTTCCTCTGAAGATTTAGGGGAACTCCAGCGGTAATAACCACACACACTTCCCCTTAATCAGTGGCCTGGCAGACCCACTCGGGGATTTCCATGACCCGAAAAGCGTGACTGTTTCTTAACCGGGGCGTATCGGCGTGGCATTTACTGAAATACCTTTGCTTCTTTGTTCGTGGGTCAGAGGAAATCTTGATAATCTGTAAGGGGGAAGATGAGCATTGGTCAGCCTGACTGGAAAAGGTCCATCTCCCACATAATAAAAAAAAAACCGCGAAACTTTATGAACTCTTTCTGATAAGTTTTACTTTTTGTTCTAATTCTGTTATAATTGTAAAGCATGAACGGAAATGTAGGGGTTTGTAAAAAAAAAATCACAAGATTCTCCTTTTCAGTTTATTTTTAGTGTTTTAAAAGATTGAGATTACCATCTTAGTTTGCTATATTGAATCTTTTTTTTTTTTTTTGGTTCGTTGGTTTTTTTTATAACTAGGGTGGAGTTGGCTATAAAACAAATTCCGCCTTTTAGTCTTTTGTCTCACAAGGGAGATGTCTAAATTACCATGACAGTCTCATAGAAACCTGAAGTCAGAGTCTAACTGCACTGCCATACTTTCCTCAACATTTCTTGCCTAAGCAGTAAATTTAAGCACAATTATCTAAAGACAGTGCATGCCAGGGTAACAGATGGCTTGGGAGAGCTCATCTGATTTTCCTGCCTTCCAGTAAATCAAAGATATCAAGCACTAAAGGCAGAACCCATAATATTACTCAGTACTTCAACATCCTATGGAAACAAGAACGCAGTACAGTCAGGATGAGCTGGGGTATCTTCTGGATTAGGGGGATTTGGCTGCCCATAGCAGTTAGAGTTCCAATTGGAAATACATCAAAAAGATTAAGTTTACTTATGTGGAGATTTCAATTCATTTTTGAGCCTGCTTAGTTCAAAACTTTATAAGCCATTTTCAACTCACCCTTGAGATGGTGGAAGAAATTTTGTGATCCTTATATACTTATGATCATGTACCTACCAAAATAATTTTGAAAAACTATATTCCTCTGCATATTTTTAACTTAAGATTAAAACAAAAAAGTTGCTGTAGTTGCTAAGGAACTACAAAATGTAGACATAGATGTTTTAGAATAATATTGATCAGCAGTCTTTTAAATGTATTCAATGGACTACAAATACCATAGCCATTTGATACCCCCCATCATTATATATCAGCTCATCCTTATATATCAGTTTTAATCATCAGAAATATTATATCAATGCTTTTTGTCCTTGAACATTCTACTTCTCCCACAGAATTTTAATATATGTTTATAATGGACATCTTTATGATCCCTCTGGCACATATTTCTGAAACAAACATATGTATAAATAGAAATTTAACTTTTTTCCTGTGATCATAAGGCTGTAACTTAAAGAAAAATTTCTCCTTGATTGCATTATCATATATTACTTTCAGTATGTATATTGAAAGTCAGTTGGTCAAAACATCTATATATAAATGTTAATGATTACTCAAGATAAAAAGTAAAATTCTTTAACAAATGCAATTTCAGTGGGGCAGCTTAAATTTGAACAATTTGTTCAAGTGTGTGTTCATGAATATTACCTATTACTAGAATATTATAGGGTTCAGCATAGATTCTCTTCCTTTTTTTTAGTTTCTAAAGATTGTAAGTGTTGAAAAATCTTTTTCACATAAATAAGTAGAGAGGCCCAGAAGAAATGTTATTATATCGATTTTTTTTCACAATTTTTTAACATCTGTTTTATAGCCCCAAAATTCTTTAGTGATCTTTAATCCTCAAATGTAATTAGTTATCAGTAGACAACTCAATTTTGTTGAAATCAGTGACTTAGAAACCACAGGAATTTTATCCAGATAGGGTAGCCAGAGTTAGCAATTAAAATACAGGATACCTAGTTAAATTTAAATTTGAGATAAACAACAAATAATTTTTTAGTATAAGTATGTTCCATGCAATATATTATTCATTGAATACGTTAATCATTGATTAGCTAGAATTCAAATTTAACTGGGTGACTTTTTTTTTTTTTTTTTTTTTGTGGTACGCAGGCCTCTCACTGCTGTGGCCTCTCCCGTTGCGGAGCACAGGCTCCGGACGCGCAGGCTCAGCGGCCATGGCTCACGGGCCCAGCCGCTCCGCGGCATGTGGGATCCTCCCGGACCGGGGCACGAACCCGCATCCCCTGCCTTGGCAGGTGGACTCTCAACCACTGCGCCACCAGGGAAGCCCATGGGTGACCTATATTTTATCTGATAACTCTATACCGAGATATTAGAGTCATTCATTTTCTCAACGTTAACACCAGTTATTTCTAATTGTCCAGGAATATTTTATACCCATGGCCAATACTATACCATTTGAAAACCCAAGATGGGTGAGAGGTGGGCCTGTCTTTTTTAAGAAGAAAGAACTATTGAGAAGACAGAACAAGCCTGGAAGCTGTGACAGCTCTTGTTTTCACTCAGATCAGTTTTAGGAAAAACTACATTGTAGAAACTGAGGATCAGGTTGTTAATTCCCTTAAAACTATTTGAGTTCCCACTTACCCAATGCTAAATTCTTGTAAATACTTGGTAAGTTTACCCAAGGGATCACTTATCCCAATTTAAAGACCATGGCCTAAGAAACCCTGAACTAACTAGGATTCCCGCATTCTTCAAACTAGTAATAAAAGTTGGGATCAGACCTGTCAGGGCCTAAAGAGGATCAATATGTCTCCTTTGCAAAATTTTGCACAACTTCAGTTATTGATTCTTTTGTTTTTTCGCTGAGTTGGGTTTTCATTGCTGCTCCCTGGTTTTCTCTAGTTGCCATGAGTGAGGGCTACTCTTCGTTGCGGTGCACGGGCTTCTCATTGTGGAGGCTTCTCTTGTTGCGGAGCACGTGCTCTAGGCGCGTAGACTTCAGTAGCTGTGGTGCTCGGCTTAGTTGCTCCACAGCGTGTGGGATCTTCCCGGACGAGGGATTGAACCCGTGTCCCCTGCATCGGCAGGTGGATTCTAACCACTGTGCAACCAGGAAGTCCCGGATTTTTTAAAAGTAATTGTTTTCCTGTAGTAATTCTGAGTTGCATATGATCAAGGACTCTATGTATTTCATTAACCACATTATTCTAGCACTAGTGGGGAACCTGCAAACAGAAGGTGCTCAATAAATCTTTGTTGACCGACTGACAAAAATGCAGTCAGTCTAGCTGCTTGGGCCTTCTCTAGCCTAAACCTGCACCCAAATTTTTAATATCTTACTTTTTCCCTGTAACCCTTTGACTCTCCCAAATATTTTATGTAAAAACTCCCCTTTTCCTCCCAACATCCAACTTTCCTAAATATATTTTCTCTCCAAATGCTCTTTAGAGACAGAAATAAGCAAGAAAATATTTGAGGAAAGTGACAAGGTAGACAGACATATGGCTATTACTATCTCTTGTTTGCCAATTTTCTTCTATTTGCAATGTGCAAGCAAGGTATGAGAAGTGTATGAAAGAGTTTCCATCCCATTCCTGGTTTGGAACTTTGATAGTTCTTAACAGTGGTGTGTTCTCAATATCCTATTGTTAAATAATCAGCTTTAAAGTATTTTTTCCTTGAGGGTAATCATGATAAAAAACATTCTTTCTCTGAAAGGAATTCCACATAATACTATTGTAACAACTTCAGTTCCAGCCTACTGCTATTGTAAGTTTTTACATTTTTAATTAAAGAAATACATAAAGCTTCTAACCAGGAACCTAGAACTGAAAGTAAAAGTGAAATCCAACAAAGGGAACATGCCATTCTAATTCCAAAGTAAATATGAGAGTCATTGTAAATTCTGGGAATTTCTTAGACTGTTGACAACTTCATTTCTTGCAAATAAAATACAATTAGATCATCCTTGCAAAAGTCCTAATGAAGAAATTTACAAAGAAATATCATTTAATATAGACAGGCCTGTTCTCAATGTGATGAAGTTTACCCCTTTTTAAATGGTGGCTTACTTACTTATTTTTAGTTTCATCCACATTGTAGCGTGTACCAGTAATTTGTTCTTTTTATTGCCAAATATTATTCCACTGGCTGAATATACTATGGTTTGTTTATCCATTGTCCTGCTGATAAACATTTGAGTTATTTCCTGGTTTGATTCCTTATGAAGAGTGAAGTTATGTGAATCTGTGGATTCATTTCTGTTGCATAAATATCTGGACGTGTAATTGCCATTGGGTAGGTGTATATTTATTTTTATTAGAAACTACCAAAAACTTTTACAAAGTGTTTGCACCATTTTACACTCCCACCAGCAATATATAAGAATTCTAGTTGCTGAACATCCTTTCTAAGACTTACCATTGCCAACCTTTGAAATTTGACCTCTTCTTTTGTGTATGTAGCGGTATCTCACTATACTTTTAATTTTCATTTCCCTGGTGATTAATGATTTTGAATATATTTTCATATGTTTTTGATGATTTAGACATCATCATTTGTGAAATGCCTGTTCAAATCTTCTGTACATTTTACAATTGAATCAATTGACTTTATTATTGATTTAAAGGAATTCTTTATATATTCTGAATATGAGTCCTTTGATATGTGCATTGTGCATATTTTCTCCAAGCTGGTGGCTTGCCTTTTGCCATTTTTTACCACTTTCTTTTAATGAGTAGACTATTTTAAGTCTGATGAAATCTAATTTAACATTTTTTCTTTTATGTATAGTGCATTTTATATCCCATTTAAGAAATCTTTACCTATCCCAAGATCATAAAGATTTTCTTCTGTGTTTTCTTTTAGAAGCTTTGTGATACTAGCTTTTACACTTGGGAGTATGATTTATCTCGAGTTAGTTTTTGCATGTGGTGTGAGTTGAGGGCAAGTTTCATTTTGTCCCAACAAAATTTATTGAAAAGACCCCCTTCCTCATTGAATTGCTTTAATGTCTTTATCAAAAATCAATTGAGGGCTTCCCTGGTGGCGCAGTGGTTGAGAGTCCGCCAGCCGATGCAGGGGACACGGGTTCGTGCCCCGGTCCGGAAAGATCCCCCATGCCGCGGAGCGGTTGGGCCCATGAGCCATGGCCGCTAAGCCTGCGCGTCCGGAGCCTGTGCTCCGCAACAGGAGAGGCCAGAACAGTGAGAGGCCCGTGTACTGCAAAAAAAAAAAAAAAAAAAAAAAAATCAATTGAACTTACATGTGGAGGTTTCTTTCTGGACTCTGTATTCTGATCTATTAATCCATCTGTCCTTATGCTAATAACATACTGTATTGATTACTGTATCTTTATAGTAAGCATTGATATCAGATAGAATAAGTCCTCTAACTTTGTTTTTCAAAATTGTCTTGGCTATTCTAAGCCCTTTAAATTTTCATATAATTTTTAGAATTATTTTGTGAATATCTTTTTTAAAGTTCCTGGGAATTTGATTAGCATTATATTTAATCTATAGATCAGTTTGAGAATTAGTGACATTTTAATGTTATTGAGTCTTCTAATCCATGAGCATGGTATATCCCTCCATCTGGTCTTCTTTAATTTTTTGTTTTGTTTTGTTTTCAGTACAAAGATCCTTCTCATCTTTTGTTGTTTACTCCTAAGTGTTTCATATTTTTGATGTTATTTTAAATACTATTTTTTAAATTTAGATTTTTAATTGTTAATAGTATTTTAAAATTCCATGTTCAGTTATTTGTTGTCAGTATGTAGAAATAAAATTGATTTTAGTATCAGGATCTACCTTGCTAAATTCACATACTGTAGTCATTTCTTAGATTCTTCTATATTTTCTTCAGTAAATTATAATGTCATCTATAGAAACAATCATATTTCTTCCTTTCCTATTTTTATTCCTATTTTTTTTTCTTGCTTTATTGTACAAGTTGAGACCTCTAGTACAATGGAGAATAGACTTGATTAGAGTCAACCTCCTTGCCTTATTCCTGATCTTAGGGAAAAAGTGACGTTAACCATAGATTTCTCATAGATAAGTATTTTTCTACTCTTAGTTTACTAAGAGTCTTTTAAAATCATAAATGGAAGCTGTATCTATAGATATGACCATATATTTTTGTCCTTTATTCCATTAATATGGAGAAATACATTAATTTATAAGTATTACATAAGCCTTACACTTCTGAGATAAACTCCACTTGATCATGGTGTAATATCCTTATTATATATTCCTGGATTTAATTTCCTAGTATTTTGTTTAGGATTTTTGAGTTGAGGCTAGAAAAGAAGAGCAATAAGGGGGAAAAAATGGAAATAAGATAATTGAGTTACCAAGAGAACGTAGGCTATAACTTCAACAAAATATTTAAATTTGGTAGAGAAGATAAGAACTAATTAAAAGTCAACAATTTATTTTAATTACTATTACTGTGTAGCTGAATGAAGAGAAACACATGATAATATGTACTTATTACATTTGATCCCATGAAGTAAATATTACTTACTAGCAGAGTTTTAGAGCCATAGCAGCTGTGGTAGTGGGCCCAGACTCACATCAGCCAAGCTCTGGAGTAGGTCACAGGTATAAAAGCACTTCACAGCTCCCACAGCATTTGGGGTTTGGTGCATGGAGAGATAAAGCAGGCCAATTCATGATCAAAGGCTGAAAACCACTAGGTGTCTGCCCTAGAACCTGACCAATTATTACAGGAGCCAAACCAGCTGAATGCATGATCCCTCTGAGGGTGAAAATGTTGGGACGGGCAGTTCCCTATGGTAGCTAGGAAATAGCACTCTCAGACCTGGGGGAGCTTGTTAGCACAAAGGAACCAGCCTAAGAAGACCAGAAGAGGTTGCAGGAGAGAGATAATATCCAAAGAGAGATAATATAGGAGGACTCTGGTGTTGCCTTGTTTCCCCATTCTCAAAGCTTTCCAGCCTTCCATGGCTGACTCCATACATATGTAAGTTTGAGTACATTCCTAAGTCCCAGAAGCTTTAAAAACTGAAGTGATCAAGAGCCCTACCTCCCTCATTCTACCATTTTCCCCGTGGATAAAGTATAGGAAGGGAACATAGGGAAGTACCAGGATACTTAGGGTCAAGTAGACTTTTTGTTGTCTGAAGAGAGGGTGTAGGATCATAGCTCCTTTCTCAATGGCACTGGGGCAAGCCAAGAGAGGCACGTAGGACACAAAATTTAAGGAGGCACTCCTCTCAGGTTTGTGTACCCTAGTCCTGGCTCCCGGCAAGTGCAAAATGTGCATTTAATAGGCCTTTCTGAATTGGGAGCAATGGAAACAAGACAGTTCTTGTTGAATTGGTCTTGAAACCTCTGAATTAAATGGGCACAAAATTTTCTCCAGTCAAAAAGCTCTTATCTGTCTAGGAAATTGGAGGCAGTGCTTGGCTTGGCAAGTCAGAGGCTTCTTGGTAGACAGTATTGAGGTGTTTGAAGGCAGCAGAAGCAGAGTTTGCAGGAGGCCCTGTAGCAGCAATAGTGCAAAACTGGAGCCAGATGATCTGGCTTTGAGCCCCACTTTCCCCTTCCCAGCTATGTGACTGCAGCAGACACTGCTGGTACTCAACCCAGATTCCCCTTATGTCCCTCTGCACCTAAACCCCAGATGGTTCAGAGCTGCTAACAGCTTACACCTGTGACCCAGTTTAGACCATTACCCTTGGTTGACGTGACTGAGACCACTACCACAGCTGCCACCATTACCGTCCCCTGCCCTTCGCCTGTGGGTCACGCTTAGACTCAGCTCATTCCCCCTGCCCGCATTTGCTACAGGCTTTCTTGAAGAGTGGTAAGTACACTCGCAGGAAATTATGTTCCTGAATCCCTGTGCTAGCTTCTGCTTCCAGAAAGCCTAACACAGTAGTGTCTAGAGCAAATTACCCATTACAACTCAGCTGTACACACTTTTTAAGAGTGTTGTGAAGATTGAATGATTTGATACTTATGGGTACTTCAAAAAATTTCTGATACATAGAGTTGGTAAGTTTAGCTCTTATGAGAGGTTGATGCTGTCTAATATAAAGATATGACAGTTCTTTACATTTTCAGAATGGGTAATTAGTACAGTTGTTTGGGGAATGATGCTTCTCAGGCTAAGATAGTATCTTACATCATTAGTCACAGGGATGTGTTAGGTTGTATCAGTGTTTCACAGTTATCTAACATTTCAACTGAGGGAAAAAAAACAACCCTCAAAATGTAATCCATACTAAGAAGAAGAAATACACAATACTTTTATGCCCCACCCCATGATCTCTGTCAGTAGAGAAGTGATGAATAAATTATATGTCAAAACCATGAAACATTACATATCTATTTTAAAAATAATAAATTGCAAAGCAGGAGCAAACTCAATTTCTCTCTGGAGGAATTCATCCTCATACTAGGTCTCACAAAACCATTGATGGAGCCCCAACGAATATTAGCTTACACATAAAAGTCACAAGACATATTAGAATCACTAAATATAAAAGAAGTACATCTAAGATGTTTAAAGAAATAAAAGACGGAATTGAAAACATGGGTAAGGAGCAAGAAATTATAAGAAAACAAACAGGAAGATCTGTAAAATAACAAAATAGAACTTCTAGAAGATGAAAAATAATCATTGAAATTAAAAACTTAATGAAATACTCAAACTTCTAATGAAGAAATAATTAGTGAACTGGATAAGCAGCCTGTAGAAACTACTAGATTGTAGCATAGAGATGAAGAAGTGGAAAAATGAAAATATTGTTAAACATGGAGGACAGGTCCTGTGTTTGTCTAATTCAAGGTCCAGAAAGAGATAATAAAGAGACAGGAAAATCCAATAGAGAGGTAGTGGCTGAGACTTTTCCAGAAATGTTGAAAGACACCTAGCCTCAGATTCAGTAATTTAAGGTGCCTATAACCAAATAGGAATCACCAGTGATTATTCAATCACAGATTATCCCTTAGACATATTTGAAAAGTCATTTACAACTACCAATAAAAACTTTGATTTCTCTAGAAGTATGACAATGAGAATAAATATTAGATGGGGAGCTATTGTGATGATAAAGTGAGTTTATGAAGAACATTTTGACATATTTTACTAGACTGTATTTGCATATCAGGTACTATAGAAAAAAACCTTATAATAAATAAAAGACTACTCCTCTGGATGTTTGGCAAATATGTTGATAAAATGACTTTTAAGTGTTTAGAAGGTAATATTCATTTATGATTAATTAAGATCAGAAATTACAAGATAAACCAAATTCTTATTATTCATTTCATATAACTTGCTTTTGTTTTAGTCTGCAGATCAAATTAGGAAAATACAATTTAATCTAATATATGGCAAAGGGCATTGTTAAAGAAAAAAAATCTGACTCATGCAATGGGCTTCTCCAAAATGGTCTATAGAATTTTATTCAATAATTGAATAGAACTACCTGACTTTATGTTATTCTATTTTTATACTTGAAAAATCATGAATTTGGAAAGGAAAAAGTAGATAAATTTGCTTTTTGGGTAGATTGAGAAACATTTTCTCATAAAATGAAAAGCATTAAATTAAAGTACAATATGTTGACTCAGAAACTGAGAATACTTGAGGTGTCAGGTTGTGTCAGTAAAGGAGTTTTGAAAATAGCCCTCCTCTGATATGATTAGGAGCGCTTCAACGTTGGGCAATTATTTATTCATGCTGTTCTGATAGGTGCAAAAATGCTGAATGGGGCTGAGGTCAATCATCGCAGTAAGTCGGTATTTCCTACAATGGCATAGTAAAAATTGCAACATTACAAGTAGTAAATCAAAAATTTTAAGACATATTAGTTATGAGGATTCTAACTATTCAGACAGCAAACTCAGGCTTATATTTTATTTATTTTTCTTTTTAACATCTTTATTGGAGTATAACTGCTTTACCATGGTGTGTTAGTTGCTGCAGTATAACAAAGTGAATCAGCTATACGTATACATATATCCCCATATCCCCTCCCTCTTGCGTCTCCCTCCCACCCTCCCTATCCCACACCTCTAGGTGGTCACAAAGCACCAAGCTGATCTCCCTGTGCTATGCAGCTGCTTCTCACTAGCTATCTATTTTACATTTGATGGTGTATATATGTCAATGCCGCTCTCTCACTTCGTCCCAGCTTACCCTTGCCCCAACCCTGTGTCCTCAAGTCCATTCTCTACGTCTGCATCTTTATTCCTATCCTGCCCCTAGGTTCAACAGAACCATTTTTTTTAAGACTCCATATATATGTGTAAACATATGGTATTTGCTTTTCTCTTTCTAACTTACTTCACTCTGTATGACAGATTCTAGGTCCATCCACCTCACTACAAATAACTCAGTTTCGTTTCTTTTAATGGCTGAGTAATATTCCATTGTATATATGTGCCACGTCTTCTTTATCCATTCATCTGTTGGTGGACACTTAGGTTGCTTCCATGTCCTGGCTATTGTAAATAGAGCTGCAATGAGCATTGTGGCACATGACTCTTTTTGAACTATCGTTTCTCACGGTAGATGCCCAGTAGTGGGATTGCTGGGTCATATGGTAGTTCTATTTTCAGTTTCTTAAGGAACCTCCATACTGTTCTCCATAGTGGCTGTATCAATTTACATTCCCACCAACAGTGCAACAGGGTTCCCTTTTCTCCACACTCTCTCCAACATTTATTGTCTGTAGATTTTTTGATGATGGCCATTCTCACCAGTGTGAGGTGATACCTTATTGTGTTTTTTTGTTTGTTTGTTTGTTTGTTTTTTTGCGGTATGAGGGCCTCTCACTGTTGTGGCCTCTCCCGTTGTGGAGCACAGGCTCCGGATGCGCAGGCTTTGCGGCCATGGCTCACGGACCCAGCCGCTCCGTGGTATGTGGGATCTTCCCAGACCAGGACATGAACCCGTGTCCCCTGCATTGGCAGGCGGACTCTCAACCACTGCACCACCAGGGAAGCCCCTTATTGTGGTTTTGATTTGCATTTCTCTAATGATTAGTGATGTTGAGCATCTTTTCATATTTTTGTTGGCAATCTGTGTATCTTCTTTGAAGAAATGTCTATTTAGGTCTTCTGCCCATTTTTGAATTGGGTTGTTTGTTTTTTTAATATTGAGCTGCATGAGCTGCTTGTATATTTTGGAGATTAATCCTTTGGTAGTTGCTTCATTTACAAATATTTTCTCCCATTCTGAGGGTTGTCTTTTTGTCTTGTTTATGGTTTCCTTTGGTGTGCACAAGCTTTTAAGTTTCATTAGGTCCCATTTGTTTATTTTTGTTTTATTTCCATTTCTCTAGGAGATGGGTCAAAAAGGATCTTGCTGTGATTTATGTCATACAGTGTTCTGCCTATGTTTTGCTCTAAGGGTTTTATAGTGTCTGGCCTTACATTTAGGTCTTTAATCCATTTTGAGTTTATTTTTGTGTATGGTGTTAGGGAGTGTTCTAATTTCATTGTTTTACATGTAGCTGTCCAGTTTTCCCAGCACCACTTATTGAAGAGGATGTCTTTTCTCCATTGTATATTATTGCCTCTTTTATTAAAGATAAGGAGACCATAGGTGCGTGGGTTTATCTCTGGCTTTCTATCCTGTTCCATTGACCTATATTTCTGTTTTTGTGCCAGTATCATACTGTCTTGATTACTGTAGCTTTGTAGTATAGCCTGAAGCCAGGGAGCCTGATTCCTCCTGCTCCATTTCTCTTTCTCAAGATTGCTTTGGCTATTCAGGGTCTTTTGTGTTTCCATAAAATTGTAAAATATTTTCTTCTATTTCTGTGAAAAATGCCATTGGTAGTTTGAAAGGAATTGCATTGAATCTGTAGATTGCTTTCGGTAGTATAGTCATTTTCACAGTGCTGATTCTTACAATCCAAGAACATGGTATATCTCTCCATCTGTTTGTATTGTCTTTAATTTCCTTCATCAGTGTCTTATAGTTTTCTGCCTACAGGTCTTTTGTCTCCTTAGGTATGGTTATTCCTAGATATTTTATTCCTTTTGGTGCAATGGTGAATGGGATTGTTTCCTTAATTTCTCATTCAGATTTTTTGAGATTTCTGTGCATTATTTTTGTATCCTGCAACTTTACCAAATTCACTGATTACCTCTAGTAGTTTGCTGGTGGTATCTTTAGGATTCTCTATATATAGTATCATGTCATCTGCAAACATTGACAGTTTTACTTCTTCTTTTCTGATTTGTACTCCTTTTATTTCTTTTGCTTCTCTGATTGCCGTGGCTAAAACTTCCAAAACTATTTTGAATAATAGTGGTGAGAGTGGGCAACCTTGTCTTGTTCCTGATCTTAGAGGAAATGCTTTCAGTTTTTCACCATTGAGAATGATGTTGGCTGTGGGTTTGTCATATATGGCTTTATTATGTTGAGGTAGGTTCCCTGTATGCCTACTTTCTGGAGAGTTTTTATCATAAATGGTTGTTGAATTTTGTCAAAATCTTTTTCTGCACTATTGAGAAGATCATATGGTTTTTATCCTTCAGTTTGTTAGTATGGTGTATCACATTGATTGATTTGCATATACTGAAGAATCCTTGCATTCCTGGGGTAACCCCACTTGATCATGGTGTATCATTCTTTTAATGTGCTGCTGAATTCTGTTTGCTAGTAATTTGTTGAGGATTTTTGCATCTATATTCATCAGTGATATTGGCCTGTAGTTTCCTTTTTTTGTGACATCTTTGTCTGGTTTTGGTATCAGGATCATGGTGGCCTTGTAGAATGAGTTTGGGAGTGTTCCTCCCTCTCTTATATTTTAGAAAGTTTGAGAAGAGTAGGTGTTACCTCTTCTCTAAATGTTTGATAGAATTTGCCTGTGAAGCCATCTGGTCCTGGGCTTTTGTTTGTTGGAAGATTTTTTATCACAGTTTCAATTTCAGTGCTTGTGATTGGTCTGTTTATATTTTCTATTTCTTCCTGGTTCAGTCTCGGAAGGTTGTGCATTTGTAAGAAGTTGTCCATTTCCTACAGGTTGTCCATTGTACTGGCATATAGTTGCTTGTAGTAATCTCTCATGATCCTTTGTATTTCTGCAGTGTCAGTTGTTGCTTCTCCTTTTTCATTTCTAATTCTGTTGATTTGATTCTTCTCCCATTTTTTCTTGATGAGTCTGGCTAATGGTTTATCAATTTTGTTTATCTTCTCAAAGTACGAGCTTTTAGATTTATTCTTTGCTATCATTTCCTTCATTTCTTTTTCACTTATTTCTGATCTGACCTTTATGATTTCTTTCCTTCTGCTAACTTTGGGTTTTTTTGTTGTTGTTCTTCTTCTTTCTCTAGTTGTTTTAGGTGTAAGGTTATGATGTTTATTTGAGATTTTTTTTGTTTCCTGAGGTAGGATTGTATTGCTATAAACTTCCCTCTTAGAACTGTTTTTGCTGCATCCCATACCTTTTGGGTGGTCGTGTTTTCAGTGTCATTTGTTTCTAAGTATTTTTTGATTTCCTCTTTGATTTCTTCAGTGGTCTCTTAGTTATTTAGTAGCGTATTGTTTAGCTTTATGTGTTTGTATTTTTTAGTTTTTTTGCTGTAATTTATATGTAGTCTCATAGTGTTGTGGTCAGAAAATATACTTGATATGATTTCAATTTTCTTAAATTTACCAAAGCTTGATTTGTGACCCAGATATGATCTATCCTGGAGAGTGTTCCATGAGCTCTTGAGAAGAAAGTGTATTCTGTTGGTTTTGGATGGAACATTCTGTAAATATCAATTAAGTCCATTGTGTCTAATGTGTCATTTAAAGCTGTGTTTCCTTATTTATTTTCATTTTGGATGATCTGTCCATTGGTAAAAGTCTGGTGTTAAAGTCCCCTACTATTATTTTGTTACTGTCAGTTTCCCCTTCTATGGCTGTTAGCCTTTGCCTTATGTATTGAGGTGCTCCTATGTTGGGTGCATAAATATTTACAATTGATATATCTTCTTCTTGGATTGATCCCTTGATCACTGTGTAGTGTCCTCCTTTGTCTCTTTATTTTCAGTCTTTATTAAAGTCTATTTTGTCTGATATGAGAATTGCTACTCCAGCTTTCTTTTGATTTCCATTTGCATGGAATATCTTTTTCCATCCCCTCACTTTCAGTCTGTATGTGTCCCTAGGTCTGAAGTGGGTCTCTTGTAGACAGCATATATATGGGTCTTGTTTTTGTACCCATTCAGCCAATCTGTGTCTTTTGGTTGGAGCATTTAATCCATTTACATTTAAGGTAATTATCAATATGTATGTTCGTATTACCACTTTCTTAATTGTTTTGAGTTTGTTTTTGTAGGTCTTTTCCTTCTCTTGTGTTTCCTGCCTAGAGAAGTTCCTTTGGGATTTGTTGTAAAGCTGGTTTGGTGGTGCTGAATTTTCTTAACTTTTGCTTATCTGTAAAGGTTTTAATTTCTCCATCAAATCTGAATGAGATCCTTGCTGGGTAGAGTAATCTTGGTTGTAGTTTTTCCCCTTTCATCACTTTGAATATGTCCTGCCACTTCTTTCTGGCTTGCAGAGTTTCTGCTAAAAGATCAACTGTTAATCATATGAGGATTCCCTTGTATGTTATTTGTTGCTTTTCCCTTGCTGCTTTTAATATTTTTTCTGTGTATTTAATTTTTGATACTTTGAATAATAAGTGTCTTGGCGTGTTTCTCCTTGGATTTATCCTGTATGCGGCTCTCTGTGCTTCCTGGCCTTGATTAACTGTTTCCTTTCCCATATTAGGGAAGTTTTCAACGATAATCTCTTCAAATATTTTCTCAGTCCCTTTTTTTTTCTCTTCTTCTTCTGGGACCCCTATAATTCAAATGTTGACGAGTTTAATGTTGTTCCAGAGGTCTCTGAGACTGTCCTTAATTCTTTTCGTTCTTTTTTCTGCTCTGTGGTAGTTATTTCCACTATTTTATCTTCCAGGTCACTTATCTGTTCTTCTGCCTCAGTTATTCTGCTATTGATACCTTCTAGAAAATTTTTAATTTCATATATTGTGTTGTTCATCATTGTTTGTTTGCTCTTTAGTTCTTTTAGGTCCATGTTAAATGTTTCTCGTATTTTCTCCATTCTGTTTCCAAGATTTTGGATCATGTTTACTATCATTACTCTGAATTCTTTTTCAGGTAGACTGCCTAAATCCTTTTCATGTGTTTGATCTAGTGGGTTTTAAACTTACTCCTCCATCTGCTGCATATTTCTCTGTCTTCTCATGTCATTTAACTTACTGTGTTTGGGGTCTACTTTCACAGGCTGCAGGTTCGTAGTTCCCTTTGTTTTTGGTTCTCTCCCCAGTGGGTGAGGTTGGTGCAGTGGCTTGTGTTGGCTTCCTGGTAGAGGGACTGGTGCCTGTGCTCTGGTGTGTGGGGCTGCATCTTGTCTTTCTGGGGGGCATGGCCACGTCCAATGGTGTGTTTTGGGGTGTCTGTGAAATTAGTGTGATTTTAGGTAGCCTCTCTGCTAATGGGTGGGGTTGTGCTCCTGTCTTGCTAGTTGTTTGGCATGTGGCATCCAGCACTGGAGCTTGCTGGCTGTCAGGTGGAGCTGGGTCTTAGTGTTGAGACAGAGATCTCTGGTAGAGCTCTCGCCGATTGATATCATGTGGGGCCAGGAGGTCTCTGGCAGTCCAATATCCTGAACTCATTCTCCCACCTTGGAGGGTCAGGCCTGACAGAAGGCTAGAGCACAAAGCCCCTGTCAGCCACACGGCTCAGAAGAAAAGGGAGAAAAAAGAAAGAAAAAAAATTATTTAACTAATAATAATAAAAAGAAGAGAGCAACCAAACCAATAAACAAATCCACCAATTATAACAAGTGCTAAAAACTAAACTAAGATAAACAGAAAAATCAGAAACAAATCAGTCACAGACAGGAAACCCCAAGTCTACATTTGCTCCCAAAGTCCACCACCTCAATTTTGGGATGATTCATTTTCTGTTCAGGTATTCCACAGATGCAGGGTTCATCAAGTTGATTGTGGGGATTTAATCCACTGCTCCTGTTGCTGTATGGAGAAATTTCCATTTCTCTTCTTTGTTCACACAGGTCCTTTGGTTCAGCTTTGGTTTTGGCCCCACCTCTGCATATAGGTCACCCTCACGCATCTGTTCCCCGCCCAGACAGGAGGGAGTTAAAGCAGTGGCTGGTTAGGGCACTCTTGCTCACTCAGGCCAGGGGAGGGAGGGGTAAGGTAGTCATAATTGGAATGCGGGGTGAGCCTGCAGTGGCAGAGGCCAGCGTGACATTGCAACAGCCTGAGGCACGCCTTGTGTTCTCCCGGGGAAATCGTCCCAGGATCACAGGACCCTGGCAGTGGTGGGCTGCACAGGCTCCCGGGAGGGGAGGTGTGGAGAGTGACCTGTGCTCGCACACAGGCTTCTTGGTGGCAGCAGGAGCAGCGTTAGCATTTCATGCCCCTCTCTCGGCTCCAAGCTGACAGCCGTGGCTCACGCCCATCTCTGGAGCTTGCTTAGGTGGTGTTCTGCCTTCTGTGGGCACACAGGAGGGAATCCCCTCTCCTTGCGCACCCCAAAACAATGGTCTCTTGCCTCTTAGGCAGTTCCAGACTTTTCCCCAGACTACCTCCCAGCTAGCTGTGGCACACTAGCCCTCTCAGGCTGTGTTCACGCAGCCAACCCCAGTTCTCTCCCTGGGATCTGAACTGTGAAGCCCAAGCCTCAGCTCCCAGCCCCCACCCACCCTGGCAGGTGAGCAGACAAGCTTCTCAGGCTGGTGGGTGCTGGTCGGCACCAATCCTCTGCGTGGGAATCTCTGCATTTTGCCCTCCACACCCCTGTTGCTGTGCTCTCCTCCGCGGCTCCGAAGCTCCCCCCTCCACCTCCCGCAGTCTCCGCCCGCGAAGGGGCTTCCTAGTGTGTGGAAACCTTTCCTCCTTCACAGCTCCCTCCCAGAGGTGCAGGTCCCGTCCCTATTCTTTTGTCTCTGTTTTTCTTTTTCTTTTGCCCTACCCAGGTATGTGGGGAGTTTCTTGCCTTTTGAGAAGTCTGAGGTCTTCTGCCAGCATTCAGTAGGTGTTCTGTAGGAGTTGTTCCACATGTAGATGTATTTTTGATGTATTTGTGGGGAGGAAGGTGACCTCCATGTCTTACTCCTCTGCCATCTTGAAGGTCCCCCTCACCCCACGGCTAACTCATGCTTTTAAACTCATCCACAATGAAAATTCTTACAAATCTTCTCAAATAGAACTTCTTAACTTACCTTGCTTGTAAATTTCATCTCTATAAGACAGAGGAAGTGGTAAGATCTGGCCCTCATTGTAACCAACATGGTAGAACTGGTTGACTAAGTTAAAAATAACACTGACCCTGAGTGAAAGGAGCAAAGTTGTCTTTGATGTTTTTTGTTAAGACTGTTGTAGATTGCATTCTCTGGCAAACAGACCCTGAGTTGGAGATGGTGTCCAGGTGAGGTATGGGGCAGTGCTTTCAGAGACCACCCGCGCAAAGGAATGAAAGAAGCACTACTGAGCAGAGGTATAAATTGAGTCATAATACGGTTGCAACAGAGGTCGCAGCAGGTCTCACAGGAAACTCTCAAACTTGGATGGTTCTTCAAAAATGTCTCTAACTGAAGGGGCCAGACCTGGACTCCCACATTAACAAGGCATTAGATGCAGAGAGCTGCCTGGGAAACCATGGGGGAGGCAGCTTCTTTCAGATCTGTAGAATTCCTTCGGAGAGTTTCAGCTGAGCAACATCAGCACATAATACTCCCAACAGCCGGGATAATGAATGACTCAGAGCTAAGGGAGATCTGGACAACACAACACATTCAATAAGAGAATGCTTATTGTAGTCATACAACTACCCTCAACTTTAGGAATGTACATTTCAGAAAAGTTAAAGGATCAGGGGAAAACTGAAACAACAGGAGATTTGTAGCCAGCAGAAGAATTTGTTCATTCAACAAATACTTAAAATGGGCTTACTCTTTGTTGATCTCTATGCGAGATACTGCAGAAACAATGAAGAATGATACATAGTCCCAGCTAGTGGTGTACTGAAGCTGGCTGCTACCTGCTGGCAAGAGCCAATTATCAGTATTTCTTCCAAACTCCCAGCGATGTCCACTTGGTAGCTTGAAATGGACCATGGTGGGAGTATTTATACCATGGAAACTAGATAATGGTAAAAAACAGGGATTTTTTTTACCCCAGAGAACCAATCGTTAAACATGTGCCAACTGCACCCCACTTTTGAGCTGACAATCCAACAGACCTGGAAAGGTGTAAAATTGTCTACTCTGCTTCTGGTCCTTTGAAGTAGCTGCACATTCCCATATATGTATGAAAAGGTGAGTTCTTGACACTCCTACACTGTTCATGACAAGAGCCTTAGACTCATGCTGTCAAGTGGAAATATAATGTGAGCCATATATGTAATTTAAATTTTTTTACTTTTTAAAAAGTGAAAAGCAGTGAAATTGTCACTTATTTTATATAACTCAATATATCCAGAATATTAACATTTCAACATGTAGTCAATATAGAAATATTTTACTGTTTTTTATTACATTTTGTACTACATTTTCATACGTATTTTACACATAGAACACATCTCAATTCAGATGTAAATTTACATCAAAATACTTGAGCTGATTAAAAAATTTTTTTTTAATTTTAAGATCTTTAAAAATTCAAAGTTGAGAAAGTAGTATCACATACCCAAGTTGTTCCAAACATACTTAAATTTTTTCAAATAACTAAATTGAAAGAATTTAGTTTTTTTTTAAAATTTGCATCCACATTGACAAAACTTGTTCATCTTTTCCAAGAAGAATTGATTTGACTTTGAAGCAAAAGCACATCAAGCAATCATCACAATTTGCAGTTCAGTGTCAGAGGCTGTAGGGCCAATGCCAAGCAAGGAATAGCATTGTCTTCAGTCGCAGACTCTAAGGTATGGATCGGTCCTTCATATTTGATTGGATATACAGTGGTTTCAGCAGAATGCTACAGTTTTTAGGATTATATAAGAGAACTGGCAAATTGGTATTTCTTGGATTGGATAATGTGGGAAAAACAACATTGCTATATATGCTAAAAGATGACAGACTTGGACACATGTCCCAATGTTATCTCCCCTTTCAAAAGAACTAACCATTACTGGCATGACCTTTGCAACTTTTGATCTGGGTAAACATGTTCAAGATCAAAGAGTGTGGAAAAACTACCTTCCTGCTATCAATGGCATTACAGTTCTGGTGGATTG
Source organism: Tursiops truncatus (assembly GCF_011762595.2). NCBI lineage: Eukaryota > Metazoa > Chordata > Mammalia > Artiodactyla > Delphinidae > Tursiops > Tursiops truncatus. Next base: position 31,138,974 of record NC_047041.1, read on the forward strand.
TGCAGATCATAAAAGGCTGTTAGAATCAAAAGAAGAACTTGATTCACTAATGACAGTTGAAACCATTTCTAATGTGTCTATACTGATTCTTGGGAATAAGATCAACAGACCTGAAGCCATCAGTGAAGAGAGGTTACAAGAGATGTTGGTTTACACGGTCAGACAACAGGAAGGAGCTGAATGCCGACCTTTAAGTTCTCATGTGCAGTGTGCTCAAAAGACTAGGTTACCGAGAACGCGTCCTCTGCAGGTACAGGTCATTAACACCAACCTGAATCGGTTCCAGGTCTCACCATTCAGGCCCACTCAGAGATCTGATCATGCAACATTCATAACTTGAATTCAGTAAAATGATGTTTGTTATAAAACAGATTATTTAGATTATTAAAATTATATCAACAATTCGAGTGAGAATTGAAAACTGGTTATCACAATGTTAACTTTATCATTCCCTAAAAATAATTAGTTTTTACAGTTTGCAATCTGATATTACCCCAGCAATATTTACAGTATAAAGAGCAACTTTCCAGCCGTACATTTGAAGCACTTTTAAACAATATGAAACTACAAATATAAGCCATATTGAAAAGCTCATGATCTTAAATTTTTGTCTACTTTTTGAAACTAGTTTTTAAATTTTAGATTATATGTCCACCTAGTTTAAGTGTACAGTTAATAATTAGCTGATTGATGATGTCTTACAGTTTTCAATAATGTTTCTTACACAAACATCACGCAATAAAACAAACTCTAAGGTTTGACATCCTTAAAAGCGTATCAATTTCAAAACTATGTCAAAGGTTAGTAAGTTCACTAACAAGACAATTCAGTGTTAATTTCAAATTCAAAGGGGGTACTGCATAAATTGAAAGCAACTCTGTTGGTCAAAGTGTAAAAACTTCCACTTATAAAATGAACAAGTTCTGAGGATCTGATGTACATTGTGGTGACTATCATTAACAATACTGTACTGTATACTTGCAAGTTGCTAAGAGACTAGATCTTAAATGTTCTCAACACCACCTCCTCAAAAAGAAAAAAAAAGATAATTATGTCAAGTGATAGATGTGTTAACTAACCTTATTGTGGTAATCATTGCATAATCCTTAAATTGTATACCTTAAACTTACACAATGTTATAAGTCAATTATATCTCAATAAAGTTGGAGGGGGAGGAAGCAAAGAAACTCCAAATTTATCATTAGCAAACAAAATGTTCTTCAATTTTTTTTGGATTTTTTTTCAGACAATTTACATAACACTCTTGGTTATAATTAAAATATTCTGCCTATTAATTCATATTAGAAAAATGTATAAAATCATTATTAACTAGTATTATGAAAAATTTCAATATCAACATTAATTCTTACATCTATAGATCTAGATTACAAATAAGCTGTTCTATTCCTTGGAGCCTAAAGTTTTGCCTGTTCACATGCAGCGTGATATGACTGAGAAAACGTAAATCATAACTGCCAAGTTTTGTCTGTCATTATTGAAAATGTGGCAAATATTCTTCTGTTTCAAGAAAATCTTGAATTGGGGTTAATAGCATAGTAAATCTTGGTAAAATTCTTTTACAACTCAACCAATAAGCATTGGTAAATAACACAAGATCATTAAATTCAGGGTCTTCTACTTCTTTCAACAGTGCCATAAACTGGTGCTGATTCATAGTATTGGCATATATATATGGAACAATTTTAATAACTGTATACATGACACTTTCCATGAGTCTGATTCAGAAAACTGAGCACAAATATTTTCAATATGTATCATTTTGTGGAAGAAAGCAATAAGGGAAACATCAATTTCTTATTTTTAAATTCCTATAAATCCAGATTTTTGATGTAACAGCTGAAGCACCTCCATCATGATAGAAAAAACTTTTTTTCATATTTAGCTGAAATTCTTCTTTGACAGTCATAAAAATTTCAAATATATCTATGCCACGGATTTTGCTTTTTAGTCTATGAGTTGACAACACTTCTTCATAAGTTTGGAAGTCCTCTGAGACTAAACATAACCAAAGTATTAATTAGGCATGACTCATCCTAAGCACTTGAAATGTGTTAAAGAAAAGTACTTGCAGTCTTTCCAATTCTGAATCAATCGATCTTTGATATTCTTAAGAAGGGCTTGTATTCCATGGGCAATTGTTTGGTGACTTCATTGAAGATATTTTATTTTTTATAAAATATGATTTTTACTCTTTTCCTAATAATTTTATAATATTTCCAGAAATGAAATAATAATTTCTTCTACCATGTTTCCATCTAAAAATGATTTTCTCTTTTGTGCAAGAATCTAAGTCATTTAATATCTAGCTAAAGTTACAAGCTCAAACCCTATTAGACATAATTTTTAAAATTGCTGTTGGATATTCATTTCTGACTTCTGGCAACTAATTTAGTCTATTCTTTTCAAATCTTTTTGACTGTTGAGAGGAAACTTATCAAATAAACCATGTATTTTCTGATAATGTCTCTAATATTGTCTGCTTTATTATCTTAAAGAACACTTATACATCAAGCAAACTGCTTTTTCATTTTGCTCGGCCACAAAAAACTGCAATCGCCATGACTTGTGAAATTTGAGACACATCTTCCCCTAGTCTTTTTTTTTCCCTTTATTGCTCTAGTTGTAGGACTGGCTTCTGCATCTCCATTTGATTCTAATCACTAGTATGCCCTAGTTTTAAACTTAAAATTTTGTCCATACTTAATTTTTAAATTAGAACAATAATATAACTGTTTTAATTGAAATAAGAAGTATTTCCATTTGATTACCAATTACAATTTACATAATCACTGTAACTGGTGCTTTCTGTATAAACATCCAAATAATTGTGTTACAATGTTACATCGATGCGTAGGGAAAAACATTTAAATCATTTTGTTGACACCAACTAGATTGGTAATGTGTTTATGTGTAATACTAGAAAAGACACAGGTCCACCATGCACACTGCACCATTACAGTAACATTACATGATTCGATGGTTAAGGTGCAATGTAATCTTCTCAGAACAATGGAGTTGTATTTAATGAAAAAATTTTTACATTGGTTCAATTTTTAAATTTCAAAGTAAATTAGTTTAAACTAAACTGAAATCAACAATTCAGTTCCTCAGTGGTGCTAGCCACATTTCAAATGCTCAGGAGCCCACGTGATTAGTGGTCACTGAATTTGACAGAATAGCTTTACACCATTCTTTCCTGGTCCTGGCTTGCTTTCTGTGGGGGGACCATGCTGTGCGGCTGCTGTGCGGCAGGATCTTAGTTCCCCGACCAGGGATTGAATTGGGTCCCAGGGCAGTGAAAGTGCCGAATCCTAACCACTGGACTGCCAGGGAAGTCCAGTCCTGGCTTGTTTTTGAACCCCAACTTTGACCTTCTATTTGCTATGCATTAGCTCTGTCTTTCCTGATGGACACTAATTAGCTTGCCCTCATCTCACTGTCCTTCACTGCTCTCATCTAAATCAGACAATTAAGCCTTCGCTTCAGCTTTTTGGTCCCATCCTCTGGCAGCATCTACTTGGTTAGTGTTTTTCCCAGTCAAGCCTGAATCCCATGGAGGAGGGTGGGAATAGGATGGGCTGAACATTAGTAAGAAGAAAACAGAGGCCAAGATAATGAGGAGTCTATAAAAAGCAAGTAGCAACTCTAAATTCTTATTTCTTATCTTAGATATATGACCTTAAAAAACTTGCAGAACATATTACTTAACTATTGACATAATTATTTTTGAAAATCACACAGAATAGTGGAAGAACTGAAAATGAGCTAACATTTCTAATTTTCATAAAAGAAAGAAACTTCTGCAGACAGTTCAGGGTAAATAAATGTAATAACCATCTTAAGCAAAATTCTATTATGAATTAGTCAAAGAGTGGTGTGTAAGCTTGTAGAAAATGAAGACGTGATCACCATGAGATAGTCTGCAATCACAAGGAAAGATCTGGGCCCGACCCGCCCACTTCCTGTTTTGATAAGCTTTGGAGACTGGTGGTAATACTGCATATGTGTAATTTCATCAAAGCCCTTGGCAATGTCTCTCATGATATCTTTGTGGCAAATGAACACATTTGCCACAAACTGGCTGGATGATGAAACTGGCTGGATGATGGCATATGTGGTGTTAATTTGTATCTGATGTTTAATCCAAATTTTGTCAAACAGACTTTTTTTCTCCCTGCACATGTTCATGATGTCTCGGGGTCTGATCTCAAATTCTTCTTTTGCAATATTTTAGTGAATATAATGAAAAATACATTGGATGAAGATACTGCTCATCACTTTTAAAAGCGGCAGAAATCTAGGACTGACACCAGCAAATAATAGTCTTAGAACTTCAGATCTTGACAGGTGAGATTTGTAAGGTTAATTGACCCACCATGGCATAAAATAGCTCAAGAATAGAATTGCAGAGATGTGATTTGTAGTGTAACCTGTGTTAACCTGACCAAACCAGCATAGAATGGGATGTAAGGAGTGTGTATAGCTTCTGAAAAGTGGGACATGATAACAGCAGCCTCTGGTTATTGTAGTTGCTGGAGCTCTAGACCCATGCAAATCCCTTCCCCCGGGCAGCTTCTGGGTGGCTTCCCTTTCTCCCAGTGGCCACTAAAAGTCTCCTCAGTAGCTGGTGCTGATCTGGCTGCCTTGTGGCCTCTGTCCCTGCTGGTGGGTGCAGGTTGCAGCTGTTGCCACCACTCCTGCCTGGGCACTGTCCCGACAGTTCCTCTGCCTCCACAGTAAACAGAACAATGCCTGGCACGTAGTACACACTTAATAAGCATTAGCTAGATGAATGAATGAATGAAATTTTCAGTTTTATACGAAGAACTTTCTAATCACAGACGTTTTTCAAAATGGAAAGGACTTCTCCCAAAAGCCTTGATGTATCTAGTTGTCAGAGATATTGAGCAATACATTCAACTTCTAATCAGAAGCAGGGAGGAAACCAGAAGAGAGTCTATATTTGCATGAAATGTGACTATTACAGGATTACAGATATAACTGTAGTTGGGTTTCTCATAAGCACAACTGATTTCTCTCTCCATTCCCCAATTCTCTTCCCATATGTGAATTTCTCTCCCTCTCTTGCTCTCACTTACAGGTGCTCTCTCTCTCTCTCTCTCTCTCTCTCTCTCTCACACACACACACACACACACACACACACACACACACACATCTTTACGTAATCTGGATGCTGCTACCTGGAGCCCTCACTCCCTTGTCCCTTGAGATCTAGGTTGCCTTGAGGCCAAGTTTCATGGCGAGGGTTATCCAAGATTTCTATTAATTTCTGGAAATTTATGCAGTCTCATGACCCCTTATGACCCCCAAATTCTGCATCTACACACGCTATCTCTGTCCAACCAGCATCTACATAGACATGAACTCTATCTTTTTCATCATTTTCCACCAACCAAAATACACAGACTTTAAAGAATCACCGGGGTCCATCCTATCACCGATTGCCCATAACGACTTTAACATGAATTTTTAACATCTTTATTGGAGGATAATTGCTTTACAATGGTGTGTTAGTTTCTGCTGTATAACAAAGTGAATCAGCTATACATATACATATAACCCCATATCTCCTCCCTCTTGTGCCTCCCTCCCACCCTCCCTATCCCACTGCTCTAGGTGGTCACAAAGCACGGAGCTGATCTCCCTGTGCTATGCAGCTGCTTCCCACTAGCTATTTTACATTTGGTAGTGTATAACCATGCCACTCTCTCACTTCATCCCAGCTCACCCTTCCCCCTCCCCGTGTCCTCAAGTCCATTTTCTACATCTTCCTATCCTGCCCCTAGGTTCTTCAGAACCTTTTATTTTTTTTAGATTCCATATATATGTGTTAGCATACGGTTTGTTTTTCTCTTTCTGACTTACTTCACTCTGTATGACAGAATATAGGTCCATCAACCTCACTACAAATAACTCAGTTTTGCTTTTTTATGGCTGAGTAATATTCCACTGTATATCTGTGCCACATCTTCTTTACCCATTCATTTGTTGATGGACACTTAGGTTGCTTCCATGTACTGGCTATTGTAAACAGAGTTGCAATGAACATTGTGGTACATGACTCTTCTTAAATTTTGGTTTTCTCAGGGTATATGCCCAGTAGTGGGATTGCTGGGTAATATGGTAGTTCTATTTTTAGTATTTTAAGGAACCTCTATACTGTTCTCCATAGTGGCTGTATCAATTTACCTTCCCACCAACAGTGCAAGAGGGTTCCCTTTTCTCCACACCCTCTCCCGCATTTATTGTTTGTAGATGTTTTGATGATGAGCATTCTGACTGGTGTAAGCTGATACCTCATTGTGGTTTTGATTTGCATTTCTCTAATGATTAGTGATAACATGCATTTTTAACTTAATAAATTGCATGGTAGCTTTCCAAGACAATAAACATCTATACCATTTTTATGATTACACAGGTCTACTATGTGACGATACAAAAAAATAGCCATTATACAGTATTTTAAACAACGTTGAGATGAACATCTTTTTTTTCTAACAACTGTCCAACTCATAATTTTTAATTTTAATTCTTAATTTTTTTAAATTTATTTTTTCTTTAATTTATTTTTATTGGGGTATAGTTGTTTTACAATGTTGTGTTAGTTTCTACTGTACAGCGAAGTGAAGTAGAGTTCTCTGTGCTATACAGCAGGTTCTTATCAGTTATCTATTTTATGCATATTAGTGTATATATGTCAATCTCAATATCCCAGTTCATCCCACCCCCATCCTGCTGTTCCCCCTTGGTGTCCATATGTTTGTTGTCTCCATCTGTGTCTCTATTTCTGCCTTGCAAACCAGTTCATCTGTACCATTTTTCTAGATTCCACATATATGCATTAATATACGATATTTGTTTTTCTCTTTCTGACATACTTCACTCTGTATGACAGTCTCCAGGTCCATCCACATCTCTACAAATGACCCAACCAATTTCATTCCCTTTTATGTCTGAGTAATATTCCATTGTATATATGTACCATATCTTCTTTATTCAGTTGTCTGTTGATGGACATTTAGGCTGATTCCATGACCTGGCAATTGAAAATAGTGCTGCAATGAACACTGGGGTGCATGAGTCTTTTTGAATTATGGTTTTCTCTGGGTATATGCCCAGTAGTGGGATTGTTGGGTCACATGGTAATTCTATCTTTAGTTTTTTAAGGAACCTCCATGCTGTTCTCCATAGTGGCTGTATCAATTTACATTCCCACCAACAGTGCAAGAGTGTTCCCTTTTCTCCTCACCCTCTCCAGCATTTATTGTTTGTAGATTTTTTGATGATGCCCATTGTAACAAGTGTGAGGTGATTCCTTATTGTAGTTTTGATTTTCATTTCTCTAATAATTAGTGATGTTGAGCAGCTTTTCCTGTGCCTCTTGGCCATCTGTATGTCTTCTTTAGAGAAATGTCTATTTAGGTCTTTCGTCCATTTTTAGATTGGGTTGTTTGGTTTATTTCATGTTGAGCTGCATGAGCTGTTTATATATTTTGGAGATTAATTCTTTGTCCGTTGATTTGTTTGCAAATATTTTCTCACATTCTGAGGGTTGTCTTTTCGTCTTGTTTATAGTTTCCTTTGCTGTGCAAAAGCTTTTAAATTTCATTAGGTCCTCTTTGTTTATTTTTGTTTATATTTCCATTACTCTAGGAGGTGGATCAAAAAAGATCTTACTGTGATTTATGTCAAAGAGTGTTCTGCCTATGTTTTCTTCTAAGAGTTTTATAGTGTCCAGTCTTGTATTTAGTTCTTTAATCCATTCTGAGCTTATTTTTGTGTATGGTGTTAAGTAGTGTTCTAATTTCATTCTTTTACATGTAGCTGTCCAGTTTTCCCAGCACCACTTATTGAAGAGGCTGTCTTTTCTCCATGGTATTTCCTTGCCTCCTTTGTCAGAGCTTAGTTGACCATATGTGCATGGGTTTATCTCTGGGCTTTCTATCCTGTTCCATTGATCTATGTTTCTGTTTTTGTGCCAGTACCATATTGTCTTGATTACTGTAGCTTTGTAGTATAGTCTGAAGTCAGGGAGTCTGATTTCTCCAGCTCGGTTTTTTTTTTTTTTCTCTCAAGGTTGCTTTGGCTATTCGGGATCTTTTGTGTCTCCATACAAATTTTAAGATTTTTTGTTCGAGTTCTGTAAAAAATACCATTGGTAATGTGATAGGGATTGCACTGAATCTGTAGATTGCTTTGGGTAGTATAGTCATTTTCACAATATTGATTCTTCCAATCCAAGAACATGGTATATCTCTTCATCTGTTTGTGTCATCTTTGATTTCTTTCATCAGTGTCTTATAGTTTTCTGAGTATAGGTCTTTTACCTCCTTAGGTAGGTTTATTCCTAGGTATTTTATTCTTTTCATTGCAGTGGTGAATGAGATCAAGTCCTTAATTTCTCTTTGTTATCTTTCCTTGTTAGTGTATAGGAATGCAAGAGATTTCTATGCATTAATTTTGTATCCTGCAACGTTACCAAATTCATTGCTTATCACTAGTAGTTTTCTGGTGGCATTGTTAGGATTTTCTATGTGTAGTATCATGTCATCTGCAAACAGTGACAGTTTTACTTCTTTTCCAATTTGGATTCCTTTTATTTCTTTTTCTTCTCTGATTGCCATGACTAGGACTTCCAAAACTATGTTGAATAATAGTGGTGAGAGTGGACATCCTTGTCTTCCTCCTGATTTTAGAGGAAATGCTTTCAGTTTTTCACCATTGAGGATGATTTTTGCTGTGGATTTGTCATATATGGCCTTTATTATGTTGAGGTAAGTTCCCTCATGCCCACTTTCTGGAGAGTTTTTATCATAAATGGGTGTTGAATTTTGTTAAAAGATTTTTCTGCATCTATGAAGATGATCAAATGGGTTAGTTTAAATTTTTTAAAATAAATTTATTTATTTATGTATTTGTGGCTGTGTTGGGTCTTTGTTGCTGCATGTGGGCTTTCTCTAGTTGTGGCAAGCAGGGGCTACTCTTTGTTGTAGTGCACGGGCCTCTCATTGCGGTGGCTTCTCTTGTTGTGGAGCATGGGCTCTAGGCATGCGGGCTTCAGTAGTCGTGGCACATGGGCTCAGTAGTTGTGGCTCACAGGCTCTAGAGTGCAAGCCCAGTAGTTGTGGTGCATGGGCTTCGCTGCTCCGTGGCATGTGGGATCTTCCAGGACCAGAGCTTGAAACCAGGTCCCCTGCCTTGGCAAGTGGATTCTTAACCACTGCACCACCAGGGAAGTCCCAATCATATGATTTTTATTCTTCAATTTGTTAATATGGTGTATCACATTGATTGATTTGAGTATATTGAAGAATCCTTGCATCCCTGGGATAAATCCCATTTGATCATGGTGTATGATCCTTTTAATGTGTCGTTGGATTCTGTTTGCTAGTATTTTGTTGAGGATTTTTGCATCTATATTCGTCAGTGATATTGGTCTGTAATTTTCTTTTTTTGCAGGATCTTTGTCTGGTTTTGGTATCAGGGTGATTGTGGCCTCACAGAAAGAATTTGGGAGTGTTCCTTCTTCTGCAATTTTTTGGAAGAGTTTGAGAAGGATGGGTGTTAGCTCTTCTTTAAATGTTTGATAGAATTCACCTGTGAAGCCATCTGGTCCTGGACTTTGTTTGTTGGAAGATTTTTAATCACAGTTTCAATTTCTTTTCTTGTGATTGGTCTGTTCATATTTTCTAGTTCTTCCTGGCTCAGTCTTAGAAGGTTATACCTTTCTAACAATTTGTCCATTTCTTTCAAGTTGTCCATTTTATTGGCATAGAGTTGCTTGTAATAGTCTCTTATGATGCTCTGTATTTCTGCGGTGTCCATTGTAACTTCTCCTTTTTCATTTCTAATTGTTTTGAGTCCTCTTCCTCTTTTTCTTGTTGAGTCTGGCTAAAGATTTATCAGTTTTCTTTATCTTCTCAAAGAACAAGCTTTTAGTTTTATTGATCTTTGCTATTGTTTTCTTTGTTTCTATTTCATTTATTTCTGCTCTTTTATGATTTCTTTCCTTCTACTAACTTTGGGTTTTGTTTGTTCCCCTTTCTCTAGTTCCTTTAGGTGTAGGGTTAGATTGTTTATTTGAGATTTTTCTTGTTTCTTGAAGTAGGTTTGTATAGTTATAAACTTCCCTCCTAGAACTGCTTTTGCTGCATCCCATAGGTTTTGGATCGTCGTGTTTTCATTGTCATTTGTCTCCAGGTATTTTTTGATTTCCTCTTTGATTTCTTCAGTGATCTCTTGGTTATTTAGTAACGTATTATTTAGCTTACATGTGTTTGTTTGTGTTTTTTACAGTTTTTTTCCTGTAATTTATTTCTAATCTCATAGCATTGTGGTTAGAAAAGATGCTTGATATGATTTCGATTTTCTTAAGTTTTCCAAGGCTTGATTTGTGACCCAAGATGTGGTCTATCTGGGAGAATGTTCAGTGTGCACTTGAAAAGAAAGTGTAATCTGCTGTTTTCAGATGGAAAGTCCTATAAATATCAATTAAATCTATATGGTCTATTGTGTCATTTAAAGCTTGTGTTTCCTTATTAATTTTATGTGTGGTTGATCTGTCCATTGGTGTAAGTGAGGTGTTAAAGTCCCCCACTATTATTGTGTTACTGTCAATTTCCTCTTTTATAGCTGTTAGCAGTTGCCTTATGTATTGAAGTGCTCCTATGTTGGATGCATATATATTTATAACTGTTATATCTTCTTGGATTGATCCCTTGAGTGTTATGTAGTGTCCTGCCTTGTCTCTTGTAACATTCTTTATTTTAAAGTTTATTTTATCTGATATGAGTATTGCTACTCCAGCTTTCTTTTGATTTCCATTTGTACAGAATATGTTTTTCATCCCCTCACTTTCAATCTGTATGTGTCTCGAGGTCTGAAGTGGGTCTCTTGTAGACAGCATATATACAGGTCTTGTTTTTGTATCCATTCAGCGAGCCTGTGTCTTTCAGTTGGAGCATTTAATCCATTTACATTTAAGGTAATTATCGGTATGTATGTTCCTATTACTATTTTCTTAATTTTGGGGGGTTTGTTTTTGTAGGTCCTTTGCTTCTCTTGTATTTCCCACTTAGAGAAGTTCCTTTAGCATTTGTTGTAGAGCTGGTTTGGTGGTGCTGAATTCTCTTAGCTTTTGCCTGTGTGTAAAGGTTTTGATTTCTCCGTCGAATCTGAATGAGATCCTTGTTGGGTAGAGTATTCTTGGTTGTACATTCTTTCCTTTCATCACTTTAAACATATTGTGCCACTCCCTTCTGGCTCGCAGAGTTTCTGCTGAGAAATCAGCTGTTAACCTTATGGGAGTTCTCTTGCGTGTTATTTGTCATTTTTCCCTTGTTGCTTTTAATAATTTTTCTTTGTCTTTAATTTTTGTCAGTTTGATTACTATGTGTCTTGGCCTCGTTCTCTTTGGGTTTATCCTGCCTGGGACTCTCTGTGCTTCCTGGATTTGGGTGGCCATTTCCTTTCCCACGTTAGGGAAGTTTTCAATTATAATCTCTTCAAATATTTCCTCAGGTCCTTTCTTTCTCTCTTCTCCTTCTGGTACCCCTATAACTCGAATGTTGGTGCATTTAATATTGTCCCAGAGGTCTCTCAAGCTGTCTTCATTTCTTTTCATTCTTTTTTTCTTTATTCTGTCCCGCAGCAGTGATTTCCACCATTCTCTCTTCTAGGTCACTTACCATTCCTCTGCCTCAGTTATTCTGCTATTGATTCCTTCCAGTGTATTTTTCATTTCAGTTATTGTATTGTTCATCTCTGTTTGTTTGTTCTTCAGTTCTTCTAGGTCTTTGTTAAACTTTTCTTGCATCTTCTTGATCCCTGCCTCCATTCTTTTCCCAAGGTACTGGATCATCTTCACTATCATTATTCTGAATTCTTTTTCTGGAAGGTTGCCTATCTCTACTTCACCTAGTTGTTTTTCTAGGGTTTTATCTTGTTTCTTCATCTGGGAAATAGTCCTCTGCCTTTTCATTTTGTCTATCTTTCTGTGATTGTGGTTTTCATTCTGCAGGTTGCAGGATTGTAGTTCTTCTTGCTTCTGCTCTGAGATGAACATCTTATTCATTCATTTTCTGTTGACTTGGTCTGATATTTTACCTTGATACAAAATTCAAGAAGCATTGTCACTGAGTCATCTCAACATACCAAGAATACATTTCAGTTTACTTTATTTGAAAGACTAAGAGATGATTTTATTTATTTATTGTATGTATTCCTTCTTTATATTATTTTTTAGATTGAACACTAATAACAACATTTATGATTAAGTGTTTTCCCATTTGAGCAAAAAAAAAACAAACAAGAAAACAAAAGCCTTTATATGTTGTCTTTTCAAATCAAACTATTATTAGTTAATTCTTCAAAAATAAACACAATAATACATTTCTCTGTGGGCTCACCAGGCTTCTACACACGTTTGTCACACTTGGAACATTAAACAGTGAACTTTTTTTAATGGTAATGTTAGCACCTTCTAGTGGTAAAAAAGCAAAACCTGGCCAAGATGGTTTGGGTTTTTTTTTTAATGTAAAAAAAACCACACACACAAACATAATGTATAGCTTCGTGGTATTTTTACTTTTCTTTCCTTTTCTTCATATAACTGCGAAGACTGTGAATCTCCAAAAAAAGAAACTAAAATAGTGTGAAGTCAATTCAGGACATAATTTCATCATAAGTGTGAAATCATGTATTGTAGGTTAGGTATAAAAGGTCAAGATGTTTCAGGAAATTTTAGGTGTTTTTGTTTTTTAAATGATAACTTTTCACAATGTCTCAGATTTCTGAACAGCTACTTAAACTGTATTTGTCTTTGTGGTTAATTACTTTTATATAGCCTCCAGCTCAGCATTATACTGACTTATGTTTGAAAAGAAATGCTGATGGGATAGTATTGTGCTAAACCACATCCATCTGGCAACAAGAATAGAAGATGTGGCATTGCACATTTAGTAACAAAAGAAAGAAAATCTGCCCTTATTAACACTGAAAAGCACTGAAGAAGAATTCTCCTGCTTCTCCCAACAGCATTTCCTGCACTGGACAGCACTGCAGGTCTGTCCTTGCATTATGGTGAGACAGTTTAAATGCCATTTATGAAGATTTTCTTTTTGACGTGGTTCAGAACTCTGGACATAATTAATCCAACGTTTCCCTCATATGGGAAATTTTCCTAAGTTTTTCTCGTTGCTTAGGATATTAAAAATGTCATAAGAGGGTTTTATTGTTCTGAGAACTGGATCTGAGACTCTAGTAGGACAATGACCATGAGTGATTTGAGTATGAGATAAATTGTAACTGCCTCTAGCTGTGTCCTTTCTGTTTCCAGCACATTCCTCCCCACCAGAAGCTCAAGCAACCTCTCTCATTCTTCTTGACACCACAGAGAGGCAGTGAGAGTTACCGTGGGACACATAAGAAGTTCATCTATGGTTGGCTCAAAACCTGCCCTTCACAGCAGAGAACATGGCAGCTACATGTACGGGAGGAGACTGTACAATCTTCCCCTGCCTTTCTAGAAGGAGCTTTTGATAGAGAGGACAGTCATTGCTGTGCAGAGGTTGCTCACTTTTATAACTGGTATTGTGTACCTTTCTCTGTGTCCTGGAACTCATATATTCATCTATTCATTCAACAGTGTTTACAAAGGGCTCTATTTTAAGGACTGGTGATGCTACCATGAAAAGACAGACAAAGTCCTGCCCTCAGTGAACTTACACTATAGTTGGGGAGACAGACAATGCACAAATAAACAGGTAGTGGATGTGCTCAGAAAGAAAAGAGGACAGAAGGGGAGGTAGACTGCAGTGATTATTCTAGAGAAATAGTCAGGGAAGCCCCTCTGAGGATGTCTGACATTTGAGCTGAGACCTGAAACAACAGAGTGAGACATGTTGGGAGGGAACGGGGCTGCGCCAAGGGACAGCAGTCAGAGAGACCTGGGGCAGTGCACTCCTAACTCTGCCTCAGCCTCTGATTCCCAGAGGACCCACTGATGCTCCTCTCTACTTGCTTTGTCCTCTGCCTGGAACTTTCTCTTCCTTCTGCACCTCCAAATTCCCGTTCATCCTTCCAATCTCCAGTGTCACGTTCTTAAAAAAGTTTTCAGGAAACTCTTAAAGTTACTGCTCCTCACTCTGTGTCCCCACAACATTTTGTGTATACCTCTATTACAGAGAAGGGGAAAGGAAGTAGTATTTATTGAGCACCTACTGTGGGCCAGTAACTGTACTAAATCATATATATATCATATATCATGTATCTATAGTAGTTCAGTGTATTATCTTTATTTTGGGCTCTGGACTTGATGTACCTGAACTAAATCAGTTGCTGAAGGCTACACTGTCACTCTGAGGCTTAGGGCTTGGCTGTCCCCATTTTGTTGGCTTGAAAACTAAGGGAGTTGAAATAGAACAGATAATATCTAAGATGACTTACAATGAGAAATTCTTGTGTGATTCTCCAACCCCTAACATTTTAGAAGTCTGGTGGGGGATGACGTTTCAGCCATGAGGGGGCTGGATCACAGAGGTTTGGACATGTGTGACTGATGTGATCCTGGGCATAGCCGCCGGGAATCGACTGCTTTAATGCTGTGAAGATTTGCAGCACAGGCCCGAGAAAACATTGCCACCTAGTGGCAACTCATTTGAACTTACCAACCATCCATCCAATATTTTTCACGTATCTACTACGTGTCAGGTACTGTGCAACGCAGCGGTCCCCAACCTTTTTGGCACCATGGACCAGTTTTGTGGAAGACAATTTTTCCATGGACCGGGGTGGGGGGGTTTGGGATATGATGGGTTGGGCAGTAATGCAAGCGATGGGGAGCGGCAGATGAAGCTTCGCTCACTCGCCCGCTGCTCACCTCCTGCTGTGCGACCTGGTTCCTAACAGGCCACGGACTGACTGGTACCGGTCCACGGCTGGGGGGTTGGGGACCCCTGGTGTAATGGTAAATGGTGAACAGAAGAGACTCTGAAGTCTCAGCCCTAGTGAGACTTACATTCTAGCAGGGGACAGACTAGTCCCAAGGCTCACAGTGGTAGTGTAGCCCTCAGCAATTGATTTAGTTCAGATGTCACAAACTTGGAAGCCCAAAATAAAGATAATACGCTACTTGCTCACTTTTTTGTTTTAAGTGAAACTTTTCTGTTAATAGAGAAAAGATGGACACATTACAAGTCAGGTAAAATGATTTCTGAATGAGCCAGCTTGAAAGTTCCTTTTGCATGATATTTTAAAAACTATTTTATACCACCTCAAGTACTTTCTTTTTCCTCAATTCTTAAAATTTCTAAGACCATATACTAATTTTTAAATGTGCTTAAATGGTTTTCTTATATTATGGAACATTGTGGGAAAGTATAATAAACTACAAATTAAATATTTTATTATTAATGAACATGAGACTTTAAGTCTTTTATTCTTATAATAAAGAATCTGACTCCATTTTTGATGTTTGCTGACAGCTTTCAAGCCTCACCACTTCCTCCTCCTTTTCCCCCACATCTGGGCAAGTTATAAGAAGTCCCGGGTGCTTCCTCCTTTGGCACTGAAGGGAAGTTCAAAGCATGCAAGCCCTGGCCCACATGAGGACCCCACCTCTTGGTCACGGTGAAAACAGAGTCAGTCTCCTATCCCTGCTCTTTCAAGATAGCCATTCTTGGACCTGCTCAGAAACCACACTGCTCTGCCCAGAAAGCCTCATGATGTTCTTAATAAACCTTTACAAGCAATCTCGAGAAAGAAGAACAAAGCTGGAGGCATCACACTCCTTGATTTTAAACTATATTACAAAGCTATAGTTATTGAAACAGTATGATACCGGCATAAAAACAGACACATAGATCAATGGAACAGAATAGAGAGCCCAGAAATAAACACACACTTATCTGGGCAATTAATCTATGACAAAGGAGCCAAGAATATACAATGGGGTTGGCATTCTTTTCAACAAACGGTTTTGGGAAAACTGGACCACCACATGCAAAAGAATAAAGCTGGACCGTATCTTATACCACACAAAAAAAATTAACTCAAAATAAATGAAAGACTCAAACATAAGACCTAAAATCATAAAACTCCTAGAAGAAAAGGTAAGCAGTAAGCTCCTTGAGAGCCGTCTTGGCTATGATATTTTGAATCTGACACCAAAAGCTAAAACAACAAAAGCAAAAATAAACAAGTGGGACTATGTCGAACTAAAAACCTTCTGCACAGCAAAAGAAACCATCAACAAAATGAAAAGGCAACCTACTGAATGGGGAAAATATTTGTAAATCATATATCTGATAAGGGGTCAATATGCAAATATATAAAGAACTCATAAACTCAATAGTAAAATAACAAACAAACAAACAAACGATCTGATTTAAAAATGAGCAGAAGATCTGAATACACATTTTTTCCAAAGAAAACATACAGGTAGCCATTGGGCACATGAAAAAGTGGTCAACATCACTAATGATCAGGGAAATGCAAATCAAAACCACAATGAGATATCACCTTGCTCCTGTCAGAATGGCTATAATCAAAAAGACAAGAAATAAGTGTTGGCAAGGATGTGGAGAAAAGGGAGCCCTACTACACTGTTGGTGGAAATGTAATTTGGTGCAGCCACCATGGGAAACAGTCTGGAGTTTCCTTTAAAAAATTAAAAATAAAACTACCATATGGGGCTTCCCTGGTGGCGCAGTGGTTGAGAGTCCGCCTGCCGATGCAGGGGACACGGGTTCGTGCCCCGGTCCGAGAAGATCTCACATGCCGCGGAGCGGCTGGGCCCGTGAGCCATGGCTGCTGAGCCTGCGCATCCGGAGCTTGTGCTCCGCAACGGGAGAGGCCACAACAGTGAGAGGCCCGCGTACCGCAAAAACAAACAAACAAACAAAAAACTACCATATGATCCAGTAGCACCACTTCTGGTTATTTATCTGAAGAAAAAGAGTACACTAACTCTATAAGGATATATATGCACCCCTCATGTTTGTTGCAACATTACTTTCAGTAGCCAAGATATGGATGGAAACAGCCTAAGTACCCATCAACAGATGAACAGATAAAGAAGACGTCGTGTACAATGGAGTATTATTCAGCCATAGAAAAGAAGGAAATCTTGCCATTTGTGACAACATGGATGGACTGTGGGAGCATCATGCAGTGAAATAAGTCAGACAAAGACAAATATCATATGATCTCATTTATATGTATAATCTTTAAAATCAACTGAACACTTAGATACAGAGAACAGATTGGTGATTGCTAGAGGAAGAGGGTGGGCCATGGGGGAAGTAGGTAAAGGAGGCCAAAGTGTACAAACTTCCAGTTATAAAATAAAATATGTCATGGGGCTGTAATGTACAGCATGGTGACTATAGTTAATAATATTGTACTGCATGTCTGAAAGTTGCTAAGAGAGTAGATCTTGAAAGTTCTCATCATAAGAAAAAAAATATTTGTAACTATGTATGGTGACGGAGGTTAACTAGACTAGTTGTGCTGATCATTTCACAATGTATACAAATATGGAGTCATTATGTTGTACACCTGAGGTATAATGTCAATTATACCTCAATGAAAATAATAATAACAAAAAGCTACCTAGTGATAAAAAACAAATAAAAAAACCTTTTCATACCCTCTCGGTGGAGGTCATGAAATAAACAGTCTCCACATCCAAATTAAATTTGGGGGGAGGGAAGGGTCCATCCCACCTCTATGTAGTGGTCACAACAATCCTATTTTTTGAAATATGAAAGCATGTTATATATGATTATAATTAACTACTAATCTGAGCATAATCTATAGAGTATATTTTATAATCTAAATAAAAGCATCCATTAAAAGTATTAAGGTAACTAGGTTTTGGGTTTTTTAAAAATTTATTTGTTTTGGCTGCGTTGGGCCTTCGTTGTGGTGCGCAGGCTTCTCATTGTGGTGGCTTCTCTAGTTGCGGTGCATGGGCTCAGTAGTTGTGGCTCGCGGGCTCTAGAGCGCAGGCTCAGCAGTTGTGGTGCACGGGCTTAGTTGTTCCACAGTATGTGGGATATTCCCGGAGCAGAGCTCAAACCCGTGACCCATGCACTGGCAGGAGGATTCTTAACCACTCCGTCACAAGGGAAGTCTGAGGTACGAGGTTTAAAAAGGTTTTAACGTGCTTCTGACAGAATGACTTGGACCTTTATCCTCACTAGCTAAAGAACATTTTAAAAATACAAATATTTGACTGGAAAGGAAATAAAGTTAGAGAGACCACACGTAACCCCGACTACCACACGTAAACCTGAAAAGTGTTCCTAACAGCAGGTGCCTTGTCAAGGACACCGCAAGGCTAAAGAGAACCCCCATTTCTTCATCTCTCCCCACACCAGAATTTTCTTAGATCCTTTACATCTTTCCTTCCCCTCACTCTCAGAGATACCGGAAGGAAATATGCTGCCAAAGCAAAAATTACCTTTATTTCTATTTTACTAAAAATACTACCAACAAATATCATTATGTTAAATGATTTGAATAAGTCAAAATGCAGTGGCAAATATTTTAAAATACATACATATGTTAAGGAAGCAAATACCTGGTGTGACCTTTTCTTCTTTAATATCTTGGTTCCAAATAGAGGAAATGTTAAACCATCACTTTGGTATAGATTTTTACTATAAAACTTGGCCATTTTAGCTCCCCTTCTATTTTGTCTTTATGTTCTGGGCCACAGATTTTCAAGCTGAATAATAGAAAATTAGAGGAACGTGCAGATATGAGTAGAAATCCCAGCATCTGCACCAGTTCCTTTTGCATCTGCCTGGCTCATCTAGCTCCACCTCCCAGAGTTCGGAAAAGTGGACGGCTTGGCAATTAAAGGTCCAGTGACACTCTTAAGGGTTTTAATGTGCTGATGTTTATCCATAAAATGAAGATTGCTTTAAAATCAAGTTCATATTCTTTACCAATAATTTCAAGATCAGGGGGACTTCCCTCTCAGTCCAGTGGTTAAGACTTCACCTTCCAATGCAGGGGGTGCGGGTTTGATCCCTGGTCAGGGAGCTAAGATCCCACATGTCTCATGGCCAAAAAAACCCCCAAAATGTAAAACAGAAGCAATATTGTAACAAATCCAATAAAGACTTTAAAAAAAATGGTTCACATCAAAAAAAATCTTAAAAAAAAATGATTTCAAGATCAGAAAAATTAAATAGATATGGTTATTTAAACAGAAAACTTATGAAAGTAGATACAATCTGTAATTTGTGTACTGTCCTTTGTATATTGAGTCTAGTATCCTGAGACGTCAGTATTTTATCAGTTAATGTCCTTTGGGTTGCAAAAAGTGACCTGCACCAGCCTCAAACAACCCCAAAGCACAGATGAACTGGGAAGATCTGGGGCTGCCCCTGGAGCAAGCAGGAAGCAGGACCAGAAAGCTGCAGCAACAGGGCTCAGCTCCACTCGCTCCACATTTCCGTCTGTAGTTTGAAGTTCCAGATATTTTAAAAAAAGAATCTTGTAGGCCAGGATCAGGGCTCATCCTTAGACCAATCAGCTCTGGCCTTGAGACAGTCCTGTAGTACTGGCCCAGCTGCTGGCAGTTCCTAGAAAGGGAGGAATGATTCTGAGCAGGGCATCTACCCAAGAGGCACCTGCCTGCCGTGGGCACTTCCACTAATTTCCTTAAATTCCTTCACATGATACGGATGAACGGTATTTCTCATGTCCAACAGCTTAATTTTCCCCAGGTTTAATCCTCAGGATTACAGAACTAAACATTACATTATAGAACTAAAGGCCTATGATATGTACATGAAACTACCTATAAATAAGCATAAGAAATGCAGGAAAAAGATTCCTTTTCATGCTGTAACTTCCCAAAAGAGTTTTGCGATGTATATGTAGTTTCATACTCACATCTCAGTAGAAAAGATTTCTTTTCCTGATATGATAAGCTGTGCCAGCACTTTATAGTCATAATTTTTAATTATCACAACAACTCTATATATTGTATTGAATAGTGTTCCCCCCCAAAAGTCATGTCCTCCTGGAACTTCAGAGTATGACTTTATTTGGAAGTAGGATCTTTGCAGATGTAAGGATCAAGATGAGATTATACTGGAGTAGTGTGGGCCCTAAATCCAATGAGAGTGTCCTTACAAGGCACAGAGAAAAACACACTGAAGATACAGAAGAAGAAAAGATGAGGCAGAGTTTGGAGGAATGGGTCTGCAAGCCAAGGAAGGCCAGAGATTGCCTGTGAGGGGGTACAGGACACACTACTCCAAAATATGGCATGTGGGCATAAACTGAAGGAGTCTGAGCAAACAGCAGAAACAGGAAGGTCACGCTGACCTCCCCTGACCACCCTCCCCTTCTCTCCTGAAGCAAATCCTAAAACCCTCACGTAAGAGATGCCTTTCCTATATTCAAAGGGAAGGAACATCCTTATCTCCAAAGACAAGGGACACCAAGAATCCAAATAGGCAGGCTTTGGCAAGCTTCCCCCAGTTAATTGTACATACCTCATATTCCTTGCCCTATTATAGCTTTCCACTTTTCATCAAACCTCGCATAAAAGTACACAAGCTTAACCTTTTCTTCAGGCCTTCACTTCCCTATGAATGCTCCTGTGTCACATAAAACTTGTATTAAATACATGTGTATGCTTTCCTCCTGTGTATCTTTATCAGTTTAATTTTCAGACCCATCCAGAAACACTACGAGAGTTGAAGAAAGCTTTTCCTCCCCTCACCAGAACCCCAGAAGCTGGGAGAGAGCCGTGGGGTGGATTCTCTCTCAGAGCTTCCAACAAGGAATCAACCCTACTTGATACTCCTCCTGGCGCCTTGATTTCAGACTTCTTTTCTCCTGAACTGCGAGAAAATGAATTATGTTGTTTCAAGCCACTCAGTTTGTGGTATTTTGTTCAGACAGCCCTAGGAAACGAACAGCCTCTACAAGATAGATATCAGTAAGTAATTTGCCCAAAGTTACACACCTACTATGTCAGTGACTAATAGTTACCTATACCAGTGTGCATTCTCTCCTTTTTCTTTGCCAACAGAGGAAAACTTTGTTGAGGTCGACAACATGCCCATTTCCCAGCCCAGGGACGGTCTGTGAGAGAAAAGCAGAAGTCACTGGAATGATTCTTTAGAGGAAACGGAATTCTTCCTCCTGCCAGCAATGCGGGTGTCCTGACTGGAGCTCCTGGAGGGGAGGGGGTTGGGGGCATGCTGGGGAGGGAAACCATACTCTAAGGAGGGCAAAGCAAATAGGTGGAGGGAGCTTGGGTCCCTGATGGCTGGGGAGCTGCCATATCAGCCCTGACTTCTTTTATCACAGGAATATACTGAAAATAAAACGACGCCTTTTTATCTCACTGCTACCTGGGTGAAAACTAGTCCAAACTGCCACCACTACCTAATGCCAAAATTAAGATTTGAAACTGAACACGCTATTAGCCCACTTGCTTTCCTGCAGGAGGTCTGGGAACAAGCCCTGGTTTTGTGCCTACTGCGTACGACAATGCATATTGAATACGATACATACGAGTCGTATGCTATTCTAGGCCCTGGGATACAGAAAAACAGACAAAAACCCCTGGGAAAGGAGGGGTTACACATAACTTTTAAAAAAATACGCCAATGTCGGGTATGATGGTGATAAATGCTGTGAAACAAAATAACACAGTCAAGGCGAGATGGGAAGAGAGTTTCACTTTCCATTAGGGTGGTTAGGGAAGCCCCCACTGGGAAGGTGAGTGACATCTGAGCCAACACCTGGAAGAGGCAAAAGATGGAGATACATGGATGACCAGGGGAAGAGCTCTCCAGGCAAAAGAAACAGCAAGCCACAGGGTCATGACCCACCTCCCCCATCCAACCTGTAAAATGAGGCGACTGGACAAAACGATCTTAAACCTTCCTTAGAAATGTGCTGAGTATGTGGGAGCATATGAAATGAAAGGACCAGCAGGAACCTTGCTTGAAAATACTTCCCACCTGTAAGGAGGTCCCCAAGCAAATCTTCTAGGCTAGAATTTCTCTCAGTCCCGTGGGAAGTTTATAGGTGTAATGTAAAAGAGAAGGGAGTGGCAAGAGATTGTTCTGAGGTCAAAGAAGCTTTGGAAACTGGTTTAAAATAGTTAAACAGAATTTAGTTACCTCAGGACTTCTCAGATCCTTTAATATGCCAACGTGGACACAATTATCTCAAAGTGAGTTGTAGTATCTACCTAATTTATTTGACCACAGAAACCTTTTTTATGCAGAGCATCTGGGGAGACTGTTCCTTAGAACACACTTTGGGAACTAGCGGCTTGCAAACTTTTTCTCTAAAGGACCAAATAGTAAATATTTTAGGTTCTGTGGGCCAAATGGTCTGTTGCAACTATTTGATTGTGCCATTTTGGCTAGAAGGCAGCCATAGACAACATGGAAATGGATGGGTGTGGCTGTGTTCTAATAAAACCTTGTTTATGGAGACTGGAATTTGGATTTAATGCAATTTTTTACATGTCATGAAATGTTATTCTTCTTTTGACTTTTTAAAAAACTATTTTAGAATGTGAAAAGCATTCTTAACTCACTGGCCATACAAAAAACAGGCAGGGGACTGGATTTGACTGTACTTTGCCAACCCTTGCTTTAGTGAGATGTACTATTTTCGTAAGTTTTCCTTAACTGGTACATTTTTTTAAATGCATGTAACAATGGTACTACTTAAAGTCACGGTGCTGGTATCTTGACCAAAAGAAAAAAAAAGTGGTTGCAAATCATATTAAGAAAATGTCTTTGAGGCAGAAGAAAGACTGTTCAGAAGAAATAACACAATTTTAGACATAGCCCCTTATAATTACCCTTAACAGAAAAATGGAGTTTAACTCTGCACTTATAATTCTAGTTATACCTTGATAACAGAACCATTGGGAAAAAATTGGCATTTCTTTTTTTTAGTATTGGTTTTTATTTTCCTCTATAAAATTTCTAAAAATTGAATTATCAGTCCTTCTCTAGAAGGCACTCAATTAAATGCTTGTTGAATGAATGCATTGTCCCTTCTGTTAAAGGGAAACATTGCATTCAGCCTCGCCTTAGGCAAAATTGTAATGAAAGTTATTTTGAACGTCCCTGTATGGTATGTCTATTCACCATTATTACTGTTTTCAAACCAACCTTTCCCTTTCCTTCTGTTGCCAAGATCTCAATACCTTTATGTTCCTTTCTCTTCCACGTTTTTTTTCACGGGCCCCTCACTGTTGTGGCCTCTCCCGTTGCGGAGCACAGGCTCCGGACGCGCAGGCTCAGCGGCCATGGCTCACGGGCCTAGCCGCTCCGCGGCATGTCGGATCTTCCCGGACCGGGGCACAAACCCGCGTCCCCTGCATCGGCAGGCGGACTCTCAACCACTGCGCCACCAGGGAAACCCTCTCTTCCACTTTTAATTAAAGCCTGTGCTTAGCATAAATGAGTCTCACTCTCACAATGATGTAAATGACTTATAACAGCAAACAGCTTTAACTATTCTGTAAGGTGTACTTGCATTTTAACAGAAGGAATGAAGCTTTATATTAGGGAACCAGCAGGTGGGAAAAGCATTTCTTCCAGGAACCTCAGGTAAACTTCCACTCCTGAAATCACATCCCGTAGGAAGTCACCTCCTTCACCCATAAGGAAAATCTTGTCACCAGGTGGAAACAGCTTGCCTGTAGTGGAATCATGCATGGTCCCAGGCAGAGGCTCCAGTCAAGGCTAGCCTCTACCCAGATCTAAGGCAGACTGGGGCAAATAATATAGCCTCTACCCAGATCTGGGGTGGATTGGGGCAAATAGCATCCTCCAAGAAGAGTCACAAATAAGGACAGTGATTGTCCTTTGGATTGCAATTTGGAAACACCTGTAGGGGAGGAAGAAGAATTTTCCCCTACTTTTCAAAGCTCTTAGCTGAGACCTTCTGTAACAAGAGACAAATTAACATGAAGAAAACAATACAGAAGTGTATCAACATGTATACCTCATGTATACATGGGAGATAGCCAGGGAAAGCGAGTAACTTCCCAACGTGGCCTAAGCCACCAGCTTCAATACCATCTTCAGCTAAAGACAAAAGAAAGGTGTAGCCAATATTTTATAATGACTATAAATGGAGTATAACCTTTAAAAACTGTGAATCACTATGTTGTACACCTGTAACTTATATAATATTGTACATCAATTATACTTCAATTAAAATAATAACAATACTTTTAAAAGACAACATGATATTGGGGGAAAAAAAGAAAGGTGTGTGGGAGGGGGAGTTATGGGGAGGTTACCAGGAAAAGGGGTTGTTGTATAGATTTAAGTTGCTGCCTTCTCCACTGATGAGAGTCTCTTTTGATTTAGTCACACTTTTCTTCCTGGTGCAAAGAGGGAGACCACTTACAAATGGAAATTTCCTTTATAAATGTAAATGTCCCTTACCAAAGGGTAACTTCTACTGTTTTAAGAGCTTCTCCTGTATCTGCTGTTTCTCAGATAATCAGCTCAATATAATCCCTATGCCAAAGAAGCATATCTTGGGGTGGCATATTCTGCCCCGCTTCACACCAATACACTGAGGTATCTTAGAAAAAAAGTGCGTTACTGGAGGCTTCCCGGGTGGCGCAGTGGTTGAGAGTCCGCCTGCCGATGCAGGGGACACGGGTTCGTGCCCCGGTCCGTGAGGATCCCACATGCCGCGGAGCGGCTGGGCCCGTGAGCCATGGCCGCTGAGCCTGCACGTCTGGAGCCTGTGCTCCGCAACGGGAGAGGCCACAACAGTGAGAGGCCCGCGTACGGCAAAAAAAAAAAAAGTGTGTTACTGGAATGCTTATGGGAGAGACTTCAAACCCAAGGACTTCCTGCTGAGATTTTAAGTCCCATCACCTAAAGGGAAAGGCTTGAGATGCTTGGCTAGCAAATGATAATTCATATGGAATATCAACTTTTATAGTACCAATATTTACTTTGCCTTTTATAAAGTACATAAAATATACAAACGAGTATTCAACCTACCTTGAAGTGGCAGCTCTGCACACTGTCATTGGCTTTGGATCATTGCTTGAATTGAACAACATAATAATTTAGAACACAGACACTCTCAGACTCACCAGAGAACATAAAATTCTTATCAAAGGACAGCGTAACCCAATTGCAAATGTAATGGAGGACATGCATTGCATTGCATTTCTCTTTCCCATTACGTTCATTTGCTCTCCACTAGGGGATGTGATTTTGATAACTCTCTGCTGTTTATGTTGACGGTTTGCAGGGAACTGAGTGAGAGTAAGAGCTGAAAAAGAAACAAGTCCTTTGCATTCTCACATTACATTATACTTTCCAACCGTTTGAAGTTAGTGTAACCCTTCTCTAAGTACTTGGCAAACTTTAAACCATACATCTGTGAAGCTGGGTTTTTTTTTCCTTTCACATTACCTTTCACCTACTTTAAAATAAACCACTCATTGTTCAAGAGGGAAAACTCAAATTTGTTTTTCCAAAGTAATCTATAATGGAGTAAAACATTGCTGGAAGGTTTGCAATTAACTAATTTACTATGCAAAAAATCTCAAAGGGAAAGTAAGTTAATGAGGGAATCAGTTTTCGACCTTCAATATTTAGGCCTCTATTTGCTTTTTTAAATTAACAAAATGTAAACTCTTTTTTGAATTAGAAAAGCATATGAACCAGATTTTCTAAATGTTTAAACTATACAGAAACATATACAGTTAAAGGGAAAAAGTAATACCCGCTTTCTTTTGTATCTTGATTTCTTTTAGTATTAAAATAATAGAAGCAAATGTATAGAAATAAGAAGTTTGTTTGCAAATTGGATTAGATTTAACTTTTAGTTTTGCCTATATTTTTACAGACTTTATCACTAAGAGATAACAAAAAACTATGTTAAAAATCATTATAGAAATACATATATATATATATCTCTCGAAGGCCTACAATGTGCCCACCTGGTTCCGGCTTCTAGAAGTGATATGAAGATGAATAACCACATAGCCTTAACTCTATAATAGACAGTCATATCTAATAAAATGGAAACTTTGTACTTCGGCTGCTAAGGCCTTTCCTGATCTGACTTTGCCTGGTTTCTGTTGCTCTCTTACGTTCCTTGCCCTGGAACCATATGAAACTCTTTACAATTCTCCAAACACTCTAACCTTTCCCATGCTTTTATGCCTTTGCAAACACTCATCTCTCTACTTGTAATGCCCTTTCCCCCTTGAAGCACTTCATGAAGTTCTAGTCATCCTTCAAGTATCAACTCAAATATCACCTCCTCTTTAATTACTTCCAGGCCCCCGGGGAAGGGAAATTTGGTTACTCCTTTGTCCTTGAATCCACAGCACCCTCAGCAAACTTAGGTAAAGTGAATGTTTTGTGTTTACTGATTTCTGTCTCTGTCTAGAGCGAGCTTCTGAAGAATGAGGAGTGGGAATTTGTCATCTTCACTTTCCCATTGATTATCCGTCGTGAGTGATGCGTGGTGTGCAATAATAAAAGTGGGTCGGAAGCAGGAAGAATGAGTGGCTTTCTCTTTCTGGATGTTGGGGAACACTCCCCGGAGGAGCTGATGTTGGGCTTTGACCAGAAGTGTCTCAGGAATTCCAAGTAAAGGAAAGAGCACGTGCGGAAGCACGTGACTTGGTGCGGAAGCAGATGAGGCTTTTCAACGGGGCTTGAGCCAAGACTGAAAGACCCGACGTGCCACACTCCAGGGTTTGGCCGCAGTGGCGGGCACGTGGAATGGGAGACGGAGAACCGCTGGGACACCGTTCTCATAGTCTGGGCAGCGGCAGACCACAGCCTAGACTGAGATCATCGCAATGAGGATGGAAAAAAAAACATTAAGATTACAGAAAGATTTAGGGGGTAGAATTCAACCTTGATTTGATATGGGGTCCTGGGGTAGAGGTAGGGTTTTAAGCACTGAGTCATAAAATGAGGGAGATCACTGGCCATAGCTGTGTGCAGAGCAGATGGGATTAGGGGTGTAGGCGGTGGGGGGAGGGGGAATAGACTAGAACTACTGCCCGCCCAATCTCAGCTACATTGCGGGTTCAGAAGACTTGGGGGGACTGCCCCTTGAGTCAACTTTCACTTATTACACTGCTTGCATGGGAAAAGTGATCTGAGTCCTAAACTGACTTTCAAACACAGCTTTGGAACACAGCCCGTGTGTAGCTCGGGACTGGCTGTTCCGAGGGATGTGGTGGGGGGGCCAGGGCTTGAAGCCACTCGAGCGCCAGTCTGAGTTAACTTCACAATAAGGATAAACAAGCACTGCTGTGTATCTGGAGAAATTACCACTTTGCTGCATCAGATAAAATTTGTACTTTTCCACTTCTATTAAGTGATTGCTACCAATTTGCTAGTTAATAGGAACAGAGATCAACTTTCACAGCACTTTCTTTGCCTGCCAATAAGTCCAGAAGCTATCCATTTCCAGTAAATGATGAAAAGTATAGGATGACAGGAAATCACAGCATTTGTACTGTGAAAACAAATAAATGATGATATGGAAAATGAAAATCAGGTGTAAACAGGTAAAAATAGAAGTAACAATCTGAAGGAAATGCCTTCCATCCCCTTTAGGTTAAAAAAAAAAGGATATGTGTCATCACTGCACAAAACAGTTTCAGAAGAAGGAACTATAATTATATACAATGTTTATAGTTAAACCCTTCAGTGTTCTCCGGAAAATAGATCTTGGCTTAATTGTATGGTAATTTATACTTAGGGGGCTTTACTGCAAAAGGAACAGGTTCCTCTACATTTATCCACCCTCTGGGAATGCTGGAAATGGGCACGTGCTCTGGATGGAAATGATGACGACTGGGTTCCACAAGATGATTGCCAGAATCCAGAGCTTCTCCTGACTCTTTCAGCCCTTTATTGTCAAAGCTTATCTTTTAAGGCAAGCAGGGGCTAGACTGAGTATGGGGCTGGTTGGTTTTGCTCATCAGCTACAGAGCTTAGAGCCAGGAAATACCAGAAAGGCAACATCCAGAAACTGAGGTTTAGAACTAAGCAGTCCAAATGAAGTTTTAACCAAAAGGCTAAAATTGAGACTTGGAGAGAAAGCCAAGCACAAGTGGCAGAAGCAGATCCCAGAACATTGGAAGTCAAGTCAGGCCCATTCTGGGCTTTCAGTCAGGGTGCTGGGCAAGTTCAGACGGATGCCATAACGGCCCCATGGTAGACCAGGGCCTTGGAGGAGGCAGCAACTGAAGAAAGTCCAGGAGAGAGAAGTTGCCTTATGATGGGAACTGGGTGGGGAGAGGGGTTTGCAGATAGTAGCTGACTGCTGGAGTGAGTGAGGCTTCATCACCCTGAAGACACAGAGTTGGCAGTCTCTGGGCATTAAGTTAGAGAAACCATATTTAAAGAGAGCCAAACACAAAGCATAGCAGAGCTCAGCTCAAATGGCAACATTTATTAATTTAGAAACTATTTTTTGAGTATTTATTGTGCTCTAGTCACTGGACAAAACCTTGGAAATGCAAATAGGAATCCATAGTGGCAGAAACGTGTCACCTTGTTCTCTATTCATGAATGAAGGACTTATTCCCCAGCTCTGGAAGTGCTCTTAGCAGAAAGCCCTCAACTTTCAGGCCCGCAAAAGGGACTGCCTGAACAAAGAAGGCCGCACCTCATGCCCAGAGGAGCCCACACTGCATGGCTGATCAAAGTGGGGCCCAGCACCCTCACCCCAACTCAGGACAATTCAGAAGAGTCATTCCAACTTCAGGGCTGCCCATAGGTTTGACTGAGGCCTCAATTGAAACTGCATTGCTCTTCAACCTCTCCCTCTGCCCAAACCTTCTTCCTGTCCTGTCCTTCTCTTGTCTTCTATAGGAATTGATGCCCAGTTTACCAGTGAACTTACTGTATACCAATCTCCATCTCAGAGTCTGCATCCTGGGGAACCCAACTCAAAACAGTTGGTACCAGAAGTACCCACAAACCTGGGATGGGATTTCAGAGCTGGATCACCCACCACCCACTTGGAAATGAGGACCGCCATCACTGGTGGCGATGGAGCACAGGTAGCCCCAGAACAGATCACAGTGCTATTTTAAAACAGGCACCAATAATAAAGTGGAATGGTATTTTGTAGATGGATATGCACTAGTACTAGGTGTAATGTATCAGGTGTTTGAGAAATATGGAGGGAAATAGTAACTTATGGGCAGCTCTTGTTAGGCTGGAGTGATGCTTTGGAAAAAGAAAACGAGACGAAGAGTGGCTGAAAGCTTATTGTGAAAGCCATATGGCCTCCTTGGTAGTACATAAAGAGGCTCTCATTGTCTGCAGTAGGAATGCAGAGAAAGCCAAGACCAGACCCAGGATTTAATCATGAAAAGAACTGAGCTCCAAAAGAGGCAGGTCTGCTATGCCGAGATTAGGGCTCTGGTTGGGAAAGGATAGAACTCTCATATGGGATAGGATTCATCGGAGTTGATGGCTCCAAAATCCCCAGATTCCTCAAATCTGAGCCTGCAGAAAATACCCACCTATCCAATTAGGAGCTACACTCCCTACTTCCTTGAGGATAATGCAGAGGTCTCCCCACTGAAGACAACTTGTGCTCTTCCCTTTCTCCCTTACTCCCTCCCCAAGATCTGTACCCACCTAACCTTTGACTTCAGGGATAATAATTAGGCTAAGTCACAGGTTAAGATGGGGCCATGCTGATGAGGAAGAAAAGGAACTACTACCAGGAAGCTGCAGGTCTTGGCCAGCATGTACTTGTAGGAGCCAGGAGGCTAGGTTTGAGAATGAATTAAGGAGACTGAAACGTAAAGATGGATTAAAAAGAAAAGTTTAGAGTTTATCAGCTTGAATCAAAAGAAAGACCCCAGGAGTTGTTGCAGATATGCTACTAGGATGGCTTCTAGATGCATGGAAAAAAAGTAGCCCACACTGAGTGAGATTAACATGCTAAAAAGTGGAAGAAGAGATTAAAAGGCTCAGAGAGGTGGGTATGATGTAAGGATATACCATGTAAGGCTGGAAAACCCATTGGAGCACTACGTTCCATAGAAAAGCCAAAGGATACCTAATTTACCAAAGCACTGAGGGATGCACTGGAGAGAGGGGCTCTAGCATCACTAAAAAGGTCAGTTGTGGCTCTTCTCTCTAGGCCAGGGCTGATGGTGGGAGATGTCATTGAATAATAGGGATCACTAACAGCCATGGGAATGTTAGAACCTTGAAAAACAACAGAGGCCAGGTGGAAGTGCTTAGCTATTAAAAGGCAGGTGGATGCAATTATTGTCATGAGTGGTAAGATTGAAGGGGCAGCCAGGGAAGCCTGATCCACAAAGAATCATGGATATAGTTAATAGAACACAGCCTCCCTAGTGGAAAAATAGATGGGTGGCCAACATGGGTACTATTCAGTCTGTATAATCAAAAGAAATCAAGGATGGAAATGTAAATATATGTCCACATAAAAACTTGCACACAAATGTCTATAGCAGTACTATTCAAATGTTCATCAACTGGTGAATGGATAAACAAAATGTGGTATATCCATACAATGGAGTATTATTTGGCCATAAAAAAGAATGAGGCATTGATACATGCTACAACACAGACGAATGAACCTTGAAAACATGTGGTTCAGTGAGAGAAGCTGGTCACAAAAGGCCACATATTATACAATTTAGTTTACATGAAATGTCCAGAATAGGCAAATATATAGATATAGAAAGTAGATTAGTGATTGCTCAGGACCAGGGGGGTGTGGGGTGGAGATAAGGTGGTGGTCCCTAAAGGGCACAACATTTCTTTCTGAGTTGAGGGAAATGCTCTAAAATTGCAGAGATGGTTGCACATATTTGTGAATACACTAAAAACCACTGAGTTGTACATTTTAAACAGGTAAATTGTATGCTATGTGGATTATATCTCAATAAAGCTATTTAAAAAGGAAAGAAAGAAATAACAGATGGATAAACAGGAGGCTGAAGATAGTTAGCTCAATAAAAAGTCACAATTCTTTGCCAAGTTTCTGAACCTGAACCAGCTTTCCAACTTAGAACCTAAAAAAAAGAGGGCACATCCACAGGAGGAAGGGTCATGAAATACCATGGAACATGAAGAGATTCCCCCAGCCCAAGAAACCAGAGGTTGTGCACCAGGGAAAGGGAATAACCAGATATTTCAAGAACCATTGGACATTGAGTCTGATTTGAAACTGATACTCAGAGACCTGAAGCAATAGAATGGATCCCCTTGCAGAGGGAGGCATATGGGGATGAAGTAAGAAGTAAATTCAACTTACTTATGGGTTCACTGGCTCTGCAGACCTGCCCCCATGTCCATTTCCCTAGTCCCCAAATGTATCACCGGAATAGGTACATTTGGCAAAAACCCATATTGGGTCCTCGTCCTGGGAGATAAGAACTATCTTAGTGGGGAAAGCCTAGTAGAAGCCCCTAAAACTGCCCTGCCTTCACTCCCAGCCAAGATTCTAAGTCAAAAACAGTATCTCATTCCTAGGAAAATGGCACAAATTAGCGAACACTCCATGTCAGATTGCGATGAGTGCTATGGAGAAAAAATCAAGGAAGGAGGTTGCAAATTAAAAGATGGTAGTCTGGAAAGAACTCAAAGAAAAGACATTTGAGCAAAGACTTGGAGACTGTGAAGACTTGGTGTGAAAGAAAGAACCTGACTCCAAGGTTTTTGGTTTGAGCATCTGGAAGAATGGCATTGTCATTTACTAAGATATAAAGGAGAGAGGATGGGGTTTGGGAAAGCAGCTAGATGTACAAGTCTGTAGTTCAAGAGGGAGTTCTGGGCTGGGGATAGGAAGTTAGCAGATGTAAGTATATCCTGGTGGATGGGTTTTTAAGCTATGAGACTGAATGTTATTAACAAAAGATGGAGTGTACATCAGACCCTCAGTCTTCTTTGGGATAAAAACAAGGAAATTGAGAAAGAGAAGCCAGTGAGGTAGGAGGAAAATCAGAAACCTTGCAATGTCTGGAAACAAGTAGAGAAAATCCTTCAAGGAGTTGAGTCTGATTAATTGCATCAAACTATGCTTCTGAATCAAAGAAGATGGGGACTGGGGAGGGTCCTCTAGAGTTAGCACTGCAGAGGTCATTGGTAACCTTCACTAAAGCAGTTTTGAGGTCAAAAGCATGATTGGAATGGATTCAAGAAAGAATGGAAAGAGCAGATTTAGTGACAATGAACACAGACAACACTTCAAGTAGTTTTTCTTTAAAGAGAAATGGGTCTGTAACCAGGGGAGAAGTGATTCAACAGAGTTTTTTATAGTGCCAGAAATAATATGTTTATGATGAGAATGGTCCAGTAAAGAGGGGGAAGTTGATGATGTAGAAGAGAAAGGGGAAGATCGATAGAGCAATGCCCTTGAGTGGTTGAGAGTATGGGATCTAGTGTATAAGTGGAAATAATGGCCTTAGACTGGAGTGAGGGTAGTTCACACATAAAAATGCAGGGACAGGTAGAGCATATGGACACAAACTCAGGCATGTGTGTAGTTGCAATGGGAGAATGAAAATTCTCTTCTGATCGCTTCAATTCGTTCAGTGAAATAGGAACAAAGGTTATCAGTTGAGACTTTGTAAGCGCCTAGGTTTTATTCTCTGTCAGGATAGGGACCCACTGAAGTACTTTGAGCCAGGATATAATGTGATCAGACATAGATCTAGTGATTCATGACAAGTAAAGGTGGTGAGACAGGTGGAACAATCCAGACAAGGGATGACGAAGTATCTTGATTCTGGCAATGGAAAAGAAAGGATGTGGTGTAGAGACTTAGGAGATAAAGTTAACAGACATGGTTAGGTTTCCTAAAGTCTCTCCCCCTCTCCATCTCCTTACCCTTCTTTACTTTTCTGTATAGCACTTACTGTTATCTGACAGTATAATCTATTCTTGTTTGTAGATTGGCTGTGTCCCTCAACAGAATGAGATAGAATGTGAGTTGTGTTAGGGCAGAGACTTTGTCTTATTCACTGTTCTGGCCTCTGTTCTGGCCACTAGAAACAGTGACTGGCACTAATTGAAGCCTTAATCCATATAAGTGGAATGAGGGATTGGACGTGAGGGACAAGGTACAGGAAAGGGTTTAGGATAAGTTCAGAGTTCTGGTTTGGGTCGCAGGGAAAATGGTGATGTGGAAACACTTTGACAAATTCTGGAAGTCCATTAGACCTTGAAATTAGACGTAACTAAACTTGGAGCAACCGAGGCTCTGCAGCTTCAACGTATACAGCCAGCTTCTCTTTTTACTACTACATGCTCTTCCAGAGAACTTTCAGTTCTGTTGCTTGCCTGTAACTACAGTACTATTGATACTTAGATGATAATACTAAGTAGCATCATCTAATGATAATGGCTAAGAAGAATGTGAACTATGTCCTAGGCACTATTCTAATTAATTTACATGCATTAACTCATTTAATCATTTTTTAAAAGTGAGATAGGTATAATTTTTATTTTCTTACTTTGCAAATGAGAAAAATAGTGGCCCAGAGGTTGAATGGCAGAGACATGATTTAAGCCCAGACAGTCTGGTTCTAGAACCCATGCTTTTAATCTCAATGCTGTATTATTACCTCTTTAGATGGCTGCTGAATGACTCCCAAAACTCTATCTCTAAAGCAGATGTATTATTTTTGTTAACAAATTACCCCAAAAAGGTCACCCACAATAATAAATATTTGTTATCTCATACAGTTTCTATGGATCAGGGATCTGAGAGTGGCTTGGCTGGGTGACCCCTGCCTCAGGTTCTCTCATGAAGTTGCAGTCAAGATGGTATCAGGGGCTACAGTCATCTTTGGCTTGATGGGGCTGGAGGACTGGCTGCTTAGGTGTCTCCCTCACATGCCGCCAGGTTGGTGCTGATTGCTGGCAGGTGGCCTCAGTCCCTTGCCATGTAGAGCTCTTCAAAAAACTGCCTGTGTGTCCTCATAGCATGGCAGCTGGCTCTCTGCAAATTGAGTGGTCCAAGAAGCAGCAAAGCAAAAGCCACAGTATCTTTAACACCTGGCTTTGGAAGACACACACCACCATTTCTGCTATATCCTGTTGGTTACATAGGTCAGTGTGGGAAGGAACTACATAGGGCATGAATACTGGAGGTGAGAATTGTTGTGGGCCATCTAGGAGGCTGGCCACTGCAGCAGATGTTGTTCCAAGGTCAGTGCCTATCTGAATTTCCAAAGGTAGAGCAGCCACATGTTCCACTATTTATCTTTTTTTCAAACTTGTTTCTTCTTCTGCACTCACTAATCTACTTCCAGTCATCAAATCTAGGAATCTGTAAAACACCCTACCCTCAAACTTCTCTCTCTTCTTCTCTCCTAAATCTATTTCAAATCTCTTGCTAAGTTTTGTCAAGTCTATAATTTATAAGCATCTTGTAATTTGAGTGACATTCTGAAATTCATATGTGCTATGGACTGAATTGTGTCCTTCCCCAAATTCATATGTTCAGACACTAGCCACTGCAATGTGACTGTATTTGGAGACGGGAACCACAAGGAAGTAATTCAGGTTAAGTGAGGTTTTAAGGGTAGGGGCCTCATCCAATACGATTAGTAACTTTATAAGAGACACGAGAGAGTATGCTCTTTCCACCATGTGAGGACACAGCAAAAAGAGCTATCTGGGAGCCAGGAACAGAGCTCTCACCAGAAACCGACCATGTTGGCATCCTGATCTCAGACTTCCAGCCTCCAGAACTGTGAGAAAATAAATTTCTGTTGTTTAAGCCACCTACTTCATGGCATTTTGTTATGGCAGCCTGAGCAGACTAATACAATATGAAAACAGAAAAACCTAGTTTGTGATTGTTACTGTGATATTTTCATTCCTAGGTACGAGCAACTCTAGATATATCTCCTTCTAGGGCTATTCTGTGATGCTTTCTTTGAACTTCCTAGTAGGAAGGACTCTCCTCTGAGTGCATGTTGTTCTTTGTTAGTATTTCTCTTGTGGCATACCAAGTTATAATAGTTTTTTGTGTGTAGGTGAGTTATCCCTAAGTCATAATGTCTTTAAAGGAAAGGAATAGTTTTAGTTTTATGCTTGATATTGCTATTGAAAGGAAGAAGCCATCAAAGCAAAAAGCTTAATTTATGGCTTGCTAAGCAAGAGAGAGCTGTACAGTGTCTCGCTAAACAAAGCAGAAAGCTAGAGTTAATCATTTTTTCTTTTTTTTTGCTTTATTGAGGTCTGATTGACAAGTAAAAATTACATATATTTAAGGTGTACAGGGACTTCCCTGGTGGCGCAGTGGTTTAGAATCCACCTGCCAATGCAGGGGACACGGGTTCGATCCCTGGTCTGTGAAGATCCCACATGCCATGGAGCAACTAAACCCATGTACCACAACTACTGAGCCTGCACTCTAGAGCCTGTGAGCCACAACTACTGAGCCTGTGTGCCACAGCTACTGAAGCTCACACACCTAGAGCCCGTGCTCCACAACAAGAAGCCACCACAATGAGAAACCTGCGCACCGCAATGAAGAGTGGCCCCCGCTTGCCGCGACTAGAGAAAGCCCGCCTGCAGCAACGAAGACCCAGCACAGCCAAAAATAAACAAACAAAGAAGTAAATAAATTTATTTTTTATAAAAAGGTGTACAGCTTGATATTTTGATATACAGATACATTGTGAAAGCATCACCACAATCAAGCAAGTAATATAACCTTCCTCTCACATAGTTACCATTTCAAAATTTTTTAGAGTTAATCTTATATAAAGTTTTGGGAAGCGTGAACTTCAGCGACTGGCAGACTTTCAGATGTGGAGCATAGGGATTGGCTGACCTTTAGCTGTGAAAGTTTGATTACTGGAGGGAGCCTAGACCTGACTGCTGGCTTTCAGAAGTGTGGATTTGGCACTGTCTTTGGTTAATCAGGGTAAGTTCAAAACTGATCTGCCAACAACTTGTACTACGACTGAAGAATAACTGGGTCTTTCCTTGAAGTCTTTATTCTCAGTACCTAATATGGTGTCTTATTCAGTTAGTATTTGTTGAGTGAATTAATGAAACTATTTTTTTCCCACTCATTTTAAGTCTACAAGAAACAATATGCTCTAAAAGTTCATAAAACCAATATTTTAAAAAGACAAAAACAGAAAGTTTAAAGCCACATGAATGTCCAATAATAAAGTAAGAAAACTATGCTTCATTCACTCACTAGACTATTGTGTGCCCTCTGAAATGGATGGTTATCAAGACCAAATCACAACATGGAAACATATTTTTGATATAAGAGTAAGTGAGAAAATGATAACAAAAATACATAATAAAGCAAAAACCATACAAATAAAAAAAATAACACACCAGAATGATAATATCGATTGTGGTTTAAGGATGTGAAGTTATTAGGTGATTTTTTTTCTTTTTTCTATTCCCTAAGTGTTCTTGTGTCAATATTACTATTTATAATTATTTTCAGACATTTTAAAGCTATAGTCACGATTTTCTCCTTACCTGTGGCACTTAAACACAGAACAGTAGGGTTGGAAAGGACTTTACACTTCTGCTAACTGTACTAACAAAGCTGGTTTCATCACTACCATGCAGGATACCTCCCCAAGTCACTGATATAGGACAGGAGAAAGCAGATCTAGACAGAAAAGAAAGATGAAAGAAGAACTTTGCCTGGAATAAATTGAGCTTCCCCTGAGTATGCTACGGAAGACAAAACATAAACACTTGTCGTTTAGTCCTCATCTTAAATTCCCCATCTACTCGTGCTCTCTATTCACCTCACTGGCACTCAGACCTGAACTGGTTCCCAAACCAGTACTGATGCAGGCTGGGCATAAATTAAGAATGTCCTTCACTCACTGTCTTCTACGCCCCAGACTTGGAAAGACTTAGTCAGACCTATTGCTCGATAGGCCAGTCACAGCTGAGTGACCATATTATCATCTGAGTTTCTTGTCTTACCCTCCCCCTTCTCCATGGCTTGGATCCTATGTCTTGACCAAGCCCTGGAAGCCCTCCTTCCCTAAGCCCATGGTGTCCAACACTGAGTATGACTGGGGGTCAGAGGGACACCTCGACTTTTAGCTATGATTATAGCCACTATCTGAGGTGCTAATCAGAAGCAAGTACATGAAATTTCATTTAACATAGGAAAAACCACTACTTTAAAAGTGCCAATTAGTAGGCAAAATATATTTAAAAAATGAAGACCATAAGAGAGGCATTAGGAAATGGATCCCTTTGGTGGCAAAGAATTTAGAATATACTGATGTTCAACACAGAATGCAAAACATCTCAAATCCTTTGGAAACAAAGTGGAAAATTAATAAATACATGAGATATTGGCATCCAAAAATGGCCATCTAAAATGGACTCATGTCATAGAAAAAGAAAGTTTGATTGCATTTTATTTTGAAAAACATAATGAAATTATAAAAGTAAATATATTTTATCTTAGTTTATAATTCCAAAAATCAAGAATTTACCACTTTATTGGCATCACTTTCTGATATCCTTCATAATCATGTTTGACTTTTAAAGAATGATCATTTTTATAAGAATGTGAGTGGGCTTCACCAATTTTCCCCAAAGAGCTCTATTAAATCTTTGGCTAATTAATTCTCTTTTGAAGCACTTACCTTGTTGATTTTTTCCTTCAGCTTTTAGGTACTCTGACCTGGCTAAATTTTGTTGGTCAAAGGCTTTGCCATCTCTAACATTACTTTCATCAACTTTATGTAATCCTGTATATTTGGCAAGATTTGCAGTTTCACTTAGAAATCAATTTTCAGTGGCAAAGACTGGTTGGCAGACAAAGACGTAGACCCAGAGGAGTGTCTGAGAAGAGTTCATTAGACTATAATTTCATGTTATGCCTTTAAATGCAGAGATTTGACATTGACTGCTCTGAAGACTCAGACCCTCCTAGGACCAGAAGGAAACTTCCACCACTTACTCAAACTCTCATAACTAAGCCTCAGAGAATGGAAGAAATAAAACAATCCCGGATCGCAGAACAAATTAGGAGCCGCTCAAAGCTAAATTCCAGATCTGCATTGTGTCCCATATAATCAACTGGAAAAAAAAAAAAAAAAAAAGAGTTGATGTTGACAGGACTCACTCTCTCACAACTCCCCCACTTGGAGGATCTCTCAGGAGAAGCCAAATAACTCCTCCCCAGACCCACTCAGTGACCCTCCCCGTGCAAGGCTAGGGCTAGGTGGAGAGCACCTGAAGCTTGCACAGAGCAATCTGACATTAAATCACTGTTCAGTGGGTTTAAACAAGGACAGCAGCATGGTTATTAGCTAATCCTGCAAACTGCCGTTTCAAAAGCAATGTTCAGGGGCAAATCATGGAAATAAAAACATAACCAACTCACATATCACCTAACAGGAAACAAAGGGAGCGGAATAACCCCTCTAAATTGTTCAGGGCTTCTAATCCCCCAAGCCAGCCTGCAAGCCTGAGCCTGAAGCCTCCACCCTGCCCAACTCCACCTTATTTGGCTTGGTCTCCAGAACATCTTTAGGGAGGGGTTGGTCTTATGCAAGCCTGATAACACTTTTCTCTCATAGAAGCCTCATAGCTTCTTGATCCCAGCATCCAGGCACCTGGAGGTGAGGGAGAAAGCAAGTTTACCAAGAGGGAGTTGAGTAATGAAGATACAAAAGTTTAATTTTTTTTTCCCAACGGAGCAATAAAATTTGCCTTGGAACCAAGCCTGATTAGTAGAGGGGATATTAAAACCCAACTCTATCCCACTTGTAGAGGAAGAACAAATCCTTCTAGTTGTTTCTGAGAACTCAGGATTACCTAACCTGAAAAATTCCAAATAGTATTTTTTAGACTCCAGAAGAATTCTTCATTTGACCCTCAAATGATGTTGCTAATGGTGAGGAACTTGGAAGTAAAAGTGTACCTTGCATCTATGTGATCTCTACTCAGAGGAATTTTTCTAAAATACAAGTCCTTCAATGGTTTCCCTTTGCTTGAAGATAAAAATCTACAGTCACTAAAGTTTTATAATTTGCGAGTTCTTCCATGGTCCGGCCCTGTAATTTCACCTTTCCAGTCGGCTTGCCTCTGTCCTTGCTTTCATCCCATCTCTGATCTCTCTAACTGCAGCCTCTTCTCCCTCCTCAGCCCCTTCTGCCCTGCCAGCGCCTTCTGATATTTTTTCCCCTGTCGCAAGGCTGCCCTGACACCTTGAAACTTGCTTAGGGGCCTCTCCCGGGTGCTCCCGGAGCGCCCAGCAATCCTGCCGTTACTTCACTCCCCACTACCCATTCACTTGTCTGTCTTCTCCACGGACCAACAGGTTTCTTGAGGGTTATTTTACATTACATCTCCAGTGCCTGAAAACTAACAGCCCCTCGGGAACTACTGAATGTGGAAAGAAACTAACTCTGAAGAGTTCCTACCAGTGCTAGGCACGTAGGTAATTAGACACATCTCTCTTTTAATCCTCAAACAGCTCTAAAATGTAAGGATCATTAACCCCATTTTGTGGATGAGGAAATTTGTCTCGAGACTTGTCACTTGAGAGAGGTATCCGTCCGGTAGGAGCACAGAGTCCGTTATCTAGCGCTACGACACTCTATTCCCAAGCGGAATGTGCGGTCGCCTGACTGCCTGCAGCGCTGGTGGCACCGCCCAGGCCCGCGAAGCTGAGCCCAGACCCCGCCCCAGGTGCAGGCAGGTATTAGTGCGCGGGCCCGCCCACCGCTTCCTAGGGTCCCGCCCCCGCCCGGATGCCCCGCCCACCCTGTGCCTGGCAGTGGAAGGAGCGGTGGGGTGTGCAGGACCTGCAGGGCTGGGGTCTGCGGAAATGCTGTGGAAAACGGCGGCAATGCAGTTCCAGGTGCCCTTAGGGACGTGGCAGGTGAGAATGGTGTTCACCGAAAAGGAGTCGCTCACAAATCTGAGACCCCGGTTCCCCTCAGCCTCACCCAGGGGGAGACACGTGGGGCCCGCAGAAAGCCGTCAGGCCGCCGTGCTGGAAGCCCCTCCAATTCGCCTCTAGCTTAAGTCCGAGGGTGGTTATAAACCCCAACTGTCACGACAAGTTTGTTTTTTCGACAATATTCCAGCTCCGCCAGGCTGTAAACAATGACTTTGCCTTAGAAGCGGCAGTTGAATAGGAAGAGCTTGCGAGAGCTGCTGGAGTTGAACTGCCAAGTCCGAGCGTTTGAAGCTCCTCAGAAGTCTGCTTGAATCGCAGCCCAAACTGTATCTTTTCCACAAGGGCTGGACACGTTTCAGGAATCTGGTGCTTCCTTGGAGAATGTTTTCCTCTCCCTGAACTGGAAGCTCCTCTCCATGCTCTACCCCTCTTTGCCCATCAGTTGAAACTTTTCCCATCAGTTGAAAGTGACCTTGTCTGGATGACGCAGAGCCCACCCTGCGTGGAGCAAGCCCACAGTGGGGCAATAGCCAAAGCAACACACACTGCCCCTTCTGATCCCAAATCAATGTCTCACCAGGACGTTCACCGGGCATTTCAGAACCTGGGGTCTTGGTTCTGTATCTACTCTGCATTTGCCTTCTTGGGCACCTACTATTAGGTCTGGTGGCCCCCTCTGTGTCCCCAGAGCACCCTGTACATTTCTACCTCAGGCAGAGAACTCACATTTTAAATTTACTTATTTATTGATCTGTCGCTCTCACTAGGCTAGGAAACCTTAGGCCAGAGACATTCTACTGTTCCTGTGTTGGCACAGTCCCTGGCACTTAGAAGCCTGGTTGTGGAATGAATAAGTTCCTTTAGTAGTCAGGAAGGAAAGCTTCCCAATCACGTGGATTATCTCCTTGGCCTATGGAGGACTGTGGAGAACAGGTCAGACCGGAAGATGAATCCAGATAAAGGATGAGGCATTGGAAACAAGAGGACAACACTTTCTTAATTTGATCTTTTATACACTGAAGTCACTCAGGCTAGATTTTGAGCCAAAAAAACTGCAAATTACTGCATTTTACATCTACCATTCTTTCCTCCCCACCTTTAACCCACACTTACGTAGATATAAATTACTCTGGGAATTCTGGAACCGTTAAATTATTTATATTCAATTAAGAGATTTTCACCTTTGGCAGCCCCCTCCTTCTCCACATATTTCCATGCAGAATCAGTATTAGGTACTACAGGGATATTAATATTGGATGGTGGAGTTTTGATGACCATAGAGGCCTAAGTATGAGTTTTCATTTTTCAAAGGAAGGAATTCATGTTTAACCTCATCTCTGACATTCATTCAGTTATAGATGATTTTTAAATTTTCACTTAAATATTCAAATAATATTGCCTTTTCTTGGGAGGTTGCATCCCTATTTAACAATGCTGTCACTTCTCAAAACATTTTTGGACATAATTTAGGCCATAAGAAAAGTAGATTTGCTTCTCAAATACCCCAGAACACCTCAAATACCCCAGAATTCTGAAGGCCAGATGAGTGGGCATGGTAAATGCAGTGTTAAGAGTTGCCGCTCCCCCTCCAAATTTCTTAAATTCACAATTAGTATTCTTTCAACATGAGAAGACTGAATATCTTAGTTTTCTGAAACAAAAGGAACATGATTTATTGACCTTATTTAACCAGAGGAAACACATGGTGTCATTTAACACTAACTCCAGATTTGGATCAAATTTTGAGAGTGAGCAATGCCTCTGATAGAACTAAGCATCTCCTGGCGGAAAGGAGTCATGCAAAGCTTGGTTTGCTCAACCGAGAGCAAAGCAGGCCAAAGTTTAAAATTATATTCCCTGGGTTTCTACAGGTTATTAAAATATTTGGCTAAATGGTCGAATACACTTAACTGAAAGTCACAGTATTTTCAGATGCAACATTTGGAATTGAGCTAATTGTTCTTCATCTGCTTCTCAGATAGATAGTGTGGCCCTCTCAGAGACAGCCTTGGCAGTGGGCTATGGACTTTGCAAAATCATAGACTAATGGAACACAATTTCTGGAAGGACTGATTTTGCTAAATAGTCTTAACTTAAAATATTTTATATAAAAAGACCACAGTATGAATAGAATGCAACATTTATACAAATTTTTAGGATAAAACAGGGCATTTTAAAGAAAATTTTGCTTGCAGTGCTGGCATCATCTCTCCAATTGCCAAAGATATGTGTTCACTTTCCTTTTCCTTGATATTGTTTGGGAGAAGGTTAAGATGCTCTAAGCTAATAGGTTGATCTCAGTTGGAGCTCACTAAATGACCTCGAGAAAAGCTAGCTAGCCTTGACATTGGCCTATGTTTTCATCATTATCATTCTCTCTTTTTCCATCTCCTATGTATGCTAACAACAAAAGGAGCTCATCTAAAGCTTATACTACATTTGAGGACTGAGAGAAGAGTGCCAAATGGTTATGAACTCTCTTTTGTTTTCTTTCTTTCTTTCTTTTTTTTCCCAGTTGTCTATAAACACCTAAGTATTGTGCATAAGGCTCACAGTTTCAGACCATGCTGGTTATCTCACATCGGATGTCCCTTTCGCAAGAGTAGAGTTCGCATAACTCTACTCCCTCTATGGCACCTTTGGTTTCTCCTTCCAGCTTCTTTTTATGAATGTCTAGCTGCTTCTCCTGCTAGTCTATAGAGACAAGAGGTGAAAGCATGAGCTGGTTTCTGCTAAATCTGATATGCCATTTCTGCATTTCCCAAGATGGCTAGAGGTAAACATAGTTCATGATGCCATTTCATATAATTTTTAAGCCCTGTATTTTCTTTAATTTTTTTCAATTATTTCAACTCCTCCTCCAGTTTTTGCACAAAGCCTGATAAAATCTGTAAGAGAAACTTTCTATAATCAAAAAAAACCACAAAAAACCCAAAAAAGGACCATGCTGTAAAAGTACTTGGAATATGAATAGAGATCAGAGTCTGAAGGATGGATATATTTTAAAGATACCGTTAGTGCTTCCCTGGTGGCGCAGTGGTTGAGAGTCCACCTGCCGATGCAGGGGACACGGGTTCGTGCCCCGGTTCGGGAAGATCCCACATGCCGCAGAGTGGCTGGGCCCGTGAGCCATGGCCGCTGAGCCTGCGCGTCCGGAGCCTGTGCTCCTCAACGGGAGAGGCCACAGCAGTGAGAGGCCCGTGTACCGCAAAAAAAAAAAAAAAAAAAAAAAAAAAAACCGTTAAAAACCTAACAACCGACCCTTCTCTCCCCATCATGAGACAGAGTAAGGGCAGGAAGGAAATGGCCAGTCACTGAGAGAGACAAGAGACACTTAGTTAACAGACTTCTCATTATACTCTAGGGAATCAAAAGGCAGTGTCCAGGAAGAGAGCAGCACAGGGTGGAGAGACCCAACTTTGCACAGATTTATGGCCCCCTCATCCTCTGAAGACATTGTGAGGGACATGCAGTCAGGTCAGTGGAGAGTACAGAGAATGCATGACTACGGACTTGACTCTAAACCTCATCATTGACTATGGCACAAATCATGTTTCCCATCCAAATACACAGTAACTTAAGGCTGGGTCTCAAGAGGTGGGCAATTAAGTCGTACCAGCACTAGGCAGAAGTTTTAAATTAAACAGATGTGATGTGTATTAATGGCCTAATGTGACATCAAAGGAGCAGTTTGGGATTATTTTCTTTCTTTCTCCAAATGAGCTTTGATCTGGCTTTCTCTCTCATATTGCCGGGATTAGTGTGATGTCTAGAGGCTTAGTGTTGGAAATGGACTGCCACTTAAGGACTCGCTGTGTGGCTGTGACTGCCACTCACTAAATCCAATTTCCTGCGTAAAGACTGGACCATCATCAGTTCTACTTAAAACGAAACAAAGCAAAGCAAACGCAAGAAGCCTTAGGATATTGTACCAGCAAATAAAACTTTCTTTAAAGAGTGTGTTTCTATTATTTTATTTCATGACTCTGCTATTTTTCTAGCATTTTAACATAGAGGAAATTAAAATATTGGAATTAATCTGTATAAAATCTAATACTTGAAAATGGCATAGGTTCAGTATATCAATAAAGTACAGAGACCAAACAAAATATAGTCATTTGATTTAAAAGAGTCCTCTTACTCCTTCTGTCCTACTCAGTGCAAATAAGGAAAGATGAGCAAAAATACACTCTGGGCCAGTAAATAAAATGGAGACCTTGAATGCCCTTTTTACTGTTGAGGAGTTTGAAAGAGAAATCTCTTCTTCTTGTAAATGTCAATTGATCTTATAAGCCTAACTGGTCATTTGTCATTCCTTTTGGCTTCCCAGCATCCAAGCACTGCTTCCTATATTTGCAAACCCCCAGCTCCAGTACAGAAGCTGGAATGCTGGATATTTTGCTTTTCCAGGCTACCAGTCTTCCGTGTAGAGTGGAGGCATGTACTCAAGGTCCTCCCCATTAGATGCCCCTCTCCAGGACTTTGAGTTGGAAACTAGTGATACAAAAAAGTAGAGACCATACTGCCTCTGTTCTGACACAGGTGGCCACAGTGGTCTTTCCTGCAACCACTTCCCCGAGGCAGCAAACACAGACATTTTTTGTCCTTGTCCAAGATTTGACGTTAGTGGTACAAGTGGCAGTGTGTGTACCCAGCAGACTCCCTCCATAGCATGAGTTTGGGCATAGTTCCCAGCTCATCTGCAACCTCTAAATCTGATCCTCT
This sequence comes from Tursiops truncatus, assembly GCF_011762595.2. Classification (NCBI taxonomy): domain Eukaryota; kingdom Metazoa; phylum Chordata; class Mammalia; order Artiodactyla; family Delphinidae; genus Tursiops; species Tursiops truncatus. Next base: position 31,183,672 of record NC_047041.1, read on the forward strand.
GGCTTCTGCAGAGCCTATGATCAACTGCACGCATTTTTTAAAAAATAAATCTGTTTTCTGCTTAAAATAGTGTGAGTTTGTTTCTGTTGCTTATAAAAAGAACCTTGATTCATATAGAAACCAATGGCAGGAGGAATTGCTGGCAAAAGCCTCTCAGGAAGCAATCAGAACCTGGAATTCATCATTTGGACTCTCTGTGGTGACAGCAATAAAAATCCATCTAGTATTAAAGGATGGAACTCTGGGAGCCCATGCCACACAGTGGCAAAATTGTTAACCAGAAGATCATCTGAACTGCTCATTAAAGACAAGACTTTGCAGAAACAAGTGGCAACTGACACAGAACAGTCTGAAAGCCACAAGGAACTGAAGAGTGGGTAGTTACTGCTGGACAGCTTAAAGAAAGAGAATGTCCAGCTCAGAGTCCTAAATTGTTGGCCAAGGATCAGCTGAAAACAAAAAACTTTCTGTGATGGTACTTAAAAACACTTGTCTTTTGCAGCCACTGGGCTAAGGTAGATGAAACCAAACTAAAAGTTGGATCTTATTGATTGCCAAACTATATTAGTTGAATTCACAGATTCCCCACTTCTAAAAAGGGAAAGTTAGAACTCTGTCTGGAAAAGAATGTTGCCCCCAAATTGAAATAGATTGTGTATGGAGTCTGCAGCATATTCTGAGCCTCCCTTGCTAAAGAAAGTTGCCCTGCTTCCCTTCTTACGAATCTATCTTACTTACTTGAAGACCCCACAACAACTTAGCTGGCTTGCAACAATAAGTCAGTTCTTCACTTACCCTCTGCCCTCCATTGTTTGCCAAAACATAACTAGAATCAGAGCCCAGCATGCCCTGAGTGGCCAGTTTAAAAAATCAAACTGAGGGGAGATTGTTTTGCTAATTTATATTAGGAGAAAAAAAAAAAAAAAAGATGGAATACCTAAGTGGTATTCTGATGGTGCTGGGTCAAATAGGAAATATTAAAATTTTAGGTTAGACTGAAATTATCAATGTGGGTGAAATTACCAGAGATTCTGAAATTACTGGGCTAGGGGCAATTTAATTGTATGCTCCATTTTTATATTAAAAGCTGGCCCACTGAAGCTAACTGAGGCAAACTATTGCCCAGGCCTGCTGCAACAAATCTTCAGGTTGGCCTGATGATGCAGAAAGCCATAAAGGCAGCAGGAACCAGGTTGTTGTATCTGTAATTGACTAAGAAATTTCTTTCACGGAAATAAGTGGACCCCTGAATCATGGCATGGGCTTTCCTTCTTTCGGCCTAAATTGATATGAAAGATGATAGACAGCTGTGTTTCTAAACTCTATTGACCTGATGAATTCATTATTCTGTGAGAGCTGTTGAGACCATCAAACTTAGGATACACCTCTGTGATTAACAGTGGGGATCCTTAGGTACCTGACGGCCCACACCAACATGTATCCTTACTCATTTGTGTATATTTTGCAGCAATTCTGAAACTAAGTGAGGGAAGTCTTAGCCACGTCTGAGTTGTCATTCTCACCAATGTGCAAACATGGACCCGCTTTTTGTGGACTGCCCTGGCTTACCCATACCAACTGAAGTTGAGAAGCTGGAAATTCCTTAGTGTAATGTGAAGGAAATAATTCAAATACTTAAGGAGATAGGAATGTTGGGGTAAATTTTTAATGGTGAGCTGCTCGCTCATCTCCTAGCTATGTCCTTCGAAGGGCTGGAAGACACTGTTCACCATCAGCTATGGGAAACCACCAAGACCTTAAGAAGTACTGGAAAGGAGAGCACCAGCATCTTTGAATACTGCTATAGTGGCTGTCAGGAAATAACGCAATTGAAACGAGCACACTGATTTCTATGGGGAGAAAAAATATGACACATGGCATATGGCAGAGGCTCAGTAGAGGCCACTAATGGATGGATGGAAAGTAAGTATCATGACAAAAATAGACAGCAAGGGTCAGAAACATTTTCAGAATAGTCTGACCTACAGGCCTGGCAGAAGCTGATGGTACGAGTTCCCCATGGCCAAATTATAGGGCAGCCCTGCAGGTCCTACGTGATCTGTACAATAATAACAAACAAAACAAAACACCCAAATCCCCAGGTTTGGTTAACTGAGGCCTGTCTTGAATCACTCTTAGATTCACAACTGATTGGACCTGGTGAGCAGGAAATGGCTGATGATCTAGATGCCTTAGCAAGACACTTGCATCCCAGAAAGGTAGATAAATCCTACAAAAACACAGGGGCCTGATATCACGTGACATTTCTAAGGGTCCAGAGGCCTGGAGCAGTTGAGATATTTTCTCCTGAGTAAAGATTAAAATGATTGTTAAATAGGACTATTAAAAAAAGTATTCACGGGCTTCCCTGGTGGCGCAGTGGTTGAGAGTCCGCTTGCCAATGCAGGGGACACGAGCTCGTGCCCCGGTCCGGGAAAATCCCACATGCCGCGGGGCGGCTAGGCCCGTGAGCCATGGCCGCTGAGCCTGCGCGTCCGGAGGCTGTGACCCGCAACGGGAGAGGCCACAACAGTGAGAGGCCCGCGTACCACAAAAAAAAAAAAAAAAAAAAGTATTCACATATCAACATAATATCTTTTTTTTCTCCTTCTTTATTGGAGTATAATTGCTTTACAGTGATGTGGTAGTTTCTGCTTTATAACAAAGTGAATCAGTTACACATATACATATGTTCCCATATCTCTTCCCTCTTGCGTCTCCCTCCCTCCCACCCTCCCTATCCCACCCCTCGGTCACAAAGCACCGAGCTGATATCCCTGCGCTATGCGGCTGCTTCCCACTAGCTATCTACCTTACGTTTGATAGTGTCCAAACGTAATGTCCATGCCACTCTCTCACTTTGTCACAGCTTACCCTTCCCCCTCCCCATATCCTCAAGTCCATTCTCTAGTAGGTCTGTGTCTTTATTCCCATCTTACCCCAAGGTTCTTCATAACATTTTTTTTCTTAGATTCCATATATATGTGTTAGCATATGGTATTTGTTTTTCTTTCTCACTTACTTCGCTCTGTATGACAGACTCTAGGTCCATCCACCTCACTACAAAAAACTCAATTTCGTTTCTTTTATGGCTGAGTAATATTCCATTATATATATATGCCACATCTTCTTTATCTATTCATCCAATGATGGATACTTAGGTTGCTTCCATCTCCTGACTATTGTAAATAGAGCTGCAATGAACATTTTGGTACATGACTCTTTTTGAATTATGGTTTCCTCAGGGTATATGCACAGTAGTGGGATTGATGGGTCATATGGTAGTTCTATTTGTAGATTTTTAAGGAACCTCTATACTGTTATCCATAGTGGCTGTATCAATTTACATTCCCACCAGCAGTGCAAGAGTGTTCCCTTTTCTCCACACCCTCTCCAGCTTTTATTGTTTCTAGATTTTTTGATGATGGCCATTCTGACTGGTGTGAGATGATATCTCATTGTAGTTTTGATTTGCATTTCTCTAATGATTAATGATGTTGAGCATTCTTTCATGTGTTTGTTGGCAATCTGTATATCTTCTTTGGAGAAATGTCTATTTAGGTCTTCTGCCCATTTTTGGATTGGGTTGTTTGTTTTTTTGCTATTGAGCTGCATGAGCAGCTTGTAAATTTTGGAGATTAATCCTTTGTCAGTTGCTTCATTTGCAAATATTTTCTCCCATTCTGAGGGCTGTCTTTTGGTCTTGTTTATGGTTTCCTTTGCTGTGCAAAAGCTTTTAAGTTGCATTAGGTCCCATTTGTTTAATTGTGTTTTTATTTCCATTTCTCTAGGAGGTGGGTCAAAAAGGATCTTGCTGTGATTTATGTCATAGAGTGTTCTGCCTATGTTTTCCTCTAAGAGTTTGATAGTTTCTGGCTTTACATTTAGGTCTTTAATTCATTTTGAGTTTATTTTTGTGTATGGTGCTAGGGAGTGATCTAATCTCATACTTTTACATGTAGCTGTCCAGTTTTCCCAGCACCACTTATTGAAGAGGCTGTCCTTTCCCCACTGTACATTCCTGCCTCCTTTATCAAAGATAAGGTGACCATATGTGCATGGGTTTATCTCTGGGCTTTCCATCCTGTTCCATTGATCTATGTTTCTGTTTTTGTGCCAGTACCATACTGTCTTGATTACTGTAGCTTTGTAGTACAGTCCGAAGTCAGGGAGCCTGATTCCTCCAGCTCCGATTTTCGTTCTCAAGATTGCTTTGGCTATTCTGGGTCTTTTGTGATTCCATACAAATTGTGACTTTTTTTGTTCTAGTTCTGTGAAAAATGCCAGTGGTAGTTTGATAGGGATTGCATTGAATCTGTAGATTGCTTTGGGTAGTAGAATCATTTTCACAATGTTGATTCTTTCAATCCAAGAACATGGTATATCTCTCCATCTATTTGTATCAGCTTTAATTTCTTTCATCAGTGTCTTATAATTTTCTGCATACATGTCTTTTTTCTCCTTAGGTAGGATTATTCCTAGATATTTTATTCTTTTTGTTACAATGGTAAATGGGAGTGTTTTCTTGATTTCACTTTCAGATTTTTCATCATTAGTGTGTAGGAATGCCAAAGATTTCTGTGTATTAATTTTGTATCCTGCTACTTTACCAAATTCATTGATTAGCTCTAGTAGTTTTCTGGTAGCATCTTTAGGATTCTCTCTATATAGTATCATGTCATCTGCAAACAATGACAGCTTTACTTCTTTTCTGATTTGGATTCCTTTTATTTCCTTTTCTTCTCTGATTGCTGTGGCTAAAACTTCCATAACTATGTTGAATAAGAGTGGTGAGAGTGGGCAACCTTGTTTTGTTCCTGATCTTAGTGGAAATGGTTTCAGTTTTTCACCATTGAGGACGATGTTGGCTGTGGGTTTGTCATATATGGCCTTTATTATGTTGAGGAAAGTTCCCTCTATGCCTACTTTCTGGAGGCTTTTTATCATAAATGGGTGTTGAATTTTGTCAAAAGCTTTCTCTGCATCTATTGAGATGACCATATGGTTTTTCTCCTTCAATTTGTTAATATGGTGTATCACGTTGATTGATTTGCATATATTGAAGAATCCTTGTCTTCCTGGAATAAACCCCACTTGATCATGGTGTATGATCCTTTTAATGTGCTGTTGGATTCTGTTTGCTAGTATTTTGTTGAGGATTTTTGCATCTATGTTCATCAGTGATATTGGCCTGTGGTTTTCTTTCTTTGTGACATCTTTGTCTGGTTTTGGTATCAGGGTGATGGTGGCCTCTTAGAGTGTGTTTGAGAGTGTTCCTCCCTCTGCTATATTTTGGCAGAGTTTGAGAAGGATAGGTGTTAGCTCTTCTCTAAATGTTTGATAAAATTCGCCTGTGAAGCCATCTGGTCCTGGGCTTTTGTTTGTTGGAAGATTTTTAATCACAGTCTGAATTTCAGTGCTTGTGATTGGTCAGTTCATATTTTCTATTTCTTCCTGATTCAGTCTTGGCAGGTTGTGCATTTCTAAGAATTTGTCCATTTCTTCCAGGTTGTCCCTTTTATTGGCATAGAGTTGCTTGTAGTAATCTCTCATGATCTTTTTTATTTCTGCAGTGTCAGTTGTTACTTCTCCTTTTTCATTTCTAATTCTATTGATTTGAGTCTTCCTTTTTTTCTTGATGAGTCTGGCTACTGGTTTATCAATTTTGTTTATCTTCTCAAAGAACCAACTTTTAGTTTTATTGATCTTTGCTATCGTTTCCTTCATTTCTTTTTCATTTATTTCTGATCCGATCTTTATGATTTCTTTCCTTCTGCTAACTTTGGGGTTTTTTTGTTCTTATTTCTCTAATTGCTTTAGGTGCAAGGTTAGGTTGTTTAATTGAGATGTTTCCTGTTTCTTAAGGTAGGATTGTATTGCTATAAACTTCCCTCTCAGAAATGCTTTTGCTGCATCCCATAGGTTTTGGGTCATCGTGTCTCCATTGTCATTTGTTTCTAGGTATTTTTTGATTTCCTCTTTGATTTCTTCAGTGATCACTTCATTATTAAGTAGTGCATTGTTTAACCTCCATATGTTTTTATTTTTTACAGATCTTTTCCTGCAATTGATATCTAGTCTCATAGCAGTGTTGTCGGAAAAGATACTTGATTACTTGATAAAATTTCAATTTTCTTAAATTTACCAAGGCTTGATTTGTGACCCAAGATATGATCTATCCTGGAGAATGTTCTATGAGCACTTGAGAAAAATGTGTATTCTGTTGTTTTTGGATGGAATGTCTTATAAATATCAATTAAGTCCATCTTGTTTAATGTATCATTTAAAGTTTGTGTTTCCTTATTTACTTTCATTTTGGATGATCTGTCCATGGGTGAAAGTTGGGTGTTAAAGTCCCCTACTATGAATGTGTTACTGTCGATTTCCCCTTTTATGGCTGTTAGTGTTTGCCTTATGTATTGAGGTGCTCCTATGTTGGGGGCATAAATATTTACAATTGTTATATCTTCTTCTTGGATCGATCCCTTGATCATTATGTAGTGTCCTTCTTTGTCTCTTCTAATAGTCTTTATTTTAAAGTCTATTTTGTCTGATATGAGAATTGCTACTCCAGCTTTCTTTTGGTTTCCATTTGCATGGAATATCTTATTCCATCCCCTCACTTTCAGTCTGTATGTGTCTCTAGGTCTGAAGTGGGTCTCTTGTAGACAGCATATATATGGGTCTTGTTTTTGTATCCATTCAGCCAGTCTGTCTTTTGGTGGGAGCATTTAATCCATTTACATTTAAGGTAATTATCGATATGTATGTTCCTATTCCCATTTTCTTAATTGTTTTGGGTTGGTTATTGTAGGTCTTTTCCTTCTCTTGAGTTTCTTGCCTAGAGAAGATCCTTTAGCATTTGTTGTAAAGCTGGTTTGGTGGTGCTGAACTCTCTCAGCTTTTGCTTGTCTGTAAAGCTTTTAATTTCTCCATCAAATCTGAATGAGATCCTTGCTGGGTAGGGTAATCTTGGTTGTAGGTTTTTCTCCTTCGTTACTTTAAATATGTCCTGCCAGTCCCTTCTGGCTTGCAGAGTTTCTGCTGAAAGATTAGCTATTAACCTTATGGGGATTCCCTTGTGTGTTATTTGTTGTTTTTCCCTTGCTACTTTTAATATGTTTTCTTTGTATTTAATTTTTGACAGTTTGATTAATATGTGTCTTGGCGTGTTTCTCCTTGGACTTATCCTGTATGGGACTCTCTGTGCTTCCTGGACTTCATTAAGTATTTCCTTTCCCATATTAGGGAAGTTTTCAACTATAATCTCTTCAAATATTTTCTCAGTCCCTTTCTTTTTCTCTTCTTCTTCTGGAACCCCTATAATTCTAATGTTGGTGCATTTAATGTTGTCCCAGAGGTCTCTGAGATTGTCCTCAATTCTTTTCATTCTTTTTTCTTTATTCTGCTCTACAGTAGTTATTTCCACTATTTTATCTTCCAGGTCACTTATCCGTTCTTCTGCCTCAGCTATTCTGCTATTGATCCCTTCTAGAGTATTTTTAATTTCATTTATTGTGTTGTTCATCTTTGCTCGTTTCATCTTTAGTTCTTTTAGGTCCTTGTTAAATGTTTCTTGCATTTTCTCTTTCTATTTCCAAGATTTTGGATTATCTTTACTATTATTATTCTGAATTTTTTTCAGGTAGACTGCCTATTTCCTCTTCATTTGTTAGGTCTGGTGGGTTTTTATCTTCCTCCTTCATCTACTGTGTGTTCTTCTGTCTTCTCATTTTTCTTATCTTACTGTGTTTGGGGTCTCCTTTTTGCAGTCCACAGGTTCATAGTTCCCATTGTTTTTGGTGTCTGTCCCCAGTGGCTAAAGTTGGTTCAGTGGGTTGTGTAGCCTTCCTGGTGGAGGGGACTAGTGCTTGTGTTCTGGTGGATGAGGCTGGATCTTGTCTTTCTGGTGGGCAGGTCCATGTCTGGTGGTGTGTTTTGGGGTGCCTGTGGCCTTATTATTATTTTAGGCAGCCTCTCTGCTAATGGGTGGGGTTGTGTTCCTGTCTTGCTAGTTGTTTGGCATAGGGTGTCCAACACTGTAGCTTGCTGGTCATTGAGTGAAGCTGGGTATTGGTGTTGAGGTGGAGATCTCTGGGAGATTTTCACCATTTGATATTACTTGGAGCTGGGAAGTCTCTTGTGGACCAGTATCCTGAAGTTGGCTCTCCCACCTCAGAGGCACAGCACTGGCTCCAGTCTGTAGCACCAAGAGCCTTTCCTCCACATGGCTCTGAATAAAAGGGAGAAAAAGTAGAAAGAAAGAAGGAAAGAAAGAAAGAAAGAAAGAAAGAAAGAAAGGAAGGAAGAAAGAAAGAAAGAAAGAAAGGATTAAAAGAAGTAAAATAAAGTAAGATAAAATAAAGTTATTAAAATAAAAAATAATTATTAAGAAAAAAAATTTTTTTTAAGTAAAAAAACAAAAAACAAAAAAACACACGGATGGATAGAACCCTAGGACAAATGGTGAAAGCAAAGCTATACAGACAAAATCTCACACAGAAGCATACACATACACACTCACCAAAAGAGGAAAAGGCGAAAAAATAAATCTTGCTCTCAAAGTTCACCTCCTCAATTTGGGATGATATGTTATCTATTCAGGTATTCCACAGATGCAGGGTACATCAAGTTGATTGTGGAGATTTAATTCGCTGCTCCTGAGGCTGCTGGGAGAGACTTCCCTTTCTCTTCTTTGTTCACACATCTCCCAGGGCTCAGCTTTGGATTTGGCCCCGCCTCTGCGTGTAGGTCGCCTGAGGGCGTCTGTTCTTCGCTCAGACAGGACGGGGTTAAAGGAGCCGCTGATTCGGGGGCTCTGGCTCACTCAGGCCGGGGGGAGGGAGGGACACGATGCGGGGCGAGGCTGCAGTGGCAGAGGCTGGCAGGACTTTGCACCAGCCTGAGGTGCGCCGTGCGTTGTCCTGGGTAAGTTGTCCATGCATCCCGGGACCCTGCAGTGGCGGGCTGCACAGGCTCCCCGGAAGTGGGGTGTGGATAGTGACCTGTGCTCGCACACAGGCTTCTTGGTGGCGGCAGCAGCAGCCTTAGCATCTCATGCCCGTCTCTGGGGTCCACGCTGTTAGCCGTGGCTCACGCCCATCTCTGGAGCTCCTTTAAGCAGCGCTCTTAATTCCCTCTCCTCGCGCACCAGGAAACAAAGAGGGAAGAAGAAGTCTCTTGCCTCTTCAGCAGGTCCAGACTTTTCCCCGGACTCTCTCCTGGCTAGCAGTGGTGCACTAACCCCTTCAGGCTGTGTTCACGCCGCCAACCCCAGTCCTCTCCCTGTGCTCCGACCGAAGCCCGAGCCTCAGCTCGCAGCCCCGCCCGCCCCGGCGGGTGAGCAGACAAGCCTCTCGGGCTGGTGAGTGCCGGTCGGCACCGATCCTCTGTGCGGGAATCTCCCCGCTTTGCCCTCCACACCCCTGTTGCTGCGCTCTCTTCCGCGGCTCCGAAGCTTCCCCCCTCTGCCACCTGCAGTGTCCGCCCACGAAGGGGCTTCCTAGTGTGTGGAAACCTTTTCCTCCTTGACAGCTCCCTCCCCCTGGTGCAGGGTCCGTCCCTATTCTTTTGTCTCTGTTTATTCTTTTTTCTTTTGCCCTACCCAGGTACGTGGGTAGTTTCTTGCCTTTTGGGAGGTCTGAGGTCTTCTGCCAGCGTTCAGTGGTGTTCTATAGGAGCGGTTCCGTGTGTAGATGTATTTCTGATGTATATGTGGGGAGGAAGCTGATCTCCGCGTCTTAGTCTTCCGCCATCTTAGGGAATTCCCAGCCAACGTAATGTCTTAAGCAAAATCAAAAGACTAGGGACAAACTGGGAAACATTTCTACATCTTGTATCACAGATCGAGAACAAATTTCCCATAAAGAACTGTTTCGTATTCATGAGAAAAAAATCCAGCAACTCAAGAATAAAATGGGAAAAATGACCTGAATGGAAAATTAAAAGAAATACAAATGAGCCTTAAATTTATGAAAGATGCTCAGTTTGACTTATAATAAATGACATGCAAATTAAACCTGCAGAGGTATCATTGCTTACCGGTTGAATTGGCAAAATGCCAAAAGCAGGACATCGCACTGTGTCGGTAAGGTAGAACTGGCACTCTTATAATTTACTGGTGGGAGTATGAAAATGGAACAACCTCTAAGCTCTAAAATTTGTCTGTATTCATTCATCAAATTACAAATGCTTGCACACTTTCCTTTAATTCAGCATTCTCACTTCTAGGACTCTAACCTATAGATATACTTGTGTATGTACAAAATGATGCATGTATGAGGGGATTTATTGCAGCATTATTTGAAATGGCAAAAGATTGGAAATAATACATGTTACTAATAGGAAGCCGTTATGTTATATCCACACAACCCAATTCTGTGCAGCTGTGGAAAAAATTGTGAGTTTTATATATTGATATAGGAGATATGTAGGATATATTAAGTGAAAAAGCAAGGTGCAGAGCAGTGTGTATAATATGCTACTATTTGTGTAAGTAAGGTGAGGGGGATTAAGAATATTTGTTGCTGTTGCTTAAGAGGGCTTAAAACCCCTCTTAGCTGACAGAGCAAGGAAATACATGTGTGTATACTCACCCATGTATATACACATATCTATAAATATTTTAATACATAATCACTTGTGTCTAAATTAAACTAAACATGAGTTCATACCAGTGTCTCCAATTCTAACCCATTACCACGTGGATCACTTTAGCCTCCTCCCCTTGCTTCTCTGTAACCCCTGCTCTAACAGTGAGAAACCTGGCTCTCACGGTCCCTCATCAATTTAGTTAATTATTTAGTTTCAGCAGACATTCACGGTGGTATCAGAATTGTTAACACATACGACTGTGGGAAACAACTTTATCAATCAGACTACAAGGTTTGTGTGCAGTTCCTTTTTCCTTTAGTCTTACAGACTCCCTTCATTTCCAAGGTTACATAGGTCAGCAACTTTTCCCCCATTCCTTTCAGTGAGGTTGTTTCATAGACTTGTAACACTTTTAGATTCTTTGTCAATTTCTGTATTCCATCCCGGGATCCCTTACCTCCTAAACGATCTTCTAAATATTTTCATACTTTAAGGATAACTCTTTGTGTTGTAAAGTTATATGGGTTTTGACAAGTGAAGTGCAGTGTCATGTATGCACCATTACAGTATCATACAGAATTCGTACCCTAAAAAATCTAGAGGTAACATTTTAAAAACAGCTTTATGAGATATAAATCACATGTAGTAACTGTACTTACTTAAAGCAAGTGATGAGCAAAGTTTCAGATTGGAGATGCATCACTTTACAAGGTCTTCAGAAATATAAATCCCCTGAAGGAATATCATCTACTCAAAGACAGACATAGAGATGTATAAGTCACAAGTCTGAAGCTTTTTTATTTTTATTTTTTAACTTAACAAAAGTAATACACACTCATTGTAGAAAAATGAGCAAATAGAGATAAATAAAAAGGAATAAAAATGACATATAATCCTACCACTCAGAGATAATCTCTGTAAATACTTTAATGTCTATAATTCTCTTTTAAAAATGTATTTAGCTTTTTTTAAACAAAAATGGATATAAATGTTTAATATTATTGTTTCGCTACTCAATACTGCTTTGTGTTAGTCATGAGGTTGGTCCTAGGAATATAACTTTGTATCCTGTCTTTTCGTCAAAGAGTATGCAATATTATAAACATCTTTTCATGTCAATCAATATGCTTCTTTAACATCATTCCTGATGGTTGCATAGTATTTTATTTTATGGATATTACATAATTAATTTTGTAATCACAAATTTGTAATTACAAATCCTCCATTTTGGAAAACTAAATTATTCCCAGAGTTTTTGCTCTTGTTTTGCTAAATCTTTACACACATCTTCAATTCGTTTCTTGGGATAAGGTGCTAGAAGCAGAAACTACTGGTAATCTTGTTAGACAACTTCAAATTAGATCTCCCATCACTCATCTTTGTTCCCTGGGCCCCTAGGCTGCTGAGTTCCCTGTGGTGATGCAGATGAATGGCCTGCTCACACGCACCACTGCCTCGGAGAAGATCTGCACGTCCCATGTCTCTCACCTACAGGACTGAAGGTCACTTACAGTAAGGCCAGGAGGTTTCATTTCATCCACTGTCATTTGTGTATAACTTGCTTTCAAAAATTCAAAATGTATCAACAGAAAGTCTGAAAATTTTAAAGTTTTAGTCAATTTGCAAAATGTTTTCAAGTAAATTTTTAACCAGCCTCCCGTTTTGTTCTACATATTAAACAATTTGGTGTATGGCACATTGATGTAGTTAGGCCAAATGTGGATTTTTAAATACAATATTTTGGGAATTCCCTGGTGGTCCAGTGGTTAGGACTCTGTGCTTTCACTGCTGAGGGCCTGGGTTCAAACCCTGGTCAGGGAACAAAGATCCCACAAGCCTCGCGGTGCGACTAAAAAATAAAATAAAATACAATATTTTACATCTTATACCCACTTTATCAGTTCTGATTAATATCTCGGAATGTAATGTATACCATACAGACTCAATTTCCGTAGCTAGAACATATTCTAAGAATTCTTTGCCCGTTGATTGTTTGGAACTAGAATGTTTACCCATCAAAAGCAATGTTATGAATGGTTCTCAGTCCCTAAATTAGCACAAAAAATCCATCTCATTTATAGTGCGGCTGTAATATTAATCAGGAGTTCTGTGGTCAAGACCCCAACTCGGGTTACGCCGAGAAGGGAAGTTCCTCAAACAAGCCAGATGCCCAGTCCTGTTCAGTCGCTCCTGGGCACAGAGGCTCTGCTGCTGACAAACACAGGCAGAAGATAGGCACCTCCTGTCGGTGTGAAAGCCAGTACCTGGCTTTGTGGGGGGACCTCTTACCCTCACAAGTGCTGGTTTGACCTTAACTGGCTCAGGCTCTTTAAAACTAGAAGTTTCCATCTGGGACAGGGCCAACTGGGTAGCTGTGAGTGAAAGCAGCATGATGGGAACAGACTCCCCTTGGACACACCTTGGTGAGATAGGCCTGGAGTGATGCTCTCTCACATTTCACTTCCTCTGGGAATCTATTCCTGACTCTCGGTATCTGGGTCAGGTGTCCCACCTATGGGCTCTCTTAGCACACAGGGATGACCCAGACTGTGGCACACTCACCTGTCACTGCAGGTTTACACATCTGTGTGCTTTACCTTGGCTCAGTGGTTCTCAATCGTGGCTGCACATTAGAATTTTCTGGAGAGCTTCAAAAAATCCTGGTGCTCAGGCTATCCCCCTATCCGATTAAAGCACAATCTCTGGAGCTAGAGCCCACACATTAGGGTGTTCTCAAAGCTCCCCAAGGGATTCTAATATTCAACCACTTCCCTGAACAATGAGTTCTTTGAAAGCGGGCACTTGCTTATTCATCAATGGTATTAGAGGAGTTAATAAATCTCTTAGAATAGTGGTGGCATATACTCAGCTCTTAATACCTTGGTTATATTATTATTATTATCAGCAGTAACACTGGCAGTAGCAGTAGCAGTAACTCCCCACTGGCCAGTAGGATTCCTGACGCATAGTGGGCGCCTTACCACCCACTGAACTCACACAAACTATATATTCTGAAGACAAAGAGAAGAGAGCACGAAAAAAATAATGTTTTAGAAGGCTGGGTGATTCCATGGCCCCTTCCACTCTATAAAAATAGATGCTAGAGTAATCATGCAACTGGTGATCTGGGCCAGCTTTTCCTTCCCTCGGTCGTAGTCCTGAGTGCCTGCTTTCCAAATGAGCATCTTGTTGTCCCTATATATGGGCAATTTAAGGAGTTTTTGAGGGTAATTTTGACTCTATGTGATTTTTACCAATGTAGTTAACAGGATAAATTCATTGGGAGTCAAAAGTCTAAGGTTCTGTTCCTGGCTCTGCCACTTATTAGCTGTATGGCTTTGAGCAAGTTTCTCCGAACTTCTGGGCCTCGTTCTTCTCTCCCGAGTTCCTCCATTCTCTGATTTTGAAACCTGGATGAACCCCGTCTTATACCATCTTGTCTGCCTCTGTGAGTCTGATGAATCAGGCTCCCCAGTCATGACTGTGTTGACCTCACTCCCGGCTACCCTGCCCCCTTGCCCGGCAAGGCTCTCTCCCCACCAATGCCCCACGAGGCCTCCCCACGCCTGGGGTGGTGCAAGGGAAGTTGTTCGTATCAGTCCTGACTAGTTCAGCAGCGATGTGAGTTGAATAGTCTTGGAAACAGTTGCCATTTACACCTTTAGCCCTAAGGAAAAACACTCTGCTGTGGCCAAGGGGAAAGGGCAGTACCATAAACAAGTCTCTTCTTTCCTAGATGCTGGTTCTGGGGAATAAAGAGAGCTCTAGGAGTCCAGCTCAGGCTTTAGGGCATTTCTTTAAAAAAGAAAAAGGAAAAAACAGGACCATTTGATGTTTTACTCAGTCAGCTTGGCCTTTGCCCTACTTGTCCCGATCAAGGGAGGTTTCTCAGCCTGGCGGCCTCATCAGGAACAGCTGGACAGATGCCAACAGCAGCCCTCCCACCCCCCCAAACGCCATATACTGTAAACAAGGTGTGAAGTGCTAATCAAACACACATGTCATTCTGGTCAATTTTAAAATACACAAAGCCAATTGGAGAAATGAGGTCAATTCCTGTCAGGGATGAAATAACAGAATTGCCAACATTCTCTTGTTGTACTTAAAATTCTAAATGAGAGGCTTTGGGTAGGACCAGGGATTTTTATTTTAACTATGTACAGATATGTTCTAACGGGATTTGACCTGAACTTAAAAACTGTGAAGTGACAAATCTTTTAGATCCATGTTGTGCATTTGGAACTGTTGTATGTTAGTTTGGGTTTCTTTCAGTTTTGCTCTTGATTTTAAAGGGGTTGTGGATTGAGCTTATTTGTGGAGTTTCCTGGGTGTCATGTTAGAGTTTAATGAGATCAAACACACTCTAGAGTTGCCCATTAAATTCATCACCTAAATCAGTTGTTCTTCATAACAAAACAGGATTAACAGAGCAGCAACCTCTATTTTTTATCTCCATTTAGCCAACACATCTCTCATGGCTCCCCAAATCTTTATGGGTTAACAACGATCACAGTCATAGTTAGATAACTGTGAAATTCAGGTTGGCCTCTCTCTTGAGATGGTCAGCTCCATGAGCGCAGGGATGTTGCCCTGTTCATCACCTAGCAGGTGCTCTCTCTATACATTGACTGAAGAGTTTCTCCTATGTGGGTTGCTTACTCTCTGGCATTTGTTTTACTCTACAAATTCATTTATCTTTTTCCCAGACACGATTCAATCTTCTCTTGAATGGAAAGGCCGGAGACAATTCCTTCAGGACTTATCCCTCTCTGGAGGAGTGAACTGTGAAGGGTACTAGGAACTCATCAACACCGAGCCACCGAGGTCTTGTTGTGACTCCTCTTATAGGCAGCCACCTTTGAGAGCTTCTGGAACCACCTATCACCCATCACCTGTTCTCTGGTGGCACAGCTGCACTCGTCTGTTGCCACGGGTCTTCAGGGAGCCACACAGAAATGAGGTTAAACTGAGGTAGTACTTTAAGATACTTTTCAAGTGTCATCTCTGCTCATACTGGCTTGTGATTGCTGCACACCAGCTGAGTTGCTTGTGCCGTCACTGAAGTGCCGACATCATATCTCAACTCATGGGCAGTGCTGAAGAGTTTCGACTGGATTTTTGCTTTAGCACATATGGAAGCACTACTGCCTCTTGTTGACAGTAAGTCTGTGACTTCAGTTTTCTTCAGGCCTTTTAGTTGGTCCATTTCTGTTCAAAGACCCACCCCCCTCCCCCTGCCACAATGGGGTCATGGCCTTTTAGCCTATGAGTAGCTACTCTTGGTGGACTCATGAGGTTAGATTTTCCATAGTTTTTCTTTGCTTGAGGTAAGTTTCACAAGTTAGGAATCTGCTCAGACACCAGATTTCCTAATTTCTATCTCTGTATGATAAATAGAATTATTACCATCTACAGTACTTCACTGTCTGAGCAAAGTCTGATTATACCATTGGAGAAACTAATTCAGTTGCCTTTGAAATGACTCCCCCTCCTGTCTTCCATTTGCCATGTAGAAAAAAACTGACCCATAGTATTATGGGAGTGGATCAAAGGTACCCTGAGTTCACTGTTAATCTCTGGGACTGTATATGCAGGTATCTATATTTTTTTCTCTCTTGTGTTCAGCCCATTTTGTTACCCTTTGGATAAGTTCAATCATAATGCCCTTAAATTATGATTGGATAGCCTGTACTTCAAATAATTTTTCATGGCATCGTAAGACCTTCAAAGGCCTCCATTGTTCATTGAATATTAAAAATTTTCACCCAGGAACTCAAGCCATACACAGCACATGGTGGCAAGAGGTCAGGTTTTGGAGCCAGACTGCCCAAATCCTCTACTCAAAGGTGTGGGAACTCTATGCTAGTTTTCTTATCTGCAGAACTAGGATAGGACCTACCTCACTGGGTTGTTGCCAGGATTAAATGAGTTAATACATGGAAAGTGCTTGCCTACAGTGAGCACTCAATACATACTATTATCATCTGGTCCTGGCCATGGAGTGTGGTAAACTCCATGATGGCAGGGATTTGTGTCTACCATAAGAGAGTAGTCCCAGGAGGAAGTAATCTTTCCCTAGACAATACTCTCATGGTACATTGTGTGAACTACTCTTCAGCACTTAGCAGTCTTATCTCTTCTAATTTTGTGAGCAACTTGAGGAAGTTACCATACCATTTATTGCTCAAGACTAGAATATTACCTGGTAGTGTGTTTGCTGAATCTACGTATACATGATTCCTAAAAATGGACAGAAGACTTAATAACCTATTAGAGCATTGCCATTGTTGTGGCAATCTTTCTAGGATTAGCTCTGTGTGGAAGGCACAGTCCCGTCTGCGGTGGGGCAAGGGATAGGGAAGAGGCCCCATGAGTATGGTTAGCCTGTACA
This sequence comes from Tursiops truncatus, assembly GCF_011762595.2. Classification (NCBI taxonomy): domain Eukaryota; kingdom Metazoa; phylum Chordata; class Mammalia; order Artiodactyla; family Delphinidae; genus Tursiops; species Tursiops truncatus. The sequence goes on from NC_047041.1 coordinate 31,200,656, forward strand.
CACAGTTTCCCAGTTATGGGCTATGCCCTCAACTTCTACCAGTCACTTCACATAGTGTGGGATTTGGACCTAGGTTTGAGGCACTTAATTAGGAATAGCAGTAATAATACCTATAACATATCCTATAGGACTTGGAGTGATCAAATAAGGTAACATGTACAAATGTTTTGATAATTATTATAGAATATTCTTCATTATTGTTGAAAACAAACAGCATACTTACATAAAAATGGGAAGGGATAGGTTACTTGCTGTGTATACTAACGAGAGCAGGCAGAGAGGTTCATGCACCTATGCAAGTACCCTGAGTAGACTAAGTTTGAAGGACCATGTTGAATTATCCAATAACAACATATTGTTGTTGCCATCTAAACAAGATGATGAGAAAGATCGTATTCATGTTGAAAAACAATATTGCTTTTAAAGAATGTCAATAGTTTACCAGTTATCCCTATAACATTTTGTTTTGGTCCGTATAACCAGTGTCAGAGGCTGTATAAATTACAGTATTTTCATTTTACCCTTGATAGCAAAAGTTTCAGAGTCTTCAAGCCCCACAGTAAGTGATGGCAGTGGGATGTCAGCTTGATGGGGAAGAACCTGCTTTTGAAATCTGCCATATTTAGCACGGTACAACGATGAAACTGTTGGAAATGTTCAGGCCTTGAGAACTTTGATGATTTTAGAAGACTGATCGGGATTCGGTCAATAGCTAATTTTTAGTTCAAATCAATGTTAAATTTCCTAAACAACATTCCAGATGTAGCCAGGGCTTTCCACTCCATTCCAGATCAAAGATGTGCCCTCAAAGGGGAGTTCGGAGCTGTTTAACATACACATGTCCCATGAGGCATCAGCTGTTTTTCGATTGGACAGTACATGGGCTCATGCTGTGTAAGGTTTGGATTGTAAAAGACAACTAAATCTCAAGTCCATATTCTACTCTGGCCAGTCTTGTTGAGGTTGTATTATAGGGCTCAAGAGACTTGTTGGTGTCCAGAAGAAACACTTCAGCAGATGGCCTCCTTCAGAAGATACTGCGCATGTAGCTTTGCACAGTGTGACTTCAAGCTACTCAGTAGGCTGGCAGTTCATGAATATGATTCTTTGTATCTTTCATAAAATCTAAGGTCCTGATTCATGGTCACCCCAGTGATTGGAATCTCATACAGCTGTGATATTCTGATCATCATTCAGATCTTCATCACTGAGCCAATGAGATGCCTCTGTTGAACCCTGGCTATAGATACGCTTACCTCTTAATTGGTAGAAAGTGGTGCTTAAAAACAAGTTGCTACAAAGCTCACTTAAGGAGAAATGATCTTCAGCCCAGTTTCCTAGTCCATTTATCACTATGTTGGCTTTGGTAGCTCATAGAGATACTACCGAAATGCAGCAGTGCGTTTTCCTCAGATTCTGCCACTTAATCCACAGCTTTGAGAAAATGAATTTCTCTTCTAACTGGCTACATAGAGCATCATTTTAATCCTGTGTAAATCCACTATACACAAGAACTTGATTTGTAACTGATAAAAACATCCTTAAATGGAACTGAGGTGTGATTTCTAATAATATCCTACAATGAAAATTATACTCAAAGGGTGATGTTTAGGGGCCTCTCTGGTGGCGCAGTGCTTGAGAGTCTGCCTGCCGATGCAGGGGACGTGGGTTCGTGCCCCGGTCTGGGAAGATCCCACATGCCGCGGAGCGGCTGGGGCTGTGAGCCATGGCCGCTGAGCCTGCGCATCCGGAGCCTGTGCTCCGCAACGGGAGAGGCCACAACAGTGAGAGGCCCGCGTACCAAGATGAAAAAAAAAAAAAAAAAAAAAAAGGTGATGTTTAGCTCACAGACTACTTTATAGGGACTCTGTGAAGGTCATAGGAACTATAGTCTCAACATAAAATATACTTGAGACATAAGGAAATATGGGTAAAGTTGTGTCCTAACCCTAAGAAATAATTTAACAGCCTTAAAAGTCACGTTAAGTAACAGGACATCTTCCTGATTTAGATGCTATTTTTTTCTTTTGTTGTTTCTTAGAGAGGTTTCCTTTAGTAAGAATTAAGCACTGTCCATTCATTTACTTTGCATATAAACCAGTATCAACTTCACAAAGTTACAGTAACTCTAGTATTTAATAGTTTCACTTAAAAAAAAAAATTCCAAGTGCCAGGTTAGCTGCTTAGGAATTTTACATAATTAGACTCTTTGCTCAGATTATCTCCAAATAGCACACACACAGATCCAGTTTTGTTTCGAACTTCTAACAGGGTCCTCACAGCTTAGATATCAAGTCACCTAGTTCAGGAATTTTGTTTTTGGTTAAAATATGACAGATTAAAAAATTCAGAGTATCTTTTCAATATCATCTTATTTGCTAGTGTCTTGATTCTGCAACTGTTTTCATTTGTGGTAGTATTAAGTTTGCCAGCTTAAGGCTATGTTTATGGTTAGAAAAATATTAATTTTACTTATATCAGAGCTTTTTGTATCCAAATATTGGAAAAAATATTCCATGTTTGATTTGGAAAAACTGTAGTACTAAATGTCACAGAATTCTCATCTGATATCTAATTCAGTAAATTTTTAATTGAAGAAGACTGTTCAAGTTTTTCAGGATTACTTAAATAAAGCAATTAAATGCCAACAGTTTAAAGCAGGATAGGGACAACATGGAGACACCCTGCCAAAGACATGGTTGATTCCAGAAGCAACAGTGCACATGCAACCCTGAAGCCCAGGGGAAAGCAGTATGTGAATTTACCCATAAATACCAAATAAAGCCAGATTTTCAATATAATTGACAGTTGCCAAGACCAGGGATGGTCTAGTTGCCATTACAGGAGGTAAGAAAATGTGATGGGGGTCCCTTGGGGCTGCTCTTCTTTTACAACCTCAGCTGACAAGATGGAAATCAAGGGAGATTAAATGCAACTCACTGGTCTGCAGACCACCCCCTGCAGTTATCACCAATGTTTCCTTTTGTTACCAGTCCTTGTTCTCTCTAGAGGCTATTTCTCCTGAGTATTTTACTGACTCAGACTGACTAAATCAGTTACCTAAAAGGTTGTACAATTCTGGTTCACAGGCTCCAGAATGACTTCAAGTCATCCAAAAGGCACACCACCTCTTAGAGCAACTCCCTAGTAAGAGGTGCAATGTCTATAGATACAAGGTATGGTTTTGAGCTAAAATCTACAACCACTACATTTTGCACAAGGGGAACGATAAATTTCAAGCTCCACAAAATTAGTGTTCTACTATCATAAAGAAATTATACATAATAAAACACTGTTTTCAGATTTGCCTCACCAAAAATGATGTGTCAATAATTGAAGACATTATATACACAAACACAGAAGTAAACCATTTTCAAAGACAATCAAATCTACCTCTTATTCAAAGTTTAGGACCTACCATTTAAATTTGTGTTTTTATTTATAAAATAATAACTGATAATTTTCACTAATATAAGTATTATATTTTGGAGATCATTAAGAGAATATTTTGGAGAAATAAAACCAAAGGCTATTTTGAAAGAAACCGCAGTTTCTTCTGTGCTGTTACATGAAGTAAAATCATTTAAGAATGAAGCTGATACAATTCAGCTCACACACACACACTATTATTGATGAGGATGGTCTACAGGAAGAGTACAGAACATAAAGTTCAAAGAATTATATCCATACTACAAAAGTTCCAAATGCCAAACCAACCTTAAGTTTAATCTGTCTACCAGTTACCACTGTAATCACCTTTTATTACTAATACTTGTTCTACTGGAAGACCATTAAGAAGCCAAAAAAGTTTTAAATATATTAATCGTTAAAAACAACAAAGAACAGTTTAAAGAAAGAATATATTTGAACCATATAAACAAAAAGGTATTACAATAAGAAAAAATAATGTAACAATTTATGTAAGTACCTAACATATGAGCATGCTCTTAACATCTAAAACAAAAAATAAAAAGGTAACATTGGTACTATATATATATATTTGACAAGTGTGCATTAAAGAATTCTCTAATATAAAACATTTAAAATGTGGAGAATACTTTTTCAAGATACAGAAAACAATTGTTAAGATAGGCACACCCACAACTCTTTTAAAACCGTGCTTATGGAAGATAAAATTGATCCGAGCATTCCTTCTCAGATGTGCAGAAGCTCTGAAATTGTAAATCATTTGATATTGCCTCCCACTTTTGCACTGTTTGAATTTCAACATTGATTGGTATGAATTACACAATTAAGTAGTTTTTCAGTGTTTCTGCCAAGGTTCCATATAGAATGCATCTATTTAGTATGAATACTTAAAACAGCAACATCGTTTGTATAAAAGTCACTTCCTTATATTTTTTCCTTTTTTTAAAAAGGCACTATATTTAGAAAATAGTAATTATAACAAATAGTGCTCTGGAAAATCTGAAACTCCAAATCAATGTGCTCCATCAACCATAAGTAGATCTAAGAAGCACTAACTAAAAAGAACACGACTGTAAAAAGCTGATAAATTTAAAGATTATAAAATTGGTTTATTGTAAAAGCAATTCAAGAATACCCAGTTAAAATCTTATCCCAATGCCACCCAATACAACCAAGAAGCAGTTAAACACGTTACATTAGGAATAAGGACATAAAACAAGGAAGAGCACGTCAAGGCTGTGATTCAAACTCAGAAAGAGAAAGGCTTAGGTCTCCTTCAGGTGAGTACAGAGGGTACGATAAGATCAAAGCACCATGTCTGTTAGGTACCACGGTGCTGCTTCAACACTGAGGTATAACTGGGTAAATTAAAGGTGAGAGGAAATGAAGAACTCCGTAGTTTTGTTTTGTGGGTGTACTTGAGTGATTAAAATTTTAGGAACAACTGACTTTAATGACAGCAAGATGCAAGACAAGTCTTTATTGAAGAAAAAGAAGCTTATAAAGTTCTCTATCAAGGTCCCACTAAGTCTTCACAACTCCCCTCCCACCTTCCCACCCTCTCCCCTAATCTAAAGCTACTCTGCTGATATATAAAATGCGATCTTAATTTGTGGCTTAATGGCAAATTGTAAGCACTCCTTCCAAGTAGCTTTGATCTTCTGCACATAAAAAAGCCAACATGCTGTATCATCCATCCATAAACTCAATTATGCATTCTAGGCAGAATTTCATTATTCCTCTAAAAAAATCAATACATCTGCACAGTGGCCATTTCCCCCCAGACTTAATTCAAGATTTAATCTTTCTTCTGTTTTCTTAATAATAGCCTTAGAGTCAATTATTATGAATGATCAACCTATGAATCATTATATACAACACAGTGATTGCATTTTGAGCACTGAAATTACTTAATATAAAACTTCTTACTTCCAACTTTTGCACTCCTCTAAATTGAAGGGTCAAAATGCTTAGATTCTGTAATCAGAAAGAAAAAAAAAAAACAATACTTGTCTTCCTAAGCTGAGGCTTTTCATAGCAGTTTTAGCCAGGAAAAGAGATTTTATGTCTTATAAACCCTTGAAAATAAGGGCTTACTCTAGAAACACTGAAAGACCCTTAATCATAGAGGTGCTAGCTGATACCACTATAATTCACAACCAAGTATTACTTCATAGCTTATACTGAAGGTTTGATTCATGCTCATTTTGTTCCTTTAAAAATACTCTTTGGAAAACATTATTACTCCTGTAGACACATACTCTAGTTATATCTCTTCCAGTAAAAATAAAAGTATAATCATGATTATCTCTATTTCTTTGCTAAATTCAACTACCAATATACATTAATCTGATCACTTTACCAGCTAACTTATGACCTTACAGTATTCTATACACTATCCAGGGTCAATTCTCAGCATACAGAAGCAGAAGCAAGTCTTAGAAGAACGATTTTGTAGGTAATATTTCAATGTAGTCCTTAATGTGTTCATTACAAAAGAGAACTAGAGTACTAGAATTTACTTCCAAAACTAAGGCAAAGGTAAACTTTCAAAGCTAAAGGAAGGTAAACCACTATATAAAGCTTACTTCTGTCATGTACACTATGAACCTAACTCAGTGATTTCCCATCAAGACGTAAATTAGTCTGAGGGACTAACCAGGGGATAATAAAGCCATTTCTTGTTTGCTTCTTTCAAATTCATCAGATAATATCCATTGTGTGCCCAGAGGGCATACAGGACTCCGCTAGGCACTACCCATAGTAACAGCCCTTTCTAGAACACTAAACTACCACCAACATTTGCAGACTGCCCCAACCAGATTTAAACTACCTGTGAAATATAAACTACTAGTCATGTATTCTAAATGCATACATTCAAAGCTACCATTTTAAAATAAATTGGAAAGTAGGGAAAACTTAAAAAAAAAAAAGATACATTCTGCTATCACACTATCATAAACATTGTAAGTGTGTGTGTGGGTATATATAGAGAGAGCAGATTACCAAGATTTAAATAAGATGGTAAAAAAAACCAGGACATGTAGATTTACCAAAGGAACTACAATAACTGTCCCAAGCTACAAGTATAAACAGATTCACTATAATGGTAATTTGCCTAAGTTCTGAGAAACAACAACAACAACAACAACAAAAAAAAAAAAAAAGAAAAGAAAAGAAAAAGAAACCCCCAAACAATAAAAACCCCAACCAAGACAAAAAACAAACAAAAAAGAAACCAAAAACAACAACAACAAAAAACCACAATAAAACCCACCAAAACCTATACTAGAGTATGTGGCAATAATTAATATATTTCTATGGAAATTATCTCAAGCCTTATAAGCTCCTAAAATAAAATCAAGGTCACTATGTGACTAATGATAGCACTAGGAGGAAAAAAAACCCACTGAAAGTAAAACAGTCTTCAGCCTTGGTTTCAGCTATCTCTTCAAATCAGCATAAGTACTTAATATCAGATACAACATTTTTGGCTTGTCAGACCAGTAAGTCATGTTTTTCCACTGGCCAAAGGCAGCTGAAGAAACAATTGCTTGAACAAACTAAATGCTGTGACGTGAAGCATTTGACTTCCAAGTCTGAGTATTTAGTTAAAATGACTGGTGAACGTCTAACTGGGCAAAAGGAATGGCATCCATCATCCAAACAGGCTCACTTCCCCCAGCCCCCAAAACAAACAGTAGTTATAATAGCAAAAGAAACAAAAAAAGTTTTTTTTGATTCTTTAGAGCCAAACATGGAAGAGGTCAGCAATATATTAACAGCAGCAATGGACAAGGAAGAGCAAAATAGTGGATGAAAGAATCTTGCTGGACGTTTGTTCATCTTTTTCTGTATTAGCCAGAAGATCACAACCGGCTTATTTGGAAATTTCAGGTATATCTCCTTAGATCCTTCACAGATTTAGAATTCAGTCTACCTGAGGGCTCTATAACCATGTAAGAAAGCTTTCTTTATCTAGCTTGGTGGCGGCCAAAACAGACTCCATGTCATTAAGGATGTCAGAACTCAAAGCTTCTTGTAGACTTGGCATCAACTCCTCTCCTTCTATGTTCATTCCATCTCCTTCCAGTGTTCCAAGGTCCACATTTGTCCCAGGAATGGCTTCAAGATAGTCTGGGAAACGGTTCTGCTGTGAGGGTAGGGTGCTTTGGTTGATAGTGTCACCTAGATGGAACAGGGAGAAAGAGAACAGGTCCTTTTTGAAAAGCTAACATCAGAGCCGTATCATGTGAGTATACATATAAATGCACAGGGAAAGAAACGCATTCCTGACCGACCTCCTCCACTGGCCCACAGTTTACTTAAGGTCAAACAACTCACAGATAGCAAAGTAACAACGCAAGTTTCCTTTTGCTTCAAAATTGTTCAGATATTGAACAAGCTTGATTGCTTACTACTGTGTGCTGAGCGGTGAAGGGGGTCCTGAAAAGAAATTCCTTAAAAAACTATATACAGCAAGAGAGAAAGAACAAGTATGACACAACAGCATCACTACTTGACTCTCTTCCAGGTATGCACCACCATAATAAGATAAAATATAAAAATGAATGGTATAGACCTGTCTTTCTCTGAAGTACACACTGGGGAACAGAATAAAAGAACTGCACAAAACTATTCCACCCTTAGGAGATTCACATTCACAACAGTAAAAACAAGCCTCCCAAAAAGTCCTTGGATAGGTAAGTCTTCCTAGCTTTGCTTCTAGGTTTCCCAAACTTACCTTGCCAAGAAACCTTTTTGTCCATGACAATGTTAACATTCCTTAACACTTCAATGGAACATGCTTTCAGAAAAACTAATATAAATCATTAAGTGTTAAAGAGAGAAATGGGGGGACAGAGGAGTCAGGAAAGGTGTTATGAATGAGATGGGTTTGAAGCAACGCCTATGGATGATTTAAGATTTAGATGAAGAGAGGGCGCTGTGGATTCCCAGAAGCATCAAAGCCATAAGCTGGATGAGCACAGGTACAGAAGACTTGCCAAACACTTTTAGAAGCTGCCGGCTAAAGAACTAGCTAGCTGGAGAACTGCTTCATTTCCCCGCCAATTCGTGCCCTCTGAGAGCTGCCAAGGCCAGGGTCACCGGGTAAGCCACAGGAAAAAGGGTTCTATAATTACCCTGTGACGCAGGTACTTCTTAGCTTCTGCAAGATCCCTGAAACTATTCTAACAATAATGGAGGTAAGCCCCACCACCTAGCCTTTCCTACCTGGCTTCCTGAGCCCCATATCACCTAAGTTGGACCAAAGACCCTCACAAAAAAGAGGGAAGCAGACAATGAATCACATATAGAGACATATGAATCACATATAGAGATCTTCTCCAAAATTAAGAACACAAATCCAGGGGCTTCCCTGGTGGTGCAGTGGTTAAGAATCCGCCTGACAATGCAGGGGACACGGGTTCGAGCCCTGGCTCGGGAAGATCCCACATGCCACGGAGCAACTAAACCCGTGCACCACAACTACTGAGCCTGCACTCTAGAGCCTGCGAGCCACAACTACTGAAGCCCGTGTTCCGCAACAAGAAAAGCCACCACAATCAGAAGCCTGTGCACTGCAACGAAGAGTAGCCCCCGCTCGCTGCAACTAGAGAAAGCCCGCGAGCAGCAATAGAGATCCAACACAGCCAAATAAAATAAAATAAAATAAATTTATTTTAAAAAAAAGAAAAAAGAATACAAATCCATATAACAGAGACTTCTAATAGGGTCCTCAACTGCTCTGTCAATTAACTCAATGTTTTAAATGCTAAAATATAAAATAAGTCATGTCAAATAGAGCTGAGATATTCATGACATTTAAAAACTGGGAAGAGACTGAAATTACAAGATGCCAACAAAACAAACAAAAAAACCCCACAAAGCAAACTTAATTTGAATTGAAGTTTACAGGATCTCAATTGGTTTTCTTCTGAATAATAGTTTGCTCACAATAGTTTATTGCTCACAATAGTTTAATTTGCTCACAATAGTTTAATTAGACCTGGTAATACAATGACTACTTCTCACTGAAAGCTAGAGGAATAAAGAATACCAACCTGTATCCATTTCATCAACACTGTTCAAGAAGTCGTCTGGGGTCCGAGGGACACTGTAGCTGCTCATGCTTAGTCCGCTGTCTGTGCTCTCATCTCGAGAGTGATAGGTGCCACTACAAAGAATGAGAGTTAAAGACCAACACAAAAAATTTAAGAAATGATTTCAAGGTAAAAATATAAACACCTGCTGAGTACCAACATGATTCTCAAAGAGGATTAGTGAAAATTCTTGCCCTGCAGCATCTGAAACAAGCACCCTCCCTTCAGGGCCCATACAAAGCTCTTTTGCTATGAGGTGAAACAGACAAGTTAATCCTAATTGAAACTGGCAACTTTAGGGGGCCAAAATTTTCCTAAGGTTCTGGGGCTTGGTGGCAATAAGGGAAAAGAAAGATATTTCCAGTTTTCCTAGGTGACAGAAAATTCTCTGTGTAGATATTCTCTAGTATCATTTGAATCTAGGGGCTCCACATGGCTCATTTGTTTCAAGGTCTCAATTCCCCAAGTGGCAGTGGTCACAGGCATAGGTCAAAACACAACCTCCAGGTGGGTGGTGAGACAGGTCTGCACTAGATTCGTGCTAAATTCCTAGCTCTCATGCAGAGAGTTTAAGCCAGAAAAATCAAACCAAAATAAAGAACCAGAATTTCTTTTTCGACTGGGCCAAAACATGAGTCACTGCCGATAAGAACTGAACTCCCTAGCTTGATCTCCTTGTTTCTGTTTGGGAAAGGCGGGGAGCTGCAAACAAACACCTTAGCATGAGATAGGAGTCCTGAGAGTCCCAGATGAAGGAAAGATTAAAAACAAAAAACAAAAAAACTACAAGGCACATACCTTGAGAAAAACAGAAAACTATGAGCCAAGACAGATTTTTACTTTAGGCTAAATGAAAAGTATCACAGATTTACATACAAGTATGGTAAATATCCTTAGACTATTACTTTCATAAATACAACACTCTCCTAACCTAGTAGCACGCAGACACCAGGTGGCATCGCCTGTAGAATTGGGGGTTCTGCTAATTGTAGAAAAACTATGGCAAAGTGTGAAATAAAGGCAATTGTTCGTAATGGTCTCTGACTACAGGGCAAACTCTAACTTTCTCCACAGCTTGGACACTTAAACAGCTGTTTAGCTTACACAAAAGTTAAACAAAAAATAACTAAGCTTTAAAAACAAGATTTAATAGTTGCTCAAGGTCGAAAGCTCAGTCCCCTAAATTTCTTTCCTAAATTACTCAATGCACTTGCCTTGTTCTCCCTCCCCTTCACTCTGTATATTGCAACCACTAGTTTAATGCTTCTGTCAGATTTTGGCAAGATTCAAAAGCCTCACACAGATCCAAGAAAACACAAATTTGCCTCTGAGACCATTTGTATACAATGCAGCTACTTTGGAGAAGGTCTCAGGATGTGGTTTGTTTTTATTTTGCCTGTCTTGATCTGGGACAAGGGCCTGGTCCTAGTCATCACTCTATTCCCACTGCTGAGAACGGAGCACGTATCAAGACACTCAAGACTCTGTTACAGAATAGCTGAATGTACACAGTTGTTCAGAGTTCTTTCCAAGCCCCAGGGGAAGCACATGGGCACTCCTGAGGACCGAGTTCACAAGGCCATTTCCCTGGTTAGGGACTGCTCCCTGCAGCCCCCCAACCTCCCTTCAATAAACATTCACTGAGCATCTGCTACTACGTGATAGGGATTAGAATAGTCTGAGGATACAACAAAAATCTACAACTGATGCTTTCTGAGAGGCTCACAACTTCAGGGAGGGAGGTGCACAAATACGTTAATGAATCATATACAAGGGCTACGTGAGCAAAGTGCTTTCAGAACAAAGAGGAGTAAGCTTGAAACGTACAGGGGAAAGGTTTCATGGAAGGGAATGTGGGAGCTGGCCTTGAAAGACCTCAGAGTAAAAGGGAGATGAGGGGATGTTCCACCACTACTAAGAGTCAACTCCATGGCAAGTTAGGGGAACAAGTGTTTAGGGCTTAAGGAATATGTATAAATCGAATGATGGGCAGTGGGGAAACCATCAAGAGTTTCTGAAAAGAAAAATGTTATAGTCAGATGTGTGTTTTAGAACCTGGGGGTACTACAGAGAGTAGACATGGAATTTTGCCCTGAGACTAACAACACGGGTAATGTTCCACTCTGTGATCTTTACCAGAAAATAGAATCTTAAACTGTAGCTCAGCTCTTATCAAAAGTTTTAAGAAACAATCTGCACAAATGACTATCAGGAGGAAATGCAGTCTATCCATTTTTTTCCAAATGGTCTAATTTTATCCCTGGATCAATAGAGGCCTTCAATAAGACGGGTACTGGAATTATATTGATCTGAAATTTCCTCTGTGGAAAAGAAAGTTCTGTGGCTATGGACCTTTCCTAATTAACCTCAGTTTAAGCTTACAACTACAGTCTTATATAAATATACTCAATTTTTGGCAGAACTTTAAACTGCATATATCAGAAGAGTAAATACAAACTTAAATACCCTTTAGATGGCCTTTGAAACCAAACTTACCAATTAGGGCACCAGCACTAACTAACCTTAAGACAGAGCAAATGACAGAAAATTCTATTGTACTAAATATTTTGGTATGACAAGGTATTTTGTTTTTATCTTAGGATCAGGATGTTTTCAATTCAATTGGTGAGAATTGAAAGGGTAGCATTATAGCCTTCTTAAACAAAAATACCTTTAAATGTTTTAAAAAGTACACTGTTTAAAATTGGTTAAAAAAAACAAAAGCAAAGACCAGAAAGCATTTGTTCCTTACTTTAAAAGCTGAAACTCCATAAATATTTGACAATCTAGAAGAAAGAATTGTAGTCAAATCTTAATTTTAAACGGCCTTCTAGGCAAAGAATATGTTCTGTCTCAGCTTGCAGTTTTCAACATAGCCCTCCCTACATATAATAACATCTTTGCAATATGCCTGAAACCCAAGATTTGTGGTAACTCACTAAAAATCATCCTTAAACTATGTTATTTTCAATACTCTTTAATGTTAATACATTATTTGAAAGAGGCACAACCTTACTTTTTATCTCCTTGACCTATAGCCCTTAAGAACATGAGGCCTTACAGTGCTCCTGCAGTGAAACTTCTCAGGCTGAACACTTACTTGGAAAATTCCTTCTAATGATCCTTACAATGCAGCCCTAAGTAGGTTTAAGATGCAGTTCATTTGCTTTTATAGAAAGGCATTCACATGTTCCTTCATGATTCTGCAAGTAACTGTTTTTCAACAGTATAGGCACAAGCAAACACGTGACTGTGAATAAGTATCCCCTCTACAAGTCTGAACAGCTCATTTCCTCTCACATGAGCCAGCTTTTAATCCTCAAGTTTTATTGTACTAGCCATTTATGGAGAGATTCATTTACAGCTATGGTTTTTGGCCCACAAAGATGTTCAAACAGCTTATTACAAGTACTAAGGAGAATCACCTTAAAACTATGATCTTTTTCAGATGTTGGCCAGTAGCAACTCTTACCAACCTGTTAAGAAAGGGATCTGAGCTATTGGTCGTCATTGTTCTCAATTCCTGAGACATCCCAGGAGAAGATACTGGATTTTGAGTCCCACCATCCTGCTCCAGTGTTGGTAACTGGCTACGGAGAGCTAATTCCTAGAAAAAAAATCAACACAAATGAACAGAATCAATCTATTGATTAACAAAGTTATCGTTAGGTTTAAAGTAATAAACTTGTACGTATAAAGCTGAAGTATTAACATCTAAAAGTTAATGAGTTTCCCAATCAGAAGGACCAGGTTCTTCTATCCATTTCAAGTGATTAAACATTAAATTATATAAACTGAAAGTTTAATTAGTCTTATTAACCCCAAAACATATATACTTAACTACTTAGCTTCCTTTTGGTATTTTCCTTTTCTGGCAGACACTCCTAAATCCCTCCTTTGGGGTAGGATGGCAAGTCTGATCTTTACAAAAGAGAATTCTTCTTACAGTTTATTTTTACTCACCAACCCTCATATGGTTTTATATGTTTGGCACCAGTAATAAAAATAAAGTCAAAAGAACAAAATTTGGTGATTTACCAAGACACCAACACTCCTCACTGCCCTCCTGCATTGTTTTACACTTTGGTATCAAGTAACTCATTCTGACTTCAGGTTTTTCAATCTTGAACTGTCTTCGGGGGCATCCAACAATTTCTCAGCAAGATTCTACCTGGAAACTGAGCAGAAGCTATGGGCCATTACTACCCTGATCATTTCAGAAGGGCTGCCTCAACGTGCTTCCAAACATTCCAGGCCTCAGCTTTATATTTGCCTGGGGCTTCAAGGCTAGTTCACCTCACTCTGGCCAACTCTTACACCTTCATACCTCACCCCCTGCAGCCTTCCTGAGCCAAGCCTGCTCGCTGAGGCACACACCATCTCCAGCATCCTCACTCCCAGTCACCACTGGGTCCAGAAGCAGTGGAGATATTCTCTGAGCTCTGCACCACCACTTCTAGACTATGCAACAACCACTTCTTTTTACTCAGGTTTCTGCCTCCTAGATACCCCATCCTTTAAATGGGTTTCTTAACCGGAGGATCATGACAGAATGCAGAGGGTATGTGAACTTGGATGGAGAAAAAAATTTACATCTTTATTTTCATTAACCTATAACTAAAATCTAGCATTTTCTTCAATTATAAATATAGGCAACAAACAGTAGTATTTACTATACCTTGGACTTTTCATCAATAGAAAACATTTTCATATCATGCTCTAGTTGTTGCAAATGTATCATAATACCATTTATATTCATTACTATTTTAATATTATATTAATTTTAAGACATGCCACTGTATCTTATTACTTATACATTACATAGATGATTCACTCAACATGAGTTCCTTGAATTTCTGTATTCCAGTGATCTTCATCCCTACCTACCTCAATCACCCACTTACACAGCCAAGACCTTGTTATTCCAAAACCAAACCTACCTCTACAATCTTTACTCATGTTTGGGACAATGATCATTGTTTCACTTCATTGCAACTGCATCTATCACCCGGGAACTGTCAACATCCATGCACAAAATCTATACAGTAATCTAATGCTGAAATTCCTGGCTCTCTAAATTGCAATGATATTGACCACTTTACCATTGTATTTCAGTCATTAACTTCCTCGGTCACACCCTGAGCTGGTTTAGAAACTTCTTCCCCAGAAATCTTACATGTACTCATCCCGCTTTCTGGAACCGTATTTTTTCTTTCCATCCAGTTTCTTCTGCCTCCTACTATTCCAATCTATTGGCTCTCCTTCCCTACAAGTTTAAATGCAGGGCTGATCATTTTAAATACACATGATTACCTTTCAGATTCCTGATACACACATAATTTTATTTCAACACAGCAAATTCCAACCATGAATCAATATTAAAAATGTGCTTGCTTCATTTCTATACTGAGACTGCTAAGAAATGCTACAGAAAAATCATATAACTATCCAGACTGTTATAAACTAATAGTCTTTGGCCTTGGCTGGGCCCTCCTTAGTACCACTCATTGTTTTTTTGTTTTTTCTTGGGTCCTTGGTTACTTTTTTCTCACATTCTCATGATTACTACTCCAAATCTGGCACACTCTCTCAAGACCCTGTTGACTTAAGTGCTTTTCCTTTTTCAAGCTCTCTCGCATTTAAATAAGAACACTGAGGTCATCAGGAACAATCTGTTGTTTTCTGGATCCTCCTGTCATCTCTTCCTGCTCCCCCAAAGCCATCTTCATTCATCACCTTTATAACTTTTCTTCCAGTCTCAGAAAATGGATTCCCTCCCGCTGTCTCCTGTTCTAGGCCAACCCACACTCCTAGCAGCTTCTGGGGATCCATTTTACTTGTTTTCTCTATCTTCTATCTTTGATGTGCCCCTTGCCCCCATTTTCACCTTACAAAGTGAGAAGTGACTTTAAAACAAAGTGCACTCCCTGCAGGTCTTTAATATGAAATGTTTTCTCTTGGTACCATGTCTTTCCATATACTCTTGACTAGAACACTTTTCTTTCTTATTATTTAAGACACCTTAACCTTTAACCTTCTCTACGTTAATTCTCCAGAATGATCCCATTTCCATCTTCGGATTGGATTAGATTAGACAGATAGATAATATGTCTTTCACACCCTGAGCATATGTATGTAACATGATCTTAGCACTTAACACATGATATTGTAATTATTTCTTCTCTGTCCCTTAAGGGCACAAAATGAATAAATGAATGACTATTTTGGAGCATAAAACAAGAGCTTCTAAATACTTTGAAGAATTTATGTTGCTATTAAAATATAAGGATGTTAAAAACAATAGATTTTATTTTACTTTAAAATATTTATTTATTTGGTTGGTTGGTTGGTTGCGCTGGGTCTTAGTTGCAGCATGCGTGTGGGATCTAGTTCCCTGACCAGGGATCAAACTCAGGCCCCCTGCATTGGGAGCACGGAGTCCTATCCACCAAGGAAGCCCCAAAAGCAATAAATTTTAAAATGAATAAAATTATAGGCTCTGGATGAGGCTGATGCCTAGGGAATGTATGCTCATGTTTCTGTGTACCTAGTTTTGAACCTTGCAGCACAAAGCAAATACATCATTACTGAAATAACTTAATAAATTGGCTATAATTTTCATATTGTTTTTACAACTTTTATTTTACCCCTTTTGATGGTTTCCACTTTTTCAAGGTTTTATGAAGTTAAAGCTAATTGTTATGTGCAAAATCTCCATGTTCTCGCTACTTGGAATTCTGCCACATTGCTTGTTTGAAGCTATCAGATTTTTACTTTTTGCTGCGTTTAACAACTGAATTTCTACTGTCAGCAGACAGTAAAGAACCAACTATCCACATTTACAGTGAAAGGTAATTTAGAGATGTGAATAAGAAGGCCAATGTTTACAAGTTGCCTAAGAAGACAGTCAACCCCCTGAAAGGCTATGGAAATACTTCTCATCAAATCCATATTTGAGCCAGGACTAAGAGTAACTAACCTAGAGATTCATGTAAACTGAACTTGAAAGGAATAAGGGGAAAAAAGTGCCACTTTATTTACTGGTGGTGGTGGTAGGACGGTGTTAGCATTATCAACCAAATAGTGAAGAATACAGCATGAAAACAAACGTAATGTGGTAAGGCCAATGATATAAATAACATATACATAGATTATAGAACCCATATACCAGGTATGGATATTCAGCTCAGGTTTGAAACTTCTAGTTACAGGAAAGACAAACAAACAAAACCCCAACACCAACCAACCAGGGTTGATTAGAAGTAATTTTTGAAGTATTATTGAGGTATAATTGATATATAATAACTTACACGTACATCATCCAAAAATGGGTATATATTCTTACATAGCTCAGTATTTGCTAGAAACAAAATTACTTTAACTAAACTTGACTACTTGGTAGCCCCCTCCCCAGGGCATTCGTTCGTTCGTCCTTCCTTCCTTCCTTCCTTCCTTTCTTCTTCCTCCCTCCCTCCCTTCCTCCCTCCCTTTCTCCATCTCTTTCTTTTCTTTCCTTCTTTCTTTCCTTCCTTCCTTTCTTTTCTTATTAGTCATCCATTTTATACACATCAGTGTATATATGTCAATCCCAATTAATTCTTTTGTTAATATTTTCATCTGTGAACATAATTTATTTCACTGGGTTCAATAAGATGAAACATTTCTGTTGATATTTTAAGGAAATTGTCAAAAATTGGGGAGGAAAACCATATGTATTTTGTAGGAAAACAGGCCAACTTCCCCCTCCCCTTAACATATATCAATAAGTTCAGAGTTCAACTGAATATAAAAACAGTAACATCCACTTCCACATAAACACACACACATGCATGCATGCATACACACCCCCACATAGAGATGTGGAAATCTGCGAAAGTATCCTACTCCATGCTTTACCTAGTCAGACTTTGAAGGAGAGTCAATGTGGAGTCAGAACTAACTGAAAGAGCTCCTCCCTAAGCTGTCCTGCTGCCAGTGAGGAATAGTTAAATCATGGGTTTCATTGTGAGTAAGCTTTGTAATTCCTTGTATCCTTAGCCAAGGATTGTAAATGTGAAAGTGAACACACTGCATAAAATTAATAATTTTAGAAGTAAAATATTTAAAATTTGTTTCAGAGTTGTACAGAGTTTTGGCCAGTGATTTTAGAGAAAAATAATTAATATGGATAAGTATGAAATGAATTTAAATAATCTGAATTTTTTAATCAAAAATATTTCATATAAACTTTCTCCATTATAGGCATTTAAAAATAATTCCTGGGCTTCCCTGGTGGCGCAGTGGGTGAGTGTCCGTCTGCCGACGCAGGGGACACGGGGTCGTGCCCTGGTTCGGGAAGATCCCACATGCCGCGAAGCGGCTAGGCCCGTGAGCCATGGCCGGTGAGCCTGCGCTCCGCAACGGAAGAGGCCACAACGGTGAGAGGCCCATGTACCACAAAAAAAAAAAAAAAAAAAAAAATCCTCTATATATCTACATGTACCTATGTAGAATAAACCCATTCTGTTGCAATAAATTAATTTTGTCAAAACACATTTTGGATGAATATGAACATCATTTTGTAATTGAGTAAATCTGGCATAGCTGTTTTAAAAATCAGCCTTGGGACATAATTGGATTGTCTACAAAAACTGATTTCAGTTGAAACACTTCATGTTGAAAGTTATGTCTATCTCTAAGGAGTTTTTTATCCTGAACAAATGTCTAATATTAGAATACTGAGCTAAAAATACAAGTTCGTTAAGCTTCTCTTTTTCCCAAAGGTAGTCAGAATAAACAGTTTGACAGACTTTCAAAAATGGAGAAGTAAGCAAGTTATAGGAAATTCAGCCAAAATTTATCATACTTCTGTATTTCAAAGGTCAAACAGTTCTTTTAGAGTATTTGACTTTTTCTAAAGGAAGCAAATATTTTTAGCTCATTTTCTTCTGTAATAATACAAAAATGTGGTGGCTTTTCCCATTGAGCTTGTAAATCTTAGCTAATCTGGGACGCATGTGGAGTCAGAGCTATCTGCAACTATAAGTAAAACTGATGGTCCCAGCTTGGTCTGGAGGGAACTTTCCAGGATGGTTTATAAAGGAAAACATGATTTGCCTGGTTCACATAGTGGACTTTTATGGACTCAGGATCCAGCCATGAGCCATTGGTCCTTTTTGTATTTCCCTTCTCTCATTTAAATAGGAGTATCATTTCTCATAGGGTAAAAAAGATACTTTAAGATAATATATATCTGGTAGTAAAGTATTTTGGCTCCATATAAAACTGATGCTTTGGTTCACATCATTTAGAAAAATAAGGAGAAAGGCAGTAGAAGAAGTCAGTAGTCTGGAAACATTTAGAATATCTCTAGGTTATTAAATTCTTTAGAGTATCCAAGAGACATGGAAGCATATGTCTACACAAGTCAAAATTTAGAAACAAGTCAAATATCTATCAGTAGGTGAACAGATAAACAATTGTAGTATATCCCTACAATGGAATACTACTTAGCAATAAAAAGGAACGAACTATAAATACAACATGAATGAATCTCAAAATAATCATGCTAAGGTGAAAAAGTTATGATTCCATTTATAGAAAATTCTGTAAAGCTAATGTCAACTTTACTTTCTTAAAGCAATTTTATCTTCAGCAAATACTATGTAAGAGTGTTTCATTTCTGGATAATATACGGCACACAAATGAAGGTCCCCCCTCTCCAACCTAATCAATTTATTTAAGGTAGGTTAGTTTAGCGAACTAGAAATCCAAATTTAGAAATGAAGAATAACTCTGAAAATACACATCTTTTAAACAGTTTGTCTTAGTAACAGCAGTTTATGTCAACAATTTAAAAAACAAACAAACAAAAAGCCATTTCTTCCAACTGTTCAAGATAGGTCTTGCCATACCCCATTTTCCAACACAGCTTTAAACATTCACAGAATATTTAATTATGTTGGAAGTTATTAAAACATTTAGCCAATGTTTAGAATGCTTTTTGTTTTTTAGTATTTGTGCCATTTGCCAAAGTATCTTCAACTTCAGAACAACCTTTTTGACTAAAAACATGTGTATCTATGATTCAAATTCATAGAATGATTCACAGAATCATTAGAATCTATGATTTATTCAATATTAGGACTTCAAAAAGAAGAGAGATAAACTTGGAAAAGGTATTAATTGGATTCTGAAAAAGCTTTTCTAGTATCTGCTAACATAAAAGAGTTTGGAGGGAAAAAAAAAGCCAAAACTTTGCTATTATTAAATTCAGAAAAAAAAAAAAACTGTGGTGATTATTTTCACATGGCTCTGAACAGGGGTCCTGTACTATTTTGCTCTATTTGACTAAAACTATGGACATCTGAATCTCTTCACCATTTCGGGCTAACAGTGTAGTACAATATCCTCAACATTAATACTGTGGGTTTTATCCAGCATTAACCCAGTAACTGACCCTGGTGTGTATTTATTACTGTCCACAGGAATGGCGACTACACAATATTCATTAGTTGCAAAAAATTTATAGCTATAATTTCTATGAAGAGTAAAGCAATTATTTGCTCAGAGATAAGCTATCTATACACAGCAGTCTTGTTTCTATTTTCTGGGTCGTTTCAAGCATTCTGATGAGGGCACTTGGGGATGCGTTTTGACCTAGGCCTTATGAAGGAAATGGAGAATCTTTATCAGTAAAAGGGAAGGGGAAAAGTCAGGTACTCCTTATGGGGAAAAGCTCATGAGTGGAATCATGGCAACAAGACAGAGGAGTGCACTTGGCTGAAGGAAGGTAATTGGCTTAACCAGAATTGAGAGAGAGAAAGAAGGCTACTGACCACAGACCACAAATGAGCTAGGTTGCAGAGTTTAGGCTTGATCTCATACGTATTAGGGAACCGCAGGTACTAAGAACCACATTCTTAAGCATAAGAGAAGGTAAAAACATTCACACTCAGGGGGAACTATCTTTCCTCAAAGTGTTAGTTTCAAAAGACTTTGAAACAGAAGCTGGGATGCATTCCTAACCCACTCTCTCAAAGGTTTCCCTCCAGTCACAGAGGAGAAACTGATGTATTAGTAAGAGTTATACAGAGAAAATTGAGCATTCCATACATGTTCAATCTCATGGAGCAAAGACGATGTTTATACTTTTAAAAAGTTTTTTTTTTCTTCTGAGACCAGAAATTGCTTTAGAAAGAAAAATAGTGAATAATCAAAATGAAATTTAAAAATTTAAAGCTCTATGAGGAGAAATTTTTCCAAAATTCTGCCAACAAACCCTAACAAATTAAGGCAATAATTTCCATTTTTAACTAAGAAAATATACTAACCCCTTTAAAGTTGTCTCAATTTTTCAGAATTTTGTATTAACCTCACCCATACTGACAGTAGTTTATAAGACCAGGAAATTCTACAACAGACAGGTTTTGTTAATCCTATGCAGAAGTACTTAAGGATAGCTTTTGAAACAAGTAATTTGTGAACATTCTGAAGTCTGGTACCTTCCCACAGCAAATGTGGTATATAATTACAAAACAATGCCACTGGTTTCATGTTGCTTGTTAACTTATCTGCACTGATTTCTATTAGAAAAGTAAAAACAAACAACAAACAGAACCCAATCCCCCCACAGCACTGAACAGGAGTGCCTTGCGCTCAAGTATTGAATGGATCCATCCCTTTTTCTTCATTATTCCTGTTTTTTGAGACTGGAAAGCTCTTTCTGGCTTTCTTGATTATCCTGGTAACCTTATTTAGAGGCATCTTCACTTAAGATATGACCCTTCTTTGTGGAATCTTTCCTGGCACCTACCTTAAGATAATCTAGAAAATATGTAGGATGAGAAAAACACAGATACTTGCTTGATACAAATACAACCATATTCTGGGTATTTGAGCAACTCCAAATTTAGCCCTATACTGGAATTTCATACATTTTCACAATTGTGCCAGGTAAATACATTGACAACTGAATCTTATATAACAAGGCAGTATTTTATTATCCACATATGCAAAGTTAAATTTAAAAAACCTTTTATAAAACCTATCTCTTTCAGGTTTTCTGCTCTGGCTTAGACAAATCTAAGGAATCAACTCTGTAATTTTAATACCATACAAATTTAATAGAAATTCAATTTACAAACCTTAACTTTTCTGAAGCTTTACTACTAAAAGAAGTATCTAAAAACTCCTGATAATTTTAATGAGCAACTGTTTACACTTATACTGATGTAAGAAATAAAGACCTGAAGGTATTTAATTACTTATCAAATTTAAAGTTTAAGATCTTAGTAGGAAAAAATAAAAAGGAAACAATTTCAAAACACTTTAACATGGAGAACCTTTTGCTTGATTCCGAATCTCATTTGAATTAATTTTTGCTCCTATGTTTCTACTTCATTTATTACAAATAAAAGAAACACTTCAGAGAAAAAGCAAGGAAAAATGTCTTCACTTTATATAAAGATCCAATGCTACAGTGCTCTTCCCAGTCAAATGTGGTATTAGAGGTCCTCATTGTAAGAATGTCTGCTCTGCTTTAGCAAAGATGACGTTCATTAGTTATTCCCTGGATTTCTTGATTAAAGGAGGCATTTATGAGAGAGACAATGAATAGAGTTTTTCCTCTCACAAAGTAAACTGGTCTCTATGAAGATTCTATCTGGTGCTCCAAATGGACCAGTTAACAGTATCTAAAATGAGTGGAGTTCTGCCAATTCCCACACTTCCACAGCTCATTCTAACACAATGCACTTGTTAGCCTAGTGCAGAAGAGCTCCACAGAATATGAGGTGTTTCATGGTTGCTTCTGGCAATCTGAGAAAAGTGCAATAATCCCCCAGCTCCTAATTCCTTCAAATCTGTGAACCCTGAACAAACAGAATCTCTTTGGTTTCAAGAATGAGATTCTTTCCATGAGTCAGATAAGTGCCTATGTTATAGAAGGAAAAAATGGCCACAATCTTTCCATCTAAATAAGGTACCTTCACAACCAGTGTTCCTTTGGGTTCACCAGGGAGGAATGCTGATAAAAGCCAACAAAGAAACCCAAAACAGTACTCAGGTAGATCCTTTGCTCTTCTGATAATTTTAATATTCTTTCTTTGGAGTGTTCACTAAAAGAAACTTTTCCTTTCCTCGTAGTATGATTATAATTCTTAATAAGATTTCCTAAAGTAGCCTACCCAAGTAAATAACCTGTACTACCTTTGTTACTGTTCAAATTATTAACCTCTATAAATCATTGTAAGTACTATTTTAGGCTATGCAAATAAAAAATCAGGCACACTTCAAGGCTGACAGGGTGTATATACTACATATCAAATGTGGGGAAAAAAAAGACCTCGACGGAGTTTTGAATACTACTCTGGGAGGAGTGGGGAGGGAGCAGATAGTGTAAACTTTCTGGGAACAGCAATGTTAACTTAAGTATCATGGTAGAAAGATGCCTCAAAGTTACTCTGGGCTAATCTTCAGTGAGGACAGGCCCCTGGAGCACAAGTTTTTCTCTTTCCTAATTTAATATCTGTTTTCAATGCTAAAACATCAGATAAGAGCCTACCTGACATTTTGGAGAATTTGCTGTGCTGGGATTGATATTCCGCATTGCCTAAGAGTGAAAAATAAGATGGATAAAAATTACTTTAAGCCACATGGTTTGGCTGTGTAGGCTGACTTACAAATTGTATCCAGACATATCACCATAGCACAGAATTCCCAAGCTAGCCCAAGAAGAAGCAGACTGAGGACAGGAGCCAACGGAGTCGCCACATAACAAACGGAAACCTCAGAAGTGTTAAACAGCATTGAGGATAGGACAGTAAGACTTTAGGTGTCAGGGTTCAAATAAAACTGGATATTGGTCAGGTAGGTTCTTTACTTCTGAATATTAGATGAAGCAGGAAAAATATAATTTGATGCTTCAGTGATAAGAGAAACTATCAATGGAAGAAGTTCACAGGAAGCCAAAAGGCTTAAGATATACTGAATTTATACTGATTGCTAAAAAACAAAACCAAAAAATCTTAGAAAACACACCATTAGTATAAGAATAGAGCAGATCTGTCACTTCAACAAAAGAAAAGACAACACAGTAGGTGGTAAAGAAGAAATAAAGAAGTTACCTTTAAAGGAAACTATTCTGTCTAGGACCCATCACCCAGAGTAAGAGTGAGAATAAGATTTAGAAAAATTCTTTAGAATGAAGAATTTTATAAGTAGCAGCATTTTGCCCATTGGGCGGGAAGGGGGTGGGGGAGAGCTGAGCTACGGCAACAACAAAATGATGGATGGCCCATTCCCAGACTTTAACCTTTCTTATTAATAAGGTTTCTTTTTTTTTGGTAGTCTTTAATTCGTATGTGAAATTATATACGTATACGCCATCTAGTACTCAGTAACAACAAAATGAAAACAGCCTGCGTAAAACATACCCTTAAATTGCTTTATTTCTTCTAAGAGCTATATAACTATAATTTTGATGGTGCTACCTTGTTCCGATGATAAAGTTTTATTTAAATGAAAAATATCTTTCCTTTATAGTAATATGTTAAAAAGTCCATCAGAGATACATTAATCTTGTTAATGTGCTTCCTTTCTCTACCTTCTTAAAGGCGGATGAGGGAATATTTCTTTCAAGACCACTTCTTGACATCATATGCTGGCATCATCTTTCTTACTCACTTTGGTGCCAACCACACTAGAATTACACTGGCAGGTTACTGATAGCACAAACAGTTTAAAGGTGTGCCTGTCTGGGATTCCATGGCTTAGTTTAATTCTTAGGTACTAGTTCTTCAAATCCCAAATCTGAGTTCAAAGACTGTATCAAGTTCATGTATTTCCATTAACACGTGACACTATTAAAATGTAACACTCATGAAAAAAAAGTACCTTGTTCAAATGTCTGCATCCTGACTACAAAAATGGAGAGTATAATGATATTTTTAATGCCTATACTTAGTATGCTATGACTTACGTGAGGAAAAATAGTACAGATATGTATATTTCACGTTCGCAAACAGAGAGAATGTCTCTGGGGGGAAAAAAAAAATACAAGAAACTGATAGCTACTTACAACCAGAAAAGAGAACTAGGGAAATGGAAAAGGAGATTTCATTTTCACTGTACGTTTACCTTTTGTACACTTTCAAAATCACATCATGTTTATTATCCAAAATATTTACATAAAAATTTAAAAATATACTGCTTTGAGAAGATCACACTCCCAAAATCTGAACTTAGATTTTATCACTCTGAAATAAGATAAAGTAAAAATTCATTTTGAGATGAGGGATTATATATTCTTATAGCACATAAAGACCAACAGTATTTCTGAAAGAAAACTGATAAAAATGGTCGTAAAGTTTTCCAGCTCTCTAACGTTAGAAACTACCCATCCCAACATGAAAAAATATCCATAAGTAGATAATTTTAAAGCACTGTGGGATCTTCTAAACTTGGGATAGCCTGTATTGTTTTAAATAAAACATCTTAGATTCAGCAATACTGAAACATTTATCATTTGAGAAATATCATATTGTGTATTCCCCTAGACAAATAATTCATTTAAAGTAAAAGATGTTTCTCCCCAAGTGATGTCCCAGAGTTTCCCCCTTAGTGAAATCCTCAGATATATAGTAGTCTGCAATTCCATGTACAGACATACCTCATCTTATTGCACTTTGCAGACACTGCAATTTTTGTTTTTAAACATACTGAAGGTTTGTGGCAACCCTGTGTCTAGCAAGTCTATCAGAGCCATTTTTCCAACATTTGCTCACTTCATGCCTCGGTGTCACATTTTGGTAATTCTCACAATATTTCAGTCTTTTTCATTGTTATTATATTTGTTATGGTGATCTGTGATCAGTGATCTTTGATGTTACTATTACAAAAAGATGACTCACTGAAGGCTCACATGATGGTTAATATTGTTTAACAATCAAGTATTTTAAAATTAAGGTATTTAATTTTACATTAAATTTACTTAAATTTACATTAAATTTTACAATAAACAATTTACATTGTTTATTTTAAGACAATGCTATTGCACACTTAATAGACTACAGTACGGTGTAAACATTAACTTTCATATGCAACGGGAAACCAAAAAATTCATGTGATTCACTTTATTGTAATAGTTGCTTTATTGTGGTGGTCTGGAACTGACCGGCAATATCTCCGAGGTATGCCTGTATATTTGAGGAAAAGCACCCTTGCTTCCTTCGATTTTTGCTTGACTGCAATGAATACGACCAAAACATCTCTTTGTGATACAGGTTTACAAGTTATAGCCTATGTGATCAAAGGCCAGTTAAGAAACTAGAAACTAAGATGAAAGCTGGATAGAATGTTTCTGTGTCACTCTAGTTTCAGAGAAACAACATTCTTCTGTAACTAATAAATGTCAAAATGAAACACACCCAACTTTATGTAGGAAAACAAAACCCCAAGAGTGGAAGGCTGGTCTCTAACCTGTGGCCTCACCTGCCGAAGCAGTTCTTGCTGCTTCAGTCGCAGTCTCTCTTTCTCCATCTGCAACTGCTGCAGCCGCATCTGTTGCTGCTGGTTGGAATTGCCACCACCCATGACTCCTCCCTGAGGGCTCTGGGGGGCCAGGGGTGGTGGCTGTTTCACTGGAGCACTCTGACTGATTCTCTGGTTCATGGCTGAAATGAAACAGAAGATCTATCCTAAAAAACTAGCAAGAAAAAGGATATTTAGTTATTCAAAAGCAACTGGGGATATTCAACATAGCCTTTTCTGTAGTAACACTATAAATAACCTAAAAATCCACCAATAGTACAATGGTTACATTAATTTATTATTATTGTAGTCATCTTCGTCATTATCCTAGGATGCAAGGCAGCCATAAGAGAAAAGAAACAAGTAACTCTAATAGGCAGTGACATGGAACAGTCTAAGACATACTAAGTTAAAAGCATAGTACAGAATAGATAGTATTAAAAAAAAAGGGGACAGGTGGAACATATATTACATGCATATCCAGAGAATCTGAACTGAAGGACAGCCAAGAAGCAATTAACATCTGTTGGTTCTGGACCTGGGGAACTAGATGACTAGAGGACCAAGTTCAAGAGAGACATTTTTTATAACTTTTCAAGTTTGAATAATGTGAATATATTGCTTATTATAAAATATAATATATATTTAATTTAAAATAAATCTCTCGAAGTAACTGAGACAAAGCATCCTAAGCATTAAAGCTCATCAAGATTATTAATCTTTAAATATAACTCTAATAAATCAAGTAGATTAAATGATCTGATGCATGCTCATAATAAATTAAGCCTACAAGAATCTGGATGGGACTTCCCTGATGGTGCAGTGGTTAAGAATCCGCCTGCCAATGCAGGGAACACAGGTTCGAGCCCTGGTCCGGGAAGATCCCACATGCCGCAGAGCAACTAAGCCCGTGTGCCACAACTACTGAGCCTGCGCTCTAGAGCCCATGAGCCACAACTACTGAGCCCGTGAGCCACAACTGCTGAAGCCACGTGCCTAGAGCCCATGCTCTGCAACAAGAGAAGCCACTGCAAGGAGATGTCCGTGCACCACAACGAAGAGTAGCCCCCGCTCGCTGCAACTAGAGAAAGCCTGAGCACAGCAACGAGGACCCAATGCAGCAATCAATCAATCAATAAATTAAAAAAAAAAAAAAAAAAGAATCGGCCTGACAATGCAGGAACATGGGTTTGATCCCTGGTCCGGGAAGATCCCACATGCTGTGGAGTAACTAAGCCCGTGCTCCACAACTACTGAGCCTGCGCTCTAGAGCCCGCGAGCCACAACTACTGAATCTCGTGTGTCTCGGGCCTGTGTTCTGCAACAAGAGAAGCCACCACAATGAGAAGCCTGTGCACTGCAATGAAGAGTAGCCCCTGCTCACTGCAACTAGAGAAAGCCTGCACACAGCAAGGAAGACCCAATGCAGCCAAAAATAAATAAATAAACAAACAAATAAATTTATTTAAAAAAAAGAATCTGGATGGCATAGATTGGTCTCATTCAACAGCTCAGGTAGTCATTGTTATTTTTTTAGTTGAACATAGAATATACCATTTGACAATTAGAAACAGACTGGATTCCTACACTAGTGAATTTCTCTCACTGATACAACATTGACCAAACTGTGGATTGTGGTAACCTTGGTGAACAGATGGAAGTTTTATTATGTGAAAATGGCAATAAGAATGATGTATCACCTTTTCAGACACATATTCAACATTTTAAGGTGAAATTTCAGGTCACTGTTTCTACTAAATGTTTAATACACACTGACCAAAGAAAACCTCTGGCCCAAATGACTTCACAAACACTCGAGGAAGAAATAATACTAATCTTATAAAACCTTTTCCAGAGAACAGCAAAGAAGGAAACTCCACAACACCTTTGAGACCAGCATAACCCTAATACCTTACAAGGACATTAAAACAAAGAAAAATTACAGATCACGTTCTCTAATGAACCTTGCTACCAAAATCTGAAATGACATTCACTGACAGCTCTCATGACGTACTGGCTCCCAGCCAAGTGGCAAACTCCTTCTGGTGATTTTTCACGTGTCCTCTGTTGAAGGCACAGAGGCTGCTTGGTAAATGCCAACTCTTCTTGGAGGCTACTTGACCAAACCTCCCCAGCCTTCCCCAGAGTCTGCCATGTGCATTAAGAATCATCTTCCTTCAGGGCACTGCCCTGGGACATTTGTTTACTGACATTTCTCACATGACTGTAATTTTTTATTTACAAATTTGCATCTGCTCTTAGACTGGAGTGCCACAGGAGTGGGGAGAGTATCCTAATTGTGTATATATTCTCAGTGCCTAGTCCAGCATCTTTGCACAAAACTTGTGCTGAAAAAAAACACTGTAATGTTTCTAAGTCAGTTAAGTATTCACTGACGCAGATATTTAACTATTTAATATATGATAATATAGAAATCCTACCAATTTCCCCTTAGACTGACCAACTCTTCCATGAGACTGCATAACATTGATATAGAACCAAGGATATTAGAAGAAAGGAAAATTACAGACCAACTCTCTCCTAGCATGCCTTAGTTCAAGTCAACCTACTGAGATAGTTATATAAGGTGATGGTATTTTTGTTCTTACTCTTCCCCTCAATTTTTTCTGTATTTCTTTTTCTAATTTCTTGAGTTGAACTTACTTAGTTTAAGTCTTTTCTTAGAGCACTTAAGTCAATAAATTTACTTTTAAGTACAGTATTTCCTGCATGGCATACAGTTGAAATAGTACGTAAAATTCATGATTGTTCTACCCCAAATATCTGTAATTTCTATTGTGATTTCCATTTAACTCATGAGTTACTAAGGAGTACACTTTTATGCTCTCAAGCATACATTTAAATTTTTAAAAATAATTTCCATAAACAAATAGAGAAGCAGAAAAAATAATACAGATGATGAATCCTCATGTAGTCATCATCCGGGTTCCCAATGATCAATACATAACCAATTTTGTTTTACATCTATTCTCATCGACTTTTCCCTCAATTATTTTCAAGCAAATAATACAGTATTTCATCCATAAATAATCACAATATGTATCATTCGGGTTTTTGCTTAGATTCTTAGATCTTATAACTATATTTTCTGTCTAATGCTGAAAAATTTGCTTCCAATAACATTAATATGTACTATCCTTCTATACATATGCAAGTATTTCAAAATAACATATGACCGATTATTAAAGTTATGATCAACAAAATGATTATTAAAAGTCTGGTCCTTAAGATATTTCATTAGGTGTATCCAGCCAAATCACTGTGGTTAAGTGTCATCTGAAATAATTCTTTTCTGTGTGACTCAGCCAACTCAATATACAGGCTCACTTGTGGATATGCTTCTGAATTTCAGACACTGGCTTTACTTGCCACTCCCCACTGCTCCTAGCAGTTTGTTTATTCCGTTTATAAAAATCAAAGCAAACACACAGATATGGTAGCATACTTCTTAGATATATGGTGGCATACTCTTAATACTTAACTTCATTTTGCCTTTTTGCTAATAACATATCCTTGAGACTACTCCAAAGCAGTATATAGAGGTTCCCCCCCGCCATTTTCTTTTAAAAATAGCATAGTATTTCATTCAACTAATTTCCTATTAGGTACCACAGTTTTAATTATAACCTATATGTTTAATAGCTGGTAGAGCAAGCCATATTTTTTTTGAAGCTAACTT
Organism: Tursiops truncatus; assembly: GCF_011762595.2. Taxonomy (NCBI): domain Eukaryota; kingdom Metazoa; phylum Chordata; class Mammalia; order Artiodactyla; family Delphinidae; genus Tursiops; species Tursiops truncatus. Next base: position 31,230,398 of record NC_047041.1, read on the forward strand.
TTTATTATTGGGATCTAATTTTATTGCTTTGTGGTTAAAAGAATCTGGTCTGTATACTGATTCTTGAAATTTGTGACTTGACATGTGGTCAGTCGTTGCTTTTGTACCAGGTCAGGGGCAGACGGCTACACGCCTGGCTTTCACCATTGAGAGTGTTTCATGTATCTCTGTCTTTGTTCTTAACACTTTGAGTTCCTGATATCCTGACTGGCTGACTGGTCCCTAGCCCTGCCCTTGCTCACTGCTTTGTGTGGTTTTGTTTTCTGACCAGCAGAGACTTTTTCTAAATTTATGATCCCAGTTAAGTCTTTCTGGTTATCTCTTTTAAATGTTTTGTCTGGCATAGCAGAGAAGGGATGTCAAAAAAAACATGACTCGCTGCTTCATATTGTTCAAAGCCTTATTAATCTCTTTTATGACCAAAAACAAAAACACCCCACATTTATAAAATGTCTTTACAAAGAATAAATGGCTAAAACCTTAATAATTACGGTTTATAGTTAGTATTTTACAGGGGAATGGGTAGAAAAAAAGCCAAAAAATTTTAATGGCTAAGATTTGCCAATCAATAACCTCATTTAATACAATTGCTTATACTTTCCTGTCACCAACATTATTAGATGCACAATTGACAGGCCTCATAGTATGATATAAAAAATATGGCCTTTAGAGTCAAACAAACCATGATTAGAGTTGGGCACACCAGTTCGTGGTTCATCTAATCCTCAGTTTCCTCAGCTATACCTGCAGACATTAACATCACCCTTTCGGATCACTGTGGGGCTTATAAGTAATATGTAAAGCATCTATTATAGTCCTGGAATACAACAGATGCTCCAAAAATGTTAGCCTCCTCCCTTTTCCGAATAGTTCTTTCTAAACTTTAAGATTACCAGTCCTGCAGATAATCATCTTGGCTTGAATTCCCATACCTTCCCTCCCCCGTCCTTCCACTTCACCATGCCACTCACTGTTTCTAAGTATTCTATGATTCATAAAGATATGCATATTTACCTTTCCTGTAAGATCTAAACAGAAAAAAATAGGTGGGGGAGTTTGAGCCTTAGCTTAACCTCCCTAGGGATCCTTCTCTTTTGGTGAACATGTTCTTGGCATTCCCATAGGGCACTCCCTCAACATATTTATTTTCCCAAAGAGATGTTTTCTTACGTTGTGCTATGTCAGGTTCAATCATATGAGTTAAATATGAATTGGGGGACTGATCTGAGTATCTATCACACATGGTGACCATCTCACAAACTGAGGCCTAGTGCAAACAACTACTGGGGAAAAAATGTTTTCCATTCCAAGCAGTTAAATAAATTAAAAAATTTAAAAAACTGCTAGGAAATAACCCATTAGTAAGTGTTGAAATGATAAAATCTGATTGATTTCAAAACAGATTCTAGAGCTATACAGTGTTAAATATTTCATCTATTAAGAAACATTTTTAAAAAAGCTCTTGAGCTTTCCATACTGATTTTTATTAAGTAATATAGCATTTAACAAGTTAATGTAAATATTCCTTGTGAAAACTAATTGGACAATAACAGTATTGTATGAAAATAAACAGGTAAATATCCTCTGCTTCCCACCAGTTTCTCAGAATTAGATACCATTAGCAGTAATCATTAATGACAGTGACCACTGCTGATGGCACACTCAATTGGTTGGGAAAGTCTTTTTCAAATCTAAGCTTATCTGACTATTAAAAACCACAGAAAGGGAAAAATAAGCGTATCAAAAGATGGAGTAAGAACTCCACAGAATTAAACAGAAATTTGCACAAATTATGCAATAGAAATAGTCTCTCTGGCTAATAATGGTGAGCACTTTTGGTTGTGTTTACCTAAATGCTGTTACCTATGGATACAAGCAGTGCTACAAGCTTCCATATAAAGAGCTCACTTAAATGACCAATTCAAACAACCGAGTTTATCTACAGAAGCTGGGATTTCTTCTCTTCAGAAGCATCCTGTTCTTTACCTTCCGACTATCTCAAGCATTTCAACAAAGCACAGAGCAGTGCACCCACATGGGGTGCAGCAGAGACCTCACAAGCAGGCAAGAAACAAAACAAGCTTTGTTTCTTGGGGGAAGGGGGCAGGGCAGCTAAAAAAGAAAAGAACTGCATTACCACCTTCTTCCCCTCCATGACCAACTACCAAAATCTCAATGTTTCCAGTTTTAACAAAATTTCTAAAAGGTAAAGGAGAAAACAAATCCCTAAAATATGACAAATTTTTTTTTAAAATGCTACATTTTAAATTCAGCCTTTGCTGCCTGAACTATGAAATAGTAACTGTTTCAAGTTTTTCTTAACCGATCAGTCCTGACAGCTTTATGGTAGCAAATCATACACTCAGCAATTACTGAAAAAGAAGAGACGACCTTCTCAAAAACAAAGGAGGTCATCACCACGGGTTCTTTCCAGATTTTATTCTGAACATCTGAATTTTCAAACTTCACACAAATTTTAGATTTGCATAATTTGTATCTTCAACCTTGGAATATTACAAAGTACTACAGATGTGGTAATCAATCGTAGACTTCGAGATAATAAATTCAATCCTAGTAACCTCATTAAGTGTAAATTTAAAATCAGAAAATTATTTTGAGCTTTTAAAATAATAACTCACATCAAATCTCCCACAACACAAGAAAGCACCTTTTTACTTTGTCTAATATTTTATCAAGTTTCAGATATTACATGGTTACATGTTAGAATGGCTATATTAGTTTGCTTATAACATTTAGAAACAAATTTTAGGTTTTTCCCCCATACCTACAAGGGTACTTAAGACTGTAAAATTAAAAGAAATGAATGCTTTTCTAAAAACACAAACTAACAGGCCAACTCTGTCAGTCTTAAAACAGTAAAAACAAAACACAAAACACCCACTGCTAACTAAGTCTTTCAATATGACCTAGGGGATTGAATTGTCTACAAAAAGTTGCTACTAACTGGCACAAAAATTTATGTATTTAAATACAAAATGATGGTTTTTTCAGTGAAAATTACTTACTATTTGATTCACACTGAAAATCTGTCTCTTACACAAGGAGCAAAAGGCCAGGGTCCTTATCTCATGACTGAATATAACTTTTTATTATCAATATGCAAAAGACATCTCCCAACACTCAATTAAGCTACACCTAAATGATAACACCATGCCCAGGAATGACTTTTTTAAAAAAGTTATACTGAGATATTTCACCCCTTTAGTAATTTTAATATATTCATAGAATTGTATAACCATCACCACTATCTAATTTCAGAACACTTTCATCATCCCCAAAAGAAACCCTGTATCCTTTAGCAGTACACATCCTATTGCCCCTCCCCCAGTCCCTGGTAACCATTAATCTACTTTGTTTCTTTGGATTTGTCATATATATGGAATATATATGACATGTCATATATATGGAATCAATTTTGTGACTGGCTTGTTTCACTTAATATATTTTCCAGATTCATCCATGTTACAGTATGTACCAGCATTTTATTCCTTTTTATTGCCAAATAATATTCCACTGTACAGATATACTACATTTTGTTAGTCTGTTAATCAACTGATGGATATCTGTGTTATTTTCACTTTTTGTTTATTATGAATCACGTGGCTACAAACATACAAATGTGCAGGTTTTTGTGTGGACATGTGGTTTCCTTTTTTGGGCAATATATATCTAGGAATGGAATTGCTAGGTCATATGGTAACTATATGTTTAACTTTTTGAGGAACTGCCAAACTGTTTTCTAAAGTGGCTGCATCATTTTTCAATCACATCAGAAATGTATGAGGGTTCCAACTGCTCCATATTCTGGTCAACACTTGTTAATGCCTGTCTTTCATTTTAGCCATCTTACTGAGAATAAAGTGGCATCTCATTGTGGTTTTGCTTTGTATGATGTGGTTACAGTTAACCTCCCCTAAAACTCTACCCCAGGTCTTACCATAAGCAAAATAATCTCTCCCTCCCACACTCTGTACTTCTCTCCCTTACCAAACATCAACTTCCAGGCCCCCTAACCTGGGTTAAAGTATTTTAATCTTTAAACTGTTCAAAAATACCAATAACACCTTTTTTTAGGTCAATTCGACACTGTCTTCCTTCAACCACCTATCAAAAGTCTGGCATGAAAATTTATTATAATGGTATTTTTCAAACAATACAATTGAGAATGGAGCTTCAAAAACATTCAACAGAACATTTTCTCCTCATCACCTCATTAAGCAGTTTGGGGCAGGACACAGGAGTTGCTAAATGAGGTGAGGAGAAGGGAGAAAGCAGTCTAACTAGACTTCGGCTCTCTCTGTCCCCCGGATATAACTGTGTTTTTTCCCTCTACTATGAAAATAAAGTTTAAAGGCTAGTTTGGAGAGAAAGTACAGATAATGAAACTATTAGTCTAAAGAGAAGGGGAATAACATTTTAAAATCTACCTGCCATCATGAATTCATGTTAATGAGCAAACAGTTCCATTAACAGCTTTATTCCTAATTACATATAATGTATTACTATTAATCCTCTTTCGCTAGGGGAATTTATAATTTAGAAGAGATGAATCCGAGTTCTGACTGATAAGCACAAAAACTGGCCCTTTTACATAGTGTAGAGCTTGACTGGCTTTTTCTTACCTTTTAATGTCCCTCACAGCACCTTATTTATGATCCCTCATTGTACTTAACACATTTTGTAATAATTATTTATTTTGTAGCTGACAACCCCATGCATGCCTGCTAGCATAGTACCTGGTACATAACTGGCATTCATCAGTTGAATGAGTAAATAAATACTCAAATAGTTTCTATCCCTAGTTAGTAGGATGCTAATTAGTAATACACAGGAGAATCTCCAAGCTGAAGCAAGTCCAGAATGAGTTCTGAAGCAACCTCAGCAACCAAGGTAGCAGAACAACAGGAGTATAAAACAAAGCAAAGAATATGAACCACTCCTCTTCTAAATCATTCCAATTTATTTCAGCAGAAATCTATTTATTTGACTTTTCCCTCAAGAAGTCTATAATCTCTTTTTCTGTTTCTTATAACTGAGTCTCTGGGTTGTCACAAAAAGCAACATCACCAAATGGCTCTCGTCTCCAGCACATTTTATGAGATATTTGCTATTAATGCAGAGTTGATATAAATATGACTTGAAACATAGTTTTCTTTTAAAAATGAATTAAGTTTTCTTGTGTTTGATGTGAGGGGCTTTAGTAACACAAATAAACCATTAATTTAAATTATCATTCAGTGACTTTAAGTTTTAAAATTCTATATGAAAAACTCATTATGTAAACAAAGAAAAATATTTCTTCACTGTATAATTATTTGTATCATTGAACCATCATCAAGTAGAAACTACATATTAATTTAACTTCATTAACGTATGTCTATTCACCCTTGGCAAGTAGGAGAGACTGCTTACCATGATTGATAAACTATTTTGACACCATCCTCCTGACTGTAACATAAAAAAAAAAACAACCTAAAACTGCAAACCTCTAATACTGAACTAATTTTGATATTCTATAACCTTACGTATTAAAATGTTCATTTCGGCTAGTGTTTGTTTTTTAAGTAAAACAAAAAAAAAAATGTAGTGAGGGCAACAATTAGTAACAATCTCCAACAGTATGTTTTAAATAGGACTTCACTAAGCACATGGCCTAGAAGTATACTTCAAATCAGCTTACATCAGGCTCCTAACATGGTAACTTTATGAGAGTTCTAAATTTTAGAAACAAAGCATACTAAAAATGCATCATCTTTAAGGCAGTTTAAACTCCTATATATGTCAGAGCTGATAGCGCGGACAAAACTTAACTATTCCATCTAGCGCTGCCCATCCCCCATCAGATTTGTTTGCCTGGGCATACCCACCATGTGATAAGGCTTATCTTTAAAGGTTGAAAGATTTCCTGGTCTCCTCTTCAAAAGTAATTCCCAGCTGTGACCAGAGGGCCAAAAGCTAAACTTAAGTGGTGCAATAAATAGTTCAAAAATATCTCTGAAAGCTCAGTGCACTCAAATCCATAAAGCTATTGAGAAGTAACCTTAAGCAAGGATCCAAAACAGTCACTGAAGAATTCATAATCTAGCATATTATATTAATTAAGGACTGGAAATATTCTTAAAAGCATCTAGTATATGAGTCCAATTAAGTCAAGAGAAGTCAGGTATCTTTCTGAATGAGTTGGTTACACTGTTGATACCAGAAGAACTTGGGTCTCTTGATTCCCAATTGAATAGGTAAATTTTTCTATGACACAATTTAATTCATTTGAATTCACATGTAGAAAAGAGGATGCTAGCTAACTTCTACTAATGGATTTTTGAAGGGCGTATAAAATGTCAGGTCAGAGCAATGTCATAACTATTTTTCTCACTGGATAATGTGCATTTAAAAACTACATTGAGTATCACATTTAAAGAGGCATCCAGAGAAGGGAAGTCTTAATGCATAAAAAAAAACAAAACTCAGAACTCTTAATGCATAAAAAAACTGGAGAAACCACAGTTAAAAGAGAACACTCTGGGATTAGAAATGTATTCACAAATTTGAAGGGAAGTAAATTTCTGAGTAATAAAGGGACACATATTTTCTGGTCATTAGAACCTTCCTTAAATAGAATGGACTGCCTTGTAACGGGGTAAGCTCCTAGTCAAGGGAAAGGGAAAGGTCAAAGGTGAGGTTGGAAGGTAATCTCTTAAGGATATGGTAGAGGTGAGGCATGATAATTCATCTAGATGGCTTCACTTCTGTAATTAGAAACTCATTACCTTTGGGTAATTTCCTTAAGATGAGTCACAATACAGTATATAAGTAAATGCTTCAACCATTGTCATCTTCCTCCCTCTGAAATTTCCATGTGTTAGTATTGGTGACTTAGGTGTGCTTTTGAAAAGATTAACTGCATGTAATCTAAATTTCTTTAAAATTCTGGGTGTCAAAAGATCAAGTCCAGATTCTAGTTCTGTCACTCAACTATATAACTGTGGGTAGTCACAATTTCCCTAGATCTCAGAGAAACTCAGATTTGGGGCAAAATCCCTACCTCTACCAGTTATTTTATTTTATTTTTTTATTGCGGTACGCGGGCCTCTCACTGTTGTGGCCTCTCCCGTTGCGGAGCACAGGCTCCGGATGCGCAGGCTCAGCAGCCATGGCTCACGGGCCCAGCCGCTCTGCGGCATGTGGGATCTTCCCGGACCGGGGCACGAACCCGTGTCCCCTGCATCGGCAGGCGGACTCTCAACCACTGCGCCACCAGGGAAGCCCTCTACCAGTTATTTTTCAAAAAATATACGTTGGTGGCTTGGGGAGTCACAAGGACTGGGTGGCACTACGGCATTTAGTGGGCAACCGTCAGGGATGTTGAACGTTCTTCAGTGCCCAGGATACACCCTCCCTCCTCCTTTGAGAAATGTTGATTAGAAGAATTACAAATTCCTTTTCAGGGCCAAATTTTATGAGGTTTATTTGTTTTAAGAAGTTTTAGTTAGCAACAGCTCTATTTACCTAAAACACACTGAAACATCTTTTCCTCCCTACCCTAAGTAGTTAATAATATAATTCACAACCAAATACTGACATTTTAGGATCACCAGGCGAGATTTAAAAGAGGGTAAGGAGGGCTTCCCTGATGGCGCAGTGGTTGAGAGTCCGCCTGCTGAGGCAGGGCACACGGGTTCGTGCCCCGGTTCAGGAAGATCCCACATGTCGCGGAGCGGCTGGGCCCGTGAGCCGTGGCCGCTGAACCTGTGGGAGAGGCCACAACAGTAAGAGGCCCGCGTACCGCAAAAAAAAAAAAAAAAAAAAAAAAAAAGAGGGTAAGGAAAACAAAACAAAAAACCAAAGAACTTGTTTTTAATGCACGAATATAAAGAGACTTGCTTCAATAAAATTCAAATGATTTGATGTTGGTATTCTAGCTACCCAAGACTCCATTAATGGAGTTACAGATTTAGTTTCTACAGCCTTTAGTGTTTTTTCCTACCTCTACCAGAACAGGCTTAGGTACATTTAGGTACATTTTCATCAAAAGTAAAATATTACTTATAACAGCTATCAGAAATATTTAGTCTTCAAGGAAAAAGGTTAATGAATGTCTGAACAGTTAAAAAATTTAACAGACCTTTAATTATTGATGCAAAATATTTAACTTTGATAAGAAAGATGTGAACAACTTTTGGCTTTTGACTTAATAGCAAGTTTTGGGAAACTTTGAAACCAAGGACCAAAATCAACACGTAGGTTTTAATTAGCTGTGACATTTCCATACACAGAATTTCTATGCACAGAATTACTGATAGTAATTATAAAGGATATTCTGAATTCGCCAACTAGGTTGTTTATTACCTCCTTTAAGTCTCAAAAGATACACCTTTTAATCCAAATCTCTAGTTCCAGTTCTAGTTCTGTTTATTTTATTTACACCCAACGTGTTTTTAATCCCAGTGGTCCCATCAGCACTTATTTCCAGAAACACAGATTCTAACACTACTTATTATGTCCTTTTATATAAACAGGGACAACAACATTACATAAAAGATCAGTTCATTGACCATTAATATTCTGGAATAGAGTTTTCATTCTGAAAAACAGGAATTATAATTTTTGTGTATGTTTTCATTAGGGCTTTTACTGGAAAATATTCAAATGGCTATTATTATATAAAACAATAAATAATTTTACAACATACAAGAAAATATTTAAACCTGAGACTCTTCATGTTTGCAAGTATAAAATCTCTAGGAAAAAGAGTGTTAATAAGAAATAATTTAATGACCTGCATAATACTCAAGCATCAACTTTCTTTAATACAGTGTGAAAACATTCCTAATATGATTCCTTAAAAACAAACAAAAGCCCTCCTTTTTTCGAAGTCAGTAAATATCAGCTAATTCTTATTGGCACTGGATGTCACTTCATGATTTGTTACAAATTACTAATCAATGCTGTAAAATAATATGTCAACGATATATAGTTTTTAGGGAGGGGCAAGATAAGGGTATGGGATTAAGAGATACAAACTACTATGTATAAAACAAATAAACAACAAGAATACATTGTACAGCACAGGGAAATAGTCATTATCATATAACTTTAAATGGAGTATAAGCTTTAAAAATGTTGAATCACTGCTATACACCTGAAACTAATATTGTAAGTCAACGTAAAATAAAAACTTCAATAAAAATTTTTAAAAGATACATAGTTTTTAAATGTTAAAGAATAAAAAATCAGATAAAAAAGAAACAATGCATAACTAATTATTTAATTTCCTGAATTTATGTTACATGGATAATTTATTAACTTCATGTGGGATGTGAATTATTCTAAATATAATTATTCTAAAGCAGCTGATAAAGAACAGAAATATAAAAGAGGCTGGTGTTTGAAGGAGGTGAGTGATAAAGTCAAGCTTATCAGATGTAAGGTGTATCTTCTACTCTAAAATGTCAAAAGACATAGGTCAATTTGACTTAAGGTAAAAAATGGTAAATACTTTCATATAGATTTGGGGAATATAGGAAAACAAATTTCACAACCATGAAAGCAATAACCTATCATTTGTTGGTGTCTGCATGGTTCAAAGGGTCAGAAAGGGGATAGTCTATATTTTTTTGGCAGATAAAATGCAATCCACCATAGAACTTCAGATTTCAAGGAAAACTCCTTCAAATTCAGCAGCTAACAGCTTGTCTCTATTTGCTGTCACTCTGGATCAGAGAAACCCACACTTTTTTTTTTCCCTTTCCTGCTCCCCTTCAGTTACACTTGAGCTCTCTGACTGAAAAGGTCTGGAACAGATTAAAAGTCGGGCCACAAAATAAAAAGCTTTGGCATGTTGTCAAGCCTGTCTGGAATACACATACACAGTGGGCCCAAAAAGGGAAACTAAACGCAGTAAGAGTATTTTATGAAAACTTTTCTTGGCATAGCTAACTGTACGCTGTGTGTACATACGTGTTGAAGGTGGGAGGGAGATTATCATTATTTTTTTTTGGTACTTTCTCCCATTTAAAAAAAAAGACCAAGCTGTGTGTGTAGTTAATGAATCTACTTAAGCTCACAGCCAAGTTGTTTTATTTCACTTTTTATTAACTGAAAATACTTAAAAAAAAAAAAAAGCTTTGTTCCAATTGCTGATTTCTACAGTTAGCTAAGGGTTAATCATCATTTTTCATAATCTCGTGTAGAGGGAAAAAAAATCCCACAGTACCATTTTTTAAAATTTCCAAAACATGGACAAGCAGAATTCATTTCATTAAAGATGATTTAAGGAAACATGTCTGTTATCGTTCTAGTCCATACAAACGGCAACATTTATTAAATTCTCTACCTTACTTGGTTTCCTGTTTCAACCACAAGGGCTTATTCAAGCATTAAATAGAATCTGAAGTTGCAAATTATTAACATGCCACATTACTTTTTTAACACTCAAATAGGTCTTGAAACTCAAAAGGCTAGCATTTAAGCCAAACCGGATATCTGTCAAAATGACAGTCTCTGCCCTGATCCCACCTTTGACTTGACTTGAATAGGGGATTCAATCAGTTCATAAAGCTGGCCAATCAGTAAGCTTGGGGCAAACCCAAATGTTGGGGGTTTAAAAAGGTATACATATAGATATAGGAGAACTGCTCAGAATGTTCCTGACGGGGAAGTTATTTTACCCAACCAGCTCTGGGTAGAGTTTTTCTTTCTCTTTTTCCCCCAGGACTGTGTTTTGATGGCATTCACAGAGTTAATTCCTCTTTCCCATAAGGGCCCCACAGTTGTTGTTAGGTCAACCCCTGTAAAGCTTCAAAGGTTCCGAGTTCCCTCAGTCTGACCTACTCAGTGATCTGCACATTGTTTTCATTTAGCTGCATCCAGTCCAAGACGAAAGCTTTAAAACCACAATGATCTGCTCCTTTTTAAATACATTTTTCCATGGCTTTGGAAAAATGTCTCAGAAACCCAACTGAAGAAACTGAAAACAGTGAAAAAAAATGTGTAAAAAGGCCCTAAAAAAATGTATACTATTATCAAAATATGCACATTTGGGAGGCGAGTATTTCTTTGTGCAAATGGTGATTTTTGTCATTTGATTTGGAGGGAAATATGGCTTATTTTGGGTTTGTTTCCTAAATGAAAAACAAAGGAAAAACCCCCTTTACTTAAAAAAGGGGGGGGGGGGCAGAAGCGAAGAGAAGGAAAAAAAGGCTTTCATTGGTCTATCTCTAGGGTGACGGGGTACCCACCCCCCCTAGGATAGAAAACATTATAATACCCAGGCACAGGATGGTACTCGTTGCTCTCTTAAGTTAAGCATAAGCAGACACCACGTTACTGACAAAAGTTGATATCCCAGGTTTTAGATGAAGCGACAGACTGATTATTTCTGTAGCTAGAAAGATCATTTTAAACACGATCACTGCGTTTTCCCAAAATGTGAAAGGAACAGCGAGTCTGGTTAGTAAACCACCACAACATTCCTCCAACCCCATCCCAAGAAGTCCAAGCTAAAAGGCTGATTTAGACCTGAATTTCTCAAGTTTAAAGTGAAAGGTATAAAAACAGTACTTGGATAAGTTGGATGGGCATTTTTTAAAATTATGAAGCATTGCAATTTAATTTAAATGTACCTTCCCAAATTCACATACCAAAAAACAGTCATCAAAAATATCTAAAAAGATTTTGAGATGAACCTTTACCAAAACGAGGGTCAAGCCTGGGGTCTAGCCAAGAGGTGGTCTTGTTCTTATGGTTTATATAGTATATTTCTCCATCCTGAGTCATGGCTTGTTCCCATCCATCAGGAAGAGGACCTATAAATACAGAAAAAAAATCACGGTTGGTTTTTAACTTGGTGCATCTAAAAAAAAGTGAGAGGGGTGCTAATTTAAAAAGAAAACACATCCTGACATAAAACAACTCATTAATGCAGAATTAACAATGTGCTCAGAGAAGAAAGGTAAACCTGTATACTTGATTCTTCTCCACTAAAAGGAAATTACCCAATAATAAAATCTATACCCCCAAAGACACAGATGTAAAAAAGGTCAGATTTTTAGAAAATGCTCTGGAAGTCATGACCCAAATAACTGTTATTAGTGTTAATATAAGACATGGAGTGCTGCAGCTCAGGGACCATCCCCCAATCCAGTCAGTTTTGGGACAGTATCTTCCTAGAGACCCCAAAAGGTTCTTTAATAAGGAATATATGCAAGTGTTCTCAGAGTACCTACAGTATCATAAACATTCTGCTTAATATAAAGCACAGTTTAGCTAAGACTGCCAAGTACCATTTATTTCCATTATTTATGTGACTGACTCACACCAAGAAAACTATAATAGAGAAAACATGGTTCAAAAAAGCTTATTCTTAAGCAGACTGGAAGTTGCTAGGAGGTGGGGATTGTGGCTAGAAGTTTAAGTTTGTCAGAGACTTGGGAAGGGTGCAGAGTAAACACCACAACTGCCGGAAGGCAAATTTCTCAGGAAGAAAAAGAGAAAAGGTACAAATTTCAAAGCTACGGAGTGAGGAAGTAATACCTGGGAGATAGGGCTAAAGAATATAGAAAGTATAAGAAGATTATTCTATCTTTATGAGGGAAGGGAGGCTAGATAGTTGCTTTTAAGAGGTAATAGCAATGAAAAGAGAGGCCCAGTATAAACCACTAAATTCAGGCATATTTCCTCCTTGTCTCTCCCACTCCCCGGCTTCCACTTCCCACTCCCACCAGGAATCAGAAAAGGCAAAGGTAAATTGGGAGAGTCTGAGCAAATGCCTAAAATTTTCCATCTGTGGACCAACACGAATTGACTGCTTACTGTGTGCCAGTCCCTGTGCTAAGTATATTAGGTACATTAACTCGTTTAATCCTTACAATGACCAAGGACATAAGCAGTAGTACTATCTCCATTCTAATGGGGAAACTGAGGCACAGAGTGGTTTAGTCGGTACATCACAAAGCTAGTGTCAGAGATGATAAACTTAGCAGCCTAATTCCTGAGACATTTTTCTCATAACAACACTTCTTTTTATTCACCTCCCACATCCAAGATCAGAGACTAAGTATGTTTCCTGTGCAAAAATGGAACAAGTTCCTTCTTTCTATACTGGCAGTCCAACAGCCTTAAGAGTAATGCTGAAAGAGTAACTTTGGTTAAACAAACCACTCACACAGGCCCATGGGACCCAAGGCCCTAATTCTAGGCCAGTTTCATTTGTATTAGGAACAGACCAATTTGCTCCTATAGTATTATCAAAGATCTACTTTGATGGGGTCAAAATCCTGTTAGGGAATGCAGGCATGTGGAACCAGAGTGTTCTGTACTCCTAGACAGGCCACAGGGGGAAGACCCTTCTCCAATCCTGAATATGGAACTCTGCACACAATGCTAACCATGTCCAGAGTTGAACTTTGCTGCAGAAATCCTGTGTTTACTAAAAAGTGAATGGGAAGCAGATCTGTTTAACACATGTAAATCAAACAAACCACTTTTCTCAGCAGCCTTCAGTGTCACTTTGGGTTCTATTTCCCCACTAGGAAGACAGAACCTCCAGAACTGAATATTAAGGGTTTGTTACTGACTTTAATTGCGAAGATGGCTCAATTGTAAAATGCTTCTGAAAAACAAGTAATTAAAATTCTAACTTCCTAAGATATCATGATGATGAACAAGTCAACAAAAGTCACTGGATGCCTTTGGAAGCATCAACCCAATGGCCCTAACAGACCTCATTATAGCCTCCAAACCTGCCTCCTGAGTAAATGGATTCCCTACTTTTTTTGTTTTTAAACAATACCACTCTCTACCTTTGTTGTCTGAGTTAGAACCAAGAACAGTATCTTGGATACAAATCAACTTTCCCTTTCTGCTCCACCCACTCCATGCTGTAGACTCCACTTAACACTCTGATCTGTTACAGCCCGTCTCTAAGAATTCAACCATCAATAATTTTCAGCTCTTTTTCTTAACCACTACAGATCTTTGTTCCTGGTGTCTGACTTCTTGTTTCCTCTCCTCATTCCAGTGTCTCCTATCCAGCAGCCACCAGGGTTTTCTTCTTAAAATACTACCCAATCAACATTTATATGTTACTCACTGATTTTAAAAACGTTTCCCTTGCTCTCTACCATCAAAAGGAAAATGCCAGCTGGACTCATTTCTTAATAAGTCTTCCTCACACACCCAACCCTCACTCTACTTCCCCAAGTTTTCACAAAATCATGCCATCTCCTTGTATGTACTATTCATGTTATCACAGACAGCCTTCTGCCCCATCTCTTATAAACTCTTATTCACCTTAAAAGAGAAAGCTCAGATGTCACCCCTTTGATTCAGCCTTCCCTGATTACCCCACATAAAATCATTAACTTCCTCTTCTACTCTGTATTAATGTTTTAACAGATAGAGCTGTATTTATTTGCTTACATGTCTGCCTTCCTGACAATGACCAGGCCACTTATCTTTTAACTCGTGTCCAGTATCTGAGTAATTGCTCACTAGATATTTAATGGAAGAATGAACATCCTGCCTTCTAATACTTTGAACTTTCTATAAACAAGCTTAAAATCATATAGTACATATATGGGGTTGGCCAAAAAGTTCGTTTGGGTTTTCCCATAAGATGTATACGGAAGATAAATATCACAAATATATCAAAAGCTTCAAATTGTCTATGCATTCACACACTGACATGAGCCACAAACATTCCTTCACAGCGACTGTACTCATTAGCCTATCACAGAACCAGATTTTGTCATAAACTATAAAACTTTTAATACAAAATTGTATTTATATATTTATAATTCATATACATGCCCTATCTGTGATTTTAAAAAATAAAAGCTACACACTGTACAGACACTCTTAACTCATAGCTGTAGGCAACATTTTTGGATGGAATTTCTCCCCCAATAAAATCAACGGCATATTTTATGTACATGAAGGCTAAACTGCATAAAGACAGTTCAGTTTCCCAGATATGCATCTCCTTTTAGGGCAGGTTTATAAATTTTAAAAGGTGGGCTTCCCTGGTGGCTCAGTGGTTAAGAAATCTGCCTGCCAATGCAGGGGACAGGGGTTCGAGCCCTGGTCTGGGAAGATCCCATATGCTGTGGAGCAACTAAGCCTGTGGGCCACAACTACTGAGCCTGTGCTCTAGAACCCGCGAGCCAAAACTACTGAGCCTATGTGCCACAACTACTGAAGCCTATGTACCTAGAGCCTGTGCTCCGCAACAAGAGAAGCTACCGCAATGAGAAGCCCCATGCACCACAACAAAGAGTAGCCTCGCTCACCACAGCTAGAGAAAGCCCACGCACAGCAACGAAGACACAACGCAGCCAAAAAAAAAAAAAAAAAAAAAAAAAATTAAAAAGGCAAGACAAATGTACACCTCAGAATCACTTTCTTAGCTACAAGAGTTGTCATGTAATTTCTGTGAAGTTTCTGATACATGCATTTATGTAATACTGGTATTGAAGGCAGTAAAGCAATATATACTTTTAATGTCGTGGCCTAATAAAGGCTTCATTGTCATTCCAATCTGATTCTTGATATAGTGATTCATAACTTCTCTAAAAATTAAAATTTCAATGGGACACTGTGTTAAAGAGACTCTAAATAGATTTCTTAAAATATTTCCCTGAAATATCCTTTACATAAGACAAATTTCACTAACATTAGATTAAGTAAAAAGGGAAAAAAAAGAATTAAATATGGCACAAGATGTTAAGGAAAAACCCAAAACAACTTTTTTTCAATTAATAAGCTTATAAGCAGAATATGTGAATGACGTTATTAATGCAGTGTTTTTTGCACCTTAAACCTTTTGTTCATAAGTGTATTTCACTTTTACAGTTCATCTGAAATTTTTAAAAAGTGTTTAAGATTTGTAGAAATGCATAATGGAAAAGTGAAAGTTTCTTGTAATCTATTCCCTGGGGGAAAAACTGAACAACTTTAGTTTTGTGATATGTTCTGGATTTTTTTCTTGTGCACAGTTTGTGACACACATGCATAACCACTGATGTCATGCTCTACCTGAACCATACTTGCTATATTCACTTAATATATATTATAGACATCTTTTCTTAACACAACACATAAGTCTCTCTCATTCTTTTTAATGGCTTCACAGATCTTACTGCACAGATATATTAGAATTCATTTATCCCTTTTCCCAGTGTTACATATCAGTTCTTTGTAAATTTTTTTGCTCTTATAAATAATAGTGCAATGCACAACCTCTGGGGGGCAGCAATGGCAGCAACACCTCTACCACTAACTAGCTCCATTAGTACCATCACACACCATGTTCTTAGCCATATCATACAGATGAAACACAGTTACATTCAGACAGATCACTTGCCCAAGGTAAACAATAAAGTAAACTTCCCTAAGGTAAAGATTTAAACCCAGGCAGTCTGACTTCAGAGCTTCTGCTTTTAAACCATACAACACACTGCTTCCCAAAGATATAAATACATTCCCCAAAACTTATGCAGGTGTTTCCATACATTAAATTTGCAAACAATCAAAAACAAAGCTCTAACTAATTTTAGACATGAGGATATAAAGGAGAGACAAGCCCAGTATACAAATAAAGAGCATAGTGATTTCTGCCTATTTTCTCATCATATTTCTAATTAAAGAATTAAATAATGTACATATGAAATAGAATAATTACTATATAATTAATTTTATAAGCACTCAAATTGATACCAAATATACATACTAAACACAAAAGAATGCTTTTATATTCACGTATGTTGTTCATTTAACATTGGATAAAAATTTAATGTTGTGTGTAAAGAGACTGTCTAAAATAGGATGTCCGGGCTTCCCTGGTGGCGCAGTGGTTGAGAGTCTGCCTGCCAATGCAGGGGATACGGGTTCGTGCCCCGGTCCGGGAAGATCCCACATGCTGTGGAGCGGCTGGGCCCGTGAGCCACAACTACTGAGCCTGAGCGTCTGGAGCTTGTGCTCCGTAACAAGAGAGGCCGCGGCAGTGAGAGGCCCGCGCACCGCGATGAAGAGTGGCCCCCGCTCGCCGCAACTAGAGAAAGCCGACGCACAGAAAAGAAGACCCAGCACAGCCAAAAATAAATAAATAAATGAAATTTAAAAAAAATTAAAAAATAAAATAAAATAGGATGTCCGCTTTATAAAAAAAGAAAGCTACTACTGATAAAGGCAAAGGAGTAGAGGAGGAAAGATTACCTTTAAACAGCTTTGCACCACAATCGAATTCTTAGTAATAGAAAAAAGAAAACTGAAAAGAAACAAATCTTCAATCTTAAATGTGAACTAAATAAACAACAATCGATCTGGGCTTTATTCACCCACAAAAAGAATTTTCAGTTAAATGCTCTCTCTTTAGAAGAAATTTGGTGACCTGATAATGCAAGGTTTCTATGTCATTATGGTTAAACTAACTGCCGAATAACCATAAGAAGGTGAGAAAGCAAGAGTGATATATTTTCTGAATCATCAAGCTGCACAGGCTACTGAAAGTTTGATGCAAGCATCTGTTTGGTCTAGAGTTGGAATGGAGTAAGGTCAGTAAGTCTAAGGGGAAATCTAGGCTTCTCACAAAACTAGATTTATAATAAGAGGAGACTACAGGGACAGATCAAAATAAATGTAGAATACCTTTGAGTTCAATTTACATCTTGATTTTAGTGTCATAAATATTCTAACTTCTCCAAGAAGGAGTATATAAAATGAAGCAAACAGAAGTAGCAATATTTTATTTACTTAAGATAAATACAAGCTGAGCCCCACCCCTAGAATTTCTGACTCAGTAGGTTTGGGGCTGGGCCTGAAAATTCCCAGATGATGCTGATGCTGCTGGTCCAAGGAACATACTTTTGACAAACACTGACCTAAAAATAACTACTTAGAATTCTTTGGCTGGTATAGAACTGTTTCTTGAATTTATGTAACTTGTATAAAACTATAATTATTCACTGTTAGGCATCATGGGCAGTTCAGAGGCCGAACTATCAAGCACTGCATGTCTGAGAATGGCACACAGCCACATCTGCTAGAATAAGATGAGGCAAATGGCTCAACATCTATCAGGATAAATAAAGTCATAAGAAGGGCGATGCTTCTTTTTTTAAAAAACTGAAATGGCTCAAGCAACTATCATGGAGAAGTAGACCAAAATACATTATCTTGTTTGTCCTCTAATGACCAGATGGAAATGAAGAGTAGGACTCTGGAGGCAAGTAAACTGATGTGATCCATGGGAACTACTACTCGTAACTTAGCTTTAAACCATTTTTAGCTGAGAACTCTTCACTTTCTCAATTCAAATGAAGAGTCATCTCTCTGTGCTGGCAAAATATTTTCTTTATTAACTAATGCCATAAAATTGATCACACAGTATTATTTGTTTATATGCATTTTCTTCCAGGCTAGACTGTGAAATACCTAACACAGGAGTGTATATTTTGCATTTTTCTATTTTACTGTCGAGTAGGATGCCTACTACTCAGCAAGGGCAGGAATTTACATGTTGGCTGACATTAATGTAATCAAAACAAAATTCAATTAAAATTCTTTATTTATGCTTGTCAGAGAAAAATATCCCGTTTCATCCTCTCCACGTAAGTTCAATTTCTCCATTATTTGGTATCACTTAAATTGAAGGCACAGGGATATAGCAAATTCTTTTATTCAGTTAAGTATTTATTGAGTCCCTACTATATTCAGGCTCTAATCTAGACCCCTGGACATACAGAGATAAGCAAAACAGTTCCTGTTTCATGGAATTTATGTTCTAGCCAGGAAGACAGGCAGATATGTATAGTACAATGTTGGCTAACAATAAGTGCAGTGAAAAAAAAAACAAAAAACAAAATGAGTGCAAAAAAAACAACAACAAAAAACAAACCAGCATGAGTGCAAAACCAAAACAACCAAAACAACAAAAACATAAACCTGGAAATGGTGTTTTCAAAATGTGGACTAAGAAGGGCCAAACTGAGAAAGTGACCTTAAAGCTGAGACTCGTACACAATGCAAGCCAGCGTGTGGTGATGTGGGGCATGAGCATTCCAGTCAGGGAAACAGCGAGGAGGCCAGTATGAAGGGGGTAGAATAAGCAAGGAATGAGGTACGGTGATTCACTTTGTTTTTATGATCCAGACTTGATCAGAAAACCTCTCAGCATTTTAACCAGTAAATAGTTGAATGGGTTATACCTAAAGGGGACCACCAATACTAAAGGATAATAACAACGTCTCCAAACTCATGGACAACCTCTAAACATGTGAGAGTGGGCAATAAACATTTTCATCCCAGATTATGCTTACATACACTAAAGGCAGGCCCTTTGACATGGGAAAGATATGGGAGTTTTCCAAGGCTGGGCTATCATGCCTAACCACCACATCAAAGTCTTTTGGAAAAAGGAGGAGATAAAAAATAAGCCCTGGATCAAGAAGGTAAACAGAAAGAGGTCATCATTTTAATAATATGTAAAGAGGGTGAGAAATTTGAATTAGGACAAGCAAGAGAGAGCGGTAGGCTATAATTAAAGTAATTCATAAATTAGAATTACTTACCCTTGGGGGAAATAAATTTTTATGTAGGATTTACTACTATTGGTTGAATGATAACTACTATAACAAATACTAACTTCCTGCAATGTTTTGAAAACAAATAAAATATTCTATGTCATAATACTGAAGGTGACTCAACATCAACTTCCTGCTCTTGCCTAAGGACCTTCTTGCATTAGTAATGACTAACAAACCATTTGCAATGTCTAATCAAGCCAGAAAGTCTTGATTATGCCACAAGATGAACAACCTCTCCCTCTCACCTGCCCCACAATTCAGGAATAAAGATGTCACCCAGGACACTGAAAGTTTACTAAACACACCCCTATCATGGTTCAAAGTACAGGGCTATCAAGAAGTTGTTTCCTTAGAATGTAAGAGGAGTGGCTGGAGAAGTAGATGCAATACATCTTTCAAAGGAATCTAACTTTGAAGAATTTGTTTTGAAATTCTGGTCTCTTACATTTATGATGAATCACAAACTCTATTATTATACGTAAAGCATTGTTCTAAGTTTTTGCAAGCAAATTAACTCATTTAACAGTCCCATGGCATAGGCCCTATTATTATTCCCACTTTACAAATGAGGAAACTATTGCCTCAGATCACTTAGCCCAGACTAGTAACTGGCAGAGCCTGGATTCAAACCCAGATAGTTCTAGCTCTCCAGAACTCATGCTCTTAAGTACTACACTGCAAATACGACAAACATTAATGAAAAGTAGTGTTTTTTAAAATTTCTTTTCCTAGAACTTTCATGAAATCCCATTGCTTCAGTCATATTCACATAGATGGCTCCTACATCTTTAATGCTTCTCACAAGGTCAACACTAGTCTTTCTTCTCCACCAACTGGACACCAACACTTCAAAGAACATGTCCTCATATTTTGAGTTGACGTTACTTTAAAATTCAATTGCCCCTGTTCCTCAAATCAAACTTTACTGTAGACTTTCGTATTTCCATGACTAAACTTTAGCAGTAGCCTACCAATTGGTTTTTTCTTTTTTCTTTTTTTTTTTTTTTCGGTACGCGGGCCTCTCACTGTTGTGGCCTCTCCCGTTGCGGAGCACAGGCTCCGAATGCGCAGGCTCAGCGGCCATGGCTCACGGGCCCAGCCGCTCCGCGGCATGTGGGATCTTCCCGGACCGGGGCACGAACCCATGTCCCCTGCATCGGCAGGCGGACTCAACCACTGCGCCACCAGGGAAGCCCTACCCATTGGTTTTAATCAACTGCAACATTAAACATTATATGTACCTTAAGAGCATCTTGCCTCACACCTTCTCTGGGGAAGTAGCTCTATGACTCAGGGCTCCCTAAAGCCCACAGGAAAGATTCTCAAATCTTAATTGGGTTATTCAAGGTCCTCTGTTGTCACGCATTACATAGCACAGTGCACAGGTTCTGAAAGCATCACCACTACCATTCATACCTCTCCTCACCCAGTCTTCTTTCAGTCCTTCAAACTCTTCCTCCTCTCCTCTCTCCAGGACCACCCTGCAGGCACCTTTCTCCCTGCCCTCCTTGCTTAGCTAACGCCTTACTCGTCCCTCCCCAATGTGAATGCCCCTTCCTCAAGAGGGCTTTGCTTACATATACAGTAGTTTCCTCTACTATTGCACCCGGTGCTCTCTCTTTGGTAAGATGATCCTATCACATTAGTAATTTAGTAATCCATTCAAAGTTAGTCCTCCTGCTGCATGGCCTGTCTTTCCAGTACTTAGCAGGGTCATGCACTTTTCACCTCCACACATATCCCCAATGCACACACCCCAGCCTGTCTCCTCCTAGCCTCCACTATTTTTACCCACTGAAATTCCACTCCATTTTCATGCTGTATCTTTGCAAAGCTTTTCTCAATTCCTATCCCACTAGTAAGAGTCCTCCCCACCTGTGAACTGAAATTGCACTTGTTTTTGATTTCGTGGATGCTCACTGAAGATTGTCTTGTATTTGTTCTTTTACACTGAGTTTAATTCAGAATTTATCATTCTGCCCTAGAATACAGAAAAAGAGTTTTCCTTTTTTTTTTGAGTGGGTATGTTCAATTTTGCAAGGTTGCTCAGGACAAGGATGGCATCATTCATCAGAAACTACCACCAGGTTAGACTGTGATTCTTTGATCTTGCAGACGTGTGGTTTTTAAAGTATTTGAGAACTAAAATATATGCACCCCTGACTCTTCTGCAGTTTTGCTTCTAAGGGAGTCTTTCATAACCACTAACATCTGAAATTCATATGCTTGACCTCATAAGTCCTAAACAATCCTTAACAAAATTCTGTCCACACTACTAAAATTTTTAGGTAGACTCAATGGAAAAGGTTGTCGTGTATAATAAACCCTATAATATCACTGTCACTAACTTTTTTTGTGGCTTCAATAAGCAAAACACGGGATAAGCGTGTATAAATGCATTTGTTGAAGAAAAAGCAGGTTATAAAATCAAGGTTTGGTAAAAAAAATGATTTCTCTTCTGGCTTCCAAAGTAACTGTTTTATTTTCAGGGTGAAAACTGATTTAAAGTGTGCAGCTCTAAGTTATGAGCTCAGGTTTTGTCATTTTTGTGTACTGACCTAGAGGCTGGAAACTAAAAAGATTATAAATATACCGATGAAAATCTGCTTCAGGCAAATAAATGCAAGGGTGGTAGCCAAGCCATTTCTTTTTTTTCCCCCTCGAGTTCAGGTGTTCTCCTATGTCATAAGTAGCTAGAAGGTTCTTCTGCCCAACTACTAGAACATACTGATGAGCCCAAACCCCCTGTAGATCACAATGCAGTGTAAGAGGAAACTCTGGCCCATACATCTGCAGGCTTAGATTGGAATTCTGGCAATGTTACTTATCTGTATTCTACTCACTAGCATATACTGTGTCCCCAAGCACCAAGCTCATGTCCTGTTTTAGCAGATGCCTCACTGAACTCTACTCATTTGCCTACATCCTGACATTTCTCCCCATCAAGCTCTAAGTCTTGAAGGAATCACCTTGATTTTTTTGCTCTTTATATCCGTAGAGCTTAGCACTACCACCAAATACAACCGAAGTTTGCTGAGCTGAAATGATTAAGAACTTATCTGTGAAAAGAAGCATTGATTGATCTTGGTCAAGTCATCTCTCCGATCTTTAGTTTGTGCTTTTATAGATGACAGACTTTTTTTATAAGTTGGTAACGTTTTGCAGCTTTTTTTTTTTTTGCAGCACGTGGGCCTCTCCCGTTGCGGAGCACAGGCTCCGGATGCGCAGGCTCAGCAGCCATGGCTTACGGGCCTAGCTGCTCCGTGGCATGTGGGATCTTCTCAGACCGGGGCACGAACCCATGTCCCCTGCATCGGCAGGCGGACTCTCAACCACTGCGCCACCAGGGAAGCCCCTGCAGCATTTTTATATTAAATGAGCTCTCATATGAAATGGTGGAGTCATCCATTTGTATTAGGCACTTAGTAAAGGTTTTTTCCCAACTGAAAATAGAAATATTAATAAAATAAAACAAGGAATAACAAAGTGGATCTTTAATAACATTTCTATGGTTTTAAGTTCACCATTCTAGAGTCTTCTATCTGTGTAGTCCATGAACCAGCATTATAGCACCTCCTGCAAATCTGTTAGAAATGCAGAATTTTACATCTCACCCCTGACCTATGGAATCAGAATCTGCATTGAAAAAAAATCCCCAGGCGATTCCTTTACACGTTACAAATTGAGAACCACTGATTTAAAATATGGAAAACTAACAATGCTTACTTTAAAACTCTTTTATAGAACTACCTACCACTAACCCAAATTTTACCAGTATAGCAAAAGTACCATTTGATGTTACTTGGTTAAAAAAACAAAAACCAATCATCTTTGATGCATTATAAATGAAATTAAACTCTAGAGACAGCATACTTTAAAGAAAACTGTGAAAGGTTTAGATTCAGACAGACCTGGTTTCAAATCCTGAATCCAAGATTTAATTATTAGCCTTCTAACCTTGGGCAAGTTACTAATCTGCTTGATGCTCACTTTCTTTATCCAGAAAATGGAGACAAAGATCTTCTCAATTAATTGTTGAAAGGATTAAAGGAGAAAGTGCTTGACAAAGGGAAGGGCTTATAGTAGGTACTTATAAAAAAAAAAGTCGTTCCCTACTCTTTCCTGGAAGTTTTGCCATTTTGTTCTAACAATATATTTAACTTATGAAAACTTGTGTATAATAATATTGAGATAGGTTTATGAGAAAATAAACCTGGATCTCAAAGAGGAAATGACTGAATAACAACAATAGGGAACCCATAGAAGGTTTTCCCTTAGATAGTGGAAGAACCCTAGAGAGGAGTCATTTTTAATGGGCTCCCAAATTTTTCAGGATAAAGCTCAAACTTCTTAGTTGATCACACAAAGGCCTTCTTTAGATGTCCTTAGTCTCATCTCCCCACCATTCCATCACTACTTATATGGTGCTGGGGGGTGTCAGGCTCAGTAATCTCTCACATAATGCTATCTTTATCTTCCCTTTTCTTCCGTAAACTTAACTCCCACTCATCTACTAAAATTCAGGTTCTAAATTCAACCACTTCTCACCACTTCCCTTCCACCACCTTGGTTCACTGTTTCCCCTGAGTTATTGCAATTGCCCCCTAACTAATCTCCGTACTTTTAGAAAACTTACTCAGATCGTATCACTCCTCTGTTCAAAACCTACAAGTCCCTATATAATAGGGCTTCCGTGCTACCTTTCAGTGACTGTTCCAGTTGCAATGGCCTTCTTACTGTGCCTCAAATGTGCCTCAGCAACTCTAAATCAGCTGTTGTGTTATGCATGGAACATTCCTCCCCTTTTGCCCAGATATCTTCATGGCTCTCAGTTCATTCAGATCTTTGCTCAAAAATCATCAAGTATAGAGGCCTACACTGGAGAAACTATCTAAAATGATCATTTCCCTCCTCCATCCCCCAGTCAGTCACTCTCTGGCCCTTAACTGGTTTACTTTTCTTTTCTCTTTCCATTTGTAACTACCTGACACATTGTGTACTTGTTTCTATTCTGTACTCTCACGATTTAGAATCGTGTCCTGCACATATTTTCAATTTTTGTTGAGGGAACGAACAAACCTCTGGCTCCTTAAAGATGTCTGCTCTACCCTCCCGACCACTTATTCACTTGTTCCTCCTCCACTTTCTCGGCACTTGGTGCATGTCTCCCATAACATTTATTGTTATAATTATATGGGAAAAAAAATGTTTTACCTTGACTCCATAATCTGAGGCCATTACAATGATGTCTAGTACAAAGTAGAGCATTTGATATTTGTTGAATGAATGATGTGGAAAGAGAACAATTCAATTGTCTCAAGGTGAATAATAAGACTGTTAAAAATCATCTGTCTCTTTGTCTGTTATAACTAGATGAACTTCGTAGAGGAAAAGGCCAAGTATAAGTTCAGAGAACTTTCTAATATGCAACTCTTCAGATTTTCTTCAGCGTAACTTGAGTGTTTTAGATTTTAACTTAATAGCTTA
The DNA here is from genome assembly GCF_011762595.2 of Tursiops truncatus. NCBI lineage: Eukaryota > Metazoa > Chordata > Mammalia > Artiodactyla > Delphinidae > Tursiops > Tursiops truncatus. The sequence goes on from NC_047041.1 coordinate 31,255,486, forward strand.
CAGAGTTTTAGTATGTAAATTTATAAAAGATTAGCTTTCTATAAAGTTCATTTAGACTTCAGACATGTTCAAATAAAGCAATGACCTTTTGGTAAAATTTTAACCTAAAGTTTTATCACCTCTTTACCTTATTGACATCAAAAGAAAATATTTTGGAAAACTCTATTGTTGCAGGATTTTTTTCATTTCACTGATGCTGCCTATATATGGTAGTCTATGGATATCATTTTTAAAGAATTAGCATCTTAATCTTTCACACAAATATTTCTCTTATGAGTCATAAAATTATTGTAGCAAGAGAATAGCCAGAAGGATTTAGAAATCAGTAGGAAAGACAAAAATAATATTCTAACACTTATCAAGAGAAAAAACAGGCATTTATTTGGTTCTTAAATGTAAATAATTTAATCTCTTTCTCATCCTTTCTACTCCAAAGCTGAGCAAAGTTTCCAAATAATCACTACAAATAATCACTGGAGAAAAGTTGAACATGGACACCTATATTTTTAAACACCACTATCTAATAACTCATTATACTAAGAAAGCTGGTGGCAAGGATACATATCAAATTTTTTTCTTTATACTCTTTACAATATTATCCTACTCTTCTAAGTTAGTCTCTTGGTTAACATAACAGAAATAAGCTTATATCCTTTTCTTCTTCATTAGGTTCAGTATTTACAATAAAATCTCAGTAACTTTCAGAATTCAAATGAACTTTACTTTCCCAAATGATTACTTAAGAGACTTCTAATAGATTTTTTAAAATATTTGTTATTCATGCTCTAAGATCAGGTCAAGGGACATCAACAATCTTGAGTTTCTATATATCTCCCTTTGCTTTAGAAGAAAACCCCTAAAGTAAAGCAAAGACAGAAAGGAATTACCTTGTCTGAAATAATAGGGCATATAACTAAATGTATGAATACGGTACTGCCTAACACACTTGAGATTTAGATAATTATTTGGGATATCACAATTCCCAAGTGGACACAATCTTAGGAAAATGTTGACACTATAAAAAATACTGTTCTGAAGGTACTGAAAAACCAAGTAACTATATGTCCACTTTTCAACATGATTATTTTGGGCTTCTTTAATAAAGGAATGAAGAAATGAGTACTACTTTAAAAATAGTTCTATATCGTACATGCCAATAGCTTAAGTAATACATAAGCACACGCCTCGATTCCAGAATAACTGAATTTAAAGTTCTGCTGATATATTTGGGGTGAAGGGTGTCTTGCTCTGGGAGTCATTTTAGAAGTGTAGCTGGGTAGAATCAGAATAAAGAATGATAATTTATCAGCCAACATCTATTGTTCCATTTGCTAAATGTTGCTGCCTTGCCCAGGTATTCTGAGTTTTAATATTATTTAGAAAATACTTTTAAGTTAAAAATCATGACTGGAATCAGTTAATATCAAGAGTGATCCAGGGGGACTTCCCTGGTGGCGCAGTGGTAAAGAGTCCACCTGCCAATGCAGGGGACATGGGTTTGATCCCTGGTCCAGGAAGATCCCACATGCCGCGTCACAACTAAGCCTGTGCGCCACAACTACTGAGCCTGCACTCTAGAGCCCGCGAGCCACAATTACTGAGCCTGCGTGCTGCAACTATTGAAGCCCATGCACCTAGAGCTCGTGCTCCACAACGAGAAGCTACCACAATGAGAAGCCCACGCACCGCAACTGAAGACCAGCCCCCGCTCGCCGCAACTAGAGAAAGCCCGTGTGCAGCAACAAAGATCCAATGCAGCCCCCCCCTCCAAAAAAAAAAGACTGATCCCCAGTATATAGGGAGTGAAAAGCTCTCGCCATCAGAGTAAAGTAGAGGCCATTAGCTGCTCGGACACAAGTGGCATGTTTCATCAAGCAGCAAAGTCATGAAGCCATCAAGATTTTAAAATACCATGTGTAGGGCATCACGGGGTTTAACAAAGACTTCAGAAGAACTCCTATATACTGAAGATATGATAATTGCAAGCTATGTCATCTGCAACTTGCTTGGACATTCTCACTGAATTATTTTTTCTATTTCACAAATAAATATTTTTACCTTCATAATCCCTATACATTGTTTACTGATAACTTTTATTAAAATGAAATGGACTGGTCCATATTTTTAAACAGGAAAAATGGTTCTTGTTTCCATATTACTAACCATTTTTTCAGGAACTTAACAAGTAAATCAAGATACAAACTAAATAAAACAAACAGTTTCTTAAGGATTATATTCATTTGGATTATGCTTTTGCTTTTTACTATTTTCCCTTTTCCTGTGGCCATCTTTTCTTAATTTACCAAAATTTGCAGATGAGAAAAAAGCAAGCACTAATTCTGGTTTCAAAAAGATTATTTGGGATAAGAGATTGAGAGTAATAAAGTATACTGCCTTCGTCTCATACTTCATTCATTGCTTTGACTTTGGGCTTTATTACAGTTTTATTCCTGTTTGGTATACTTAAGTGTTGTTCCATATATTACGATTTCAGACTGACAAACAATTTCCATCTTACAATAATAAAAAACTTTAAGAATCAGAAAAGGTTTGACCCATGAGAAGAAAACCATATTTATATTTAACACTCTTATCAACACTCTCACGCTTGGAGAATCTATGTGAAACTAAAAGCCAGAAGACAACGCATGACTTGCGTAAGAACCAATGATGCATATTTGATGATAAAAAGCTTACAGAGATAAACATAACCCTAAAAAATAGTGTGGTAACAGATTTAAAAACTTATTTTAAATGAAGTAACAGTAATTACCAGGCAATGTAAACTGATTACACTGTAAAATATCAGATCAGATCACATTTACTTTTATATATTCAATATATTATACCAAGCACGGTATATTGTTAATACTAATTTCTATGTACCCATCACTTTATATAGATTGTGTCATTTAATCTTCACAATAGCCCTATAAATTCAGTGTTACTATTATTATTGTCACCCCGTTTTCCAAGTGAAGAAATGAGGCACAGGTAGATATACTCACTTATCTAAGATCTCATAGTCAGTTAAGTGACAGAGCTGGGATTCAAACCCATGTCCACCTGACCCCAGAGCCCTTGATCTTAACCCCTATTCTAAATTCCTTCTCAGTTCACTCCAAAGGTGAAAAGTAGAACTTAGAAGTTTGTGAACTACAACACATGAAGTAAGAATTATCAACTCCTAAAACCTGTGGTCCGCTGTGCAACTTCCCATACATCTTTACCTCTTCTGTGCTTTTTAAAGTTAAGAAACTCATATCAACTTTCTACCTGTTATTTTCACATTTCACATCTGTCCTATGTCATATTTTCCTTGGTAACAATCTCTCTTTCCCATTTGGTCTTTGGTCCTCTGACACAGATTACACAAAGCAGAAGTAATACGGCAGGCAAATATCAAGGAAGCTCTGTACTACCCACTCTGCTTGCTTCTGAATATTTTCCCCACTGCAATGGAGGTGCTTAGCAAATTCTTCCAACACACATCACCTTCCATGATCAAGAGGGCATTTTCTCCACCCATCTTGATATATTTCCTAGGAATTCCATGCAGGTTTTCATAATGGGGAAATCAGAAAGTGCTGCATTGGTAGATCTGGGCATTAGTCAAAAATAAATGCCAGACTTAAAACATGAAAATAATGAATCCCTTAAAATGTATCTGTAACAAGACATCTGACTTTGGATTGTTAGCAAAGGTAAATTTTAAAAAAGCAGACAACTGGTCTCATTGATTTTGTATAATTTAAATCAAGGTTTACACAATTTTTAATGGTCCTAAACAGTCACCAGTCCTTTGGCACCAAGTTATTTCTGGATTATCACAGAGTATATTTTCTTGACTTTAATGCTGCTTTAAGATTCAGCAATCTTGTGGGTCACTGTTAACAAGCTACTAATAAAAAACTTAACATCTTCATATAAATAGAGCTGGTTAAAGGAGAATTACCGCTTTTCTCTCCCCAAGTCCTTATCTTCTAATGTCTAAAACAAAAACCACTACTGTTTACCCAACTCTTAGTATACAGAACTATTTTATATAGATCCCAAGCATGCATCAAAAGGCTACGAATGTGCTATAAGCATAATACATTTTTAATATAACTTGTAAAGGGCAACATCAAGTAATTTAACAGAACAGGGTTTGTGTATACTTTTATATGTGTGTATATAGTATTATATATTTTAATGTAAAGTAAAATAGAACTATTATCTTACTAAATTATTCAAATTTCCTTTAATAATTTTCTTTTCCTCACTTTTCAAATTCCTTTCACAAAGTTCACTGTCTTGTCAATTAAATGGACAGTTAAAGAATATAAATTTCTTCCTAGGATCAAGTAAGGAACCCTTTCCAGGTGCAGCTTTGTTTTAAGTGATTTCTCAATTACATATATTTAGAAATTTGGCCAATTACAAATCACACATCTCCAGTCTAGCAATGAAATTCATCATTTCAACCTCATATTTTGAAAAAGGACTTATAAAAAGCAAAAGTAAACTAATCATTTTTGCTAAACCAAATCTGAGTGAAATAAATTGGATTTCATAAAATCTTAGAACTGGAGGAAATCTTAAAATATTATTCAGTTCCATTAAAAATTATGCAGAAAACTGGAGAGTCTGGAGAAAATACAGTATTTTAAAGGAAAGTGGCCTGATTAGAAATAATTAGAACAGAACACAAAGCTGGACTCAAATATTTGAATGAGGAGAGTTTTTTAAAAAGACTAACACTAGAAAGTTCTTGTTAAAATAATTAATGATAAAAATGTAAATCAAGCTGCATTTAGCTTGATTAACCCAGTAAAGTGCTTCAAAAGAGCTGTGTACCTTCCTCTTTTATTCAAAGGCTTCAGATTACCAGGTTCAGAAGGCATTCCCTTTAGGGTGAAAATTGTCTGTAGACACCCTGCTTAACTGGAAACAGGCTTGCTGCTTTGTTACAGTAAATACCCTGGAAATTTATTTATATACCCTCACAATTCTTGCTCACTGGCTCCAGGCTCTAAAAACTCAGAAGATTATTTTCCAAGCACAGAGGAGCATCAATTTTGCTGCTTTTCTCAAGGAGAAATCCTTGACTGAGAGATAAGATCATTTTCTCTTAAAGCTATTTGAGAAATCATGCTGTGTAACCTCAGTGGAGAATGCACAGCCGCCAAACTCCATGGGTTTGTTACAGATGGATAAGGACAAGACCCTGGGTTGAACCCTTATTAAAATGACATTATGGCTATAACTTTATGTGAACATGAGGTTATCAAGATTATAGTTCCCATGACATTCATTCCCAAGCATTTCAACACCATGTAGAAGTCTTCTATTTGTTTTTAAATAGTCACTCAATGTTTCTCAGATGTGAAGTGAGACTAATAACAGCACCTAACTTAAATGACCATTATGAGAATTGAATGAGATTGTACAAAATGACCTCATCAGGAAGCCTGACATATAAACAGGGCTTCCTATTATTATTTAATACCTTCTACTACCATTTAAACATGCTCAAGTCTCTTTCGGGGTGGCTTTTCCCATTTCAGGCCCTCCCTCCAACTCTCTCTGTCTCATACAATGCCCCCCCCACCCCGCTACCCACCCACTACAATCGTGCTTCTTGCCACTTTACTCAAACTGTTCCTGCCAGTCACCTCTTTTATTAATATACAGCAGTAAGCATGTCTATTAATTTATATGCAGTATATAAAAACACATTTCATATTTTATAAAACGCAGAGCTGAAATAAAAGATACACAAATATTCTAAAATCCATTAAAACCAATTTGATATATACTTTTGGTTTTAAACATAAATCTGAACACAAATTCTCCCCATTTCCTTAGACCATTACTATTAGAAAATTTAATAGGAAAAACATAAACAAACCAATGTTCTAAAAGAATCATAATCAACCTTTTAGATGCAAAATGCCTAATCTTTCAAAATAAAATTTATATTAATGAGTTGTTACTAATTTCCCAGGTATAGTTTTTGATGGATTATGACAAAATAAAAAATGTGCGTCATCTTCTTCGGATTATAAATACGAAGCAGCTTTCAGAACTTTTATTTGGAAATTTGATAATTAAAAAAATGGTTGTCAAGTAAAAATATCAGTCAATAAATACTTGCATAATTTTTTGCTTTTGAAAAATTTTAACTCAAGTGTCACATATAAAACAGGTTCTGAGGATAAGTAAATGTACTGATATTAAAATTAGCTAAAATGGAAGATAAAATGGAAGATTATATAAACTCTTCAAGAGTTTATATAAAGAAACTTTATGACAAGAGAAGCTCAGTCATGAATCTTGCCTTGACTTTCATTTTCTTGAATCCTTTCAAGTGTTCAACCCACCAAAGGCAAGAACATAGAGTTAATGCAACAGCAAAAACATTCTCACACATTGTCACCATCTTTAGGGGCAGAAGGACATTTCAAATTTTGTGACCTTTCCTGGTCAAGGAATCCTTGTGACAATGAACTGTACCACCCTCTCCAACTCTACCAGTCCCTTTCCAAAGGCTGCTGTTTAAGAAAATCTACAGTGCAGCTTCCAATAATATCATGTTGATCAGTTTATTGGGTAGGGAAGATGGATGGGCTGTGAAGGAGGAAGCCATTAAGGCCACTAGGGCTGCCAATTACAGCTGCCATCTGTGCCCTGACCCAGGACACTCAGTAAAGGGGATAAAGTGTGTTTGTGTGTGTTTGGGTGGGGTAAGGGAATGGTCAGAAATCCAGCCCAAATGCTCAATCCTTGATGCCAGGCATAGGGCTGCATCTTCCCAGAGGAAGGGGTACCTTTTCCTAACATGCACAAAGATGCATAATGGGTAGCTATGGCCTTGGGCCCATGTAACAAAGAAGAAGCCAGACAATTATCTAACTGACCTAGGGAAGAAGGAACTAAAGATTTACTTAGTATCTACTCCGTACTAGAACTGTAATATAAACGCTTTATATGTATTATATGATTTCCTTTAATATCTTCCTCTCTATAATAAGGGGCATGACCACTACCCATTATATAGATGAGAAAAACGGCAGATTTAAGTAAACTGCCAAATAGGAGACAGAAAAAAAATTTATACTCAGGTTTATCTTCTGTGAAAAAGGTGGAAATGTGTTAAATAACATGTACCAGCCCTAAGAAAGATGCTTTGAGCTTTATAAGTTGCTACCTTCCAGTTATTCTCAAGGTAGAACAAACATCCACTTTAAGAGGTGAGTTAAGAACACCACAGCTTGGCTTCCCATCCAAACCACAAAAGGAAGAGGGAAACTTCAACTCTAAGAGACACAAGAAAGTGGCACAATAAAACACAAGCATGTCAAAGTTAACCAAACTAGGAATTTGAGATAGTCACTTCAGAACTGAAACTTTAAAATCTGCTGGCTTTCAGCAGGTTATTTGAAATAAGATAAGTTTCCCTTATGAAAGTGGATAGAAAATAACCATCATCCATGCTCCAGTTTCCTTAAAAGAATAACTACTATTTTCCACAGAAAGTTTTATCAATGCACGAGCATTACTTGGTGTGCTCTAATTACAGCATTTCACTCACCTGAGGCTGAATTCATCATGTTCTGCTGCACTGGTGGACTGGTAGGGGATGTAACGTTCATCTGGGAGAGCATGGCCTTCCTGGGGTCCTGCCATGTTGTTGTTTGATCTATGTGACTGAGACAAAACATCCACTGCATTAGACAACAAATACGAGGCCCTAAAAACAACAACCTCACTTATCAACATAGGGTAGCTCTATGAAGCAGTAGGCAAAGGATTCTAAATTAGCTCTGTAAAAGCATACAGTCTTGTCACCTCACTGCTCTCACCCTTCCTCTGCAACCTTCTGTCATCCTTATATCTCTGAACTTTCCCCTCTTAGATCTTGCAAGTGCAAAATTTGAAAAAGTTATGTCTGGAGTTTTAAGTGAAGGGAAACCATTTTCACCTAGCAGACAATTATTATCCGCTTCTAATTTAAAGATAAAATGTGATTTATAAATTAATCATCTATAACAGTAGTCATATGAGCAAAACCCAAAATTCATAAGGGAATCACCCACTTTTTTCCTCCTAGAGCTATAAATGCCAATTAACATATAATTTTAAGACCTAAAACCCTTTACACTGAACAAATAAAACATGAAAAGATGAAGTCTTATTATAGTACATATTCCAAAGCCAAAACAGAATTACAAACTTGATTGTTTCCTGTGACTGCTGAAGGCCTTTGTTATTTGCTAAACAAAACATTTAAACAGTTTCTACATACTGTTAACGTACTGCAAAATATCTTACACACATGCATATAGATGTCTTCATCTATAAAAATGGGGAAGAAAACAGCTAAAAATTATATGAAATATGTGACTACAAGGCATCTTGCACAGTATTTGGCATATGAGCATTCAAAAAATATAGTTTTCTTCCTCCAGCAAAGAGTAATTGTTTCGCTGAAACAAAAACTAAAAATATTATACCCATGAAACCACCTGAAAATTTATCTTGAAGAAATAGCCAGGGAAGTATTCAAAGATTTATGCAAAGTTCTGTTCTGTATAATTAATAAAAGCAAAAATCTAAAAGTAGATAACAACATCTAACCAGAGGGACTAATTAAATCTTGTTACATATAACGTACTATATTGCAGCTATTGAAAATATTTTAGAATAATATTTAATAGCATAGAAAATATTCATAATACAGCTTTTAAAAGTAGATTGTAAAACAATTGAGGCTAATTGTTTAAACGTGTGTGTACTGAAAACACATGGGAAGGATAGACATCAAAATGTTTTAAGTGTTTAGATGGCAAAATTACAGAACTGTTTAATAATAGGAAAACCTAGAAAGACAATCATGAACTCATTATCTTTGAAATGGGGGAGGGAGGGCATTAGAAATAAGTTATTAAAAAAAACCCTCAAGGGCTTCCCTGGTGGCGCAGTGGTTGAGAGTCCGCCTGCCGATGCAGGGGACGCGGGTTCGTGCCCCGGTCTGGGAAGATCCCACATGCCGCGGAGCGGCTGGGCCCGTTGAGCCATGGCCGCTGACCTGCGCGTCCGGAGCCTGTGCTCCGCAATGGGAGAGGCCACAACAGTGAGAGGCCCACATACCGCAAAAAAAAAACCCCACAAAACCCTCAAATCATTTTCTCTATGGCTGTTTAAATTTCAAATCTGATTTCTCTCTTCCTGACTCATCCCATGATAAATACCCATGTAAATAGTAAAGGAAATGACATCCTGTCGTTAATTTTCCTGAAATGGAACCAGAATGCTCTCTCATCAATAATGTTACCATATCAATAACACAGTAAAAAAGGATCTTAGACTCTGGCTAGAATGGACCTTAAATATTATCTACTAGAGATGGGAGAATTCTTTTTCCTAAGCAAGCAGAAAGAAGATGAAAACAGGGGGGTAAAAAATGTGGAAGATTTGTACACTTGGGAATGACAATTGAAGGCTATCACAGACCAACTAAAAATGCTAAGAGAGAATATTTATTTAGTAGAGTATATAGTCTCTCAAATATCACCTTATCAGCACTTCTTTACCAGTCATATATGCTTTTTAGCAGTTGCACTAGCACTGCTCAGGTCTAGACAATACAGGCAAAACCTTGTACAAGTGTATATGTAAACACCTCATTCTAAAAGATCACATCCTTATCAAGCTCAGTTAAGAGTTTATTCCTTTTCCATCCTCCATGTGAGCCACTGAACAAATTAAACCCTAAAATGTTTCCTATTCAGTGCTTCTCATGCTTACAGATATAAAGCAATACACGATAATTAATACAGTCATACTGAAGGAAAGAAACTTGAAACCTGTAAGACAACCAAAATTTAGGGAAATGTTTCTGTTTCTCACTGCCTGTTACAATGTTAAGAAACCAGGAAAAATGGCCAGTGATTCATTATTATTGGCTCTTAAATATGAATGAAATTGTGTGCCACCTGCCTACTCCTTGTCTCCAGTACTTCTTTTTTTTTTTTTTCCGGTACGCGGGCCTCTCACTGTTGTGGCCTCTCCCGTTGCGGAGCACAGGCTCCGGACGCGCAGGCTCAGCGGCCACGGCTCACGGGCCCAGCCGCTCTGCGGCATGTGGGATCTTCCCAGACCGGGGCACGAACCCATGTCCCCTGCATCGGCAGGCGGACTCTCAACCACTGCGCCACCAGGTAAGCCCTCCAGTACTTCTTAAAATCTGTTACCTTTATGAGGGGTAAAAGAGAAGAGAGAAGCAAGTTCTGGATTCTGACTGTTGAAGGTTTTCTAAATATCTAAAAGGTTTCTCTGAAAACTAACCAATTATGTAAATCATATTAATCCATTTATAACTAGCTTGCAGTCCACTTGAGGGTTTAGGACCCTATTTTGATGACTAAATGACCATATTCCAATAACAAGCACATGAATCTTCCCAAATAGTGGAGCCAATCTGTAAGTCTGTTCTTAAGGCGTCTTTCGCCTTTAAATAAATTAGTGTTTTGAATATAATGCAGAGAATGTATAGTTTTACTGCTCTCATAAAAGTGATTATTTTGCTGAAATACTACTAAGTGTACAAATGCTAAAATTTCTCCTCCTGAAAAGGCTTCTGTTGAACCTCAGTAAGTTAGTTTAGAGCCCTATAAAGCTACCCTATGTTACTTCAGCTAATGTCCCACTTACTCAAAAAAGATCTACATTTTTTTAAGGAATAAATATGCCATTATTTAAACTGTCCCAACTCTAAAAGCATGCAACCATCTAGATGCTAAAGGGAATGTGAAATAAAATTAGCTTTAGAGTTTTTGTCTTCACTTTTTCTATAAGATTAAATCATGAATACTGTTTTATCCTAAAAAGTCAATTTGCAGAAGTATACCCCAAAATATCCAGTCTTCCTTATCATAAGAATGAAAATCTTTATAAAAACATTTCATAGGACAAAGAACTATTTTTGCTTAGACAAAATAAATAGTTTGCTAGGCCTACTCTTCCCCCAGATATTTGCACGGGACCTTCCCTCATCTCCTGGTCTTTGCTCAAATGTCTTACTCTTAGTGAGGCCTTCCGTAGCCATATCATCTAAAATCCACCCTATTTAAACTTCTACTCCCTCTTCTTTGCTTTATTTTTGTTTGATAATCCTTTATCATTATCTGACACATAATTTACTTATTTTGTTTGTCTATTTCCTCAAACTAACAAGCTCCAGAGAAAAAGGGACTTTTATCCATTTTATTAACTACTGTATCTTCAATGATTAATAAAGTGCTTGATAAATATTTGTCAATGAATTAATGAAAAGAAAGCTGTTTTCTTTTTGCCCTAAGAACATCAAACTTTCTCCCAAAGTCCTTGTCGCCTTACTGACTTTATCAATACCCACCTTCTTTTCCAAAAATGTAATTGCAGGTAAGGATTCTAGACCCACTAGAAATAGTAATAAGGAGATTATTGGTGACACTGGCAAGAGCAGCTTCAGTGGCATGATGGGGGTACAGTGCATAGGAGGTAAGAAAACAGACAGATTTAGTTGTGTACAAAACCACAAATGGATGGATATGAATTTTTGTTTTTTTCCGGAGGAAGAAACTCAACTGTTTAAATGTGAATGAAAACAGAGTAGCTGAAGATGTGCTAAAGGATCAATGAAGAGTTATAGTCATCCATTAGAGAGTGAGAAGGAACAGAATGTAGACACTGCTTCCACTGTAAGGAGGTGAGGAAGAAAGGATAGGGTAGAAGCAAATAATTTCACTGGTTGGTCAAAGTTGATCGCATTCTGGTGTGAGGACTTCTACTCTCTTATCGAGAGATATAGCATTAAGAGGATTAAGGAGGCTGGCATTATTGGTACCTCCACTATGAAAAACTGAGGGACTTGCACAAGGTCACATATCCAGTACACAACAAGACTACATCTGGCACCCAGGAATTCTGAAAACAATTTCTGTACTAGACATACACATGAAAAGGACAATATTCAAAAATGTAAATTCTTTGTAATATACATTGAATAACAAATAATTGCATAAATACTAAAGAGGGAGTATAATAAAAAGGCATGGTATTGAAGATTCAATAAAAGAATTTACAAAATTTACAAAATATTACAAAACAGAGTTTCTATTACTACTAGAATATAAGCTCCTTGAAGAAGGTGTACCTGGGAGAGTGCCTGGTACATAGTAGGGCTCAATAAATAGTAAACGCAATGAATATTAGAGCAGTGTGCATTATTTAAGAATGTAGGTGATTAAGAGTTCACATAAATGTTAATCAGAGAATGGGCTGAAAAGAATTTTCACTTAAACTACAGATTCTAAAAAAGGTCAAATTATAAATAACAGAATCAAAATATACAAACCAAGGAGATAAAATTAAGCAAAACTCATAAACAGTATTTTCAGAGTTAAAAATATGAGTGGTTATATATAACATAGAAAATAATTTAAAATTTAGTTTATCTTGTTCCTAAGAATAGTCTAGCTGCTGAACTTACTACAGGAAAATAGATAAGTGTGAAATTCTCCAGCCCCTTCAAGATATGTAAATAAATTATTCTTTCCTATTACTTTGGAAAAGAAAAGGTGATTGGATTTATGATCAAGATAAACCCTATGATCTTACTCTGGAGCAGCTAAGACTGGGAAACAATGAACCTTTCAAAGTTTAGACTGATGAAACATAAGCAGCTGTACTTTGACCAAGGTCCACGTCCAGCAGCAGTCTCTCCTGCGTATACAGAGCCACCTCTCCTGTTGGCTTTTGTCTTTTACTTTATACTACAGAATCTGGCCTTACGTATTGGATGACTTAGCAGAATCCATGTAGAACCAAAAAAGGGGCAAAAATCTAAAGTGAATCATTAGTAAACTGACGTTTTGCATAATCCCACAAAAGTTAATTGAGGCTACAGTATATAGAAATATTTGAAGCGCTTTATATCCTCCTGTGAGATGTGAACCTTATGAAACTCAAACGTGGGCAGGGAATATAAGGAATTCTGATCTTATAAAGAATAACAATATTACTGTCACATCTTCAAATTATGGGGAAATCCATAAGATCATGAAATGCTACCTGAAGAAGCTACAATGGGGAGACCCAAAGATCTCATCTCTCCAGGACCGATGTTCAACAGGAAGATGATACCATGCTATTGTTTCATGAGTCTCTCACAGAGATTGAATAAAATAATCACTTACTACAATTTATTTTTATTTTTTAAAAATTTATTTATTTGTTTTTGGCCACGCTGGGTCTTCACTGCTGTGCGTGGGCTTTCTCTAGTTGCAGCGAACAGGGGCTACTCTTCGTTGCGGTGCACAGGCTTCTCATTGCGGTGCCTTCTCTTGTTATGGAGCACGGGCTCTAGGCGCTCAGGCTTCAGTAGTCGTGGCTCGCGGGCTCTAGAGAACAGGCTCAGCAGTTGTGGCGCACGGGCTTAGTTGCTCCGTGGCATGTGGGATCTTCCCCGACCAGGGCTCGAACCTGTGTCCCCTTCATTGGCAGGAGGACTCTTAACCACTGCGCCACCAGGGAAGTCCCTTCCTACAATTTGTTAAGAGTAAGTGATATGCCCAAGAGCAGTGGAATAGTATGCAGCAGAAATGGGATTTAAACTCAGGAATGAGAACTGATGCAAAAATCTGCACTCTTTGTACTATATCAGACTTCCTTTTATGCTGTGAGAGTATTTTGGATGTTGTTTAGATTTCTTAAGACTAACCTCTACATCACTACTTACCTGCCTCTAATCCCTACAATAATGAAGTATAAGGAGACAAAAATCTCTGCAACAACACTCAGTAGACCAAACACCCAGTCACACATAGCCAGGATTAAAATAAATGTTTTTTACCTTCTGGCTCAGTGTTCTTTTCACTTTACCTTATTGGTCTCTAAAGAGGAAAAGATTTTCTAAAATGATAATCTGCCATTTGCAGAATAAAATTTTTTCAGGGAATGTAATTCAAAAAGAGAATCAGAATCCTTTTTAAATGCTTCCTTGTTTAATTTGCCAACTATTAAGACTATTCCAAGACCAGCAAATGAGCTCTACCATCAGAACAGAAAGTTGCCTTTATTATAAAAATGCACAATCATTAGAGGTGTTAATGATCAGTTACCTGATGGCACTCGTAAAGAGACAAATTGGTTATGGGGATATTATGCCTACCATTTCTACTCACTTAAATTGGTGGACTGCAGCTCTAAAGTTACACTGGTTTTTCTCCTTCCTACTTTGTTTCTTACTTTAGAAACAAGATTATTGGCACCGGTATAAATTAATATACAGATATGATAATCTGCAAGTTGCTTCCCTATCTAGGCATTGTCTTCCTGTTATAATGTAGTGTCTAATTTCCTAAGAAAGTAATTCCTCAGAATCTAATAAAAGTAACTCTCCCTACTATTAACTTCAACAGATATTGTCACAATGGCACATAAACATTTTAAGAAAGGAGTGAACCCACTTTGGAAGTGGGTCATGGAGAGATGGCTTAGATAATGTATTAATAAAAAAAAAAATCCTTTATGCAAATCAAGTGTTATCAACGCTATAATCAACAGCTATATAAGCTTAATATGAGTATCTGATTCTTTTGAAATATCTGCTACATTTCTTAAGACTACTGTTCTTCCTCAGGTAATCTTTTCCCCAGCTGGCCCATAAAACACCTAATTTCTACCTTACCTTTTCAAGACCCAGATCCCTCCTTTCAGAAGTCTTTGGAATAGTAAGAAAGCAGACATAGATTCAAATCCCAGTCTCAAATTTGCCAACGATAAACTGGGTTGTACAGGCAGGTCGTTTAGACAAATGGTTTCATCTTCGTTAAAATAAGACTGATTTATTTACTTACTTCCCAGGGTTTTGAGAATTAAATTCAATAGCATACACAAAAGCAACTAGTACTGTGGCTCCCAGTACACAAAAGGCTCTCAAATATTTCTCCAGACTTCATTCCTGTGCTAGTCCAATAGTATTTAAAATAGGAAAAACTTCATGGTAGACAGGTTAAGTCAAGAACATGTTTAAGAATGAGATGACTTCAGTTAAGTGAGAATGACAGGTCTGGGGCTTTAAGAGCTCTGAAAAAGAGTCTGGTTTCCCCTGATAGACGATGAAGAGATGCAGTAGACACTATAGGTTTCAGGGTAGGAAACAATGTTTCCCGACCATTAGTTCAACTTGCACAAGGCCATCAGCTTAGAATAAGAAGGAACCATGCAGGTACGACCATACTGGCTCCCAGGAAAAGAGCAGCAAAATAATTTGGGAGTAAAAGAATAATCTCATTCATATAACCAAATGTCTTAAAATATTCATTGTGAAAAATCACTCCATACAAATTTTTTTTTTATTTAAGCCATAAAATGGTCAACTCTATCCACCTAAACCAAGGCAAAGAAAAAGCTACACTTCTTATGAACCAGGCAAAGCACATCCCAACAAATGCTAAGGTGCTCTTCAAATTCTTTGTTGTATGTTTCATCTATCAAATACTAAATGCATAACCCTTACTTAAGGGATACAGAGCAACGTAATGGGAAATGAGTTTTGTAGTGATAGAAACTACTGATGACTATCTGTACCCTCAAAATTTAGGATAACCTGATGCTACTCATTAGTGAACGTATTAGAGAATTAAAGTAATGTAGTTTTAGTAAAATAATTTTAGTGATTAACATTGATACTGACAAAGTTTACACACCTCAAGGAATGGATAACTAACAATTTCCCTTACATCCCTACTCCTTAAAGAGTGTGGGCCTTGAGCCAGCAGAACTGACAAAACCTGTGAGGAAGCCTGTTAAAAATGTCAGGGTCTCCTCAGGCTCCACCCAACACACTGATTAAGAATCTGTAGCTTAACAAGATCCATAGGAGATCTGTATGCACATTAAAAGTTTGAGAAACACTGCCTTAGACACTACTTGATCACCTATGCTGTGTTTTAAGTATGACTAATGCCTGGAGGGTAAATATTCTGTATATGTATATGAAGAACTACATGGTATAGATATTACAGTTAAAGCAAAACCAATAACCTGTGGTAAAAATTCAAAGTTTAATTTGCATCATTACTGCAGAAGGGTACACTGAAATCTACTAGCCACTGACTGTAGCACTGTAAGTGTATTCATTTACATCACAAGGAAACAGCATTCTCACTGTTAGATCACTGGTGATAGTTCTCTACTCTTTCATGCCTACTCTGAATTTAAAACAAAACAAAAAACACTGCAGCTTTTCAAAAACTGATTTGGTGTTGTACTGATAATTTTTATTTAAAGCAACAGTTCTCAATTTAGAAATTGGGGGAAGGGCATTTTTCGTTTTCACAGTCTTACAAATATACAATGGGGAGAGGGTACTGGATGCTAGGTTTCCTGCAGTGCAGTAGATGGTCTTCCACAACTTTGAATGTCATGCCACACATTCTAAAAAGCCAAATTTTACACAGAACTCCATTTTATACATAGACAAAGTATGTTTTGCACAATTTTAGTTACATACCAAATTTTTCTGGAAGGCAATCAATTACACTTAGTTTTGTTTGGAAATCTGTTAACAGTATATACTTTTTGGATAACCACATTATCACAGCAATGCCCTCTTGGTATTTTAGTTACCAACTCAACACACTTGATCTTTATTCAAAACTGTCATGTTCATGGCAATTTTAGGTACAGATGCAGGCACTTGACTACTTTATTATAGCTTCAAATACAGAATACCCAAAGCATTTATAAATTAATATACATGTTATTTTTATCATAAATTACTTTATTTCTCCTCCATATTGCATAATTCTGATATAATGTTGACTTTTAAAAATTATGTATGTAGTTAAATTGTTACATATGAATTTCATTTTAGGATACTTTCCCAAATATTTATTACTAAAAGAGGCTGATGAGACTGACAGGGATAAGAGCCACTGCATTAAGAGACCATTAAACTATCAATATAAATAGAGAGCATTTTTATATCATAAGTCTAAGATGTCTTTCCCATCAGATCATGAATTTCTGGAGGGTAAACGATCTCAGCCTCCCTTTCTACATTTCATACATGAACACAGTGCTTTGCATAAGTGCTCAATAACCTGTCTGATGAATTGAAAGCTTATTCTACCGGGTTATTCTTTAACCACCAAGGAATACTGTGACCTAAATCCTAAATGGAGTCAATATGTATGGTTTATTCCCTTTTCATAATCCACTTTTGAAAATGTTTTTCTTCTAAACTGTAAAACCTACTTTTCACAAAATCCCAACAATGTAGTCCTAAATTGGTTGTACTTCACAGTTACCTAACAAATTGGTTCTTTCCAACTCTGCCAAGATTCTGTGACATCAGATGGCACAAACTGGTCATAAGAATTTAACATAATTTACAAACTAAACCAACAGAAACTTTAAAAAATTACATCTGACAAATGTTTAATCCCTAACACACCTTTCAGACCTTGTGTTGAAATAGGGGAAAACCTAAATTAAAAAAATTTTTTTTGGCAATAGTGACTTGCTTAGATAGATCCTTTGACAAAATGCGTATTTGTGAACTTATCTTTTGCTGCTTGGGCCTGTAATTGTGGGAACTGTGAGAAGTTCCTAATTCTTCCCAATAAAGCTAAACAAAGATGAAATGATAGAAGTGTGCCCTGTTTTTATGCTTATAGAAAACTGGGCAACCAAATCACCACCATTCCTCAAGAAGGTGAGAACCTTTGTACTGAAGTATATGTAAGACCACAAAACCTAAGTATCTAATGAGAAGCCAAGTGACCAAACTAAAGAATTCTTTTTATCAAGCAAAGCTGACTTTTAGGAAACAACAAAAAATAAGAATAAAACCGGATAACCAGGAATAACACAAAATAGATATGAAAAATGTTTTCATTTAAAAACTTCTGTTACTGCTGTCATGCCCTCTAAATACTATGATGGCAGGACTGGTTCTAAAATTTAGAAGCATGGGCAGTCAGCCCAGATTTATTGCTCACTTATCAAGCCCATGTTTGTTGTGCAAGTGTTATTTATAGAGTCACATGCTAGAGGCTGTTCCCAAGCTAGCCAAACCTACACGCTTAATTGACCCTAGGAACAATGATACATTATTCAAGCTAATCCTTCTATGAGCTACAGTTCCTAAGCCACAACCATATGCTTTTTATATTTGTATATGTCTACCATGAACTATTTTTAGAACCCTCAAAAGTTAAGAGATATACACATACTATAATTTCTTGATAAGGATGAGAAAACTTACACACTTTGCTTCTATGACAACAGTTTTTATAATTACTGGAAACCAATATCTTATATTGAACTGTAAATAACTGGACTATCACTAAAGGCTTAAAGATGGGTTAAAATTATGAACAAGTGTAGGCAGAAACACATAAAAGCAAACGTGACAATTGATTATACTCTGCTCTACAAATTGTATAACCACACTGCAATCTGACCCTATAGCCTTAGGTTGAATAAAATTAGTATTTGCTCACAAGTATGAAATCAATTTAAACACAAACTTAACCATGTTGCCATATAAGAGTGACATGCTTATATACATCTCCCCTTGGAAATTATTCCCTAAGGAAGGGATAGGATGGAGCAGTTATGAGAATAATGCCAAAGCTACAGTGGAGGCTTCTTAAAACACACACAGTTCTTTCAATCTTGATCCCACATGGCTTTTATCTGTAGTTACGTTCAGCAACATTCTTTCAATAATGACTGAGAACATTCTCCCCAAAAGTTCAAAAAAAAGTGTTCGTCCTTATTTCATGTTATAGAAAATGACAGATGTCATCACAGTAAGAATTGAGGCTCATAATTTTGTTAATAGAACAAAGACCAGAATTCAAGTCTCTTGATTCTCAATTATAAGGTCTACCTAGATTCTTTCATAAGAGTCATCTTAAAAAAAGAAAGGAAAAAAGAAATGGCTGAATGGCAGAACTATGACCAAAAATTAAAAACAAAACAAAACAAAACGCTAAGAAATATTAAGACACAGAAAATCTATAAACATTATTCAAAATACAGTCCTGAAACCACTTGCATCACAATTACCTGGAAGACTTATTAGCTCCTCAGTATTTTTAAGCACAATAAGATTGGAGAATAATTTATCTAACATCTATACATATTCTTTCATTATCTGAGATCCTTACATACAATAAGACATTTATTTACCATAAGAACTAGATGAGGAATACAATCTCTTCTAAAGATGGTTGATAATTTTCTCACATTCCACTGTTATCCTTAAAGTGATATTCCTCAGCAAATACTGTTTCAAATGAAACTATATGTCAGATGTCAAAAAGAAGTAACTTTCTTATACATGTTAAAGACCTTGGCAGTATCATCCTTTCATTTTATAATTGTCAGTCTAGGGGTAAAAAAAAAACAAAACAAAACCCTGTGAAGGTAAGGAAACAAATCTGTTGAGTACCAACTCTCACCTCATCTACCACGACATGACTTAGGCCTGAGGCCCTCAACCAGGGACCAAGGAAGACAGGTTTAGGCAGTCAAACAAAGCTATAATCAGCCTTCTGCATCTCATCAGACGCAGTTGGCTTCCAAATAAGGATCTGTTCAGTCTGTTGGCTCATGTGTCTACCGTGAGGAAATCACATTAAGTTACAAAGCTGGAACCATATTCATTGCATATTTATGGCTACATTCAAGTTTTCAACTGTTATCAACAGAACAGGGTTTCAGCCACCCAAAACATTAACACAGGATGAGTCTAACAGCCTAGGAAACATTTCCCAAGTGGTAAATCACCAGGAAAGCAGTTAACAATATCCACAATAAACACTTTTAAGCAAAGTAGGCAAATGGCACGACTTTTAACATAAACCCCAGGACCTCCTACCACCACCATTTTGATGGAAATGATACAATGAAAGAATCTTATATATATATTTTATTCTTATATATGTATTTTCTTTTAATCACAAATTGCTTTAAACAATAGTTGGATAACACTGTAGAATGTCTTCAATCATCTAAAAACAATCGTACTGAAATTAGCAAAATAACTTGGGGAAGGACCCCAAAATCTAAAGCAGTTAAATTTATATACTCTACACCCCTTCAGAATGAATACATATAATGCACGTTGAACAATGAGAGATGGTTTCTATACAAATAAATAGTAAGCATAGAGTCTTAGTCTTAACTGCATTTCATTAAATGTTATATAAAACCTTTTAATTTCATGTCTTGTTATTTAATTGCAAGATGTCATTTTAGGGCATGCTGGTTGCTCGGATAACTGAAATTTTAATAATGCCTTCAGGGGTTCCACAAGGGGTTTCTCAGAACAGAAAGCAGGACACTGGTGGAAAAGTGCTACATTTATTATTTAACTTGAGACTTAAGGTACCCAATCTCAGTCAAGTCATTCAACTTTTCTGGACCTCACCTTCAGTAGCTGTGATATATGACAGGCCTCCATTTAATAAGAACCAATACTTCACTTTCTGAACACCTACTGTACAAAAACCAAGCATTTTATCCATATGACCATTTTCAAAGTAAATAAATATCTGATGGCAAACTTGGAAAAATTATCTTGAATGGAGTGATAGAACCACTTAGCTACATTAAGGTTACTGGTAAAACTAATAATAAATAAATGAATAAATTTTACGTGAAGGACTTTTGCAGGTACTAATAAGGTGGTTTGCCAGGCCTGTGTATTTTAAATGTGGCAAAAGGGAAGTAGGACTCTTTCATTCACGGCCAGGTAGACACCCAACCTTTCTTGCATCCAGTAAATTCTCTTTATATGGTCATGCCATGCTGCTAATTTTTTTTTTTTAATTAAAGAAAATAAATGCTAGACAGTCATCCAACCCAGGTTTACCTTATTAGGTAGAGCTGACTTACATAGAATACTCAGTAGTCTATCTATACTAAATTTATAAATACAGATTAAATGTCTCCTTTCTGTCTCCTCTGGGCTTACTAAAAGAAGAAAAAAACCCCCACTTTATAAATTGCCTAGTTCACCAGAATCAGAACATTTTTGCTCAAGCTGAAAACTGGGATTCAACTTGGTTTTTCTAAGTTGCAACTGAAATGTGATCCTGTCAGTGCAAATACAGTTTTCTTCTTTGAACCTTCCAAGTTAAATGACTATGAAATTCAATTATACTATGAAATATATTAATACCTTTTTGAAGCCGATTTTTATGGATATTTGTAGAAAATGTTTCAGTCATAGTCATTAAAAGGAAATTAACAAAAAGGTTATACTGTAAACACTAAGTAACATGGTCACTTAGGGACTGTCTCAATCTGAGCCATGCCCGTAGGTCGAATCCTCACTTTCATGAAACATGCCCAAAGAGTAGTTTCTTAGGTATCTAGTTTTTAGGTATTTTTTGTTTGTTTGTTTTGTTCTTTTCTTTGAGAGTTCCTATGTACTCCCTCTACTCTGATTAAGATGAGAAATGCCCACCAGCTTACTGAGAAAAAATCCAAGGTCTAGGAATCTAAAAAGTTAATGAAGAGACTACTTACTAGATTAGGAGTTTTACTGAAATTCTCCTTCAATAACTAAAATGATTAATAACTGAAAAAGGGTCCCCAAAGCAGGAACTTAATTTGGTTATCTGTGGAACTCATTTTGTTAAACTTCTAATTCACATATAATGGACATATAGAAAATAACTGATTCTTTAACACAATATCAGAACATACTATTGGATTTTACGGTAAGATTGAAATACCTAAAGTATAAAATAAAGGTTTCTTTGTATCTTAAAAACAAAAACAAAAAAACTCCACCTCTATACAAGAGTTTTCATAAAACATTTTGTCCACTACAAGTTTGGGAAGGAGCAGCAGTTGAGTGGTAGAATGGGCTATAATGTCTGCATATTATGAATCACTTATATCTGTGAAATTGTGGAAAGTTTTTGTCACTATTGCTTAAGACTGACAAAACGGAGCTGTTGGACAAAGACAAACTATTAAAATGGTTTAAAGGATGGAACAGACTAGGCCTATTTGGAATGCTTCAGTCTATAAAGACGAAGTCCAAGTGGAGATATGATTAAAATCACAAATGGAAAGGAAAATTCCAAAGTTCTCAAAATATGAAAAACACTTCACACCTAAAGGAAAATTTCAGCCACCAATCACTATTTCATGCCTCCATGCCTTTGTTCATATAGTACCTTGGCCTTCAATTCCTTTTTCTCCCCCACTCCTCTCTTGTCAAAGGCCTTTGAGCTGGCTCAAATGTCAGCTCCTAGGAAGGTTTCCCTGGGCTCTCTCTGCCTCCACTCGACCCCTTAACAGGTCTAACTGCCCCCTCCTGCCTTCATGGAAATTTCTTTAGAATTACTACTATATTGATCAGAGGGGTTATTATGCGTACGTGTTCTTCAATCTCCACTGTAATATACATTCATAAATGTTTTAAGGAACAAAAGAGGACATACATGGAATTTTGTACATTTATGAAGCCCTATGAAGTGTGAGGCATTATTTTTTTTGAAAAAGTACTAAACCACCATAACAAATATTATATTAAGGCAGAGAAAACATCTAAGAGTCTAAGAGTTTAGTTTCATTAGCATTAGGCCAAACTCTCATTCTATGAACATTTCAGATGCATAAATTGAAGTGGAAACACACCTGTATCAAGAGTTTTTATGTGATCAACCAAGTGGCATCAGCCAGAAGACCCAGTACTTGTCTAGAAGAGTTCCTCAAGATCTCAGAATTACTTAATCCAACAGACTCATATTACAGATGAGGAAAATGGCAAACAAAAGAAGAGAAGAGAAAAGGAGAGAAAAAGGAAAAGAAAGAAATGCTGCTAGCTCAAGCAATCTTCAAAACCATGTAAAAGCCTTGCAAAAACCATCAACATTAGGCAGCATAAAAGATCCCAAATCTGCACAGCAAAAGACACTAGCAACAAAATGAAAAGACACCTATGGAATGGGAAAAAATATTTGCAAACCATATATATCTGATAAGGGGTTACTGTCCAAAATATAAAACTCAATAGCAAAAAACACCTACATAATCTAAATAAAAATGGGCAAAGGACCTTAATAGACATTTGTCCAAAGAAGATATACAAAGGTACATGAAAAGATGCTCAGCATCGCTAAACATTAGGGAAATGCAAATCAAAACCATGATGAGATATCACCTCATGCCTGTGAGAATGGCAAGCATTAAAAAGAATGGCAAGCATTAAATTACAGGGAAAATGTCTGGAAGTTACACTAAGGCCTCTTCTGTTTACTCCTGGACACACAGCTGTCTGGCCTCCAGGTAAGTGGGCTGTGATACACTGCTTACAGGTTGAGCACTATTCTTGATCTTCTTGTAAGTCCAATTTTCCCTCACTTTGTAAATGACAAAATTGAGACTCCTGATGGTCATTCAACCACCTGCCTGAGATCATGACACTAAGTGGGTGGTAAAGGGAGAACTAGAATTCAAGTCTCCTGTCAAGCAACTTTTCTCTCCACAACCCCAACCCTCTCTCATACCACAAAACAAAACAAAACAAAAACAAACAAAACCTAAGCCCAAGCCAAACAATACTGCCTGGACTACAGTTCATTTGAAACACCTACTGAACACTACTAAGTCAAGGTACTGCTGACATCAAATGAACAGGACATGGTCCCTGACCTGGAAAAGTCTCCTTTCAGTGGGGAAGATCCACTAAGATAAAATTTTAATAAAAAATGATAGAAAGGGAGGCTCATGGTGTTTGTGGAAAGGTTCTTGGTCCAACCTAGGGATACAGAGGACACACAGAGGAGATAACCTCTGACCTGAGTGCTGAAAAATCTATAAAACTAGCTTGTTGATGAGGCTGGAAAAGCATTCCACAAAGAGGGGGGAAACACAGGCTAAATCACATAAGTGTGGTTTTTGTCCACTTAAATAAAGAGCTGGAGTAGATTTTAGTTAAACCGCTCTGGCTGAAAAAGATTTAACATGACTCTAGCAATCAAATATGTCTCCAGACATTACTAAATGCCCCATGGGAGAGAGGGGATAAAACCTATCCTGGTTGAGAAGTACTGCTCTAGACTTAAGAATAAAGATCATGTTCTATTCAACTCTGTAGTACCTCTAGTTCCTAAGAGTCCCTTATATGTTCAATAATGTTGATTCAGCTAAGCTTTTTTGTACCTGTTATATTAAAATGTTATCATTTAACAAATACTAGGCTAATGGATATAAATATATACATATATGTGCATGTATATACACATATATACATATATACACATATATACATAAACATGGAAGAATTTTAAAAATAGATCTAGGAATACATGAATCACCAGGATAAGGATGGCTATATACCTCTAGAATATACACAGAACATCTATATTATTAATAAGAACAGATATGGTTCAATGTCCATTGCAGGAGAGATTATTAGAAAACACTAATGATCTTAATACTTATAAGTCCCTATTAACTCTACGTGGCAGATACATTTATTGATCACCAAAAAAAAATCCCCAAATGCTCCCCCACGCTTCTATGCCCCTTACAATGAGGAGCAATCTAGTAACTTGTTCTTGCCAGTAGGCTATGCTAAGTTCCGTGTTTCAGGCCAAAGCATAGAGCAATATGTATGAATTTTCCATGTTTCTCTGCCCTTTGTGTGATAACAATGAAGGCAATGCGTCATAATGGCAGTCACAAGAGAGATACATATTGGGATGCCTGAATCACCACTAAGAAGGAAGCACCCTGGAAAGCACCAAATCAAAAAATATCTTGTGAGTGAGAAATAAAGCCCTTAGACACTGAGATTTTTTGGGTCATTTGTTACCCAGCATAACCTAGCCTGTCCCAATACAAAATACAAAAAAGCGCTGCTAGTATCTACATGTCCATTCAGATGTTTGAGACATGAGAGTATGTAGAAGAATCTTTATGGGCTCTAAACTCATATGACACACACATAAAATAAGTGTTCAAAAATTTTCACTATGAACACTATCTTTAATTTAAAAGATAAGGAAGGACATGAATAGACATTCCTCCAAAGAAAAAATACAAATGGTCAATAAGCACATGAAAAGATGTTCAACATCATCATTATCATAGCCATTAGGAAAATACAAACCCAAACCACAATGAAATACTACCTTACACCCATTATGATGCTTATTATCAAGAAAACAGCAAACAAGTATTGGCAGGGATGTGGAACAATTAGGAACCCTTGTGCATTGCTGATGTGAATGTAAAACTGGTGCAACCACTGTGAAAACATTTGGCAGCTCCTCAAAAAATAATTAAACATAAAATTACCGTATGATCCAGCAGTTCCACTTCTGGATATACACCCAAAAGAACTGAAAGCAGGGACTCAAGCAGACATGTGTGTATCAATGTTCATAAGCAGCATTATTCACAACAGCCAAAAGGTAGAAACAACCCAAGTGTCCATCAACACATGAATGGATAAACAAAATGTGATGTACGTGTACAGTGGAATATTATTCAGCCATAACATACAAAAAAAAATAAAGGACAAATATTGTATTATTCTACTTATAAGGCAAGTTCATAGAGACAGAATGCAGAGTAAAGGTTCCCGCACTCCCACCCACCATGGGGAGAATGGAGAGCTACTGTTTAACATAATAGGTACAGAGTTTCTATTTGGGATGATGAACAAATTCTGGAAATGGATATTGATGATGGCTGCATAACACTGTGAATGCACTTAAACACCACTGAACTGTGTACTTAAAAATGGTAAATTTTATGGTATGTATGTTACATACCACAATTATAAAAAAACATTTTTAAGGTAAAAAATTAATCATGCAGACTATTTGCCGTTTCTTTTTCCTTCACAACCTAAGGCCTGGTGAAATTCTTCTAAATGTAGTAATGAACCACAGTTCCAATCCTGTCTACCAAGAACTGCCTCAAAGGAAGTTCAGTAAACTTGCAAACAGGGAAAAATTCATGAAAAACAAGATCTCTATGCAATCTCTACTGACTTCATAAATCCACTTGATACCACTGGCATTGGTAGTAGCCTTTGACAGCTAAAAACAGGTATGACAAGCAAGTAAGGCATCAGAAATTCTTGATGAACTAAAGTAGAGCTATAAACAATGAGCTCTAGCCACAAAATTAGAAAAGTAGACACAAAACCAGAAAGACCAGCCTTGTGGACAATCAACAATGAGATATGCTCCCTTCAGGTAAAGGTTTCAGGCTCGTTTCATACCCAAGAGGCATAATTTTAATTGACTCTGAAAACAGTGGATTTGGGCACAAGACAAAGTAGAATATTAAGCTGTGTAGGGTGAAAGACTGGGTACATAATTCTGTGACACTCCCACACAATCATCAAAATCAAGTAATAAGCATCTCTTAACAGAATCCTAAAGCCATTAAAAGTGATAAATATACTCTATGTAGATTGAAAAAATGGTTTGATAATTTCATCAAAATAAAGAAAACAAAATTTCACACTGATTACAACTACTGTTTAGACATGTTTTCATAAGGAAGCGTGGACAAAAAATACGCATGTGTAAGAATTTTTCAAGGATTAAAGCATACATCAGACCAGTATACAGTATACAGGTATTTTCAATTACTGCAGGCCATGCACAACTATAGACACTGTGGGAACTACAAAATAAATACCGCAAGATAGAACCTCTGCTCTCGAGGATGTCATCTAAAGGGAGAAAGAGTTATCTAAAGGAAGAGAGTTGGATGAAACTATTAAATAACCAAATACATTGTTTAACTCAGGCTTAACTTGATAACTAAAGTTATCTGTCATTAAATTTTATATCTCAACAATTTGCAACACAGATAATTGAGCACTAAGCCATCATTTTTAAAGTTCCCAAAATACTGGTTGGCAATACTTCAGTTGGCCAAAGATCAAAACATCCTGAGACTTCTTGTATGACAGACAAAAGACACTAAAATGACACTTCTAATTTCTCTGGAAAGAAGTGAGCACACTGCTTGCAATCTCTTTCTTAGCAAATAATAGCAGGAGTTAAAAAACTGAAATGTAAAGAAAGCTAGTTTGTGTTCTCCAGTCTCCTTGTGTCAAGATTCATGAGTTCTCCCTGGCACTGATCAGCTGGCCCCGTGGCCATTTTCTTACATCATTTCTGACAGCTTTTCCTATTTATTTAGCCTTGAGAAGTTGTATGCAGTGACAGCCTCATGTCCCTCCACAGGATTGTCCTGGTGTTGCAATATCGCCCAGTAAAATACATTCTTTCATCTGTGCAATTAGACAATGAAGGTTCCTGAGCACCAATTACAGGCAAAGCCATCATGTGGGAGTGACATAGGGTACAGAACAAGGAAGATTCAGTCCCCAACCAGAGTCCTAATACTCAACAGAATAAGGGTTAGGAAGGAAATAAATTTAATGTTTTATATAACTGCAAACAAAAGCAATCATTTTAACTTCCCCGAACAAATTCTTCCCACTTTTCCATGATCACAAAAGCAATATTAAATATTTACATGCCCCCGCCCCCCTTTTTAACCTCCTATACTCAGCAATAACAAGTTTGGCCAGTCATTTCACATCCATCTTAATTAAAAGACTTAGACTTGACTCCCTGCCTCACAGGTCACCTTCCATACAAGTTGCTAGGCCAGCTTCCCTTAAACACAATTCATATCTGTTCTCTCCCCTTCCTTTACAACAATAAACCTGGCTCCCCCTGTCATTATCCCTTGGCTTAACCCTTAATTTGACAACCCACCCCGGCAATATCTCATCAGCTTCTTTTCTCTCTTGAAGATATAATGTCAATTTCTTATCCAGCACACACACAGGTCATGCTCATCTTGTTCCATCTCTCTGTACAAACCATGCCTCTTCTTTCTATCATCCTATAGCACCTTCAAATTCTGACTCCCAAACAGCTCCACTACCTGTGCAATAAAAAATGTAATTTGTTTTTGTTTTTAAAAGTGGATTTATACAATGATCAGGAACTGGCAGAAGATGAGTAAAGACATTTAGTAAGATAGTATTTTAAAAAGCATATCAAATACTAAATACTCTAAAATGGTTCTAGTGTTGCACAGCTATCCCAAAATTGACACCAACAATGAGTAGGTACCATTAACTCTTATGGGATCCTTAAACCTGGCACATTTATGCCATCCTAAAATCGCCAGTGTGTGGTACACAGGGAGCACACGGGATTTACTGAACTGAATAAACCACTGCTAAACCATGTCTTAGTTGCAGGTCTTGTTTTTTCAGTTCTTTTCTATTATACAAGTTCTTTCAGAGAGAGAAATTAAATCTAAACCTATTTTCCTTTTGCAGAAACACAGGCTATCATAAATGTACACTTATGTCAGCTTTGAAACCAACGGCCTTCTTAGGCTCCCAGAAAGTCCTGAAACCAGGTATTTCCAGATAAGTCAGACATTACTTGCAGTTTTAGAGATCAAAGCCCTCTCTTAGGAGTCAACTAAGAAATACTAAGATTCCCAAGTTTAAGCATGCTCTATTATTTTCAGATGTTATGAAATGGGCTAGAGTTTAAAACACACTAAAAACATTCAAAACTCATTTTTTCCCAATACAGACTGAACGGTATTTTAATTATTCTAAATAATCAAGGGTAGCCAAAGTTAGTACAGACTTATAAAATTCACAAGAATGCTTTAAAAGCTTTTATAAGACTTTTCTAAAGCTTTATTTTGCTGAAATTCCACAATATTCTCACGTAATTTCTAAAACATAAATGTAAATGTTTTCCTTCTCCTTTTCATGACTATCATTCTAAGTTTTTTTGTTTTTTTGTTTTTTTAATAATCAGTTTTTAAAGTCCACGGTATGGCTGGCAGAGATACTATGTGGCTAATATTAAATATAAATACAGGTTATAAAATTTTTGGTAATAGCTGTTGAGTGAGTTTTAGGATAATTCTTTGGTGGAATAAAAGGATGGTGGAGAAAAAAGAGCTTCCTAAAAACCTGAAAAATAAAAATAAAACACCACCACAGATGTTCTGCCTGTTCAGAAGTCATTCTCAGAGTCAGAGATCCAATGCTAAAATTGAATTCTGCCTGTATTTCTTTTTTTTTTTTTTTTTTTGCGGTACGCGGGCCTCTCACTGTCGCGGCCTCTCCCGTTGTGGAGCACAGGCGCTCATGGGCCCAGCCGCTCCGCGGCATGTGGGATCCTCCCAGACCGGGGCACGAACCCGTGTCCCCTGCATCGGCAGGCGGACTCTCAACCACTGCGCCACCAGGGAAGCCCTGCCTGTACTTCTTATTCAATCAGTTGGTCAAGTTACTTAATCTCTTTGAACCTTATTTTCTTCATTTGTAAAATAGGAATGTTGCCCACCTTCTTTAAGTGTAGCAGGTGTTCAATGTTAGTTCATTTCCTTTCAGGTCTGGATTTATTTCAGCAATTTAATAATTTCAAAAGGTGAAGAGACCTAGAGAGGTCATTTTATTAACGCCAGTACTCTAGTATGTACACTCCTTAACAGTAAGAAATCACTTTATCTTGTTTATCTCTCTACAGTGCCAAAACAGGGACTAGAATTTACATCTAGAGATGACTAGACGGAGTGTTCTACTATATTACATTATAAATCCTCACGGGTCTGTGTTGAGGATTACATGAGAAATGCAGCTAAAGCACGTAGCATATAGTGCCTGGCTAAATACTCGATTATATTTCAGTATAGGGTAATGGTTAAGAGTATGGCCTTTGGTGTCAGACTGACAGAGCTATAATGCTGACACAGCCATTAGCTATATAATCTTGCTTGAAGTGTGCCTTAGTTTCCTCATTAATAAAATGGGGATAATAAGAGTTGTTGTGAGAATTCACTGAATTACTCCATATAAAGGATTTCAACCAATGCCTGGCACATAATAAACACTCAACAAATGCTAGTCATTACGGTTACTATTGTTGGTATAATTTAGAACAAATCATGGCCTTGAAATTCACCTAAATACATTAAAAATCAAATGAATGGATAAAAGCCAATTTCGTTGAACAATATTTGAACATAAACTATTGGGTGTTATATTGGAAGAGAAATGAAAGATACAGCCCCAACAAAGGGTACAAGTTTCAGAACGGAGGCAACCACAGAACCTCAATTCTCTGTAATATGTAACAGAACACAAGTACCTTACTTTATCAAACCTAGGATCCCATGAATTATAAGAAGTACCCTAATTTCAGAGGTTAAAATGTGAAAAATATACATACTAGAATTGAAGAATGCTACAGGAATAAAAATGAGTAAAGTTAATGCTACAGAAGTTTAGATGGGAAGGTTCAAATATTGTCAATGCAAGCTACACCAAAAAATTTGCACCAGTATCTGAGCTGGAGCCGAGTCTTAAATGATAATAATTAGGAGAAGTTGGGGAGACCAGAAGGGTAAGCAGCCCAAATAGTGGCAACATGCCATGCAAAGTTACAAATGCATGAACAAGCATGGTCTCTGCAGTGCTACTGATTGGTGGTGCGTGATGGGTAGGGGGAGAGGGTGAGCAGAAGAGGTGGTAGATAGAGATGAGTCTAGAAAGCAGATCTGGGGCCAGGCTATGAATCTTAACCTCTAGGCTGGTGGTTCCACTGATTTGTACAAGGGCATTACTTATATGTGACTTAACTAATTTAACTAACCAAACTAATTCCTTGACATACCTGACTCAACTAACTCAACCTAACTGACTTTTGATTAAGTGACCTATCTTAACTACCTGGGTCAGGGAAAAGGGCTTCTCTTCTCTGTCTCTCTGGTGGACCATGGCTTTGCACAACCACTTTTGTCCTGAAAGACTCCCAAATATTCAGGCATCAAAACACCACAAATTTTGAAAAGCATGAAGAACAAGAGGAGTAAGCAGGAGAATAGGAAAAGTAGAAATACATATAAGGCAGCTTGGACATGAGAGTAAGAACCCTGAATTTATGAAGTATTATTAATCTTGTCCACCAACTGAAGACCTGTAAGCCTTGCTGTGCTTTGATTTTGAACAGTTCAAACAAATATGGTCAACAGTTTACAAATATTTCATGACTCACAGATGAACCTATTTCTTCATGCTTCCTAATAATCTTTCTTTACCTTCAATTTTTTTCTCAGTTCAATATTTATGGTTTCTAGGGCTTAACTTTCCAAGGTGAAAGACTTAGATTATACATGTATTACATGTTTCTTTTCAAGTTGGTTATATTTAACATAAAAATGGACACTTCGTTCCACATTTGAAGACAACTTCTATGGGGTCCCGGCTGAGACAGGTCTTAGGTATCAGTGGTGTTTCTGGTACACTAGAACTCCTTCCCAAACTCTTTGAAGAAATTACTCACATTTTCCCTCTCCTCCTCCCTACAAAGAAATACTTGCTTGTCCACTCAAAAGACATACAAAACCAACATGTGTATTTGGGATTCTGACCAATTATAGGAAAACACCGTAAGCGCTGAGTCCTACTCCAATCATTAAGCAGAGTACTTCTATTCTTAGGAAACAGCAGGGTTTGGTTCAGTTGGCAACACTCCTGGCCTCTGGATCAAGAGGTCACAGTCTCACGTTTCAAATAAGAACTCCAGTTTACAACTCTTGCTAACACTACTGCAGAATAATTCAAGAGGGATTAAACAAAATGACAGTTCCATCAAAAACCAAGTATCCAGTAAAACTTCAAATCTAGAAATATAATATGGAAATAAAATGAACACACTAATCTTTCTTTTAAACAAAAGACTGTAACTTAGAAATAGTAGAAAGGGAAAGGAGGAGAGAGAGGGAGGGAGGATGGGAGGGAGGGAGTGTGTACGTGTGTTTTGGTCAAAGGTAGGATAAATGAATTATATTTCATAACTATATTGACATTTGCTTTTAACACTGCCCTGTTCCAAAAAGGGTAGGGCAACATCTGCAATAAAAAATTCATTAAAAGTAAGCTTCTGGTCTTTAAATATTTCTATTAAATAATTTAGATTTATACTAGGGTTGTGGGCTAAAAATATAGGAAAAACTTTTGCAGAAATGAGAGGCCGTATCAAGTTATTTCATGTAGACAATCCACAAGCACACAACTGAGACAGGGTGGCACCAAGTGATTAACAGCCCTTTACAAAAATAGATAAATAATGTTGCAATACATGAGCTCTCATTTGAAACACTAGGCTGTATTCCTGAGAGCAGAAACTTATTCTGTACTTTAAAAATAGGCATCCCAGGGCTTCCCTGGTGGCGCAGTGGTTGAGAGTCTGCGTGCCGATGCCGGGGACGCGGGTTCGTGTCCCGGTCTGGGAAGATCCCACATGCCGCGGAGCGGCTGGGCCCATGAGCCATGGCCACTGAGCCTGCGCGTCCGGAGCCTGTGCTCCGCAACAGGAGAGGCCCGCGTACAGAAAAAAAAAAAAAAAAAAAAAAAGGTATCCCAGTAAAATCAATAAGCCTTACTTAAAATTCATACACCAGGTGTCTTAATCTAAACATTAGAGGTCCTAATATGGCACAAGGTAAATTTCCTAAATAAAACTATTTTTTCCCCTACTTAAAATTATGTAATCAAATATTTTACTCCCAGGTAAATAATTCTGCCCTAGGATAAAACTATATAACTTGAACTAATTTTGCACATAGTTGGGAAAAAATTATCTATGTGTGTGAGTGTAAATAATCTTTTATAATGCCATGAATTTTCAGTTTTCATTTAAATAGGTTTGTCTGGTATCATTATTTTCAGCATTCAAACAGCTTTAGTTATGAACTCTTGATCACAGGTCTGGAGCCAGAAGGCATCCATAAGGTCATCGTGCCTCTTCTCACACTGGGTTGCCAATGCTGGAATGCCCTCTATCACACACTTGCTTATTCTTTAAACGTCTTTATAATAAAGGCCACTTTATCTTAATCAGGTACTATAGAAGAAATGAATCCTATTGCTTAACATCCCTAGATGTGGGAAATTCCAACTAGGACAATTCCATTAAGAAAGTTATAATAAATGAGTGTCAATATGAATTTGCTACTCTTTTCACAGTTATTACATGAAGGCAGAGGAACATGAGCCTAACTCAAATCCTTACCAAATTCTAATCCAATGTGTAAGTACTAACACGTAATTTGTTCAACTAAAACACTGTTTTTCAGATAATGCAAGGTGTCTAGGTAACCTCTTCTCCCTTAGTACCTATAGCATGTGACCTGCTCTTAGCAATAAACAAAGCTGGGTAATAAAAGACAACATTTATAAGGTCCTTTACAGCTTATGCAGTACTCTTGCATGCATTATCACAAACACATAAACTAATAAAGGGACCTTAAATCAGCAGCAGCTGGGGGGTGGGGAAAAAGTGTGGCTAAACTTCAACATCTGTAAAATGAGGATCCACTCATTTCACAGATTGATGTATGTATTTAATGATATGAAAGAGTACAGTCTCCCTCAGTATCCTCAGGAGACTGGTTCCAGAACCCCCTCAGATACCAAAATCTGAGGAGGCTCAAGTCTCATTTAAAATGGCATCATATTTGCATATAACCTACACACATCCTCCTGTATACTTTAAGTCATCTCTAGATTGCTTATTAATACCTAGCACAATGTAAATGCTAGGTAAATAGTTGCTGATGCATGGCAAATTCAAGATTTGGTTTTTGCAACTTTCTGAAAAATTTTTTTCTGAAAATTTTCATTCCTCAGATGCTGGAACCTGTGGATGTGAAGGGTCAACTGTACGTGTATAAGAATACGTTCAATCTGAAAAGTCTTTTCAATTAATTCAACAACTATTTAATAAGTAGAATCATATATCAGAATCGCTCTGGAAGCTTCTGAAAGAGTAGATAATTCATCCATTCTGGTGTCATTTCTTTTAAGGAACATGGTAAAGAAATTAAAACATCCTAGTTTAATTCAACAAGTGTTTACTGATCACCAAATGAGTATAAAATATTGAATGAAACTCTGTGATAAATACAGTGTAGATTTAGCTCAGTCTACAAAAAAAAAATTGTAGGACAAAAACAAAAAAAGTTTATGATCGTAAAGAGATTTAATAGAAAGAGCTCACGCAATGGAATGACACAGGCCTCGAGAGGTGAATCTGTAAGTTACTTCACCTCTTCAAGGCAGAGGCCCAATCTATAAAGTAGGAAACACCTACAGGATTATGGAGAGGACTAAATAAGATAAAGTATGGTAAGTATTCATTGTTAAGTATTCACACAGCAAGTACTGAAGGCATGTAACTTTAAAGCACTAATATCAAATGTAGTATATAAAAAATTTTTGCATGCTCAAAAGGAAGTTTCTGTAACTGTTTTTCTTTGAAATTTAATATAAATATAGATCACTAACCTACTCACAAAATATTAACATCCTTCCATACAGTGGAACAAATAAATCAAAACACTGCTGACGATGGGCTAAAAAAAAAAAATTCTAAGTTGTATTTGACAATCAAAACAGTCCGGGGCTTCCCTGGTGGCGCAGTGGTTGAGAGTCTGCCTGCCAATGCAGGGGACACGGGTTCGAGCCCTGGTCTGGGAAGGTCTCACATGTCGCGGGGCAACTAGGCCTGTGAGCCACAACTACTGAGCCTGCGCGTCTGGAGCCTGTGCTCCATAACAAGAGAGGCCGCAACAGTGAGAGGCCCGCGCACCGCGATGAAGAGTGGCCCCCACTCGCCACAACTAGAGAAAGCCCTCGCACAGAAATGAAGACTCAACACAGCCAAAAAAAATTAATTAATTAAAAACAGTCGAAAATTAAAACTGACTATAAAGAAAAGATTCTGAAAATATGGCAAGTGTCTGGGACTACTATGCTGTGACTCTGACAAACAAATTGGCTCTTCTCTCAGAGGCTAAAGGCTTTTTTTTTTTGGCTCTAAGAGACAGTGACTGCCTCTCAGTTTTTGTGCTACAGAGTAGTTACAAATGAGAAAGAGCTGATTTAAATCTTGAATTTCTTTTTTCTAATATTTATTTTAAGTTTAATAGATAATAAACAATTAGTGATATGTTAGTATTTTCTCATACAAAATATTTCTTAGAATCAGTTTGTGTTCTTAACAAAACCATACCCCCAAACTAATCACTGATTCTTTATCTAGAAAGGTCAGCCCTCTCTTTTCTAATTCTTTTCTAACTCCTTTGGCCCTAAATACCAATTCCATCTTAAATTTCTACCTACATCCCTTAACGTCACTGTTAGAGCTCTTTTACTTTTCATTTTCCTTTACAGTTAAGTCACAATAACAAAAATCCCTCCTTTAAATATACCCCTCCTATTGCCAACATCACTAAGTGTTTTTGCTTAATGGTGGTATTTATATATTAAACTTAGTATACTTTATGCTAAATGTAAAGCACTGTAAATACAACATCACATCAGGAATTTGACATTTATATATAGATTGGGAATTTATGTGAATTTTTTCATTGATTTTCACAGCATCTTAGAAGTGGAAAAGTTCTTAGAAATCATATATTCCAATCCAGTAATTTTACAGAGGAGGAAACCAAGGCTCCTGAGTAGGTAATTAGCCACCCAGCCATATTACTAAACATTTATTATATGCCAGACACTAAGCTAAGTGCTTGAGACATGATGGTGAACTGACTGGGCCTTGTAATATCCAGTGGGGGAGACAAGTAACGAGGTAACTAAAATTCAAGAGGGAAATTTTTTTTTACCAGACATAGGATTTTACTAAAATCACATGTTGTCAAGTTACAAAACCATTCACAAATAAAGCAAAGTCAAAAAAGGACTCAATATTCAGTACAGAATAAAATCCTCTCTATCTAATCCTATCCATCCCATCCTTCAAATACAACCAAAGACCAGACTCTTCTACAAACCTCTAACAACTCAGCACAACAATCTCTTTTTTCTGGGTTACTAATCTAGACTACCCAGGGCTTACCATATTGCTTAGCAGTCAACTACACATTTCCTTGTACCATTTTTATTTCACACACCTTGCCTCCTAAATGAGACAGGGACCACTTGGTTCTCAATCTGTATGTTCCGTAGCTCCAAGCACGGTGCTGAAGCTTTCTGAAGGCATCAAAACAGATGAAAATAAGTCAGTGCTTCCAAAATGACTGGGAACAACACTGAAAAGCAATTCTCAACATTTTCTGGTGAGCAGTTAGTAGGTATGTGCTGGCACCATGCTAGGTGCAGGGGGATACAATATCAACAGGTTGTAAGTGAAAACATACTCCTGATGCAAAAAGGTTCATGGGAGGCCAGAAGAGGGGACTCCAAGGCAGACTTGGGGCTAGGAAAAATCTAGGAAGACACTCTAGGGGAATTAATTAACATCTTGAGCTGAACCTTGAAGGAATTTGTGTTTCATTTAAATAGTTCTTGGGGGACTTCCCTGGTGGTCCATTGGTTAAGAATCCATCTTGCAATGCAGGGGATGCCAGTTTGATCTCTGGTCAGGGAACTAAGATCCCGCATGTCGCGGGGCAACTAAGCCCGCATGCAGCAACTACTGAGCCTGCATGCCACAGCTAGAGAGAAGCCCGCGCACCGCAACAAAAGATCCTGTGTGCGGTAACTAAGACCTGATGCAGCCAATCAATCAATCAATAAAAAGGAATGTGTGGCAATATTTAAATAAATAATAAATAAAGTTCCTTGAAAAGGGCTAGGGGGTCCGAGGGCAAAGAAATACAAAAAGCAGTTTCCCAAAAGCTATCATTCAGTAAAATATAGAAATGTCCTAAAACTCAACTTAGGTCACAGAACTAGGAAATTACTCTCAATTTTAACTACCACAATTAAGAAACTCATTATTTCACTCAATCTAATTGTGAAATTCAAGAGGATTATTCAGCGATTAGGGTGCCATTTTTAAAAGGCCTAGTAATTTGGAAGTCACCTTATAGCGATACTGTTCTCTTTTTCCTTTTAGTCTATGTTGTTGACTATCATGGGTTGTTTTGCGGAGGGGTTGGGGTTGAGGGGAGTTGTAGAGACATAGTAAGTTAGGAAATAACTCACCTTTTATAGATAATGTCTGTGACTAGAAAACCATTTCAAATATCCTAGATCAGGGGTCCCCAATCTCCAAGTACTGGTACTGGTCTGCGGCCTGTCAGGAACCAGGCCGCACAGCAGGAGGTGAGTGACAAGTGAGCAAGCGAAGCTTCATCTGCTGCTCCCCATTCATTGCTCCCCATCGCTCACATTACTGCCTGAACCATGCCCCCAACCCCATCCGTGGAAAAACTGTCTTCCATGAAACTGGTCCCTGGTGCCAAAAAGGTTGGGGTCCACTGTCCTAGATTATCATAGTTGCAAATGTCAGTACTTTTAAAGAATTTGAATTAAAAGCAGATTTCAATTCTTATAACATAATTCCTGATTTTATCAACTGATGCTTTCTTAAAATTATAGGTATTGCTAAAAATGATTTTTCTCATTTAAAATTTTCCTGAAATTGAATCCAGAACAGTGGAAAATACATTTTTTTTGTTAAAAAGATGAAGACAATTGTGGAACAACGTCTAAATATTTTAAGACATCAGACTATAATACAGACAAGCTACTAAGTTTTAAAAGTTTGACATCAAAGAGTGGAAAGTTTGCAAAATTCACATATTAGAAGTGTCCTGTTTAAGATAAAACGGCTACTAATTTTACCCCGAGTGGACTGAAGCTTAGTGGTTTTCAATTAATCATTTGCTGTTAACTAATCAAACATAATTTCCAACCACAATCAGACAATCCAATTTCATCCCTTGATGACAAAAACCCACAATGAGACCATTTTGTTTTATTTTCTATCACTATTAAAAAAACAAAACTCTATAGAGAAATGTTGTTAGGTAGGCAACAAAGTTACCTAAACTTTGAAAATCAAACTCCTCTCAAACATAGACTCCAGATCTAAAGGCTATATACATTATCGTGGAATTCCTGTAATAGTTATCTGTTTCTGTGAGCTTAAGCAAAACTGCTGGACAAGTTCTGCATTTGATAAGGTGACCTGATTTTAACTAACTAAAAGGGAGTGGGGGATGGAGGAGTCACTCTATTCTTGGATGTTGAACTATTTCCTGAAAACTTAAAAACTAGCTTCTGTTCTATAGTCCCTTAATAATCTGTTAAGAAAGTAGGTTGAGAATGCTTGAAACCTTCCTGCTCTTTAAAAAGTAAGCAATTGACAATAATTGAAGAGGGCAAACTCCGCACGGCAGCAGTCCTGAACTCTTACTCTGCCCAGGCTGCAGGGTGGGGGCCTTAGTGACTGCTGGCATGTCATCACCGACTTGCTCAGCAACTTTGCTGTAATGGCTTCAAATTGCAGGCCTGAGGAAATGCTCCATAAATAGCTGCTCTTTTTTCTTGTAAAGCCTCTTCAAAGACCCAATAGAACTCCACTACCAAAAATGGAGGAGTAACCATGGACATTTAAAAAAAAAAACAACCCTCAAGAGAACAAGTAGGAATATCCTGCTAACCAGGTTACTCATTTTGGGAGTATGAATCACAGTGCTGAAATCTGATCCACTGTTTAAATTCAACTTTTAGGTAACAAAAATTACAAGGGATTAAGTCAGTTTTTATAATCATGCAATTTCATGAAAAGGAAAAAGAACTGTTGTTTTTATAGGCCTTTAGAAAAAGGGATGTATACTAAGTTTGAAATTAAATGTTTGAGAATGTCTTTATTAACTCCCAGTGGAGCAGTGCTCCTTCATGTCCATTCATAAGCAACCTGGAAACCTAGACACTTGTGGTGTGGTCACAGAAAACACTTTGGGGAAGCAGCAACCCCATAAATATAAACTTCTAAGGTAACTGTGAGCACTCATACCTCCTGCACTACTTATGTTTATAGATATTTACATATATGTAACTTGATAATTCAGATAACTTACTAGTCTGTAAATCAACAAAAATTCAACGATCAGTCAATTAACAAACTCAAATCTATTTGCAATAACAATGAAGATTGTTCTTACTTGAATTCAAGTAGGGAAAGAAAGCAGCAATGTAGTGTTTAAATCAAACACAAGTAAGTACCAGGAAATCCAGGTTCCATTTCTGCTACAATTTTCCATGTGAGTTCATGCCTTAGTTAATTTAAACAAGGCAGTTTTTAAAAATAAAATACCAGAGTCAAGTTTTAGAAGAGAGTTACAATTAGATGTCAATTAGAATTCATGGTCTTAAATATAAATGCTGACATGTAATCAAAAAGCCCATATTCTGTCTAACTTACTGAATGGTTTATAAATAACTTGACTGATTTGATGGCATCTCAAGAGGAAACACTTACCAACTTATATTATTCACCAAAAATGAGATTTTACATGTTAACGGTATAAACTGTTTTCCGGTGACATGCTTTACCCTGAGATTTTCAGGCCTCAGGTGATAACTCACCAATCTTGAACATTATTTTTTAAAAACTTCCAATCCAAGTGTGGTAGGCTGAAAAACATGGCCACCATATTTTGCAGTACCTCCCATCAAGAGGCAGTCTACTTCCCAAGCCCTTGAACCTGAGCTGACCTTGTCACTAGCTTCAACCAACAGAATGTAGGAGAAGTGACATTATGCAATGGCCTCAGAAGGCTTTGCAGCTTCTGCCTTCATCCCCCTAGAAGGCTCCCACCAACACATAAGGAAACCTCTGTGCCCAACTGGGCAACCACCTACAAGCCAAGAGGACAAGCCTCAGAATGAAACCTAACTTGATCTTAGACTCCACAGCCTCCACAACTGTGAGAAGTACTAGGTGGTAGTTTAAGCAACCCAGTCCGTGGTTTTTTGTATGGCAGCCCAGTTTAGTAAGTCAACCAGTGAGAGCAAATGACCTCCATGTGGCTTAATATAAAACAGCTGAAATCCTGATGGCCTAATATGTTGCTGTCAAATATACTCAATTCTTAATTACTGGAATTCCTGAAACTCCCAACATCCTTCCAAAACCATGTTAAACTGAGTTTTAGGTAAAGAATTCTGGCTGCTCTGTGTCCCATAGAAGTTTTATTAATAAATTTAAAATAGGAGTGTTTTAAAAGACACAATTTAGCTTATAATAGTGATAGGCAGAATATTAGATTTGTTTTACAATTTATTTTAATAAAATTAATATGCACTCAAATGTTTATTTGGTTTTGGT
This sequence comes from Tursiops truncatus, assembly GCF_011762595.2. Classification (NCBI taxonomy): domain Eukaryota; kingdom Metazoa; phylum Chordata; class Mammalia; order Artiodactyla; family Delphinidae; genus Tursiops; species Tursiops truncatus. Next base: position 31,295,715 of record NC_047041.1, read on the forward strand.
AATGTACAATGGACTAAATTATCTGATTCTGCCTGTCTAAAACAAATTCTAAAGCTTAATTTAAAAAATTCTTTAAATCTCTGAAAGAAAATGTTTCAGCAGCTTTCCTACCAACTTTAAAAAGTAAAAATTGTAACTTTTTACAGCATATTTTACTATTAATTCAATTTGTCCAGCAATAATATCAAGGAATGAAAAGGGTTTATATTCATTTTGCGAATTCTAATAAAGTTTACTTGGTAAACAGATAAACATTAAGCTAAACTTAAAAGTACCAGAAAAATGAAAACAATCCCTTTTAACTAGCATTTCCTGACAAATAATATTGTCAAAAATTAGCAAAAAAAAAAAATCTTAAATAGGCTGTAACATGAAAATAAAGTTAAAAAATGCATACGGGATACAACTATATTTGACAATGTTCATGTAATGATGGTCTGTAATAGATGGTCTTCACTTTTAAAACTTTGTTTTTTCCCAAGCAGTGAATAAAACCATGCCATTTAGTGGTTTTTCAAGTGTTTTGATATTAGAATTGTTTTTTTAAATGCCCAAGGTCAGAGTGCAGATTTAACCACAATTAATAACTTAATTTTGATGAAAGTAAATGCAAATATAATTTATATGTTGTATAATATATTATATTAGAATACATTAACATTACATAATATGTTAGATGCAAACATAATTCAAAACGGGAAGGGCAAGCACTTTGGCTGTTACCAGAAAATCTTTTTGCAGCTGTCTTTTGTTTCCCCACTTCCTATGCCCCCACATTCATTGAGCTGAAAATGCTAATTCTATAAGCATAACTTGAGTACTGTCTCTTCGAGGTCCCAATGCCACAACCTCATTACTTCTCCCCTGAATTCCCATAGTAATCTACTCACTGGTATCATTTTTACACCTACGTAATTTTATTTCTTATTCATTTAATTCTAAAGCAGTCAAATATTCCCTGTCCATGGAACAAATCTGTAACCCTAAAGTAGAACTATTATTCATTTATACCCTAAAAATAAGCAATTATCTTTCTTTTTTAAAAAATTAGTTTATTTATTTTTGGCTGCATTGGGTCTTTGTTGCTGCGTGCAGGCTTTCTCTAGTTGTGGCAAGTGGGGGCTACTCTTCGTTGCGATGCGAGGGCTTCTCATTCCGGTGGCTTCTCTTGTTGTGGAGCACGGGCTCTAGGCACGCGGGCTTCAGTAGTTGCAGCACGCGGGCTCAGTAGTTGTGGCTCACCGGCTCCAGAGTGTAGGCTCAGTAGTTGTGGCACACGGGCTTAGTCGCTCTGCAGCATGTGGGATCTTCTCCGACCAGGGATCGAACCCGTGTCCCCTGCACTGGCAGACGGATTCTTAACCACTGCGCCACCAGGGAAGTCCCACAATTATCTTTTTTAATAGTTGTAGTTATTTGAGTTTAAGAATAATCTCAAACTTACAAAATTAACTTTAAAAATACACAAGTAAATACTCTAGCATCTTTTTAGCATGGAGTTACACAGCAATAATAATTAAGCAGGGACTATAGGCATCAATCAGGGTGACTATCAACCAATAGACTGAAATAAATGAGCAGCCTAAGGGACATCATCTACCAATAAATATATCAAGAGCTACATACACAAGGCTGAACAGAGAAGACAAAATCTATCTTTATTGAGCTTATAGTTAGTTAGCCTCCACAGCTTCTCCATTGAGAGATAGTTAGCAATGAAAAGGTAAACAAGATGACTTGCAATGAATGGTGTCTTGAGACCCACCTGGTCTATCAAGACTGATATATTATTAATATTGTCCCAACTCTACAGAGGGGAACTCAGTGAACCCTTAAACAATGCCTGCTACATAAAACCAAGAGGTTAAGTGTTTATGAAATGAAGAGACCACTAAGCACACATACTGAATTCAAAGAAGCTAACTAAGAATAAGCAGGGTGAAAGAAACCACAACCACGTTAATGTAAGTGACCCAACACACACCACCCAGAACCAAGTGGGTCTTTTTTGAGCAAAATCACCCTGTGTTTGAGGGAGTAGAGGGAGCTGGGCAAATTCTTATCTGTAGTGTGATGGGCATTAACTGAAAACTGAAGAATAGACAGGTACACAAAGGGCATGCTTTGTCTTCTGTGTCTGAAGGACAATATTGTGTTTGAGGACAATAATATTAATTTCACATATCATTGTCTAGAAACAGTGATTATTGTATCACCCACAAGAAGAGATTTGTACCAGTCTTAACAGGAAAGTCTGCACACCCTCCGGCTGGGAGGGGTTAACAGTCCTATTACATCATCTGGAGCTCATCCAGACTACACGATTTCAGAAACATAACCTGTATCAGTCTGAACATGTGTAGAGGAAAAACAGAAACATCTGTATTTTGGCCAACTCTTCCACAGATTTTTTTTTTTTCCATCTTAGAAAAAAAAAATTAGCCAGGAGAGCTTGGTAAATCTTAACTGTGACCCTATCACTGGTAAGGATTAGTACCAGGCAAGGTCTCAGAAATCTCATTTAGCTCATTTCTAACATTAGTACTTTGCTATTTTAACACACTTCTTTACTTATTTAACTAAGTTGTGTTAATTCTGTTCCATTCCTCTACCCCATTCAACTTAATACCTTTTACAACCCCCAGGTATCCGCCTTTTCAGTATCATTTAGCACTCTTCTCTGATGTTAGAGTGTTCTGGTCTGATTTTGCATTGGTCAATTAAGATTTTATGCAGATTTTAAAAGGTTTGCTTCCTCCTCTTCTATAAAAAAATGTCCATATGTAACTGCTTTTTAACTACTCAAGGAAGAGATTGCTGGAAAAGTGGATCTGAAGAAATTTCACTTGAGATCAACAACAAAGGGTCCTAACACATCTCTGTTACTACCTATAGTGAATCCATTTTAACCTAAACCCAGTTTTCATAAAATTCTAACTACTTACATCTCCATGGTTAGTTTATATGTAAAAAACACTCTATTACTATTACTCTATGACATCTACAATGGCCTACTGAAGACAGCACAGGCTACTTTTCTGAGCTATCAAAAGAGCACTTGCTAGGGAAAGCAACAACCTAAACTAAGATAAAACCAAGTTATACACCTCTGGGGGTTAACCTACATAAGTATACCAATAACTATTTAATGAACTTAGATATGCATAAATATTTTCTTTATCCTACCATCTATATTGATGAAAACCAGCTGAAAGGAAGGAATGAAAGAAAACAGATGCACTGATTTCATAAGGCTATTTTACTTTAAAGCCCAACTTTTTTAAGTTGTGTATACTAGACAAAAAACTTGAAAATGACATAAAAACAGATAGGATCAGCTCCATTATTCTATGTACTAATAGGAATTAAGTCTCCAGTCTCTCTGCCCCTTCACACTATTTCAGAATCCAAACCCTCTGAACAAATTCATACACTGCTGGATGCCAAGCACCCCAGTGTCAAAGTACACAGTTCCCCCCTTTAAGAAAATCTAACATATGAAGATTTAAAGTAGCAAAACCGATGCTGAAGACCAATGTCACTGAAGTAATCATTTGCCTGGTAAAAGCATTTATTTAAGTACTGATTTAAAAGTGATCCTGTAGGGACTTCCCTGGTGATCCACTGGCTAAGACTCTGTGCTCCCAATGCAGAGGGCCCAGGGTTTGATCCCTGGTCAGGAAACTAGATCCCACATGCCTCTACTAAGAGTTGGCACGCTGCAACTAAGAGTTCACGCGCCACAACTAAGACCCAGCGCAGCCAAATATATAAACAAACAAAGAATAAATATGTTTTTAAAAAAAACTAGTTAAAAAAAAGTGATCCTGTAATATTTAAGTCAAATAATACGAAATTGGCAGTAGTTACTGTTTGGGGCTTAGAAAACTGGCAACTTTATAGAGTCAACCTAATAATTGCAAAATTGGATTCACAAAAATCAAGCCTACAAAGAACTTTTAAAAATCTATTGCACACCCCCTCCCTGGCCTAAGCAGGAAATGGGAAATTCATGTTCCAGAGAAGTAGACTAAGAGGATCTGGATTCACATACCTGGCACAGCCAAGAGCAAGGATGAAACCCCACACTCTCAACCCTAAAACACTGGCTCTCCATCTTAACACCCATTACCACCAGCAATGCTCTCTAGAGAGGGGACTGCCAGATTTTTATCTGGAGAAACTGACCACTACAAGAGAACCTAACAAAGATAATGACATTTAGGGCCTCCCACAACTTCAGGGCCTGGTTGGTTCCTGTTACATTACTCTCCAGTGAAGCCTGCTTAAGACATTGAAAGCAGAAAAAATTTAAAAAGAAACACCCACTATAATATCCTTAGAGAGATATTATATTACTACATCCATGAAATAAGAACAGCATGTTATTAAAAATAACAAAGGAACAATGAACTCAGAAAAGATTCCCTGGAAATTAAGAACGATAAATACCTTTTTGGGGTGAAAAAAAAAACTGAAAAATTAAAAGCTAAAGTTGAAGGAATCTCCCAGAAAGCATAACAAAAGGCGGGAAAGATAAGAAAATTCAAGAGTTATTCTGACAAGCAGGAATTCCAGAAACAGCGAAAAGATTAAAAAGACTGGAAGAAATTATCCGGGAACTAATAAAAGAAATCTTTCCTAGGACCAAAGGACAGTTAGGGCAACTATACTGCAAAACTTTAAAGGGCACCACTCACACTGAAGACTGAGTTTCCAAACAATGTAATCTTTACAATGAATTTTAGGGCTTCCCTGGTGGCGCAGTGGTTGAGAGTCCGCCTGCCAATGCAGGGGACACAGGTCCGTGCCCCGGTCTGGGAAGATCCCACATGCCGCGGAGCGGCTGGGCCCGTGAGCCATGGCCGCTGAGCCTGCGCGTCCGGAGCCTGTGCTCCGCAGCGGGAGAGGCCACAACAGTGAGAGGCCCGCGTACAGTTAAAAAAAAAAAAAAAAAAAAAAAATTTAAATGGTAGTGTAACGTGTTCTATAAATATGGAATTTTTAAAAGGGGGGAAAATCTCAAAGGAGCTGGAAATGTTTGCCTCTGGAGAATGCAAGCCATAGATAAAGAAAAGTGAGTTAAAACTGCTCTTTTTCATTATAACCCTAATAGCACTAAGGGATTTTCTGAATCTATGTATATGTTACTCCCCTAAAATTAAATTTCAAAATATATGTTTATAGATAAGACTATATAAACAAGTATGTTCAACCATCTCTCCTTGGCAGAAGAATCTAGGTGCTTCCTCCCAAACTTTCTCCTTTCCTGAATTTTCCAATTCTCTCTAACGAACATGTGTTACTTTTGTAATTAAAAAAATACACCTTATTAAAAATCCACAAAATCAGATACATGGGGAAAGAAGCGAAGGAAGGAAGAACTTTTATAAATATAAAACAAAAGAACCCCACATTCATGCTTGTACAGAAAAAAAAAATCCACCTCTTACCCCCACCTCCTAGATAGGGTTTAGCTCCTTCCCAAAACCCTGCTTCATACTACAGTCACTTCAGGATATGTGAGAAGTTACATTTCAAAGAACTTCGTAAATCCACATTCAATTGTGTGAAAGCACAAAGTAGCACTCTGAAGAAAGCCATTTTTACTCTGAAGCCCAGATCAACTAGTCTATAGTAAGTTTTCATGCATGTATCAAAAAGCTCATTCTCTAAAACGTATATTTACTGGATAAAGAAAGACCTTACTTTAAAAATAATCAAAAATCTCCTCACCTTGGGTTAAGTAAGAAATTGAAAGAGGAAGAAAGGAGCTTTTAACAAAATGTACCCTCACCACCCGCAAAGCAAGACCCAGCTGAAAAATCTGAAAAGTCTATTGATTAACACTATCCTGTGAAGAAAAAAAGAAGCACACTAAAGTGAAAATAGGTAAGTAACAGCACTAACCACAAATAAAGCACTGAAAATATTTGGTGAAAGAAAACAGCAATATTTTAAATAGATACGCCTATTTGCATTATTTTGTTAATTTGCAACATTATTCAGAGAAACAACATCTTATTATTTGATGTGTTAAAGATTATGATGCTTCTCATGCTAAAAGCCAAATAAGGATTAAACTACTGACCACTTTTGTGTAAAATATTAAAGAGAAGGGAATAAAAAAAGACCATTGTGATTTATACCAAACTTCTTTTGTTTGCTTTTAGAAGGGGTGAAGCCCTACGCAAATAGAAGTGCTTCCACGGTAGCAGTACTTGTTCCCAGGAAACTTGGTGCTACAGTACTTGAGCAGAACCACGAAGCAATTCTTCATAAAAACAGCAACGTCCCTTTCGTGGCTTGAAGTTCCGATCAATCCTCGAATCAGAAGCCTTTCTTGTAAAAAGTGCATCACTTAGTAACCATAGTTATTGAACCACACAGCTCTTTAAGACCCTCCTTTATACAATGCTACTCAACTACTATTAAACTTTCAAGTCATAATTAATGGCTAAATTATGCTATTACTGAAGGTAGCAAATTAAGTTTGAATAATCTTAACTGATTTTTAAAACAACTTCACTTTGATTTGCCCTAAGCCTAAACTTCACTAAATATTTTGACAACTAAAAGGTTAGATTTAGAGTTTACCTCTTCCCAAAAGTCTTAAGATAAAATATGTTTCAGAGTCATACTAGCATTACTATTTGGGGATGCTAATTTACATTATTTTTCCAACTATACTGTAAAACATTCTTCTACATTACTAATGAAGACTGATCTCAGGGTTTCAAAAACTTTTTAAAGTTTCAACTATTTGAATATTACCTAGGCTTTTTTCTTTATAGTTAACATGAAGCTTTGGGGGAGAAATATGCTTTCAATGTTACTTTTTAAAGAAAATTTGCCTACCATCTTGCAGCTAATTGAGTTTGCTGAAATTAAACATCTAGTTTGATAAAGGTTAAGTACTTTTTTAGTTCACTCTAAAAATACTCATTATTTCCCCCAGTAAATAAACTAATCTCTATGTTCTATTTACTGTCACATCCACTATCGTCCAACTGTTTTGTTTTTTTTTTTCTACCACTGTATCCAACAGATTCACCAGCATTTTTCTACCTAAATCACTGTGGCACCATGGGCCATTCTTCCCCGGGGTGCCCACCCACCAAGCAGAAGCAAGCATTTTTTCTGAGAGCTGAGGGCATACTTTTATCTCCTTTCTCCACTCAGCCTCAATCAGCAAGATAAATGGGCAGGGACAGTCCTTCCCTCAAATAGGGAAATACTCTGCTTTCGGATTTTTAAAACAAGTATAATTGACTTATTATATTAGGGAAATGTTTTGTGATTGCAATTTCAACTGTTTATGGTTATTTTTTTCTTTTGGCAGCTTAATCAACAGTTAAGGGCAATATTACAAGCGTTTCATTCTTAAAGGGAAATCATTTGGATTACATTTGATATAACAAGAAACCAAAGAGAACAGCTTATTCTCAATGAAACTGTTCCTTTTTAAAACATCTAGTCTTTATTACGGTAACAATGTATACACTGTATGTGTTCATAGTCTTCTGCTGGGCAAGTGTTTGGGAGAAGAAGCAAGACCAAATTACGATAACAAGAAACAGTTTAATTCATCTCCTTTAATTGATACATGTCTGAAGTAGCTTTAATTAGGGCAGTGGAGCATTCACTTCTGAAACAAGATACATGGTCAATAGAAAAAGAATCAAACCATTTGTAGCAATTAATAACACCTGCAAGGTAAGTTCATTTAATGTTGGAATATTGGCTGAGTTATATGTTGCAGAATGCAAAAAATCTCTGAAAAACATACCTTTTTAAACTGTGAATCAAGATACTCAATAATTTTAATAAAATCCCAGCCACAAGAAACCTTGAATCTTCAAGGATTAAAAACACTGAGGCCAGTTATTCAGAAAATGATAGATAGTAGAAATGAAACAAAAATGACTTCTTAAAAATTAGAAGATTATTAAAACAATGCAAATCTCCACACTTCTAAAATTACTGGATGAGATTTCTAAAATCAAATTATAAGGTCCTATATGGTACATTTTACACAAGAAGTTCTTTGTATGTGGTAATAGTTGCAAGGCATCAGAGTCAATAAAATAAATCTGAGAAGTAAGAGCACTCCTTGTAACAAGAAATATTATAGAATACTAATTCAGGAAGTTATTCAGCAGCTTATAAAGAAATAGGAAGTTGTTGACCAACTACTTGAAGAACTATTTCCTGTAGGAAAACTATAAGACAGATGAAGAAAGCAATAATTCTCAGAGCAATAAAAGAATTATTTTAAAATAAAGCTCAATACACAATGTTGAAGAAATTAGTTTTAAACAGTAAATTCAGTAGAACAAATATACCCAATATACAGACTAAGCTTTTTAAAAATACTTCACAATCATACCAGAACTTGAATATGTGTCATTGATAAATGTAGCCAGTACCATACTTCCTCCTTATCACTTGCCAACCTAAGGTACAAGTCTTCCTCGGAAAATCTCACTGACCTAGGCAGGGCTTTAAAAATCCCAATAGTTGCCTACCTATAATCCTTCAGTAATTATGCTGCCTTGAAACAATAGGATGGGCCAACTGACTTCAAAGTCATTCATCTAAGGTCGCAAGACAACAACTAGTTGTTTCCCTGCATTTCCTGACACGTACCAAATAATCAATGATTTTGCCTGCTTTTACTGACCAAGACACATCTAACAGGGAAAACATTTCTATTCCTGAAGGTTTGATATGAGAAAATTATTCCATGGTGTCAAAAATCTTCATGTTTCTCATATAATAAATCTACTTTTACTTCCACGTGAGAATCCCTCAAAAATCTTAAAGAATAATCATGTTTATCTCTCTTCTTCCCAGTTTTTCATTTCCATGGTAACCATTATCCATATGGCATAATTTTCGTATCATTTTGTCCTGGTTTACCTTTGCTACAGGCTCACTTGAGCGGGGTGCTTGGGGTGGTGTGGTGTGTGCGTGTGTATACCCTTCATTAATCCATCTTTGAGAGAAACACTTCTCAAAGGAAGAACCATTGGAAACTAAAAAATAAAGTATAGAACATTTCAGGTCAAAACAAAAAGATCATTCAAAATAATAAAAATGTAGGCCCATGTCACCTAGAAGCAATTATTACAAGATACAAAAGACTAGAAGAGGAGCATAAATGTTGCTCTTTAATCATAGACTTTTAGCTATAACATCAACCAAAGAAGAGAGGCAAGCCAGCTATTAAGCTGTTTAAAAATCTCCCCAGGTCAGCATGTGACCCAGCAGGGAGAGGTTCAAAAAAGTACAGCCTTTCTTTTTCCTAACAACCTGGTTTGTTTCCACTCCTTTCCCTTCAAGACACATCCCTCACAGCTAGTAGCTCTTTCAATCATTTACTCTGGATGTCTGCTTGAGAACAAATAATCTTGCTCATGCAGATGAGTCTGCCAGACTTGTGTGTACTTTCCAGTCTCAGGCCCTTTATTGTTCTGGTTGAAACCTGACCCTTTGAAATGGATACCAGGACACCAGAAAACGAATTTAAAATATAAGAAAAAAGTTGGAGGAAAAGGGGCAAAAAACTGCAGAAACTTTTTAAGATCAAACTTTTCCCTCTGCTCTTCTAAATAAGCTTGTCACAAAACTGTATCTTACACTGCAAAGTAACAATCTGCCCCAAAAGACAATCAATATAAAATACTAAGACACACAACAAAACAATATCATTATTGTATTATCTGATCTAATGAATAAATGTTACATTTCCCTTAGGAGTAGACTGTCAGGACAGATCACAATCAAAACTTGGACTGTTTTTTACTTTATTATCTCAACATGATTAAACAATACTAAGTAAGCAACTTTCTGAAAACATCAATTTCAGTCTATAATAATTACTTTTAGGAAACATTTTGTATATACTTATTCCAAACACACCAAATAAAAATATTAAGGTCCTACCTATAATTTCAAAACAAGAAGGGACGAAATTCTATTTTGATCTTTTCAGCTTCAATGAAATTTTGCCATTTTTTTAAACACACAAAAAAATAAGGCTGATAAAAACAAATAACCCAATGGCTTTGTTTTTGTTTTCCCAGAGAAGAGAGATTCTGTTTTGAAGGCCTGCTAGCTCGAAGAAGTTTGACACTGAGCTTGTATATCAAGCGGGAAAATTCATATTTCTCTTTACCCTTTGAGGGAAAAACAAACTGGTAAATCACATCAAACTGCAGCTAAAGGGTCTGTCATCTCACAACCTAAAGTACTATAATATTAGACTCCTAGGAAATTCCTCCTTATTTTTATAGTTCTCTTCTACCAGTAAAATGGTAGAAAAGGTAAGTAGTACTGCACATACTCATAAACCTATGCCAGCCCCAAAACTCTCACAATTTGAAATTCTTCATGGTATCCTTTCAGTTTTGAGCTAGGCTAGTTAATAGGTTTGGCACAAACTCAAAAGGAGAACATCCAAATTGCCACAAAATAAAAGATTATTAAAAGGTTATGAACCAGGAATCCATAAAGCTTTCAAAACATTACCTAAAGAAGGTATTTAGCTCATACTGAACTGAAAAAAGAATTATGGAAGATATAACTGAGCTTGACATAAATATTAAGTACAATATAAAAATAAATGACGTTTTATATCTTTGTACCAGAAAATTATCTCCTACCATTATTTTCACTTACTTTAAGAAGTATCTCTGACCAGAAGATGTCTTTGCCATCTCCCAGCCCGCTGGCAGAGGTACGTCATCAGGTATCTCAAAAGAAGACTGTCTAAGGTGTTGAGCAGTGGGTGTAGCTGCTGGGCCAGAGACTACTCCCGTGGGTGTCAATGTCCCAGGAGATACGGCTCCCAGCTGCAGGGAAGCTGGAGAGGAATGAGCTCGAACATGCTGTGGAGTCAGGGCCCCTGCAGTGCCTGCATCAGTACTGGCCTATTAGGAATATTAAAACAAAGATTTCTTAAAATTTGCTTTCAAAGAGAGTCCCTTTAGATTTCTTAGATAGATATTTGGTTGCAATGAAATTCTAAATCCAAAGGCACATTTCAACATTTAATATTTGACACAGAGGAATACAGGTTTGCAGATGGATACTTTTAAATGTTTACGTGAAGGCCAAGGCAGTATGGTGCTTTTCCAAGTTCTAAAATGTTCTAGGTATAAACAAAACCCAAGGAATATAGCTATGGATTCTTTTTCTTTCTTTTTTTTAAACTAGGTTTTACACAGTGAATGTTTTTTCCAAGCCAAGTCCTAAACACACAACAGTTGTCATTTTTTTCTCACCATGGACAAATGTCATCAATAAAGCAACCATCAAAATTTATACAACTTTTAAGGAATACAAAAGATCCAGAAACATCCGAATATTCTTAAAAGCCTCCTAATGAATGAAATAAAAACCCAGCCATATATTTGTACCTAGATGATAAAGATGCCAACAATTCCATTACAATATAACTTAAGAATTTACAAACATATTTACAACTGTGTAGTAGCAGAAAAAATCCTGAACTCAGACCCTAAAGTTCTGGGTTCCAGTCCAAGCTGTCTAGTGTGACACTGAACAATATCATAATCTCTGAGCCTCAAGTTTTCTCGTTTGTTAAATAGCTTTTTTTCATGATGGAAAAATGAGTATATGAATTTATATCCAATAATTTGTGAACAATAGTATTTACAACCCACATTTGTAGTATTCATAATCTAGTACAGTTATTTAAATTCCTTAACTGAAGAGTTAGGGTTTATCAAAAAGTTAGAATTTCCTAGATTCATATAGGCAAGTAAGGAAGACTAAAAGCAATCAGCAGATGCATCTATGCCTTGATGTTAAATCATGTACATTCTGAGTTTCCAATCAGAATGAATTAGGACTCATTAGCAGAAATAAAAAGTCAAATTTATAGATGCACGACACTTGGATAAAAAAGGCATTAAAACAAACAAAACTACAATAGATTATGAATAGTATGAATCCATAAACTGCTGATATAAATTACTGTGCAATTATTTACTAGAAAAATAAGTATTGCAACTTTTAGTTGCAATTCTTTACGGCTTATAGATGCCACAAAATGGGGAATTCAATCTCCTATGGGTATTATACTTTCAAAACATATTAACTAACAGCATAGTCGTGTAGACTGTGGGGTGCAATGCCAACACATTTTTACCCATAATGAGTCCAGAAACTCATTTCCAGGGGTAAGAGAAAAAAGCATACCTAAGTCTACTTCTTACAAATTGAAGTATTTGGGGCAAGCTGCTAAATTGTTTTTCCTTCCTCTTCCTTAACGCAGGTTTTTGTCAGCAGGTTAAGTGAGTTTTTCTGAGTTCCAAAACCCCTTGGTCTGAGGCAGGAGAACACACCACAGGCCTGCTGCAAATAGGAGGGGCGATGGGAGTGGGGCGATAACTGTTCTTCCCACTCAAGTTACAGCCGAATGGACTAACTACATCGCAGTATTTGGAAAACCAATTAACTTCTGGACAAAGTTCCTATGCTGAAGTTTAGCCTGAAGCAAGCTCTTTTTAAAAAAGTAAGGAAAGGAATAAAAACCTGCACTAAACAAATCTTCTGGGACAGGTCAGAATGTTAACACTTTCATAATAGTTTCACTTTAATGTTGGATCACGTTGACAAAGTAATCGAACGTTGTGTATGTGGAACAGCCATGTTCATATCCTCAATAAGAATTAAAGAGCAATGGCGAGCCTCGAATTAGTCATCACTTCCCAAACATTAACTTCTAATCACAGTTGAACTAGGCAGGACTCGGCCTATGAGTCAACCTGCAGTGCGTTATCAAAGGCTTCTGTTAAAACCAAAGCACGGTAAAGCTCAACTCAGGTCCTGCGCAACGTGTAGATGTGGCTAATTTAAAAGCATTTCGGCAAACTGTAAATAATAGTCTCCAACGGGGAAGCCAACACGTGAACCAACTAAGTTTGATAAGAGTAAGCCTGCCTGACTTCCAAGGCGCTAGGTAAGGGCAGGGGTGAAAGCACTAACTCCATAAACAACTTCCAGGAAAGTCTGGATCCTGTATTCAGAAAGCGCCGGGGCCGCGAAGAAAATAAATGCTTTTGGGAGGGGGAGGGGGAGAAAGAGCGAGAAACTAAATGGACTGGTTCAACCCCCACCCCTAATCAACACTGGAAAACAAGAGAACAATTATTTGACTCCCTAGGAGACTGAAGTGGACCGAGAGGCCCCGAAGGAAAGGGGGCCCAGGGCTCAACTTCACAAACTCGGCCGCCGCTGGCAGCTCACCCACACACAGATGCCAGAGGCCCCCCTCCCCCTCCCCGGCCCCGCGGCGGCGGCGGCGGCGGAGGGAGCGAAGGTGCGGAGCGCGGCGGCGCGCGCATTGTGCAAGCCCACCGCGGCCCGGGCCCGACTCTCCCCACCCCCTTCCTTCCTCCCCACCTCCCCTGCCACTCCCGCCAACCTCCCGAGAACCCCAGGAAGAAAGAAAAGGCAGGGAAAAGCACGCCCCCCGGGGCTGCAACCGCTGAGAGAAACTACAAGGGGAAAAACAAATCTCGGCCCCGGACTCCGGGACGAGTGGGGAGCCCGTAGCCGCGGCCGGCCGGCGCCTCCAGTCCCCCCGCCTCTCCGCGAGCCCCCATCCCCACCTCTCTAGCGCTCCCGGAACCCCCCTCCGCGGCCAGGGCTCGCGGCCGCCGCTCCCGAGCGCCCCCGGGCCTGGGGCCCGCCCGACGGGAAAGTGGGGAGAGGGGCGGCCAGGTTACCTGTCGGGAGTGGGACTTGGGCTCTGGAGGCTTGAAGAAGGAGTCAGGCAGCTTCCGGAGCCTCATGGGCACGGTCTGGGGCACGTTGGCCGTCTTGGGGTTCATGACGGCGTTGAAAAGCGCCTCCAGGTCGGTCTCCGAGTCCCCCCGGACGTGCACGATCTGGTGCCCGGCGGGGGGGGCCTGCGGTGCCGCCTGGGACCCCGGGGGTGCCGGCTGCCCGGGCCCGGACGGCGGGCCCTGCCCCTGGGGGGGCTGCGCGGGCGGCTGCCCTTGGCCCTGGGGGGCTGGCTGAGGCGGCGGCTGCTGCTGCCCGGGATCCATGGTTTCTCCCTCCCCCGACGCGCACCCCGACCAGGCGGGCAAGGGCTCCGCCCGGGCGCCCCGGCTCGACGGGCCGAGATGGGAGAACCGGCGAGGGTGGCGGGCCGGCGGCGCTGGGCGGCGGGAGCGGCGCTCGCCTTGCTCTCAGCGCCGGGGGGCTGCGCCGCGGCCCCGCATCCCCCGCCCCGGCGCCTCCGCCCCCGCCCTGCGCCCCGGCTCCACTGGTCTGGCGGCTGCGCTTCGGGAGGGGCTGCGAGAGACCCGGACCTGCGCGCCCGAGAACTTTTTTCCTTCACGCCCTTGACGGATGCCGGACAGCTAGTTGCCTTTCCCCTCCCCCTTTCTCTCTTATTTCCTCTTCTTGTTCCTTCCTTCCTTCCTCCCTTTCTTTTCCCCGGCGGCGGCTGCGCCCGACTGAGACAGAAACTCGCCTCAGACGCCAAAACTAAAGTTGAGAGAACCGCCCGCCCGAGCGCTCGCGGCTCCGCCTCCTCCCGGCTCTTCCTTCCTCTGCGCGCCCGCCCGCACAGGATCCGCGGCCATCCGCGGAGGGAAACTTTCCCCTGCAAGTTAACTACATTCCTGCAGACTCCCGGCCTCCAACGCCCCTCCCGGCCGCACGTGACCAGCCCGCCAGCGGGCCGGGCCTCCACAGTGCTTCATGGGGCTGGGGCCTGGGGGCGGCCGCGGCGGGGAGCGTGCCTGGCGATCAGCGCCGGGAGGGCGGCCGGCCCGACGACCAACGTTGGGTCTGGTCTGGGTCGGAGCTCTGATCTCTGCGGCGAACGCGGCCGCCCTTGGCCGCAGGAAGTCCTCCCTCCCAGCCCGGCCCCTTCCCCGCCAGTTCTCGGGAAAGGCTGAAAGGTTTCCAGCTCGCCCCGAGATGCGAAACAGCCAAGGCCGAAAGAAGTTGGGAGGGGACGTATAAATCCACTTAAACCCTCCCCGCTTTTGCCCGACTTGACCAACTGGAGTGTCAGTGTGGGCTCAAATCCTCAAACTAGGTTGAATTTAAAATGGTACCCGTAACAGACATTGATTTTAATAAGGGTCCATTTTTTCTTAACATTAACTTGATTTTCTTTCCACTCAATATTCAAAACCCACTTGAAAGGGATAAACGATTTCTGTAATTTGAAGCTTTAAGACTAGATCTGTGACTCAGTGTGATTTACTAAATAACCAAAAACTGCCTTTTTTAAAAGTGAAAACTTTTTTAGTGCTCAGACTTGAAACACAGTCTTGAAAATCTCAACGGAAAAACTCAGTGTTTAACTTCAGTTGCAAGCATTCCTCGGTGTACCTGTCTTTCATCCTTGAGGGAATGGGAGCCTACCTCTCTTTGTTATCCCTGTGCCTGGCACAAGGGTGGATTCTCTTAAAGTTGACCGAATAAGAAATGAACGGGTGAGGAGCTCACCCCAGGCACCTGGTTCTCTTTGCGGCAGTGTCATATATGCAAGTAGTTCACTTGAAATCACTCAAAAGCAATGAAAATTTGTTGGGTTTTTTTTGTTTTTTTGTTTTTTTGTTTGACGGCGCCTCTTGCGAACCCGTGCCCCCTGCAGTGGAAGCACGGAGTCCTAACCACTGGACCGCCAGGGAATTCCCCAAAATTTGTTTTTTAATTCATACATTCTGATTTTTTAAAAAGCAGCTTTACTGAGATATAATTCCATACCATACAATGCGGCCATTCACGCAACCCAGTATTTTTCGTGTATTAAAAGGGTTATGCAACATCACTCTGATTTTAAATCCATTAGTTCATTCTAAAGAAAACTAGCTTCCTGTTTTACTGATTTTGTCTGCAACGCTAGTGAAACAGATGTGTAAACAGGATTAAACAAGGAAAGGTCCCCTGAGCAAAAAAATAAACTCTTCCTCCAGCCAGGACATGCCCTGGATAAATCTGAAGAGGGATCTGTATCACTCGGTGCGGTGGGGCAGGCCAGGGAAAGAGCCTCAAGATTTTACGGCAAGATTCTAATCAACTGCTCTGGATTACACTTTCATCTGAAGAAAGGGGTCTGCCTCCATGATGCCCATGACTGCTTTTTATATTTATCCCCACCCCCATCTCCAAATGTCAAGTGCGTTTAACCACAAATTTATAGGTTCTGGAGTTCCAGAGATCTGAGTTCAGATCCCAGTTCCACAATTTACTAGCTCTGTGACATCGGACAAGTTACTTATTTCCTATTCTTTAATTTCTTTAATATTGGGGCCAGGTAATGACACCTACTTCATATGTTGAGACAAATGAGTCAATGGACATAAAGCAAGTACTTAGTGCAGTTTTGGGTGTGTGGTGAGATCCACATAAACGTCAGCTATCGTTGTTTTGCCGTGTTCACAGATTACTTCACATGTAGTGACATGGCCTCTCCTTTGCAGCAGTCCCCCTCAGGGACCCTGTTGGCAGTCCCTTCCTGTCACATCTAATAATCAATCCACACAAACAAAGCCTTTGGGCAGAAACTATGCATTAAAATTTCCAACTGAAAAAAAAATTTTTTTAAGAACCAAAGTTATTGAAAACCTGGGATTGTAATGGAAGCTGTCCCTTCACTAGAGTATTTATTACCATGAACACTATAATTAAAGGGCTTAGCGTACAGCAGAGGTTGCTTTGTTCAATATTGTTTCACCTGCCATTCAACTGAGAACAAAATTACTTTGATAAGTGGATTTAAAGGCTGTCTGGAGTGATGTTATGTTCTGTAAGCACCTCTGTAGCATCAACCAAGATTTTGTAATTGAATATTCCTGATCTACAAAATTTCAGTCACAGGTTAGTAAGGGATAAAGATAACATAGATTCAATCCTTCGTCCCCTCTCTTCCTCTCCAGCCCCACTTTTAGAGCAATTATCAATCCAAGGCACCTTGAGGTACAGAGTTGCCTTCTTCATACAAAGACCCAGGTTATCCTGGATCATTTTCAAGTCCATGTAGATCACTATCTGAAAACACTAGTGTTACAATGACTTGCCTTCTCAACTACAATGGCCCCTCTTCTCTACTTTATCTGTCCACACCCCACCATCATCCAGAAATACTCCAGTTGTGAAATCAAACTATGTTATACCATTCCCTTAATTACTCACACCTCATTTATTATTAACTTCTCTCTCTTCTACGAACCTATCACTCCTGTTTTCACTTCCTTCCCAATTCAGTTTAGAAATCATAACTCATTGCTTCAGCCTCTCATAATCATCTGTGCCCTCAATTCTATTGCCCCATGTATTTCTGTTCACTCATGGCTTCAATAGCCTCAAAGCTTCTGCTTATTCCCTTCTGTTTCTGGATCTTCCTACTGTCTGCTAACTATAGGAGTGGATGAAACTGAGATGAAACATTTGTGTAAGTACTTGTAGAGTGCTGATTATGTGCCAGGCATTGGTAGTAATTGGTATAATGATGCCTATTTCATAGAA
The DNA here is from genome assembly GCF_011762595.2 of Tursiops truncatus. Taxonomy (NCBI): domain Eukaryota; kingdom Metazoa; phylum Chordata; class Mammalia; order Artiodactyla; family Delphinidae; genus Tursiops; species Tursiops truncatus. The sequence continues at coordinate 31,313,241 of NC_047041.1, forward strand.
AAACAAAAATTAAATAAGTATGAATAAGTTTTTATTATTGCATCATGAGGATTAAGAAGGCCCAAGATACAGTTGACTTGGTATAATTGCATGAAGAGAAATTAAGGAACAGCTTGCTGAAGAAAGTTCTGCTTGACCTGACAGTACTTCATTATTCAACTCAGAGACATTATTTCAGAGTTCTCCACTTTAATATTTAGAAGATAATTTGTGTGTATTTGTGAATTAACATAGTCCTGACATTATTCTTTTATTCTAATTCATGTTCTAAATACTCAAATATAAAATGTTTATTGCCACAGCCTTTGTTGATTGTCATGTGTGTTCCACATTAGACACTAATCAATAATTATGAGATAAGTCTCTGGTTTGAAGGAGATTCTTCTACAATAGCAAGAAACAACTGTGAACAATAAGTGGATATGATAATGATCAGGAGCCTGGCTGGTTTTGAACACTGTTTCAGTCTAGTTGTGGATAGAAGGGATTCCCAAATCTTGTAGCCCTACCTCTACTTTAGAGCTGTAAGCTACCCACTTCTTAAATAGTACAAATTACTGATCTTATTATTGAACAGATATAAGCAGAATTGGAAAAGGGATTTAGCACACAGGTGTTTAAAGGCAGGTCACTGCAAAGCTATATACTCAGCTAAAGGGTATATGCTGCAACGCATGGGGAACTTCATTAATTCGGAATCCATTATTTTGAGGTATGTGACAATAAGCGGTGTTAGACTGAGGTTTTTTCCCCTAGGTTTCAGCTATGATAAGCCTAAGCAAATAAGAAAGACAAAGTGTCATTTGTTTACCAATTTTAGAGAACAGGCCATCTTAAAGCACTTTAAAAATGGACATCTATATGCAAGTAATTACTTTAAAAACCCAAATCATGTTCACCCCTGTTTAGTTACACAGTATCAGTTGGGGTAGGGAGCTGGGGAGCTGGGATTAGAAAAGAGATAAGCCACAGCGTGTGACAATACTTCTTTGTAAAATTTATAATGCCAACTTTTCACTCATTTCAATGGGTTTTTCTGACACAGGTTGTATAGTGGACACTTTTCTCTGATAGCAGAAAAAATATTTATGAGCAATTATACTCCCAGTTCCTATCCATGTGAGCTGGTTGCCTAAACTAATAAACAATACGTCAAAGGTATGACACCATCCAGAAAGGATTGGGGGCATGAGTAAATTGCTCAATCCTGTTTTGTGTTAGAGGACATGTCAGGCCTATTACAGAAGGACCACTCCTTTCAAAATATATATTATATATATATTTTTCATATTTCAGCACTATAGATGCATTTTGGTTAATAGGCTCCTTTTTTTTAATGTAAAGTCATATATACTGTAGTAAAAAAATCATTTAAAATCAGATTTCTTTTTCTTCTAAAATCTAGCTAAAATTATCCATATGGGAGAAATTAAAGTTTGGTCTGAGATCTGGCTGTGAAGAATTTTGGAGTATGAAGCCCTTCAGACTTCGGGCAGAACTAAGTGGGGTGTGTAATGGAGGCCCCAAAGCACCTTTCCAGTGCTTTATGCAATACAGGTTATCAAATTCAGGCTTGTACTTTCCACATCTATGCTTGAACGTAAAGGTTACTAGTCTCCTCATTTACTATACTTTTCTGAATTATATTAAAAATGGAAAGGTGTCTTCTAAAAATACTAAATATATTCTCTATCAATTGTTCCCAAGGTGTGGTCCCCAAATCAGCAGCATCAGCATCACTGAAAACTTGTTAGAAATGTAAATGCTTAGGCCATAACCCAGACCTACTGAATCAGAAACTCTGGAGGTAAACGGCAATCTGGGTTTTAACAAGCCTGCGCTAGGTGATTAACATTTGAAAACCACTACTCTATATGATATTCCACATTCTGTTTTTATTTTATAAATATTAAATATGTTTTGTAAACATTATGCTTCACCATTTATAGATAAGTATCCCTTTAATTTCATCATTTATTCTAGAAATATCTATATCTAGTATATAATATGTATTTGAGAATTGAAAAAATCTATTTATTTGGTAACATATTCATGGTGTAAAGGATCTCAAAAGGTGATGTCTTGATTCTTACCTGAAAGTTAACCACTAATCCTATTTTAAAAGCTCTGTTAAGCAGTGATTCCAACTTGTTTATAGTTTTAACATCTTGTGACTATTACTTTGACATATGCATACCTTCAACGATGTGGCACAAAATTGTTTTAAAACAATTTAAAATCTAAATGTCTTTTGAGAATTTGATATACCAAACTCTGAAAGTGCCTCTTCATTTACAACTTATTTCCTCTTTAACTTAATTTTCTAGTGTTCTATCTAATGGAAAATATCTGGATACCATCTCTAATAATTCTTCATATACCTGAATACATTTATTAAGTCTCCTGACAGTCTTTTTTTTCTAAACTATCCCAGTTACTTAACCTTTACTCAATGTCTTGTTTCTCAACACTTTTATTCTTCTCTTGTAGTCCTCTGACTCTTCTCCAAGTACCCCATGTTCTTCTTCAGTTGTTAAGATACTATATACGCTACATAGTGTCCCAAACATCATTTATACACATTTGATTTAAATTTGTGAAGGTCATTATTTACATACTTTCTATGTGTAAAAGGGTATAATTTATTCTTTAGAAATATAGTTTTAGGGAGTCAAAATTTGAACCCTTATAACATGCACATGAATTTTTTATGCTGAATTAGAATGACAGCATTTTAGAACTAAAAGGCAAAGGAGATCACTTAGCCCAACTTCCTTCTTTTACACAAGAACTTATGGTCTTGAGAAGTTATTCTGCACTGTCCAAAATGGTAGCCACTAGCTGCATATTAAATAGAAAATTCAGTTCCTTTGGTCACACTAGCCACGTTTTAAGTGTTCAGTAGCTACACATGTGGTTAGCAGCTCCAGTATCAGACAGAACAGATATAGAACATTCCCCTAACCTCAGAAAGTTCTACTGGCTAGCACTGGGTAAATGACTTGCCCAAAGCCATACAGCTTCTGTGTGACAGAGCCAGAGCTTCTAGTTCCTGGTCCCAAGATATCCCACCATACTACTACCTTTTTAAAAGGACAAAATATAATAGATTACTTATCCTATCTACAATGCTTATTAAGTTTTATAAAAAGCATTGTGGGAGGCATGGATCCTGACCCCAAGAAGGTTTGAAGGAAATTACTTTAGGTGGGCTTACTGCCTATATAGAAAACGGCAGGTGGTTTAGTTACATCTCCCTTCTGGCCTCCGGCTATTTAATGTCTACAGTTCACTCTTGAACAATGCTGGGGGAGGCGCAGTCCAAAAATCCACATATAACTTCACACTTGTCCCTTGATTTTGCATCTGAGGATTCAACTTATCTCAGATCATACGGTACCATGGTGTGTATTTAGTGAAAGATATCTGGGTGTGAGTGGACCCAAGCAGCTGAAACCTATGTTGTTCAAGGGTCCACTGTATATGTATGCAAATGTACATTCACTGAATGTTTACTGAAGTATCTTCAGTTCCTTTGATTTTCCCAGAGACATTGGACACTTCTCAGCTCACACCTTAGTTCCTGCAGCCCATTGCTGGCTGATCTCCTAGGCTCCATTTGTTCTTTCCTGTTTCAATCAATTTTCTATAATTCGAAACCCATTTCCCTCAAGTGCCATTTTCACCCTTGATCTCCTACTCAAAACTCTAGTAGAGGGCTTCCCTGGTGGCGCAGTGGTTGAGAGTCTGCCTGACGATGCATGGACATGGGTTCGTGCCCCGGTCCGGGAGGATCCCACATGCCGCGGAGCGGCTGGGCCCATGAGCCACGGCTGCTGAGCCTGCACGTCCGGAGCCTTGCTCTGCAATGGGAGAGGCCACGACAGTGAGAGCCCCGCGTACTGCAAAACAAAAACCAAAACAACAACAACAAAAAACTGTAGTAGATTCCTAGTGTGTATCATACACTAACAACAACTGTGATACAGTCAATGACTTACATTTGCATACACAAAAACTTCCCCACACATTATCCCATTTAATTTATTCCCATCTTTCTAGAATTCAAACCCTTTTGTTTCAAAAGATTGTTTCTTGTTAAGTATTTTAAGTAGATTTTTTTCTAAAAGTTCTAAAACCAGGAACTTGAGAGTCAACCTTGACTTTTCCAATTCCCATTCCCCATCCCCCAGTTCAATCCATCTGCAAGTAATGTTGGTTCTGGGTCCAGAATAACATCTGGAATATATCCACTTCCCTCCATATATTAGTTTGCTAGGGCTGCCATAACAAAATATTCCAGACTGTATGGCTTAAACAACAGAAATTTATCTTCCCACAGTTCTGGAGGCTAGAAGTCTAACATCAAGGTGTCACCAGGGTTGGTTTCCTCTGAAGTTTCTCTCCTTGGCTTGTAGATGGCTGTCTTCTTCTGGAGTCTTTACATGGTCTTCATTTGGTGTCCGTATCCTAATCTTCTCTTCCTGTAAGGATACTAGTCATATTGAATTAGGGCCCATCAATATGACCTCATTTTACCTTAACTACATCTTTAAAGGCCTTATCTCCAAATACAGTCATATTCTGAGGTACTGAGGGTTAGGACATCAACATATAAGCTTTGGGGAAGACACAGTTCAGCCCATAACACTCCATATTCACCAAAACCATCCTTGCCCACACTGCTTCATTTCTCATCAGACAGTGGTGGTAGTTTCCCCAACTCTTATCAAATCCATTTACCATTCAATAGCCATGGTGATATTTTGATCTTTTGAAAATATACATCACTCCCTTGCTTCAAAACTTATAGTAGTTTCCCATTGCACTACCGTTAAATTCCACACTCATTTTATTGGCTTATAAGATATGCATGATCTATTTTCCCAGTTTCAACTCATGTCACTCTTTCTTGCCTGCTATGCTCTGTTCACAATCACTTCTGTCAATTCCTAGAACACACTAAACTCATTTCCATTCCAGGGCCTTCACATATGCTGTATTTTTCCTGAGAACATTCTCAGACTAACTACCCTTGATATATTCCCTAGAAAAACCATAATTTGTAATTACTTTATGTATTTTACCATATTTTTTGTCACTAGATTGTATGTTTTTTGGAAGCAGCGATTTTGTGTTTTGTTTACACTGTGTCCACAGGCTTAGCATTGTGCCTGGTACACAGTGGACATTAGGTGAATAATCTACTTTTCTAAGCATATCTGCTGCTCTATTCAGGGAAGTTTGTAACCCCACATGTATTGATACTTTCTACCTCTATACCACAGACTGAAACATTTTCTCTGCCTAGAATTCTTTCCTCCCCTAAGCCAATCCATAATTGTCCTTTCTTTTTTTTAATTTTTATTGGGATATAGTTGATTTGCAATGTTGTGTTAGTTTCTGCTGTACAGCAAAGTGAATCAGTTATACATATACATATATCCACGCAGTTTTTAGATTCTTTTCCCATATAGGTCATTACAGAGTATTGAGTAGAGTTCCCTGTGCCATACAGTAGGCCCTTATTATCTATTTTATATATAGTACTACGTATGTGTCAATCCCAATCTCCCAATTTATCCACCCTCCCAAACTCCTTCCCCCTTGGCAACCATAAGTTTGTTTTCTACATCTCTGATGCTTGTAAATAAGTTCATTTGTACCATTTTTTAGACTCCACATATAAGCAATATCATATATTTGTCTTTCTCAGTCTGACATACTTCGTTCAGTATGACAATCTCTAGGTCCATCCATGTTGCTGCAAATGGCATTATTTCATTCTTTTTTATGGCTGAGTAAGATTCCATTGTATATATGTACATCTTCTTTATCCATTCACCTGTCAATGGATATTTAGGTTGCTTCCATGTCCTGGCTATTGTAAATAGTGCTGCAATGAACATTGGGGTGCATGTACCTTTCTGAATTATGGTTTTCCCTGGATATATGCCCAGGAGTGGGATTGCTGGATGTCCTTTCTTTTAAAATGTACCTCAATCCCCTTCTCAGGGAGGCCTTTCATTATGGATCATCCTTGGCTCTGATCTCTCTAGGTTCCCTCAGAACTTCAGAGGTTAAGTTTTATATTTTATATGTATGAAGTAAGCAGTTAGTTTATATGTAGGAAGTAAGTAGTTTTAAGGAAAATAAGCGTTTTATTCTACATGTTAAAGGGATGAAAGGTGACACCTGATCAAAAATTTTGTTGAATAAAAGTTAATTTATATTGTCATAGGTGGTTTCTATTTTACTTTCTCTCACACACCCTTCTGGTAACAAAAATTTACAGATTCTTGTGTTTGTTAAAGCCTAGTGACATTTTTTTCTTTTTACAGGCACAAAAAAAGAAGATAAACAGGAATGATAAGTTTCAACCTTATTGAAACCCAGTTCAGCCTGCCTATCCCAATGAACTTTAACATGTGTGCCAAGTCAGGAGATTGAAGACTTACATTAGAGGATATCAGGTATACCAGCTGCTAGAGTTTGCCAGTTGGACACTGCTAAATGTGTCTCTAAATGCGGCTTTTTAGTGCTAATTAATGCAGCTTTTACTGTAAGACACAACATACTTCCCTGTCTTTTATTCTTCCCTTTGTTCTTTTGTTTTCATCTATTCTTTCTTTCTCTCTCTTTTTTTTAAACTAGAGAAGTAGAGAGCAAAGCAGTTGTTCCCAACTGTGGAGTTGCCCACTAGAATTAATATATATGTTTGAGGAAATATGCAAAATAATGCTCTACCTCATAAAAAAGTCAGAACAATTAAAATAACAAATATCATTTCATACCCGTCAGACTGAAAAAAATTAAAAATTATGAGTGTTTCATTCTCCAACAAAACTTCAAGTTTCTTAAGAGTAATTGGGTACTTCTTTCTATCTTTCACTGCACCTAATAAATGTTATGGGCTCTAGAATGTAAACTCCCCAATAAAGACATTTTTGTCTTTTATGTTCATCACTGTATCTGCAGTACCTAGAAAGTGCCCACCCAGCACATTCATAGTAGGTAATTAATAAATATTTGCAGAAAAATGAAGGATATTAGTTCTTAGCAATACTTGCTGATTAATTGGATGACTGAGAAGCCTTCAGTCAGTTTTCAGAAACTTCAGACCTAGGTTTTCAAAGTTGTAAGGATCAAAGTTGGTTGAGCATGGGCTGGGATAGGGATGAAAGGAAGAACGAGGGATTTCCCCTCTCTGACCACAGCTTCCTACCACAGTTCCCACTTCCCTGTTCTAAGTACCTCAAATGGCCAACACTTCATAATTTACCCAGTAGCTAACCATTTGGGGGGCCATATTTGATTTTTTCCTAATGAGCACTCCATTGTCACATACTTCATGATGCCCAGAAATGTTTCCATTGTTATTAACTCAGATTACTCAATTTTGTGCTTTGACAATTACTCTAATCTTCTATTTAATCTCTGGACCTTGGTCTTTCTTCACTCCAATTTATCACTGCCAGTCTAATCTTTCCAGAATATCACTTTTATGATGCTACTACCCTGCTCAAAAGTTTTTGACTCCTATACATCATCTACTTAAAAGATTTAAATATCTTAGCTTTGTATCTATAGCCCTCGGTAACCAGGACCCCATTCATCTGTCTTCCCTGTGTTATTACCCAGAACTCTTGGACAGAACTCTTCAGTTCCAACTAGTCAGGTGTACTTATGTCTTCCCCAAACCACCTTGTGTTTCTATGCCTCTGTATTTATTTTCTTGCTCATGGGTCCTAAAAGTTCCAAGTTCTCTGGTCTCCAGCCTAAGTCCCTTTTTTGGATGTCCAAATTATAATTCAGTGAGCCTTCTCTCCTTAAGTAACTATCAGAATTTCTGAAGAATGCTCTCAAATTCCATAAAACCATTCTGTTGTCACTTGTCACCATGGTTGATCTTTCACCCCAGAAAAATCCTCACCCTCAGTTGATCACAGCTTGCTCTTTCAAAGTTGGATTCACAGGCTGCTGCTGCTCTCCAGAGACAATTTTGTCCCAGGCATGTTCCCAGGCTGTATATCTTATCCCACACAGTCCAGCTAAATTCAGATTACAGTATAATAGTTTGCAAAATTTTACACCAGGCTTAGGGATAGCTAGAGAAACTACTGCACTACTGGTACTCTTGGACCTTAGTCGTTCACCCTTCCCCACTCCCTCTCTTTTTCTCCACACCTGCAGTCACACTTCAAGGGCCGGCTTTTTTCCAGCAAGTGGGCTCATTCAGTCAGGGAACAGATACTGAGTGTCAATTAAGTGCCAGGCAGTGTGCTAGGCACTGGGGATGAACCAAATACACACAGTTCCTGTTTTCCAGACAGACATAAAATAAATTACTACAAATAGTTGAGAAAATAATTCTAAGTATGCAAAATGCTGCCAAAGAAATACCTGGAGTACAATTTTAGGTCCTCTACATTCTCTGTGGCTCAGGAAGAGGGGGGAAAAACAGTGTTCCCATCTCTTACAGATATCTAACCACATTAATAATGGTATAATCTGTAGAAAAGCAATTTTGACCTTTAGGAAGACACCATTTTACATTATTGTGCAGACAGTTTAGCTCCTACGTTTTTTTTTTTTGTTTTTAATATTTCCTCCACAGAGAATGAAAAGAGCCAAAATGAATGAACACTTAAACTGTGTGCTTGACACCATTCTAAGCCCAATATACATATTAATTTATATAATTTTCACAATAACCTATAAGGACTCCTATTATTTTCCCCATTTCACAGATGAGGCAACTAAGGCACAGAAAGATTATAACTAGCTCAAAGTCACACAGAAAGTAATGGCAGAATTAAAAATTCAGGCAATCTGACTGCAACCCAAAGTCTTTGTTACTATGCCATTATACCTCTCAATACAGAGAATTGCATAATCTTTCTTCAAAGGTGCATTCCCATCTTTTGCCTCTGAACGTTCATCCCAGGGCCAGGCTCAGAGCACTCTGCCACATCATGCTTCTCCACTCGGCTGGACTGCTTTCCTTCTTAGTTGTTGAAACCCCACTAGTTCTTCTATAGAAGCCAGATGAAACCCTTCCTAGGCCTAGTTCACAGTGATCACTTCCATCTCTGAATTCATGTTACAATCACTGTCTATAAAAACTCTTACAGATTACGTTCTCTACTAGGTTTATAGGGAGTGTATGTTTCCCCAAAGTAAATCACACAGTGCCTTGTACAGAACTGGTACTCAGAAAGAATTATTGATTAAGAGAGGGTCCCCAGCTTGTAGGGGTCTGTGTGGTAGGCGGCCAAACTGGTAGCAAATGAACATTTTAGTTTTTGATTTTATGTTTTTTATATGAGTTAACAAAAAATCTATGTTATGACCATGTCTGGAAAATATTCATTCAATAAACAATTAATGTGCCAAAGCATTGTGCTAAGTATTAGAAGTAAAACAAACTCTCTCTCCTGAGCTGTATACCTAAATTTCCAGCCGCCTTCCAGATACAATCACAGGTTCAAATCCAAGATCATCATCCTTACCCCTGCAACTCAGAAACACATATTCCAAACTTGCCCCTTCCTCAAGGTTTCAACATTTCTTTTAGGGTCTCCATCATCATTTTGGGCATACATGTCAATCACTTTTTCCATTAAAAAAATATAAGTTATATATTCATTTTACTAGGGTAACAAGGAGACAGTACTAAGGCATCCTGTGCTTTACTCTTTTGCCAACTTAATAATACCATCAGGACAACCCTCTTTGTTTACATGTAGTTCTTGTATTAGCTGTGGGGGCAGCTCAGTTTTAATTTATTACGTGATAAAAGAGTTTACAATTATGTTCAGAACATTATTTTTTTATTGAGGATTTTAAGTGGGACAAATGAATTAAAGGAATTGTTATGTTTTCCACAGCTCCAGAGATGTAAACCTTTATGCAGTGAAGAAACGCGACTAAGTGAAACTCAAATTTTAAAAGCTAATGATTCATATTAATGATCAGTGGTTAGAGATGTTTAGTTTTCTGTCACAATTTCAATCCAGAATTAATTTGGTTCTAAAATAAAATAAATGGAAAATTGAGGACTCACTTGAATCTTAACGCAACAAATATGAACTAGATTTTTAGTTCTTTGTAATTTTCTGTAAAAATTCCATAACTGTATTGGTGTAGATTATGCTAGGGATGAAATTTGGTTCCTGTGTTAGTATTCCAGATAAATTTAAAGAAAGGCATCTTGGTATTTGTTTTCTTTTGCTCTAAGCAGCTTCTTTACATTTTACTTGAATTAACTTGCAAAGTAAATGTTTATCCATAAATCAGTATTAAAATTAAAAACTGGTAAATAGGTAATAAAAAGTTATCTAAATATAGATAATCTGAAAAAAACATTAAGACATTTCCCCCACGCCATAACAGTGGTATAAAACATGAACATGACGCATGATAGGATCCACAATAAAGTAAGAAAATGTTTGTTCGTGACTCTTTGTTGAAGGGTAGCACATACCAACAGAATCCTGAAAAAGATAAACCCAAATTATTTAGTATACAACTACATTTAAATAATAATCAACATATTTAGCTATTATATATTTTGTGGTAAAATGTCATGAAACATATATCAAATCTTTGACAATAAATTGGCAGTTAACTACTATTTTAAAATATTTGTGGGCAGCACAGTCTACTTACTATGCTAACAATACATATGTACTATGCAAACATGCATAATTCTTGACCTTAAGGAATTTATAGTCCAAAGTAAATTCTATCTTTGAAAAAAGTCCTAATATTGCAAAAATTTATTTTGCATTTTTCCTCTATCTTTGCTTTTTTCAGAACATGGTCTATACATACTATGCGGGCTGGGACTATGTTTCTTTTGTTTATCACTGGGCTCTAGTCCCGCACAGTAGCTGATACACAGTAGGTATTCAAAAGATAATTGTTAAATGATTGAATACAGATACTTAGGAACTGCTTCATATGTATTAACAATCTTTTGTGTGATACTAAAATTCAAGTATCAGATTCTGTGATATAAAGACATTTATGTCATTCTTACTTATTTGCCCCCAAATTATCATTTGACAGGCTAAAGAACTGTGTTCTACCTCATCAGAGCCACAGATTTAGCTCTAAAATAAGAAAGAACTATTATTAGACATGGATAACAGAAAAGAAGCTGGGGAAAAATGTTCATACTTTCTCCAAATAAAAGCATACCTTATCAACTTTTAATTTTAACAGAAAACTATTTAGTTTATGTTAACTATGTTCTGTATATACAGGTATATGTTCTGTTAGCTATTCCTCTCTGAGGTTTAACATCATCCTAGTTGCTATCTCCAGTTATTACAATCCTCTTAATAACAAATAATTAGATGGGTTGGTTGCACATTTCCCCTCAACACTTACATATGCTGTAACTTTAAAGACAGAAGAGGTAATTTGTATTTTCTTGGTTTGAGGATTCTTTCGAACACTAAAATAGGGAGGAAAAGGGAACATTTTAAAATATAACAAGCACTGGCATAATACATTTAAGATGTTGATCCCTTTTAGTATTCAGGTGTTCTTATCCATATATAACATGGAAATACAGAATATCCAATTAAGTAGTTTGAAAAGAATGGCATCTGTGGTTTCATCAAAGGATAGGGCAACGTTAACTGAATTGAAATTGCAAAAAATTGAATTTTACAGTTAGAGGGTTTGAGGTCAATTTGAGACTCAGATGATGAAAAGACTCCTAGGCCAGAGACAATTACTGGAAAAACGAGAATTGGTTAAAGTCAGACTGAAGTGTAAACAGCCGTAAGGGGTAGATAAAAACATACTAAACTTGAAGAATTAAACAGGCTGAACATAAATGACAGTTCTGCCACTGATTTGTTATTTCACTTTAGGCAAGATTAACCTTTCTGAACCTCAACTTTCTCATATGCAGACTGGGTAGGATATGGTTCCCTTTAGGATTATATGAGAATTAGGTGGAGTAATGTATATGAAAACTATTTATTAAATTATTTATTACTAAATTATATTCTATTAAAATCACTTTCTCTCATAGCTCTCTTTCAGTTACTCTCCCTACAAAAGATAATCTGTAGCAATATATAGTGAGGAAGCAAACTGAGGATTGAGGAAATAAGCTACAGATATATATTTATACATTAATTCATATATAAATATATGCACATATTTATAATGCTTTACAATTTGCAAAATACCTTTATATACTTTACTGAGGAAGCAAACTGAGGATTGAGGAAATAAGCTGAGGAAGCAAACTGAGGATTGAGGAAATAAGCTACAGATATATATTTATACATTAATTCATATATAAATATATGCACATATTTATAATGCTTTACAATTTGCAAAATACCTTTATATACTTTACCTCATGTAAATATCACACAACTCAGTGAGGTAGGCATTATTTTGCCAATTTTACAGATAATAGAAATAGAGCAGTTAAATGATACATTTCAGACATTCCAACTAAAAGTGGTATGTCTGGGAATAGAATTTAGGTGATATAGAGTCCAGTTTTCTTTCCCTACACCTCACCTGTTTATCTTATACCTACTCTAAATTCATATACATCAAAGGTATTGTCCATGTGTTACATGTGAAGGTTAAATTTAAAGGAAGATATCCCTCTTCTTCACTTTATCAGGTAAAAGTACTTCTTTCCCTTCACTACATATGTAAAGAAATGGGGAGAAAGAGAGAGGAGGAGGAAGAAGGGGGACTCTGTGGGAGGGTGTGCATGCATGTGTGTTTGAGCTTGTGCACCTGTTAGAGATGACCAGATGCAAGCCATTTCAGGGTTTAGGGTTCAAGATTCTTAGGCAGTTTTCATCTTTAAAACATTTCATTCAAATTTAAACCCAGGAATCATGCAATTAAATTGATTTCCATATATTTCTATAACATAAGTTGAGGTCATTTTCTTTTATTTCTCTAATGTGTAAGATACACTGCTGGAAAGTTGGAGACTACATTTAAAATTTCATGCTTATCTGAGAGAAGACTATCACCACTACATATAAAACGTTTGCATACACCTGTATGACCACCCAGATCAAAATACAGAACATATCTATGGTTATATCTAATTTTAAATACTGATCTGGAGGTGGTTATATGGGTGTAAACATATATAAAAATTCACTGAACTTATGTACACTACGATTTGTTCAGTTTACTGTATGTAAATTACTCCTCAGTTTAAAAAAAAAGAGCCCCTGTAAAAGTTTGTGCTTATCAAATAAACTTAGAGGAAATTTAGTATTTGATACTTCACATAGTAATCACTTAACACATACAAACACATACCATAGGTGTATTATTTTTAAAAAGAAACTACATTTGTACATTATTAGGAGTTGGTTCCTAATGGAAATAAATCATATTATTCCATTTTATTACTGCTGATCCTGTATTACTGTTACTTTAAAATATCTCTAAGACAATTTGTCTAGTTTTTTATAGGTCAAGCAAAGTATATTATCACCTGTCCTATATCTCATAAGAAAAAAAGAAAAGGAAATGTGAAGTGATATTATTTGTGCCCTAGGGTGTTCTACTAATAATTGCATTATAACAGATTTTTGGCAGTCACTAATTCACTCTTCAGGTAACCATAATTTTTAAGGATGCTGGAACATAATTTCCATGTAGTGCTTTTAAAAAGTATGATTGTATTAATGGTTTAGAAATAGTGTAATGATTGGTTTCTTATCAATATCATTTGTGCTAATTTCTGAGCATCAGTCCCATACTGACTCTAAACGTTATGGTGTACAGACCATTCTAACTAACTCTGCTCATTTTAAGACACAAGGGCCCCACCGTTTAATTAGCATCTGAAGGGCATAATCTAAGACTCTCAGTTCAAATCATAAAATCTGGGGCAGATATGTATTTTGGAGAACGTCTCCTAAAACTTTGGCAAAAGCATGTGTTTAATGTCTAAAGTAGGAAAGACACAGGCACCATTAGTAACTATAGAATTATTTTTGAGATGCAATGAAACAATTGATCATTTGCTCTCCAAGAAAATGGTTTTGAAGTATTGCCTATGCGATTTAAAGGGACCATAATCCTTGAAAATAAGGCATTTTCCAAAACCTTTAAAAGATGTCTTTTATAGGACTTGTAATAATGGATGAGGGAGAAAATATCTTAAGAATGTTTTTACCTTTTTGTTTGAGTCAGAGACCCCTAAAATCAGGCTCTGTAATGTGCCCTCAATATCTACAAACATAAGGGATGGACTTCTTTGCTAGAATGAATCAGGGACAATGTTTATCTGCAAGTGCAGGTTAGATAATGTAAGGTAGCTACTGCATGTTTAATTAGAAAGATAGCAAACATTTTTCTAAAGCATGTAAAAACACCTAAAACTCAAGTAAAGGAACAGGAAAAAACATCCGTCTTGGTTAAGTTAGCTTGTACGAATGACTTGATTAGATACATGGCTCAGAATTCTGAGAAATTACTGATGATACTTCAAGTTCCACTTGTGCTTCCTCTACTTATACACCCCTTGATAAATGGTATGTTGAACCAACCTGTATCTTTACCTTAACCAACTGACACAGCATCTGACCCAAATCAGCACGACTAATATTAGAAAAGCCCCATGTAGTGCATATGATAAGCAAACCAACATAGCTCCTAAGGGATTTTGAGGTCATTTAACGCATTCAGTTGCTTTGTGTTGGCACCTAAGCCATCTCAAGCAAATATTTATTCTAATAATTTTCTACTGAAGTTGCTTTGGGAAGACAATTTCACATCCTCTCCTCATTCAGCAAGGAAATTCATAAGCATGCTTAACTTGGATCATTGAGAGAAATATTTAATGGGTCTCAGAGAAAAGTAATGCTATAACTGGGCTGGTCTCCTTCCCAGTCTCCCCTAGAATGACAGACTTGTGATGCATCGTCCCTGAATTGGGAAAAGACTGCCCCTCTCTTTGCTGGCCCTTGTGGACTTGACTCCATCAAGACGTCCCTGATTGCTCACACCCACACTGACAATTTTTTCTTTTGAACTTCCGGGGTTTTTATTACAGTATAAAGAGCTGTAAATATTTGCCTATAATAACTGAACATTTGATTATATAAAAAAATGTTTACTTATAAAATATTTTAAACAATTACTTTACTATTATTTACTATGTTAACTTGTAATTTCCTTAAGGTCAGAGACTGCCTGATGCCTCCTCTTGCACTCTTTAGTGCTTGGTCGAGTTCAGTGCCCAATGTTAACACTTGCTGGTTGCCTGATTAAGTGATTCCATGGACACAATTCTTATCCTTTCTGTAAGATGTCATGAATTTTGGATACTCATTTTATGAGTGGTCATACTCTTTGAGTCATACTTTTTCTTAGCACCCAAAAAGTATAGAAGAGTATCACAAGTGAGAATTCAGGGAAGGGAATGTTGGAAAAAATAGCAGTTTCTTCAATGTTTAGGTTCTAAAGTTATTTCTATTTCAAATATCTCTAATAGAATCTCTTCCTCTACAGCACATGGTAGTGAGGAATTCCACAGGTTCATGTGGTTGATGAGGTACAACACTGTGGTGGCTGTGGTGTGTGTGTTTGTGTGTGTGTGTGGGGTGTGTGTGTGTGTGGTGTGTGTGTGTGTGTTTAGGGTACACCGAGGAGTATCTAGCAGGAGTGCTAGAAGCAGTCTTGTAAGTTTTCATGAGCTGCAAATGATAAGAACAGAATATGTTTGATGTAGGTATGTGCATGTTATTTCTGAAATTCTGTTTCTATAATTTCTCTTCCAACAATCTTTATGTATTGACACAATAACTTTTTCATAAATATCAGAGACAGATTATAGAAATACTTTTCTGTTTTTAAAACTATATCAAAAATAAACTCAGTAGAATAACTGAATCATGCAGTTTGTTGTATAGCTGTATGACACATGTAATGGATATGAGAATTGAGGTGTTGAGGATAAGTAAAGTAACAATCAAGAGTTTGATGAGAGGGGCTTCCCTGGTGGTGCAGTGGTTGAGGGTCCGCCTGCCGATGCAGGGGACATGGGTTCATGCCCCGGTCTGGGAGGATCACACATGCCGCAGAGCGGCTGGGCCTGTGAGCCATGGCCACTGAGCCTGCACGTCCGGAGCCTGTGCTCCGCAACGGGAGAGGTCACAACAGTGAGAGGCCCGTGTAGCGCAAAAAAGAAAAAAAAAAAAAAAAAGAGTTTGATGAGAATCTAATTCTGTTGTTTTCCTATTAAAGTAAAATTGTGGGGCTTCCCTGATGGCACAGCGGTTAAGAATCCGCCTGCCAATGCAGGGGACACAGGTTCAAGCCCTGGTCCAGGAAGATCCCACATGCTGCGGAGCAACTAAGCCCATGAGCCACAACTACTGAGCCTGCGCTCTAGAGCACGCGAGCCACGACTACTGAGCCTGCGTGCCGCAACTACTGAAGCCTACGCACCTAGAGCCCGTGCTCCGCAACAAGAGAAGCTACCGCAATGAGAAGCCCGTGCACTGCAACAAAGAGTAGCCCCCAGTTGCTGCAACTAGAGAAAGCCTGCACGCAGCAACGAAGACTCAACGCAGCCAAGAATAAAATAAATAAATAAACAAACAAATAAATAAATAAATAAATAAATATTTTTAAAAAAGTAAAATTGTGTAACTAAACTCTGGGAACTTTTGCTTTTACTTGTTCCTATCCCCTTTGCCTATAAAGATGATCCAATATCTTCATCATTGAAAAACCCAACTAAAGAATGTTCACTCCAGTTAAAATAAAAGCATATATAAAAGATTTGTAAAGTCTTTATCCTCACTTGGTCTTCAAAAAGGAAAAAAAAAAAAAGCCCTAGTGGAATACCTAAAACAAATTTAGGATTAATTTTGAAAAGATTAACACTTAGGTGAAAATTCTTCTACCTCTTTAGAACAAAGGTAATAATTTTTTTTACTATTATATTCATCAATATTAGTCAAGCAAGTTCAAACACCCTGAGGGAGCTCATGTCCCCTTGAGATTTAAAAGAAGGCCTAGGGATAAAAGGGAGACCTGGAAGAAGGCAGTTGCTAGTAAGGGATGGAGTGGGTGACAGGTCTGGATGAGAAAACAAGGGCAAGAGGCAGCTGAGAGGACTGAGGACTAAAATAGGGTCAGGGAAATCTAGAAATTTTGTAGCCTGGAAGAGAATAAGGAGGCTCTGACGAGGGGGTCAGGGTGGCACTATTTTTACTCACTTTGGTTGTTAATAGATCCACAAATAGTTGCTGGGTAATCCTACCAGAGTTAAATAAATAATTTGCTCTATTAACCAGAGATTTACATATTGTAATCAAGCAACATTACCTCACTAGATCCTTATAGATAAGTTTTGTTGTTTCCAGATATGGATTAAGTACATCTTCATATTGACAAAGGGCTCCACCAAGGCAAAGATGTTTGAAAAGACAAAACAGGAACTCTTCTCTATCTGGTTGGCTGAATACTTCATATTTTTCTGAGTCTTCCACTAGCAAAACCTATGTAAGATGATAAAATTCATCTCAATGTAACATAATTTGAGGTTCTAATTTTTATGTTTTCAAAAGTTCCAGTTTATATGTTTAAAAGTAATTTTAGACCTATTTTCAGAAGCAATCCTGAAGCAATGGAGAAAATGATCTGCGAGACCTGTGCTTATTGTCCCTCCATTCTATCATTTTATCAGGTACAGACAGTGAAAGGAATAAATCTAAACATAAGCCTTCTCTTCTGCTTTCTTTGTTCTAGTTTATATCTTTAGTAATTGTTTCAGTGCTACTGAAATTTTAGAGTTGAGTCACTGTGAATCTCATTTGGAAACAATGGGAGTATAAATAAATGGAGAAACTTCTCCATCCCATAAGGTCCATAGTCTTTGCTTCCATCAAGAGGTTAAACACAAATGGTCATTTTCTAAGCCCTTTCATAGTGTTTGGATTACTATTTTCCTTATGCCCACAGTTACACCATTTTGAACTATTCCGGTAGCTGGAGCCTCATAATCACCTCTTCTTCTGTTCTCCTCTAATAATATCACCTTACACATCACCAAGCTACATGGATGCTTGCTCTCTTGACACCTTGCTACCTCTTTCAGAAAATAGTTTGACTAGGTCTGATGTGGGGGATTTTCTTACACCATTGGGCATTACAGACAATTGCTTAATTTGTTGACTGTAGTGGACATGAACAGGTGATGAATGTATACTACAAAATATATTCCTTTTATTGAATTGCTTATAGCCCATTTACTTGAAAAAAGAATGTGAAATAGCTAATAATAAAATATGGATACAGTAAGATAAAAATAATAAAAGACAAGAGAATGTAACCAAGATATAAAGTGGGAAGAGAAAATAAAAACACATAAGGAACTCTACATGGAGAAAAGCTTTAAAAATTGTGCATGACATTTAACATTACCATACACTTAACACAAACATAAATACACATAAGAAACTCTAGATGGAAAAAAGCTATAAAAATTGTGCATAACACTTAATGCTATCACATAGGTAAAGGAAGGATATATGAGTCATATAACAATCACTGTCTAGCAGTAAGAAGTACACTGTTTATTAGGAAAATTGATTAAACTTCACATTTTATTTACCTCAATCTCAAATGAAAATCATTACAAGGTCATTATATAAGAGGCATTAAAAAGCAATAAACTCTATGGTGTTGTCTATATGTAGTTTACTTATAATGACTTGATGAAAGCTGAAGTTATATGTAGTAAAATGTAAGAGGAAGTGGTCCACAGTTTATTGCTCTCTGTGTGCCACATATAAGACCTGTAACATCTCCTCTCCCTCCCTCCCTCTCTCTCTATAAGGAAATAATGTGATATTAAAACCCAAGTTTGCAGCCACCTAAAGATTTGGCTTAATACAAGGGTGACAAAAGCCCTTAGGGATGAATAGTTTACACATTCCTTACACAAGGACTCATATATTGAATTGATTAGGCTGTGCAATTAAAAAATTATAATTAAAAACATTTTTGGAGTGAATGTTAAAAACAATAGCATTTTATGTCTGATCTCCCTCTCTATTCACATACAGATCTGTTTAGTTGTGTAGCCCTCAGAGAGGAGATAGGCAATGGTTAATGAGTCCAACTTCTGAGCGGTGGTCAGGAAGGAGGCTATTATCAGAACTTAATTACACAGTGTGCCAACAGAATCTGTGTTGCTACACAATGGGAGGGCCCTTTCTAGTTCAGGCTAAAGCTAAAAGTTATTTATATTTTTTTCAGCCGGAAAGCAACCAAGTTAAAGCCCGCTCTGTTGCCACAGAGCGGCAAAGAACACAAGAGCAAAACATACAGGCAATCAGCAAAAAACACCGAGCCCCGGCCCTTCCTGAATAGAGGTGCTACTCATGGCAATAAATAAGCGGGAGGCAGTTTTGCAGGGTATTCTGGTGAAGAGCAAACCCTCCTTTTATTTTTATTTTTTGGCCGCGCCGCATCCTAGTTCCCCAACCAGGAATCGAAGTCGTGCCCCCTGCATTGGAAGCACGGAGTCTCAACCACCGGACAGCCAGGGAAGTCGCACAAATCCTCCTTTTAAAACGTCATCGCTGGGCTTCCCTGGTGGCGCAGTGGTTGAGAGTTTGTCTGCCGCTGCAGGGGACACGGGTTCGTGCCCCCTTCCAGGAAGATCCCACATTCCGCGGAGCGGCTGGGCCCGTGAGCCATGGCCGCTGAGCCTGCGCGTCCGGAGCCTGCGCGTCCGGAGCCTGTGCTCCGCAATGGGAGAGGCCACAACAGTGAGAGGCCCGCGTAACGCAAACAAACAAACAAACAAACAAACCTCATTGCTGAGGCTCTCTCTGTAGAAGTGATGGTGTAGGAGTGAGTCCTTTTAGGTACTTAGTGAAGATCAATGTATGGACTGGCTGGATGCTCCCTCGTCCCCTACAGACAAGATTCCTGTGTCCAGAACGATATATCAGTAGCCTCCCTGTTTCATTTCTATCTGCATTTGTAATACATTAGACTTGTACATCTTCCTTCTCTCTTAATGTATAATAATAATAATAATAGTAATTAGTAGTAGTTCATATTATTGAAATCTTACTAAGTGCTGAGTATTCTGTAAAGCACTTTAAATGCATTATGTCACATAATTCTTACATTATTCCTATTTCATACATGAAGAAACTGAAGATTAGAGAGGTTAAGTATGACAGTTATTAAAGTGACAGAGCCTAGATTTGAACCTACATCTATTTGATAGCCCTAATTTTTGACCGTTTTGTAAATACTCTTTCTCATCAATTAAAATAATAATAATGATGATATTTCATTTTAACAGCATTTCATAAAATGCTTTCTCAACAATTTTAGGAAGAAGGTAGAATGGGCATTTTAATTTCCATATTGTACAGATAAGATCTTGAGGCTCAAGATATTGAATGACTTGCCTAAGGTTATTATTATCTTGTAAATAATAAATCAGGAATTAGGAAAATAATCCATGTCTTCTGATGCCAAGTTCAGTATGCCTCTCATTAAAACAAAAGTTAACTTAGTTAATCAAATGCCTTTTTGATCTCAGCAATGAGATTAAAAGATTATTTCCCTCCAGGGATGTTTTTAAATATTCATTTGATATGTTAAGAGAAAATATTGAAGAAAAATAGTCATCAATTAAATCGGCCAGAGTTTCTTGACCTCAGCACTACATTTTGGGCCAGATAACTTTGCTGTAGGGACTGTCCTGTGCATGGCATGATGCTTAGCAGCATCCCTGGCCTCTACCCATTAGATGTCAGTAGAAGCCCACTGAGAACTAATGAAATACACACATAATCAAGTTGGTAAGAAAAGTGCCATCCAAGAAGAAACCTACCCGGGTAATGATTATGACTGATCATTATTCATTGATAAGAGGTAATTTATGGGTTTCAGGCAGGCAAAAGTTTTTGACATTAAGCATTTCCTGAAATGAAATTCTATTGTGAAAATTTTAAATTCTGTACTTACTTTTCGTAATTCATCAGAAATAAGGAAGGGATCACAAAAAGAATCTAAACATTTAACAATATGTCCATTCTCTCGTACAATATCTTCATCATATAACGGATTAAAAAATGACATTGAAAGCTGTGTGCAAGGAACGTTTATAGCTTCAATTTTTTTCACTTCAGTTCCTGAATAAAGAGATATAAAAATTAATTTAGTACTCTCAATTATTGCCAAAACAAATATCACTCTGCAGAGATTCTAAGAAGTAATCAAATACAACGTATGTTTTGATATATTTAAAAGACACATTAGTTTAGGGATTTTATTAAATTCTTATTTTGCAGGTTGTTTATTTTTATTAATTATTAAAAGTTGATAACAAAATTTTACCATTTCAGGCCTAGATGAAGGATATGTAAATTAAAAAATACTTGAAAATGAAATATTTATTGTGTAGTAGGAGGTTCTTAGATCAGTTTTAATGTATATATCAGAATTGCCTATAAAACATAGAAATTGCTTCATATGATTTTGGATTTGTATTATGCTTAATAATTCATATTACAAAAATTTTAATTAACATAAGTAAGGATGTTTCTAAAGTCACTGAGGGTATTTTGAAAATGTTTCTCTCCATTTAAAAATTTCTCCCTTGTGATCTCACTTATAGTGTTTATTACAAAAAAAAGGTTTTCCAAATCAAGGTAAATTTCAAACCAGGCCCTAATCAAGTTATTACAAGTGTTAGAGAAATTTGAAATCATGGTGTTCTGTCTATTTTTCTCTTGTAGCTCTAGTTCTTCCCATTTCCACACCAACACCCCCCCCCCCATTTATTTCCTGAATGTGTCTTTCAGGAATGGATTTTCTGTTACTAGAGGTTCTATTAAATTGCAAAAAGACATAAAGATTAAGGTGAATACTTTTATTATTGCCTCAGTGAGTCACTCAATCGGTTTCTCTCCTTTATGCACCTAGATACGCACACGCACTCACTCAGATATAAAGGGGTGGAGTTCTCCTTGTTCAAAGTTCTAGGACGATTGCAGACTTAGATATGGTGTGTCCTCTCCCCAATATATTTGCTGGATCTCTGACCTGAGAAGCAATTTGAGCTTGAGAAGAGTAATGTTGGTGATTATTTGCACTTCCTTCCTCTGGCTGTCCACCCAGAGTCTTGCTAGGACCTGTCGCTCTCATTCTGATCCTGAGCTGGGCTAGTGTGGAGGCAAGAAGAATGCCTGGAGCCAAGAACTGTGCATGCCTCAGTTATTGCAAAAGATATGCTGCTAAGAAAAGCTCCTTTTGTTCTAGAAGCAAAATCCTTTGGAAGATTAAAGTAAAAAGAAGACCCTAGAAAATGACAGAGTAGGTCTGAGTAATATTGGAAGACCAAAGAACAAGAGCCGTATAAAGCCAGACAATTTTCAAAGATGGGTTGTTGGCCATAGGATGAGGGACTGACATTGGGCAACATGCCATTTTAATAAATCTACCCTAGGTCTGATTTGGGGAGTGGCAGGAGGGTGTGGATGGTGAGAGAAGGTAATTGAATTTAAACCACTTAATCTGAAACATAGAAACAGAACTTGCTGTGGACTGAATTGTGTCCCTCCAAAATTCATATGTTAAAGCCCTAACCCCCAAAGTGATGGTATTTTGAGATGGAGTCTCTGGGGAAGTAATTAGGGTTAGATGAGGTCATGGGTGGGTTTAGGAGGACCTCAACATATGAATTTTGAAGGGACACAATCCAGTCCACAGCCTTCTGCTCCTGGACCCCCAAATTCATGTCCTTCTCACATGAAAAATACATTGATTCTATCCCAACAGTCCCAAAAGTCTTAACTCATTCCAGCATCAACCCTAAAGTCTAAAGTCCAAAGTCTCATCTAAATATCATCTAAATCAGATATGGGTGAGAGTTGAGGTACAATTCATCCTGAGGCAAAATTCCTCTCCAGCTAAGAACCTGCAAAACAAGACAAGTTACATGCTTCCAAAATACAGTGGTGAGATAGGCATAGGATAGACGTTTACATTCCAAAAGGGAGAAATAGGAAAGAAGATAGGGGTGATGGTCCCAAGCAAGCCTAGAACTTGGCAAGGCAAATTCCATTAGACTTTAAGCCTCAAGAATAATCCTCTTTGGTTCAATGTTCTGCTTTCCATACCTACTGGGGCGGTTCTTCCTCCAAGGAAGTGTGCTGTTGAAACTGAGGGGGTGACCCTGATGATCTCTAAATTGCCTTCTCAGTCCTTCTCTTTTCTTGAAGAATAGCACATGCTTACAGTTGAGTGGCTCCATGGTCTGGGCCTGTAGGATCTAAAAAGTCTGATAGCCTTCATTTTGTCTCATTTTTTTCTGTCCCCTTTAGTTCAAGTTGGCAGTGTCTTTGCTGGTACAATCCCATCTCTATATCTGGCTTCTGCTGAAATGGCTGATTAAGCCAATAAGTTGCACCCATGATCTCTTTATCAAATGGTTGCTCAAGGACACGCTTAGTGTTCTCTTCAGAACAAGCTTTCTCATTTTCTGCAATATGGATATGCTGAGAATTTTCCAAATCTTCAAGTTCTGGTTCCATTCCGCTTAACAATTCCTTCTTCAATTCATCTCTCTCCTTCCATATTTTACTATAACCATTCAGGAGGAAACAAGCCACTCCATCAATACTTTGCTTAGAAATCTCCTCAGCAAATATTAATTTTACCACTTACAAGTTCTATTTTCCACAAAAGCACTAGAACACAGTTCAGCCAAGTTCTCTGCCATTTTATAACAAGGACTGCTTTCCTTCTAGTTTCGAATGCCATGTTCCTCATTTCCATCTGAGACCTCACCAGAATCAACCTTAACATCCATATTCTAGCATGCACCTCAAGACTCTTACAGACTATAACCATTACACAATTTCAATGCTACTTCCACATTTTTAGGTATTTTTACAGAAGCACTCCACTTGGTACCAAAATCTGTATTAGTCTGCTTGGGCTGCTATCACAAAATACTATAGACTGGGTAGTTTAAACAACAGACATTTATTTTTCCACAGTTCTATAGGGTGGGAAGTCTAGAATCAAGATGTCAGCTGATTTAGTTCCTGGTGAGGACTCTCTTCCTGGCTTGCAAATGGCTGCCTTCTAGCTGTGTCCACATGTGACAGACTCTTATAAGAACACTAATCCCATCATGAGGGCCTCTCAAGACCTTATCTAAACCTGAAATCTCCCAAAGACCTCATCTCCAAATACTGTCACATCAGGAGTTAAGGCTTCAATATAAGAATTTGGGAGGGGACACAATCCAGTGCATAGCACACACTCTCTGTTATGTAGAAATTTGGTTAAATTGTGTCTCCAGCATTTATAAGTTTTACAATGCATCACTAAGATCACACAGAAAGTTAAGAATGTATTGTTTTTTCCCCCTCAATACTAGCATTACAATACACTGGATAGCTCCTTTTTATTTAGTGTCCAAGTCGGTGCTTTTCTGGAAACCCCGTTAATGTGGAAGTGACAGAGGCAAGATGAGTTCTAGAGCCTGGATTTGAATCTCAACTCCACCTGGCCAGCTATGTAAAACTGCACAAGTTACTTAGCTCATGCCTCTGACCCCTCATTTTTGAAATAGGAACATACAATAATACCTCTCTCAGAGTTGTTTTGAGAATTAAAGGAGGTAAATGTGCATAATGCCCTTAGCTGAGCACATAGGAAGCACCCATTACACGTCAGCCAAAGAAGGGCAAAGTATGTCTAAAAGAAGGGGGCCGTGGCAGCTGGCTGAAAGGATATATCAGCACCAACAATTGGCAACGTAGGCAGTGTAGCCAGTAGTGAAGGAGATTCCATCATCATTCTCTTTAAACCTGGTTCACTTGCTTGAAAAATGTCTTTTCTCTCATTAAACAAAAGCTATTTCTTATGCTTATAAAGGCCGCTAGAGTAAAATTAGAGAGAAGATGACCGATATATGAGAAAAAGAAGAAAAGCAAATAGGAGGAGATTAAAAACAAGTTAATGGAAGAGTACAAGCAATCCACTAGAAACTTCTGTTCCTGAAATGGAGTGCTACCTCTTCTTCTATTTTTCAGAGTACTTCTAATTGGTTCTGTCAAGTACATGTGGAATTTTAGAACGTTTCTTTTTGCAGTGCCTTTTACAAAAATTAGAAAAAAGTCAGTGCTGTTTTGTGAAGTATGTACCAAAATGGGGGAAGGTAGAATGCCTATTTCAATGAACGTTATCTTTTGTAAATGAGTTTACTGAAGTTATTGTAAACATGGTTTGTAAACACTATGATACGTGACTCTGATTATTTCCTTTTGAAGATTTGGAAATGGTAAATATATTTGCTTAGGTACTCAGTTTAACTTTGTAAGTAGTCTGAAGATCACACTGTACTAACATTTTGTTCTATAAATTTTGCAGTGGTCTTTAGCCAAAATCAATAAAATTTGACCTACTAAGTCCAACATCATGAACTGTTTGTAAACTTGTGCTTGACTAATACTTCATGAAAAGTTATTTTTGTGTAAGGCCACTAGAGTTCCATGAAAATACGTTGTAAGAATTTACCAAAACAACCCCATCTAATTTAAAATCAACTTACATTTTCTTGAGCACATATTCACATTACCAACCAGATTCTTCTTCTAATTGGAATGATAACTTATTCTGTTAAGAGGGCTCAACCTAAATTTTCAAATACAGTGTTCACGTTTCTGTTTTCAAAATAGTTTTCTGTTAACTCTAATTTATTCCTTGACCTGAGAGTTATTTAAGAGATTTGAGTGTTATTAAGTGTTTAAATGTTTGGGTAATTTTCTTTAAAGATTTCTAGCTGTGTTTCAACGTACTATGAAAATATTATCTATATGAAGTTCTCCTTTTGAGAATTTAAGACTCTCTCCTCCATGATTTAATACATTATTTTTAAAGACTGTTCCATGGTGGCTGCCAGAAATTCATTCCCCTGACCCAGCTGAGATTTTGCCCACGCATCCGCACATCTGTGGAATCTTACCTGAGCTTTTCCCACTGGGTAGAATTGACCAATCCCTTCCTTTTGCTCCCATTGCTATGTTAGCACCTTTGATACACTATTGCACATATTTTAAAATATATCAGTGAGTTCCTTGAGTACACATTTTCTCTTACTCACCTTTATGTTCCCTGTATCTGTCAGAGTCCATGAAAGGTGCACAATAAATACTTTCCAAACAAATGTAAAGAGTGAAAAGTTGCTCTTAAGTGTTAAGCCAGGATAGCAGCAGTGCACTACCAGGAGAATGATGCAGGGCAGGCCTGGCACAGTTGATAATATTTGACTTTGATGTTGTCAACCAAATGAGTCATTATTCACAATTTATATTTTAATAATGAAAATTCCTGAGGTAAAATTTTGTTATAATAGTAAAATAGTAATCTGAAGAGATGAAAATAAATTTTGTTTACCTAATGTAATCCACTGTCCAGAAGAATCTGAAAGTAACTTCAAATTGGGAATAACATTTGGATCTTTAAAAAAAGCCTAAAATACAAATTTGAGGGGAACAAGTTAGATATATTATTATAAACAGTAATAAGAATTAACTTCCTAAATAACTATAGTAAAATCTCATTTAATTTAAATTGGGGAAGGATAATTTTAAATTGCTAAAATGTCTTAAGCAATAAATGTTTCATAAAGAAATGAAGTTCTGTTACCTTCAAGTTGGAACAGTATGAACAATACTGTTATGTCCAAGTAGATACCTTTGGGACTAATTTAATAAATAGAAAGTAATGATTTACAGTGAAAAGTAAGAGGTTATATAATGTTTGAAAATTTTGTTTTCTTTCAACCTTGTTCTCCCAATTAGCTGATGTAAGTAATCACTGCTTCCACTCTCCCCAACTAAATCTAAATCTAATTGTCAATTTAATTCTATCCAAGGGGCACATAGAAAAGTGATAAATTTCACTTCTTTTTAAAATTTTTTTAATATTTTTACACAGCAGGTTCTTATGAGTCATCCATTTTATACACATCAGTGTATACATGTCAGTCCAATTCTCCCAATTCATCACACCACCACCCCAAACCCCCACTGCTTTCCCCGCTTGGTGTCCATACGTTTGTTCTCTACATCTGTGTCTCTATTTCTGCCCTGCAAACCAGTTCATCTGTACCATTTTCTAAGTTCCACATATATGTGTTAATATATGATATTTGTTTTTCTCTTTCTGACTTACTTCACTCTGTATGACGGTCTCTAGATGCATCCACATCTCTACAAATGACCCAATTTCGTTCCTTTTCATGGCTGAGTAATATTCCATTGTATATATATACCACATCTTCTTTATCCATTCGTCTGTCAATAGGCATTTAGGTTGCTTCCATGACCTGACTATTGTAAATAGTGCTGCAATGAACATTGGGGAGCATGTGTCTTTTTGAATTATGGTTTTCTCTGGGTATATGCCCAGTAGTGGGATTGCTGGGTCATATGGTAATTCTATTTTTAGATTTTTAAGGAACCTTCATACTGTTCTCCATAGTGGCTGTATCAATTTACATTCCCACCAACAGTGCAAGAGGGTTCCCTTTTCTCCACACCTTCTCCAGCATTTGTTGTTTGTAGATTTTCTGATGATGCCCATTCTAACTGGTGTGAGGTGAGACCTCATTGTAGTTTTGATTTGCATTTCTCTAATAATTAATGATGTTGAGCAGCTTCTCATGTGCTTCTTGGTCATCTGTATATCTTCTTTGGAGAAATGTCTATTTAGGTCTTCTGCCCATTTTTGGATTGGGTTGTTTGTTTTTTTAATATTGAGTTGCATGAGCTGTTTCTATATTTTGGAGATTAATCCTTTGTCTGTTGATTTGTTTGCAAATATTTTCTCCCATTCTGAGGGTTGTCTTTTCGTCTTGTTTATGGTTTCCTTTACTGTGCAAAAGCTTTTAAGTTTCATTAGGTCCCATTTGTTTATTTTTGTTTTTATTTCCATTACTATAGGAGGTGGATCAAAAAAGATCTTGCTGTGATTTATGTCAAAGTGTGTTCTTCCTATGTTTTCCTCTAAGAGTTTTATAGTGTCCAGTCTTACATCTAGGTCTGTAATGCATTTTGAGTTTATCTTTGTGTATGGTGTTAGGGAGTATTCTAATTTCATTCTTTTACATGTAGCTGTCCAGTTTTCCCAGCACCACTTAAGTAAGTAATCACTGCTTCCACTCTCCCCAACTAAATCTAAATCTAAACGTAATTGTCAATTTAATTCTATCCAAGGGCACATAGAAAAGTGATAAATTTCACTTCTTAAAAAATGAAAACTTTCTGTATGGCAAAAGAAATAAAAGTAGCCAAGAGTTTTATTTCCAGGCACCAGCAGTTGACTCTGGCTGAAAAGATCTGAAGCGAAACTTATTAAAAGTATCTTAGGCAGTCTACTGCCTAATTATCAGGAGATGTAGAGAATCAGGTTAAGTGGGTTAAGTGCTGGGCCCTCAGAATAACACAAAATCATATGTAGAACTGCCCTGATGAGGAAACAGTCATCCTTGCTATAGTCCCATCAAGCACTAAAAAGAGCTACCATGATCCTTTCCTCACCAAGGCTACCGCTGTTCCAGGACTGCCCTAACTGAAAGCTGGATGCCTTTGCCACCACCTTTGCCATAAAAATTCAGGATTCTGTGTGTACCTCTTTCCTTAAGTTGCTCACTTTTCAAAAACTGGTTTTGCACTGATAAATCTGGTTGGTAGCCCTAGATCCCAGGTTTGTGCTCTGAGTGCAAAAGAGGCAAGTATTACACAGTGAAGGAAACCATCAACAAAATGAAAAGGCAACCTACTGAACAGGCAAAATATTTGCAAATCATATATCTGATAAGGGGTTAATATCCAAAGTACATAAGGAACTCATACAGCTCAATAACAACAACAAAACTCCTAAAAATCTGTTTAAAAAATGGGCAGAGAATCTGAATAGACATTTTCCAAAGAAGACAAACAGATGGTGAACAGGCACATGAAAAGATGCTCAACATTAATCATCAGGGAAATGCAAATCAAAACCACAATGAGGTATCACTTCACACCTGTTAGAATAGCTATCAACAAAAAGACAAGAAATAACAAGTGTTAGCAAGGATGTGAAGAAAAGGGAACCCTCATGCACTGTTGGTGGGAACGTGAATTTGTGCAGCTACTATGGAAAACAGTATGGAGGTTCCTCAAAAAATAAAAAAATAGAACTACCATATTATCCAGCAACTCCACTTCTGAGTATTTATCCAAAGAATACAAAACTCTAATTCAAAAAGCTATAGGGACTTCCCTGGCGGTCTAGTGGTTAAGACTTCACCTTCCAATGCAGGGGGTGTGGGTTCGATCTCTGGTCGGGGAACTAAGATACCACATGCCTCAGGGCCAAAAACCAAAACATAAAACAGAAGCAATATGGTAACAAATTCAATAAAGACTTTAAAAATGGTCCACATCAAAAAAGCTATATGCATCCCTATTTCATTGCAGCATTATTCACAATAGCCAAGATATGGAAACAACCTAAATGACCTAAATGTCCATAGGTGAACGAATGGATAAAGAAGTTGTGGTGTACACACACACACACACACACACACACACACACACACACACACACACAGGAATACTACTTAGTCATAAAAAAGAATGAAAACTTGCCATTTGCAACAACATAGATGGACCTTGAGGGTATTATGTTAAATGAAATGTCAGACAGAGAAAGACAAATACTCCATCGTTTCACTTATATGTAGAATCTAAAAAAACAGAACAAACCAAACCAAACAAATAGATACAGAAAGCACACTGGTTGTTGCCAGAGAGAAGGGCTGGGAGGTGAATGAAACGGGTGAAGGGGTTGAAGAGGTACAAACTTCCAGTTACAAAATAAGTAAGTTATAGGTATGTAATGGACAGCATGGTGACTATAATTAATAATACTGTACTGCATATATATATATATATATATATATATAAATATATATATATATATTTTTTTTTTTTTTTGATGGTACACGGGCCTCTCACTGTTGTGGCCTTTCCCATTGTGGAGCACAGGCTCCGGATGTGCAGGCTCAGCGGCCATGGCTCATGGGCCCAGCCACGCTGCGGCATGTGGGATCTTCCCGGACCGGGGCATGAACCCGTGTCCCCTGCATCGGCAGGCAGACTCTCAACCACTGCGCCACCAGGGAAGCCCTGTACTGCATATTTGAAAATTGCTAAGAGAATAAAATTTAAAAGTTCTCATCACAAGAAATTTTGTAACTCTGTATGGTGACAGATGATAACTAGACTTACTGTGGTGATCATTTCGCAGTACATACTAATATCAAATCATTATGTTGTATACCTGAAACTAATATAATATCATGTCAATTATACCTAAAAACAGGCAAGTGTTTTGGATTCCACTTCGGACTTCCTAAAAAATGAAAGGTGGAAATCACTCCAAATCACATGTATGTTCAAGAAGTGTTGGGCAGTCAGAAAACATAATGATGTCCATGATGAGTAGTAAAGAAAAAAAAAAAATAGATTGGGAGGAAATATTTGCAACAAATATGATTTAAAAGGTGGGGGAGGGGACTTCCCTGGTGGTGCAATGGTTAAGAATCCACCTGCCAATGCAGGGGACACGGGTTCAAACCCTGGTCCAGGAAGATCGCACATGCAGTGAAGCAACTCAGCCCGTGCGCCACAACTACTGAGCCTGCGCTCTAGAGCCCGCGAGCCACAACTACTGAGCCCACGTGCCACAACTACTGAAGCCTGCGTGCCTAGAGCCCGTGCTTTGCAACAAGAGAAACCACTGCAATGAGAAGCCAGCGCTCCACAACAAAGAGTAGCTCCTGCTTGCCACAACTAGAGAAAGCCCGTGCAGCAATGAAGACCCAACGCAGCCAAAAATAAATTAAAAAAAAAAAAAAAAAGGTGGGGGAGGATGACATCAATGGCTTAAAAAAAGCCCAATATTTATAAGAAAAACTGACAGCCTGATTTAAACATAGCCAAAGGCTACAAAAAGTCATGTAAAAATTACAAATAGCCAATAAACTTATGAAAAGATGCTCAACTTCAAGAGCAGTGAGAGAAATGAAAATAAAAACCAGAAAATATCATTTTTACTCATTATATTGGCAAGATTTTAAAAGACTAGTAACAGACTTCCCTGGTGGTCAAGTGGTTAAGACTCCGTGCTTCCACTGCAGGGGACACGGGTTTGATCCCTGGTTGGGGAACTAAGATCCCACATGCTGCACAGTGCAGCCAAAAAGATAAAAAAAATAAAAAGAGTTTTGGTCAGAGTACCAGAAGATACGCACTCTTACATACTGCTGGTGGAAGTGTGAATTTTTACCACCTTTGGGGAAGTATTGGATACTATCTTGAACTTTAAAAACATGTATAGCTTATGAGCCAAGAAATTCCTCTTTTATGTGTGTGTCATATAAAAATGAAACCACCAATAGATAAGATTTATGTGCAAGGAATTTTTTTAATAGTATTGTTTGTGGTGTCAAAACCTGGAAACTTCAGTGCCCATCAGTAGAATGACTGAATTAAATGGCTGAATAATAATAAAATAAAAGTGGTTGAACACAGTATATCTATGCTAGATGGTATGCAGTTATTGAAAAGAAAGTATTAGAATAGAATGTAAGCTCCATATCCTTTTTTTCTTATTCACTGCTATATCCCCAGGGCCTGGCATTTAGCAGTTACTCAATAAACGTTTACTGTATTGAATTTGAAGGAAAGCCGTAAGTATTTTGAGTAAAAAGAGTAGTTTAAAAGTAATATGTTTGAAAAAACAAAACAAAATAAAACCTCTATTTATATGAACATAAACAAAAGTATGGAAGTATATATACCAAACATTAACAAGTCACCTAAGAAGTGGTGGTTGTGTAGGCTTGTGGGAAGAGAGGGGTTGAGAGGGTTGGATTTGATAAAGATTGTTGACTCTTTGTTCTTTGTTGTTTAGATTGCTGCAGTAAATATTTATCTTATTCTGACACTCCCTTTAAGCTGTCACTCTCTTTTCCTAAATAGCTTTTTGAAAGAGGAGTCTATCTTGTTTCACTTCTCTGTCTACCAGTTATTCTTCTGTATCTGGCTCTTGCTCCCATCACTCAATTGAAAGTACACTTGACATCACAATTCCAAAAATCAAATGGACGCAGTCCCTGCTCTCATAGAGTTTACAGACTAAAAGGGAAGATATTAAGTAACACGCTATGAGTGTTATGAAGAAATGCA
Source organism: Tursiops truncatus (assembly GCF_011762595.2). Taxonomy (NCBI): domain Eukaryota; kingdom Metazoa; phylum Chordata; class Mammalia; order Artiodactyla; family Delphinidae; genus Tursiops; species Tursiops truncatus. Next base: position 31,345,553 of record NC_047041.1, read on the forward strand.
GGGTGCTATAATGCGAGTATGTAATAGGTAGATCTACTCTACTGGTTTTGGGAAGAAAGGTTAATGCAGAAAGAACATTTAGGTTTAGATCTAAAAGGTGAGTAGGAGTCAGCTGGGCAAAAGGTATACTGGTAAATTCTTAACAAATTCTTAAATACCCCTTCCTCCCAGCCAAAAGCCCTGATTTGTAGCACTTGCTGATTTCCAGGGTGGATTTCAAGTTGCCAAAAGCTTAACAACCAGCAAAGCTTCCTGAAAATTTAGCAGTTAGGCTGTCCTGAGCTGGTTCCAGCATGACACTGGCAAGACTATTTTTCAAGATGAAGAAAATGTCAAGTCTGTAAGGGGAGAATGGAAGGGGGACTTCCCACTGAAGACAAGTAATGAGGTTCAGTGTGACCAGAGTTGATGGGCTGATGGTCTGATGAGGTTGGGGAGTTAAATAGGACCTTGTAGGTCAAGTCAAAATTTTTTATCTTAATCTAATATTGATCTAGATTGATCAGTATTTTGAGCTTAAGGGCAGTTGGAAGACCCTGAAGAGATGTAAACAGAGGAAAGATGTGGTTAGAGTCATATTTTTAAAAGCTCATTCCTGCTGCAGTGTGGAGATGAATTGAGGGGATGTAAAGAGACTGATTAGGAGGCATGGTACTACTGTAATCCAGAAAGGTCTGATGTTCCCATGAGAATGCTATCATGTCAAAATGACAGCAAATGGGAGGGAGAGAAGTGGATGGATTCAATGAATATTTAGAAGAAGGGACAAAGGGAGAAGGAGGAATCAAAGATGACTCTTAGAATTTTTGCATGAATAATAAGGCAGAATGAATGTTGTTTAATGAGAGGCTAAAGTGGACAGGACCAGGTATGTGGGTGAAAATTAGTACATTCAACAAATATTTGTGAATGTCTACATTATGCCAAGCAAGACAAAGTCTCTGTTCTCATGTCTCCACATTCTAATGGTGGAGGTTAAAGGTAAACAATTTACAGGTATCATATATGCCCAATTACAAAAGTCTTCCCCCAAATTATTCTTCAGAAAAAAGGGAAGTTGCCTTATAACTTTAAAAAGTCAAATAAAGAGTGTTTGTGCAATTATTTTAATTTATATAATACACATCTTGAAAAGATACACATATGCTGGAATTAACCCCAATTAATACTCGTTCTGAATGCTTTTTAGAGGTCTTCTGAAGAATCAGCAAAAGGGGGAATTTAATTCAGGTTTAGTAATTATCCCTGGGGGGTATCCACTTACAATTACATTTTAAATGTCATAATGAAAGGAAGTAGGTTAAGTGGCCTGCAGTGAATTGGCCTGGAGCCAATGGAAATAAGTCTTCATAAAGACCCCTCAAAGCAACAGTTGTTATTGAAATCACAATTATATACCTGAAGAATGAATTTTTTTAAAGAAAACAACAAACCCTGCCCTAATGTGTACAAATGGTATTTTGCGTTATAGAATTTCCAGTGAGACGTTAGAAGGGATTCTCTGAATCTCAGATAGCTTTAGGAAAGCTGATATCCTTTGGAAAAATATTTGATTCACAAACTAGTTCCAGTGATAACAAAGATACTGATGTCAAATGCATGTGAAGATTTGCATAAACTTGTTTCATAAAATGTGAGAGTAGAAACATATTTCTGAACTAATATTTTATATAACACAGTTTAAATATATATTATATGTCACAAATATGAAATATAAGTAGATGTTTGACTTTATCATCTATCTGGCAGACTGCTGATTTCTGATCCAATATCAAATCTCTCCTTCTTCCTTAAGGAATCCCAATTTTATTTGGGACAGCAATGTGCTCAGCTAAACATTTGCAGTTCCTAGCAGTCTCTGTCGTATGTGGTCCTGAGATGTAAGCAGAGTCTGGTCATGAGATATAATGTGTTGTGCGGATCTTCAGAAAACTCTGTAAATTAAGGAGGTCCCTTGCAGGACATATGGAAGATTCCTGTCATTATCCCTAGTCCATGGTGAGGATGCCAACACTATATACTAAGCCCAGAGCTTTCTCTTGAGACTCAAAGTGAGATAATATATTGAACTATCTAGGATATTTCCACTTGTATGCACCTCAAATTTAGCATGCCTGAAACTGAATTCATTTTCATTATATACTCTTTTCCACTTTCTGTGTATTTAAATTGGCCACTCTAATCAACCAAATCAAAAACTTGGTCATCCTACATGTTGCCCTTTGCCTAACTCTCAATTATCTTATCAGTCCTTGAGTACTACGTTTCTCATAAACGTCTCTCCAGGCTATCCCGGTGCCCCTGTCTTAATTCAGGGTATCACCATATACTGTCTGGAGGCTAACAGTTTCCAATTTGTTCTCACTGCTTCCAGACTCAGTCCTAACAATCTACCTTCCATACTTCTGCCAGGTGATCTCAGTACTTTAAATATTACTGTCTTGCTGAAAACCTTTCAGCAACTCCTCAGCAGCTAGATAAAGTCTAAACTCCTTTGTATGGCACATAAAGTCTTATACAATATCGTCCCACCCGTCTGTCTAAAATAATTCCACTTTGTCTACCTGACAAACTCCTACTCATCTTTCAGGCCCTAGCTCAAGTGCCCTGTCTTTTGGAAACCCTCCTTTAACCACCTCAGTCAAAAATGACCACTTTCTCTTTTGTGCCACTACAGTACCTTGTGCATGTTATGTTTTATATCACTTCTCATTCTGCAATGCAATTTTTGGTCTGTTTCCTTCTCTTTAACTGTGTATTGTTCATCTGTACAGACTTAGGAACTAAAGAAATATTTGCTGGATGAATATTTCCTTCCTTCCTTCCATCCACTTACTACCTCACAAATAAACTTTTGGAACATAATTTGTTTTTAAGTTGAAAGGGAAAATTCATAATCTGGAATCCTAGTTTAAGCAATACCCTTTGTTCAGTTATAGTTTTTGTAGTAGAAGTGAATGGAAGTTGGAGTCAAAGGCCTGGGTTTTGCCATTTGCTGGGCAAGCTTGCACAAATTATTTAACCATTCTGAGCTTCAGTTTCCTCAGCTGTAAAACGGGGGTCAAAACACCAAATTTACCAGATTGTTGTAAAGATTAGTGATAAATGGATAAAAAGTGCTGAAAGCTAAATCTGGCACACAGGAGTCACTACTGCTTTGGGAAAACACTTTGTAAAGTAGTATACAAATGTTAATAACAATAACAGCACTTATTATGAGCCAGGCATTTTGCTAAATATTTTACATGATTCATTGAATCTTCATAATAATCCCATCAGATATTCAGCATTATTTTCATTTTCAAAAAGACAAGCACTGTGATCATTTTGCAGAAAAGTAAACAGAGGCTGAAGAAGGTTAAGTAACTTGCCCAATGTCATAGAGCCAGCAAGTGGCAAGAGTTGGAATTTGAACAGAGACAGCTAACTTGAGGCCAAATGAGCGGGGGATCCAGGTTTTGTAGGGCTCTAAGCATAAATGATTTTAGGGACTCTAAGAATACAAAACATCTACTTTTGAAAAACTCCAAAAACATGTGAACATACTGCTGGAGTATCTCTGAGTTCCTTGGAAGGGGATTCTCTAAGTGAGGAGCTTTAGCTAGTGAGGGGCCCTGAAGATTCATTAGCTTCAAGGTAAATCTCCTTCTGGGCCATGCTCTTAGCCACAGTGCTTTATTTCCTCCAAATTAGTTACATGAGTAAAAATAATGATTGTATGAATACAGTTCTTTAAATTGAAATATGGGAATAATACTGTCTACCTCACAGGAAAAAATTAGGATAAATAAACATGAAGATATTGAAAATTAGTTTGAAAAAAATTGCCTGCTATTTGGAAATTTGTTGTGCTTTATGGATGAATTTTGATTTTGTTGAAGAACTTTGTGTCTATTAAAACTCAAATTAATTCTACACCCGTCTCTATGAAATTTTTCTGACACCAACGACCCTCCAATTGAGTGATCTTTTGTTTTCCTTGTGCCTAGGGCACCTTATATATCCTCCAGTATAGAAATTATTTTGTCTTGTAGAGAGTTCTTTACATTTCTAGCTTCCAAAACTGTACACATCACTTACAAGCTGGGATCAGGTCTCTTCATCTTTTTAATACCTCCCAGCAGGGATACAGTAAGTATCCAACAAATATTTATTGAGTAAATGGCTTATATTAAAAATTGTACAGCACTCTAAAATTCAGCAAATTAAAATCCTGATCATCTCCTTTTAAAAAAATATTAATTTGAGAGCCAGTACTGGCATAAATGAAAAATATTAAAAACTATACAAATCTTACCATGAATATTTGAGAAATGTCACTAATGCCATCATCAGTGGCATATTATATTAACATTATAACACTAACTTAGGTAAAGGGAAATAGACATTTAACCAATTTACCCTCTGTTCAGGGTTGAAGAGTACTCCACCCTCAACCCTCTACCCAAAATTCATGTCCTTCTTGGAACCTCAGAAAGTGACCTTAGTTGGAAACAGGGTTGTTGCAGATAAAATTAGTTAAAATGAGGTTATACTGGAGTAGGGTGGGCTCTTAATTCGAAATGACTGGTGTTGTTATAAAAAGAGAAGAGACACAGTCATGGACACATGATGAGAGAGCGCTACGGGACTTTGACAGAGGTAGAGATTCAAGTTCTGCAGCTGCAAGCCAAGGAGTGCCAAGGACTGCTGGCAACCATGAGAAGCTAGGAAGAGGTAAGGAAGGATTTGTCCCTATAGATTTCAGAGAGAGCATAACCCTGCTTTTGGACTTCTAGCCTGCAAAACTGTAAGACAATACATTTCTGTTGTTTTAAGCCACCCAATTTGTGGTACTTTGCTACAGCAGCCCTGGGAAACTAATTTCCCTCACAGTAAATATTTTGGTTTCTTAACTAGGCTAATATTTTCTTCACTGCACTATCATTCTGTATGAGATGATCTGATTTTTTTATTTGTTGGCAGTCTTGCCACGGGTCTGTAAGATCCTTGAAAGCCAGGCTCCTGTCTGTCTTGTTCCTTCTAGCAACCCCACCACTTGACAGAATTCCTAGCACATGGTAGCTCTCAGGAAGTGTTTGTGAATGAGTAAATAAACTATGTCAACTATGCTACAGTCAATGCCTGAAGGGCATGAATGGCAAAAATAATATCACAAACCATAACAGTATTTTCCATTTAATTGAGGATTAAAAAACTTCAGGATTTTAAATAACGTGAATGAAATTTAACAAACACACCAGAATTTGCACCTTCAAATGAGTTTTTCCCTTTTCAAAGCAGCTACCTCTACCAGCTAAAGACTTATTCCAATAACTCTGCCACTGCTTAAGACTTTTTCTGGAATTCTTCATTGGAACTGCTAATAGAGCCTGTACTCACAGGGTAGACTTGATTTCGAGAAACAACCAGAAGTACTTTGAAGCTAACCCTAGTATATAAAGCTGGTGATAAAGCTGGATAATATTAGGTGCACCTACTAAAAGAGAGACCCAATTTTCTAGCGAGAGATTGACTTTTCAAAATAGAAAAGTTCTATATGGCAGGATACTGAAGATGAGCTAATTTATGGTGATACGAAATAGAAAAGTTCCTCTTAAAACTGATCATTTGAACCTTTTTATTATTCTCAAACTCCAAGAAAACGACGTCATTAAGTAATGGCGTCTTCACAAGAATTTATGCCGAAGTGGGAAAAAATGTAAAATTATCAGTGGTCCAAGGGACTCTCCAACCCCCATACTAACCATAACGAAATCATCCTTCCGATAAACCTGAAACGTCTGGTCAAACCCGAACGCCTGCGCCTTGATTCTACCCAGCATGGACCTGGGGCAGAGAAGAGAAAGACAGTCGACTTGGGGTAGCATCCTCTGGGGGAGCACATTCAGCCTGTCCCACCCACGAAGTCCGCCCCTCGCCCCTGTTACTGCTGCCTCCCGGTTTCACTCAGGAAGGGGCCGCCTCGCCGCCCGACCCGCGTCTCCGCAAGCGCGAAGACCGAGGGCCTCTTCTCTTCCTGCCCCTCGGCCTCTCACCACTGGCGGAGCCGGCTGGTGGTCTCCGGCGTGCTCAGAGACTTGAAGGTTTTCTGAGGCAGGAATCTGAAGTAGTAGCCGCCCAAAGGTACCAGCTCCCCAGCCGCCATCTCTGTATTGGCTGCCCGGAGCGACGGTCGTTTCCATAGCAACGCGGGGGTGGTTTCCATAGCAACGCGGCGGCCGTCGGGTGGGCCCGACGCTTCGGGGGCGGGGGCAGAGTGGGGCGGGGCCACGGGTCTACCTAGGCTGAGAAGACTCGCCTCCCGGCCCGGCTGCAGCTAACGGAGGAAGAATCCCCCTTGGGGTTTCGGGGCGCCGCTACCGCAGCTTCTGCCTCAATTACCGTCACTTTCGCTCCTTCACGCCATGTTAGCGGTGCTGGAAACTAGGGGTCGGGGGCGGAGAAAAATTGCCAGTACATACTTGTTGAAATTAACTCGATAATAATTACGCCGCGTGGGTTAATTTCTTAGTCTCAAACGGTGTAATCTTAGATTTATAGCTATCTAAGTTTAGTGACTCAAGCATTTCTGAATAAAAAGTTATTCTGAATTACTTAGGTTAATTAATTAGGTTTAACTATCATGACTACTTGGGAAACTATTCTTTTACCATCCGGCTTTTTTTTTTTTCTTCAAAAGTTACATCTGAAGGCTAAAGTAATTTTCCATATACACTACAGTACAACGTGCTGTTTAATAGAAACACATATTTCTTATTTCCTATTGAAAATGACCTTTCGTATCTATAGTTTTGTTGTCGTTTTGTTTTGTCTAATAGCTGTGTATCTGAGCTTCAGAAGGGGGAGAGAGGGATGTCGTTCTTTTCCACCTCCTTGCTAACTCCCTTTCCTTTTCCCCTAGTCCTCCAAAAACTGATCTTGATTATTCCATATTCAGCCAACAGCAGTAGGAGAAAGAGGGAGGGAAACGCAAACACACAGAATATTCGTTTTCGTTGTTGATTTTAGTTTTTCATCAAGCCTTGGTCTTCTAAGTAGATTTAGTCCTTTTATGTTATGGACATGGTTGGGTTTAAGCTTACCATCTTGTTTGTTGTTTTCTAATTCTGTTCTTTTTTCCTTTAATCCAAAAGTAGGCAAGAAAGGAATAATAGAGTATTTTTATTATTCCATTTTTCTCCTTTTTAGCTTTTTAGTTATACATTTTAGTATAATTTTTATTGGTTACTCAAGATAAAATATGACTCCTTGATTTATTACATAGCACCTTAACCCATCACTCACACTATGTTTCAAACAAGAACCTTACAACAGGTAAAATCTATTTATTCATTTTTCACCTTTCGGGTTTTTTTGGTCAATATTTTACTTCTACATAGGTCCAAAATACATTATTTTGTTACTGTTATTTTAAACAGCCAGTAATATTTCATATTTGCTAGTATATTTACCCTTTACATTTTTCTTATTCCTTCCAGCAGTTTTGAATTTATAATCTGGGATTATTTTCATTGAGTTTGAACATCTTCTGTTGGTATTTCCTATAATTCAGGTCTCCTGATGAGTAAGTTTCTCAGAGTTTGTTGTCTGAAAATGTCCTTATCGTCATTTTTAAATGATATCTTACAACAGACTGTACAGAATTGTAAGTTGGCAACTTTTTTCCAGCACTTTAAAAATGTATTCTATTGTCTTCTGGATTCCAAATTTTTGTTGAAAGGTCAAACATTAGTTTTAGTGTTGCTCCGTTCAAAGTCATATGTCTTTTTTTCCTCTTCCTGCTTAAAATTTTTTTCTTTGCCTTTGGTTTCAGTAGTTTGGCAATCCTCTTCCATCTGTCGTGTGTGTGTGTATGTATTCTTGTGTATGTGTGCTTTTGTGTGTGTCTTCTGTTTTCATCCTGTTTGGGATTTGCTGAGCTTCTTGAATTCTTTCACTGATGCCTTTTAACCAGTTTTTAAAAACTCAGCTATTATCTCTTCAAATAGTTCTTCCACTTTGTTCTCACTCTTCTCTTTTTCTTGGACTCCAATTACATGTATATTAGAACTTTTAACTATTTCCCATATTTCTCTGTTATATCTTTTTCAATTCTTTGTTTCTTCTTGTGCTTCATCTTTTCCATTCTTTATTGACCTGACTTTGAATTCACTAATCTTTTCTGCTTAACTCTTAATTTCAGATATTTTATTTTTTAGTTCTTGAATGTCCATCTTAATCTTGTTTAATATATTCTATTTAAATCTCCATTTTTTCATTCATTTAGTATACATTTTTCTTTATTTAACAGGTTAAAGTTATTTTTAAATCTTTGAGTTCTTCAATAGGAGAATTATTTTTGGATCTGCTTCTTTTCCCTGTTTATTTCTTGATTATAAATCATGTTTCTCTGTCTTCTCACACATTTAACAACTTTTTGTTTTAGGTACAACATTGTGTGTTTGAAAAGTGTAAGAGATTCAGAAGACATTATCTTCCACTGGAAAGTATTCACTATTTGAAGGTGAATAGCCGACAACTTTAATACAATCAGGGATTCAATGGGTCAAGGCTGAGTTTTAGTTTTAGTAGGACTGAACCGCAGTCCATCTCTTTTCTCCTATAACTTGAGCAGGCCTGACTAAAAATCTAACAGATCTCTATCTTCTTGGCCCCCAAAGATGAGAAAATTCAGGTTTTCCTTTCAGAGGTGTTGAGCTTGCTCTTTAGCTTCCCACATCCTACAGCATTGAAATCTAGCAAATGTCTTAATGGGGAGACTGAATGTGTGTTTGAGGCAGGCCCCATCCTTCCAGTAGGACTTTGTATTCTAAGCACCATGACATTATGGAAGATCGCACTCTGTGCTTTAGAGGCCTTTGTAGAGCAACTCAGCATCCTACACGTAGCACCCAAACTCAGCAAATTTTCTTTGGAAGTGTAGCCGTGTTTGACCCTTCAGACTTCCTTGCATGACCACCAAAAGTCATTCAATCTTTACTTTGCATATCAGCCAGTAAATGAAACTATTGAAAGAAAGGTCTTGTAAACATCAGCTCATCTTGGAAGGATTTTCTGAGGGAAGTATTAGAATGCAGATTCCTTGATTTCAGAGACCAGAGATTGAGACTCCACAGGTCTTGGATTGTGCCTAGGAACTTGTATTTTTAATATGCTCTTTAGATGAATTTGATGCAGGTTTTCTACACTATTCATTGAGAAAAACTTTCCCACACTTTCTTTACAATTTATCTTAAATCCCATCTCATGAAGAAATTTATTCCAATACTTCTGTCTGACTTTGTATACATTTAGTTTTTGCTAGACAATCAAATATTTGGTCATATACTATACTGTACTTTTATTTTTCTGATTTTTTGTGAACATCTTTCCAAATAGATTACATACTGTTCAACATGGGGGAATTTGCTTGACATTTTATAAAAACATTTTCCACATGACCTAAGCACATATTATTTGTTTAGTTAATTTTTTTCTAGGTTTTTCTGGTTTTATTGTGTTATAACCAACATACAATAAACTGCACATATTTAAAGTGTACAATGTCATGAGATTTGCTATATGTGATATTTGTGGGGTTTTTTTTCTTATTAGTCATAAATTTTATACACATCAGTGTATACATGTCAATCCCAATTGCCCAATTCATCACACCACCAACCCCACCCCCCACCGCTTTCCCCCCTTGGTGTCCATACGTTTGTTTTCTACATCTGTGTCTCAATTTCTGCCTTGCAAACTGGTTCATCTGTACCATTTTTCTAGGTTCCACATATATGCATTAATATACGATATTTGTTTTTCTCTTTCTGACTTACTTCACTCTGTATGACAGTCTCTAGGTCCATCCACATCTCTACAAATGACCCAATTTCGTTCCTTTTTATGGCTGAGTAATATTCCATTGTATATATGTACAACATCTTCTTTATCCATTCATCTGTCGATGGGCATTTAGGTTGCTTCCATGACCTGGCTATTGTAAATATTACTACAATGAACATTGGGTGCATGTGTCATTTTGAATTATGGTTTTCTCTGGGTATATGCCCAGTAGTGGGATTGCTGGGTCATATGTTAATTCTATTTTTAGTTTTTTAAGGAACCTCTATAATGTTCCTTAAATTTAAAAAAAAATCCCCCATTAAAAATAAAGATATAATTATACTTATTTTGGACTTAGGATGCTAATTTAAATTAGGAATTTTTTGCTTATGTTTTGCATTACTCAAAAGTAATCATTTTTATTGTGTTGTTGATTAAATTCATCCTCTTTTTTTCAACCCTATAATCAATGATTATACTTTGACTATAAAGTCTTAAGTTCAATATTTACTTGGAAATTGATAGTTTTCTAGTTGTTATTTGTCACTTAACTATGCATGATTGGTATATGTTCTATACAACCTTTATTAATTCGGTCCTGACAATAGTTTTTTATTTTTATCTCCCAATTATCTTTAAGTTTTTCTTTTTTTAAAAAAATTGCATAAGTAACACATGTTTAACACAGGAAAGAAACAAGTAAGCAAAAATAATAAAAATACCCATAATCTCAGAACTATGATTTTTCAACTTCTTGGAGCAAAGAAGAACATTTTCCACAGGGAGATTTTCCAGAAAAAAGATGTTTTCAGTCTAACTTTCATTGACTCACACTTTAAGGAGTCTTGGCCGGACAAGTATATGTGGAAAAAAACCCTCCCACATTTACAAAACAGTTCTCATATTGTGTTTAATTTTATGTATGTTTATGTTGTTTTTAATCTTTATGGTCAGTTTCAGTATTTTCACAGTACAGTATTGTTATTGATCAGGGTCCTTGGACTCTTTTATTAAAATATTTATTTATTTATTTTTGGCTGTGTTGGGTCTTTGCTGCTGCGCGCGGACTTCCTCTCGTTGCGGCTAGCGGGAGCTATTCTTCCTTGCGGTGCGCGGGTTCCTCATTGCGGTGGCTTCTCTTGTTGCGGAGCACAGGCTCTAGGGCACGTGTGGGCTTCAGTAGTTGTGGTGTGTGGGCTGTAGAGCGCAGGCTCAGTAGTTGTGGTGCACGGGCTTAGTTGCTCCGCGGCATGTGGGATCTTCCTGGACTAGGGCTTGAACCCGTGCCCCTTGCATTGGCAGGCAGATTCTTAAACACTGCACCACCAGGGAAGCCCCCTTGGACTCTTTAGTCAAAAGAAATTGGTAAGAGGCCAGATGAGGAATTCAGACAAGGCTTTACTGGGATTCGTGCTGCAGCAACGAGGGAACAAAAACAAGTAACAGGTTCCCTTGCTCACCCGCTGAGGGGCTGCTAGCTGATCCCTTAAAAGGGGTGAGGGTGGGGATCGATTGGTGGATTGGGCTGGAAGGGTGGCTTAGATGGTCTGCATACCCTCTTGGTGGTGCTGTGTGCAGGGATGATGTGCAGTACCGTGCTATTGCTCCCTGCACCTCAGAAGTGGCATGTGGTTTTTGGCCTCTTTGTATCTTGCTGTTCATAATTTGTCACAACAGGGCAGTTACAGTTTCTTTATATTCTATTGCTCTAGGAGATGCATGTCCACATGCAAGCACTGCAGCAAACGGTCCCAGGCCCCAGATCCCAGCTTGTCTCAGTACAGCTATGTTTAACAGCATGGACAGTGAAGTCAGATCAGAAATCCAACTCTAGCTCTAGTGTCTAGGTTTCCTCATCTGTAAATAGAACATAATTTTTTTTTTTTTTACTTTATAGGGTTATCATAAAAATTAAATTAGTTAAGTTGTGTGAAGTGCTTATCACAATGATTGACACTTAAAATTCTAATGTATGGTAGTTCTTAATATTAATGGCTATTTTCATGTGGGCTTCTAGGAACAGAATCTCAATATATAGTTTGTGTATATAGGAAATAAGGTTTGACTTGACATATTTTAATTTATGGCTCTCTCCTAGAGACTCGCTGGGTTAGAAATTATTGTTTTCTCTCCTTTAGCTTCTTCTAGTTTTTCATCACCTAATTGCTATGAATCTCAATTTTACATCCTTAAAATATGGACTTTGCCTCATTGGATTGTAAGTTGTTGCTACAAGATGAAGGTGTTAATTATTACTACTGGCTCCCATTCGCTTCATTTAACTGTAAAAGTTTACCAAGTGGTACATTACCGTTGTTCTAATATTTGGTCATTAACTGTTATTATTCTTTCAGGTTTTACATTCCTTTCATTTGGCTAGTTAGCACCTTGCATGTCGCTAGGCACTGTGGGAATTCCAAAATGTATAAAATATCGATCCTGCCTTCAAAGCCTTTACAAATTATTTGGAAATTATTGAACAATACTTGTCATCTTGCTATTTCATGTATTTAAACTCTACTTGCTTCCTCTCATCCTTCTAAAATTCAATCTAATCTTATTGACCATTTAATTGCTCTCTAGTCACTGTTTAAAGTTGCCAAACTACCAGCTTTTATCTGATAATTTACAATACACATATATTTTACCTAAAGTAAGTCTGACTAAAAACATTCAATAAAGTGAGGAGGGAGCTAATTCTAATATTGACTTATATCAATGTGTCAAAATAGCACTTATTTTCTTTCTGTGGTTCTACTTGGTATAAATTTTCTATGATTCTAATGATTTGAAAAAGATTTACTGAACACAGTTAGAAGCCAAGAACAATATTAAGCTGATTCCAGTGGTTGTGTGTTCCTGATAGATAAGAATAAGCTTTTTACTTTATAGAGGAATGAAATAGTAGCTGTGATCACAAGTAGTTGAAATTTGAAAAATGTTGTTCATCAATAAGTTATTTTGTTTAGATCAGTGGCTATTCAAAGTCAGTTCATAATAAAAATTTCATGTCATCTGTGGCTAAATGGACAAACTAAGGGTGGTGTACTTTTTCATAAAATTAAATCACTTCGTATTAAAGAACTTTATTTTTAAATTATGCTCTCTTTTTTGTAATTAAAATCTCCTTTCCTTAGGAAATCATCATAATTAAATAAAAATTTTATAACCCTATGTTGGGTTGGTAGAGTAGAGCCTTGCTACTCGAAGTGTGGTCTATGGACAAACAGTATTGACATCATTTGAGAGCTTGTAGAAATGCAGTATCTCTGACCCCACCCCAGACCTACTGAATCAGATTCTGCAGGTGATTCGTATATACCTTAAATTAGAGACGCTGGTCTAGATGATACCCGTCTACCAGCCCTACCCCCTTTTACTCTTATTTTCAAGTTATTCTATACTTCCATCTACCCAATTGCTCAGTTCAGAAACCTGGGACTTATCTTTGACCCTACCTTATCTCACCCCTCCCTTATCCTCTCCCATATAAAACTCATCATTAAACCTTATAATCTTCTAAATGTATATACTACAAACTGTTTACAACTCTTCAGGTTCCAGTGTTGACACTTTAGTCCAAGCCACCACCAATCTTTTTTTTTCTTTTCTTTTCTTGCGGTACGCGGGCCTCTCACTGTTGTGGCCTCTCCCATTGCGGAGCACAGGCTCCAGACGTGCAGGCCCAGCGGCCATGGCTCACGGGCCCAGCTGCTCTGCGGCATGTGGGATCCTCCCGGACCGGGTCACGAACCTGTGTCCCCTGCATCGGCAGGAGGACTCTCAACCACTGCGCCACCAGGGAAGCCCCAATCTTGTTGCTTGGAAGACTGTAAGCAAGACTTCCTACCTCATCTCCCTCTTTTACTTTTGCCCTCCTGACATCCATTTTGTACACAGCAGCCAGATTTGAGCTTTTAAAAATAATAAATCAGATTCTAAGACTATCCTGTTGAGAATCCTTTAATGGGCTTCTGTTGCACTTAGGGTAAAATCCAACTCCTGATGGTCTATATTCTTCATTTTCAGCCTCATTTCCTACCTTCTTCCTGGGATCCCTACTCAGGGATCCCTAGTCTGGAAAGAACCAAGCTCTTTTCTTGCTCAGGGCCTTGGTAAAAGTATATCCTTTGCCTGGAACACCTTCCTTCCTTCTACTTTCAGCCGAACTACTTTCTATGCATCCTTCACATTTCAAATTATTAATTGCTTCCCCAGAGGGACCTTTCTGACAGCCCAGTTAATACTGGTTTTCCTGGTTATCCTCTCATAACACATACTTGTCCCTCACAACGCTTATAACAATGTACAGTTATTTAAATATTTGTGTGCTTCCATAGTTAATGTTTGTCTCCCTCACTAGCCAGTAAAATTCAAGAGGTCAGAGACTGTTCAACACGTGTTCTTTGTCACTGGCGCACAGAAGGAAATTCCAAAAAATCTGTTGAGTAAATGAATCAATGATTCTGATTTTTCTGAGCTATATCATATTATATATGAAAAAGGCAAATAATTTGAGTTGTATTTTTGTCCTAAGCATTAAATTTAGCCACAGGCAGACTTGCTGCCCGGCTATATTTATTTAATTTAAAACAATTTTGAGTACTTAAGGATTAAGAAGTCTATTTAAAGATAACATTTTATAAATTTAATTTATAGGTAGTGTAGTACTGTGGGTAAAGCATAGATTTTTTTTTTTAAAGAGTGCTCACAGCGAGGTTTTTTTTTTTTTAGTTTATTAATTTATTTTTATTTATTTTTGCTGTGTTGGGTCTTCGTTTCCGTGCAAGGGCTTTCTCTAGTTGTGGCAAGCGGGGGCCACTCTTCATCACGGTGCGCGGGCCTCTCACTATCGCGGCCTCTCTTGTTGCGGAGCACAGGCTCCAGACGCGCACGCTCAGTAGTTGTGGCTCACGGGCCTAGTCGCTCCACGGCATGTGGGATCCTCCCAGACCAGGGCTCAAACCCGTGTCCCCTGCATTAGCAGGCAGATTCTCAACCACTGCGCCACCAGGGAAGCCCAAGCATAGATTTTTTAGATCAAGCAATCTGCTCTTTATTCTGCCAGGTGCTAATCTCTAAGCCTCAGTTTCCTCGTCTGGATTGCTGCAATAATATATACGCTTAACGCTGTGCCTGTATGTGCTAACAGAACGTTATCGTTATTTGCTTATGTATTGATTTTGACTACGTTTAGCACAGCTGCAGCCTGTAGTTCATCAAGTCATACGTCTCCGGGCAGTTAAAAGGCCCTGTGGTAAAGGAAAGGGTTAAACCTGACGCCTTCTGTTTCTGGAAGACCTCTGGGAGTGGGGTGGGCTGGGGTGGAGTTAGGGTCTCAAGAAGATATAAACAAGTAGGGGGTAGAACTTGTCTCTCTGTTCTGTGACAGGGCTCCTGTCTTTGACATTAAAGCTTTTCAGGGCTGTCAAAAAAAAGCAGTTCCTCTGCCTTTCTAATGGCTGTTAGTCTTGTTTGGTTTCTATAAAAAATACTTTTTATTGCAAAATCCTGGTTTTGGTTTGCACTTGTTTAAACAAAATTTATGAAATGTTATAAAGTTAAGGTGTCTTGATTTCCTACTCAGATCAGTCCGCCATGCCTCCAGCACTGCGAGAGGGACAAGGGCCAGCGAGGGGCTGAAACTCTTGCCTGCAATGGAGGAAAACGCTAAAGAAGTCAAGCAGGAGATCCAATCTTCGGGAAATTGGCACACAGAAATAAAGCTCCGATCGGGGAGGGTGTGGCTCTTGATTGTTATTTATCCGTTCTTTATGGGTAAATCTACAGATAAACCTACATAGATAAACCTACACTAATCCAAGAACTCGGGATTGCTTGAAGGAAAGGACCGCTGAACTGTTTCACATTTGTTTTGTATGTGAATGGAATTCTGGTCAAAGATCCTCCTGTAAACCTATTAAACGTGACCACCCTTCGCCACACAACTGTATCCTCCCACCTGAATTGCCTTTCCTCATCTTCTGAGATAGCCTGGCTCGTTGTGTTGTTTCCTATTTGGAAATAGGAACATACTTGTGAGGCTCTGTTCCTGGGTGCCTCTTCGTAAGGGTAATATTTATCTAGCTTTTCAGGCAGGCAGGTGCGGCCCCTCTTCCAAGGCTACAGGAGATGCTTTCATTTAGTGTGTTGCAATGTCAGGGAACTCCAGGGATGGGGGTGGGTGGGTAGGGGTCTCCCAATCAGGGCATGTCTCCCAGTCAGGGCAGGTCTCTTTGCAGACCCCAGGAGACAAAGTTAAATTAATTGACAAATTTAAATCTCCCCAGGAGATTTAAAAAAAAAAATTAAACTTTTTTACAAGAGGGATGGGCTACTGTTGATGCTTTAAGAGATTATTATGATTTGTAAAAAACGCCTCCTCAGAAAGCACAATAATTTTGTTAAACCAGTTTATCATGTTCTTTAGACACGTGTTTAAACAGTTATTAATACACAGGATATGATGAGGGCCCTAGAGATGTGCCAGTGTGTAAACCAGTCTTTCTTGGCCGTAAGATCATGCTGTTTTCTTGTCCACGTACTCTTATCTTTGTAGTTCACTGTGAATGTTTTAAAATGATTTGGTTTGAATAAGATGCTAAGGCGTATGGAGCTGTGCATGTGGCATTTTGACTTTTTTTCTCCTCTGTCACTTCCTTCTCCCCTTACCTTGCACATATCTGTAGATTTTCAGGTGTATCCATGTTCCAGTGTTGCAAAGGAATAAGCATACCTCCTCTCATTCAGCCAGTCAGCTGAGATGGTGGATTGTGAGGATTAATGATTTAACACATGGTATGTGCTTAGACCAGTCTCGTGCACACAGAAAGCACTCAAGTGTTAGTTATTGTTATTGTTTATTAGGTGCCCATTATTTACAAAGGGGCTTTATGTGCTTCTTAGAGACCAGTCTTCTAAAAGCTTTCAGTATCGTAGGAGAGACAGGACATGTACATAGCAGCTAGAGTTATTGTTTTTAAAAAAATCTGACCATATCCTATCGTATAAATATTTTCAAATTCTTATCAGGCTTCTAGTAGTCTGTCTCTACCTACCAATACAGTCAGATCTTGCACCTCTCGTACCACTTTCTCCTTTGTTCTCTAAACTCTAGCTATATTGGATTGTTTCATTTCCTAGAATGCAAAGTCCATGAGAGGAAGGAATTTTCTTCTGTTTTGTTTAGTGATGGAACTCCAGCACCTAAAATGATGTCTGACACACAGGAAGATATATATATATATTTGTTGAATAAATGTCAGTGTTAGCATTTGCGACTCTCTCTTACTTGAATACAACCCACTTCTTATCCCCATCACCTTCTTTCACTAAACTACTCTCTCCTTATGCTTTTGCCCTGTGTTTAACATCACTTCTTTAGAGAGTCATTCCCTGACACCCTTGTTTGAATTGTTTTGTGCTACATGTTCTTTTACTACTGTGAACTTTAAAACTTCTAATTATTTGTTTAAAGTATGGAGAGAATCATATCTGTTTTATTCACGCTATATCCCCAGGTCCTAGTTTATTGCCTGGATCGTTGAAAGTTCTTAATTAATTGAAGCAAAAATTGGCTCTAATGGAAGGTAGACCAAGATAAATGCTATAGTGCCAGAAGAGGAATATAGATAAAGTGCTTGAAACTTAGAGGAGAAAAATATTATTAACAATGACAAGAATCAGGGAATGTTCAATGGAGGCTATAGAGCCAGGCTTAATGGATAGGTAAGATTTGGAGGTGGTTAGAAATGTCACCCTTGACAAAATAGCCTGAGCCAGTGCATGGAAATGGTGTAGACGTGTGTACCGCCCAGAAACCCTTGCAGAACTGAGGCACTCATTCCCCCAACTGGTGGAATTGTGGTCTGTGGGTGGCTAATATCTGAGTCTTTCTCCAGGAAAGGCCCACAACCCAAGAGAGTTCTTCACCCAAGTTTACTTCCTCAGGGCAGCCACAATCCAACGGCTGGACAACACTGCCCCTTACCTCAATTTGGGACATCTCATTCAAGCTTCAGAGGTCCTCCTAGCTTTGTCTGGAATCTCTATTGTAACTGTTTCAGAGTTCTAACATCTCTTTCTATTTCATCCTACTTCCTTCACTCCTTTACAGGAGATCACTCCTCGATAAAACTCTTGTGCACAGATCTCTGCCTCAAAGTCTGTTTCCTGGGGATTTTGATCTATAAGAAGCAGATATTGTGAGGCTCACACAGGAGGATCAGTTGGTTTAGAGAGTGGGTTTTTTGGTTTTTTATTTTTCCTTTTAAAGCAATTAAATATCTTCAATAAAATTCTTGTCTGGAAGCATCATCATGTAAATCTGGTGAAAGGGGAGTTTCTGTACTTGAAGTGGGAGTGAGCGATACTGTCTTTGTCTGTTTTGACTCCCTTATTCTATGCCAAAATGGTTCTCAGAGGGCTTTACACACCCACTGGGTCTCGTCTCTGTACAGTTCAGAAAGCAGTAGGAAAATCACAGAATCCATGAAACAGGGTAGGAAAGAAAACAGGGCCAGGCCATTGAGTGCTTTGGATGTCAGGACAGGAAATCTGAACATTATTCTGGAGGTGAGAGTAGGAGGGTATGGAGAGTTTTGACAGTATCTAATTAAGGGGCTAACATGATCAGAACTGCATTGAGGCAAATGGCTAAACATAAGGGGAAAAAAAGAAATCTCTACCTCACGTTACACAACAATTCTCAGGTGGAATAAATACATACATGTAATGAAGTCATAAAATTCCTATAAAATATATAAATATTTACACAATCTTGGGGTTTTCCTTAAAAACATGATACCACAGGAGTTACCTGGGGGCAGTCTTTTCTTTTTTTTTTTACATTTAATTTTTATTTATTTACTTTTTTTATACAGCACGTTCTTATTGGTTATCTATTTTATACATATTAATGTATATATTTCAATCCCAATCTGCCAGTTCATCCCACCCCCCTTACCCCCTTTGTGTCCATAACTTTGTTCTCTACATCTGTGTCTCAATTTCTGCCCTGCCAACCAGTTCATCTGTACCATTTTCTAGGTTCCACATATATGCGTTAATATACGATATTTGTTTTTCTCCTTCTGACTTACTTCATGCTGTATGACAGTCTTTAGGTCCATCCACATCTCTACAAATGACCCAATTTCATTCCTTTTTATGGCTGTGTAATATTCCATTGTATATATGTACCACATCTTTATCCATTCACCTGTTGATGGGCATTTAGGTTGCTTCCATGACCTGGCTATTGTAAATAGTGCTGCAATGAACATTGGGGTGCATGTATCTTTTTGAATTATGGTTTTCTCCGGGTATATGCCCAGTAGTGGGATTGCTGGGTAATATGGTAGTTCTATTTTTAGTTTTTTGAGGAACATCCATAATGTTCTCCATAGTGGCTGTATCAATTTACATTCCCACCAACAGTGCAAAAGGGTTCCCTTTTCTCCACACCCTCTCCAGCATTTGTTGTTTGTAGATTTTCTGATGATGTCCGTTCTAACTGGTGTGAGGTGAAACCTCATTGTAGTTTTGAGTTGCATTTCTCTAATAATTAGTGATGTTGAGCAGCTTTTCATGTACTTCTTGGCCATCTGTATGTCTTCTTTGGAGAAATGTCTATTTAGGTCTTCAGCCCATTTTTGGATTGGGTTGTTTGTTTTTTTTAATATTGAGCTGTGTGAGCTGTTTATATATTTTGGAGATTAATCCTTTGTCCGTTGATTCATTTGCATATATTTTCTCCTATTCTGAAGGTTGTCCTTTCGTCTTGTTTACAGTTTCCTTTGCTGTGCAAAATCTTTTAAGTTTCATTAGGTCCCAGTTGTTTATTTTTGCTTTTATTTCCATTACTCTGGGAGGTGGGTTGAAAAAGATCGTGCTGTGATTTATGTCAAACAGTGTTTTTCCTATGTTTTCCTCTAAGAGTTTTATAATGTCTGGTCTTACATTTAGGTCTCTAATCCATTTTGAGTTTATTTTTGTGTATGGTGTTAGGAAGCGTTCTATTTCATTCTTTTACATGTAGTTGTCCAGTTGTTCCAGCAGCACTTATTGAAGAGACTGTCTTTTCTCCATTGTATATCCTTGCCTCCTTTGTCAAAGATTAGTTGACCAAAGGTGCATGGGTTTATCTCTGGGCTTTCTGTCCTGTTCCATTGATCTATATTTTTGTTTTTGTGCCAGTACCATATTGTCTTGATTACTGTAGCTTTGTAGTATAGTCTGAAGTCAGGGAGTCTGATTCGTCCAGCCCTGTTTTTTTTTTTTTTCCTCTCAAGGTTGCTTTGGTTATTCAGGATCTTCTGTGTCTCCATACAAATTTTAAGATTTTTTGTTTCAGTTCTGTAAAAAATACCACTGGCAATTTGATAGGGATTGCATTGAATCTGTAGATTGCTTTGGGTAGAAAAGGCATTTTCACAATACTGAGTCTTCCAGCCCAAGAACATGGTATATCTCTCCATCTCTTTGTGTCATTTATGATTTCTTTCATCAGTGTCTTATAGTTTTCTGAGTACAGGTCTTTTACGTCCTTAGGTAGGTTTATTCCTAGGTATTTTATTCTTTTTGTTGCAATGGTGAATGGAATTGTTTCCTTAATTTCTCTTTCTGATCTTTCATTGTTGGTGTATAGGAATTCAAGAGATTTCTATGCATTAATTTTGTATCCTGCAACTTTACCAAATTCATTGATTAGCTCTGGTACATTTCTGGTGGCATCTTTAGGATTTTCTATGTATAGTATCATGTCATCTGTGAACAGTGAAAGTTTCACTTCTTCTTTTCAAACTTGTATACTTTTATTTCTTTTTCTTCTCTGACTGCCATGGCTAGGACTTCCAAAACTATGTTGAATAATAGTGGTGAGAGTGGACATCCTTGCCTTCTTCCTGATCTTAGATGAAATGCTTGCAGTTTTTTCACCATTGAGAATGATGTTTGCTGTGGGTTTGTCATATATGGCCTTTATTATGTTGAGGTAGGATCCCTGTATGCTAACTTTCTGGAGAGGTTTTATCATCAGTGGGTGTTGAATTTTGTCAAAAGCTTTTTCTGCATCTATGGAGATGACCATATCGTTTTTATCCTTCAGTTTGTTAATATGGTGTATCACATTGATTGATTTGTGTATATTGAAGAATCCTTGCATCCCTGGGATAAATTCCATGTTATCATGGTGTATAATCCTTTTAATGTGTTGTTGGATTCTGTTTGCTAGTGTTTAGTTGAGGATTTTTTAATCTATATTCATCAGTGATATTGGTCTGTAATTTTTTTTTTTTTTGTAGTATCTTTGTCTGGTTTTGGTATCAGGGTGATGGTGTCCTCATAGAATGAGTTTGGGAGTGTTCCTTCTTCTGCAGATTTTTGGAAGAGTTTGAGAATAGGTGTTAGCTCTTCACTAACTGTTTGATAGAATTCACCTGTGAAGCCATCTGGTCCTGGACTTTCGTTTGTTGAAAGATTTTTAATCAGAGTTTCGATTTCATTACTTGTGATTGGTCTGTTCATATTTTCTATTTCTTCCTGGTTCAGTCTTGGAAGGTTATACCTTTCTAAGAATTTGTCCATTTCTTCCAGGTTGTCCATTTTATTGGCGTAGAGTTGCTTGTAGTAGTCTCTTAAGATGCTTTGTATTTCTGCGGTGTCCATTGTAACTTCTTTTTAATTTCTAACTTTATTAATTTGAGGCTTCTCCCTCTTTTTCTTGATGAGTCTGGCTAAAGTTTTATGAAGCTTGTTTATCTTCTCAGAGAACCACCTTTTAGTTTTATTGATCTTTGCTATTGTTTTCTTTGTTTCTATTTCATTTATTTCTGCTCTAATACTTATGATTTCTTTCCTTCTACTAACTTTGGGTTTTGTTTGTTCTTCTTTCTCTGGTTCCTTTAGGTGTAAGGTTAGATTGTTTATTTGAGATTTTTCTTGTTTCTTGAGGTAGGATTGTATTGCTATAAACTTCCCTCTTAGAGCTGCTTTTGCTGCCTCCCAAAGGTTTGGATTGTTGTGTTTTCATTGTCATTTGTCTCTAGGTATATTTTGATTTCCCCTTTGATTTCTTCAGTGATCTTTTGGTTGTTTAGTAATGTATTGTTTAGCGTCCATGTGTTTGTGTTTTTACATTTTTTTCCCTGTAACTTATTGTTAATCTCATAGCGTTCTGGTTGGAAAAGATGCTTGATATGATTTCAATTTTCTTAAATTTACCAAGGCTTGATTTGTGACCCAAAATATGATCTATCCTGGAGAATGTTCCACGTGTACTTGAGAAGAAAGTGTAATCTGCTGTTTTTGGATGGAATGTCCTATAGATATCAATTAATTTCATCTGGTTTAATGTGTCATTTAAAGCTTGTGTTTCCTTATTAATTTTCTGGCTGGATGATCCATCCATTGGTGTAAGTGAGGTTTTAAAGTCCCCCACTATTATTGTGTTACTGTCAATTTCCTTTCTTATAGCTGTTAGCATTTGCCTTATGTATTGAGGTGCTCCTATGTTGGGTGCATATATATTTATAATTGTTCTATCGTCTTTTTGGATTGATCCCTTGATCATTATGTAGTGTGCTTCCTTGTCTCTGGCAACAGTCTTTATTTTAAAGTCCATTTTATCTGATATGAGTATTGCTCCTCCAGCTTTCTTTTGATTTCCATTTGCATGGAATATCTTTTTCCATCCCCTCATTTTCAGTCTGTATGTGTCCCTAGGTCTGAAGCTGGTGTCTTGTAGACAGCATACATACGGATCTTGTTTTTGTATCCTTTCAGAGAGCCTGTGACTTTTGGTGGGAGCATTTAATCCATTTACATTTAAGGTAATTACCGATATGTATGTTCCTATTACCATTTTCTTAATTGTTTTATGTTTGTTTTTGTAGATCCTTTTCTTCTCTTGTGTTTCCCACTTAGAGAATTTCCTCTAGCACTTGTTGTAGAGCTGGTTTGGTGATGCTGAATTCTCTTAGCTTTTGCTTGTCTGTAAAGCTTTTGATTTCTCCATCAAATCTGAATGAGACCTTTGCCTGGTAGAGTAATCTTGGTTGTCGGTTCTTCCCTTTCATCACTGTAAGTATATCATGCCACTCCCTTCTGGCTTGTAGAGTTTCTGCTGAGAAATCAGCTGTTAACCTTATGGGAGTTCCTTTGTATGTTATTTATCATTTTTCCCTTCTTGTTTTTAATAATTTTTCTTTGTCTTTAATTTTTGTCAATTTGATTACCATGTGTCTTAATGTGTTTCTCCTTGGGTTCATCCTGCCTGGGACTCTCTGCATTTCCTGGACTTGGGTGGCTATTTCCTTTCCCATGTTAGGGAAATTTTTGACTATAATCTCTTCAAATATTTTCTCGGGTCCTTTCTCTCTCTGTTCTCCTGCTGGGACCCCTGCAATGTGAATGTTGGTGCATTTAATGTTGTCCCAGAGGTCTCTTAGGCTGTCTTCATTTCTTTTCATTCTTTTTTCTTTATTGTGTTCCACAGCAGTTAATTCCACCATTCTGTCTTCCAGGTCACTTATCCACTCTTCTGCCTCAGTTATTATGCTCTTGATTCCTTCTAGTGTATTTTTCATTTCAGTTATTATATTGTTCATCTCTGTTTGTTTGTTCTTTAAATCTTCTAGGTGTTTGTTCTTTAATTCTTCTAGGTCTTTGTTAAACATTTCTTGCATATTCTCCATCTTTGCCTCCATTCTTTTTCCGAGGTCTGGATCATCTTCACTGTCATTCTGAATTCTTTTTCTGGATGGTTGCCTATGTCCACTTCATTTAGTTGTTTTTCTTGGGTTTTATCTTGTTCCTTCATCTGGTACACAGTCCTCTGCCTTTTCATCTTGTCTATGTTTCTGTGAATGTGGTTTTCATTCCACAGGATGCAAGATTGTAGTTTTTCTTGCTTCTGTTGTCTGTCCTCTGGTGGGTGAGGCTATCTAAGAGGCTTGTGCAAGCTTCCTGATGGGAGGGGCTGATGGTGAGTAGAGCTGGGTGTTGATCTGGTGGGCAGAGCTCAGTAAAACTTTAATCCACTTGTCTGCTGATGGGTGGGGCTGAGTTCCTTCCCTGTTGGTTGTTTGTCCTGAGGCAAACCAGCACTGGAGCCTACAGGCCCTTTGGTGAGGCTATTGGCTGACTCTGTGAGCGCCCCCCCCCCCCCCCCCCCCCCCCCCCGCCAAGGAGTACTTCCTGGAACTTCTGCTTCCTGTGTCCTTGGCCCTACAGTGGGCCACAGCTGCTCCCCACCTCTTTAGGAAACCCTCCAACACTAGCATGTAGGTCTGGTTCACTCTCCTATGGGGTCACTGCTCATTCTCCCAGGTCCTGATGTGCACACTACTTTGTGTGTGCCCTTCAAGAGTGGAATCTCTGTTTCCCCCAGACCTGTCAAAGTTGTGCAATCAAATCCCGGTAGCCTTCAATGTCTGATTCTCTGGGAATTCCTCCTCCCCTTGCCAGACCCTCAGGTTGGGAAGCCTGATGTGGGGCTCAGAACCTTCACTCCAGTTGTTGGACTTCTGTGATATAATTGTTCTCTAGTTTGTGAGTCACCCACCCAGCGGCTATGGGATTTGATTTTATTGTGGAAGTTCCTCCCATCTCACTGTGGCTTCTCCTTTGTCTTTGGATGTGGAGTATCTTTTTTGGTGATTACCAGTGTCTTCCTGTCGATGACTGTTCAGCAGTTAGTTGTGATTCCAGTCCTCTCACAAGAGGGAGTGATCACACGTCCTTCTACTCTGCCATGTTGAACCAATGTGGGGGCATTCTTTTTAAGTATGATACTCAAGAAAGAAAGAAAAAGATTGACAGATTTATATGAAAAATTAGAAACATCTGTACATGTAAGAAAGAAAGCCAAATGACAATTGGAAAATATATTTTGAAATAAATAAAATAGATTATGGATTACTATCCTGAATACATAAAAGACTCATGGGACTTCTCTGGTGGTCCAGTGGTTAAGACTTCACTTTCCAATGCAGGGGGTGCGGGTTTGATCCCTGGTTGGAGAGCTAAGATCCCACATGCCTTGTGGCCAAAAAACCAAAGCATAAAACAGAAGCAATATCATAAAAAATTTAATAAAGACTTTAAAAAAATGGTCCACATGAAAAAATGTTTTAAAAAATACACAAAATGCTCATAAAGATCAACTTAAATATAGAAAAATTGGATAAATTATATGAACAACTAATTCACAAAAGAAAAAATATTAAATGACCAAACAAAATTAAAAAAAGAATTCTAATAATCAAAGAAATAAGTATAATTAAAACAATGATGTCCTTTTTTTTCACTTATCAACCTGGCAATGTATGGCAGATACTGTTGGTTGCTTACCCCAAAGTCACCACCCTGCCTTCTTACTTGCTAACAGAATCATAGCTATGTTTTCAAATTGGGTAGAGGTTTAACGTTTTCAATTAAGGCACTTCCAGTCCCTAGTATAAGCGTAAATCTGAAGTCTATTTAGGTTGTTGAAATAGAAGGGTAAGTCAGCTAGAAGACTTCCAGGAAAAACTCCTCCCTGGACTTTCAACATTGCTGAGCATTCCTATGAAATTTCTCCAGTATGTTCACTTTCCCACTTTCT
The DNA here is from genome assembly GCF_011762595.2 of Tursiops truncatus. Lineage (NCBI taxonomy): Eukaryota > Metazoa > Chordata > Mammalia > Artiodactyla > Delphinidae > Tursiops > Tursiops truncatus. Next base: position 31,370,985 of record NC_047041.1, read on the forward strand.
AAGACAATTATACCACACCTTCCCCGATAGCCCCTAAATTCTACATTTGCATTCCCACATGAGCTTGTGAACTTGCCTTGTATTTGAATGAGAAAAAAAGAATCAATCAGAGAGAATCTCTTCATTTTCACACCATCAACTCTGTCAACCTAATAGAAGCACCATTGCCTTGTCCCCCATCAAACTTCAAACCCTTCACTTGGATTCTACCCCTTCGACTTCCTCAAGGACTTACCTCCTGCATTTGTTTCCTTCTCTCCTGTATTAGCTCTTTCACTCTACTTGATTCTTTTTTTTTTTCTACTTGATTCTTTACTTGACCTTCCACACAAATGTACACCATTATCTCCCATCCTAAAAACAACACAAAAACAAACCCATAAAAACTTCTTTGGACTCCATATGACCTTCTGGCTACCACCCCATTTCTTAGCTCCCCTTCACAGCAAAACATCTTGAAAACTTGTCTTAGTCACTGTTTTACTTCACATTTTCTCCTCCAGCTGCTCTAGTTAATCTTGGGTCTGCACTAATCCATTAAGACTGTCTTGTCAATGTTATTAGTGACTGCCAGTGTTTCTAAATCTTATTGTTTCTTTTTTATTCTTTACTTGATCTTTTAGTAGCTGTGTATTCCTGGTGTCTCTTCCTTTCCTTATAAATACACCAGTCCTGTGGGTTAGAGTTCCACACTTATGACCTCATTTAACCTTAATTACTTCTGTAAAGGCTCTATCTCCAATTACAATCTCATTGTGGGTTAGGGCTTTAACCTATGAAATTTGGAGTGGGACACACAATTTTGTACATAAGAGTTATTTTAGTTTTAAATACCATCTACAGGCCATAAAAAAAAAAAATTCCCTGACTCTGATCTCTCTCTGAAATGCTGGACTTTTATCTCCAAATGCCTCCTTAACATCTTGCATGGATATCTAAAAGCACCTACATTTAACATGGCCAAAACAGGCCCCCTCCCTCTCCTGCTTCTTCCACCACTTTCTAATTTTTTCCATCTTAGTCAATAGCCTCTCCATCTTCTTTGTAGTTCAAGCCCCAAATATAAGAATTCCTGTCTTTCCCCCATCTTCCACAACCAATGTACCAGCAGTTTCTATCAATTCTACTTCTAAAATTTTCCAAATCTGTCCATTTCTATTCTCAGGCCAGTACAAGTCTCCCTTTTTTCTCCCTTGGACAATAGCTTCCTAATTGATCTTTCTGATTCTACTTTTGCTTCATTATAATCCATTCTCATAGTAGCTAAATGATCTTGTAAAAAGATCTTGTCACTCCTCTGTTTTAAAATCCTCCAATGTTGTGACTAAGAAGTCTGCACACCACAGCTAAAAGATCCCACATTCTACAACAAAGATCCCGCGTGCCACAACTAAGACCCAGCAAGCCAAATAAATAAATACTAAAAATAAATAAATAAATAAAATCCTCCAATGGATCATAGACTTAAATGTAAAAGCAAAATAGACAAAAGATTTGAATGGGCAGTTCACCAAAGATGTTCAATGGATGGCAAAGAAATGCTTGACATCATTAGATATTAGGGAAATGCCAACTAAAACTACAATGAGATCTTGTCACTCCTCTGCTTAAAACCCTGTAGTGAGCATTGAACTTAAATGTAAAACAACAACAAAAACAAAATGGTAAATGGTTTAAATGGACACTCACCAAAGATGGTTAATAAATGGCAAATAAGCCCATGAAAAATGCTCAGTATCATTAGCCATTAGGAAAACGACAACCAAAACCAGAGTGAGATCTTGTCATTTCACTGCTCAAAACCAGTCCCAGCTTCCATCATTTCTCACTTGTACTATAGTCTTCCAGCTGATCTCTCTGCTTCCACTTTTGCTTCCATTATACCTTGTTTTACTTTGCTTCATTTTATTGCACTTCACGGATACTGCATGTTTTACAAATTGAAGGTTTGTGGTGGCCCTGCATCAGGTAAGTCTATCGGTGCCATTTTCCAACAGCATTTGCTCACTTCATGACTCTGTGTCTCATTTTGGAAATTCTTACAATATTTCAACCTTTTTAATTATTCTTGTATTTGTTGTGGTGATCTGTTATCAGTGATCTTTGATGTTACTATTGTAATTATTTTGGAGAACCATAAACCGCACCCACATAAGACTTCAAACTTAACTGATAAATGTTGTGCGTGTTCTGACTGCTCCAGGGACCAGCCATTCCCCCATCTCTCTCCCTCTCCTTGGGCCTCCTTATTTCCTGAGACACAACAATATTGAAATTAGGCCAATTAATAACCCTACAATGACGTCCAAGAGTTCAAGTGATAGGAATTCTTACTTTAAATCAAAAGCTAGAAATGATTAAGCTTAGTGAGGAAGGCATGTCAAAAGCTGAGATAGGCTCAAAGCTAGGCCTCTAGCCAAGTTGTGAATACAAAGGAAAAGTTCCTGAAGGAAATTAAAAGTGCTACTCCAGTGAACACAGGAATGATAAGAAAGCCAAACAGCCTTATTGCTGATATGGAAAGAGTTTTAGTGGTCGGGATAAAAGATCAAGCCAAACACAACATTCCTTTAAGGCGAAGCCTAATCCACACCAAGGTCCTAACTCTTCAATTCTCTGAAGGCTGACAGAGGTGAAGAAGCTACAGAAGAAAAATTTGAAGCTAGCAGAGGTTGGTTCATGAGCTTTAAGGAAAGAAGCCATCTCTATAACCTAAAAGTGCGAGGTGAAGCAGCAAGTGCTGATAGAGAAGCTGCAGCAAGTTATCAAGAAGATCTAGCTAAGATAATTAATGAAGGTGGTTCCACTAAACAACAGATTTTCAATGTAGACATAACAGCCTTCTATTGGAAGAAGATGTCATCTTGGGCTTTCATAGCTAGAGAGGAGAAGGCAATGCCTGGCTTCAGAAGCTTTGAAGGACAGGCTGACTCTCTTGTTAGGGTCTAGTGCAGCTGGTGACTAAAAGTTGAAGCCAATCCTCATTTACCATTCCGAAAATCCTAGGGTCCTTAAGAATTATGCTAAATCTACTCTGCCTGTGCTCTAGAAATGGAACAACAAAGCCTGGGTGTCAGAACATCTATTTACAACATGGTTTACTGGATATTTTAAGCCCACTGTTGAGAACTACAGCTCAAAAAAAAAAAAAAAAATTACTGCTCATTGACAATGTACTTGGCCACCCAAGAGCTTTGATGGATTTGTGGACTTGTACGATGAGATTAATGTTGTTTTCATGCCTGCTAACACAACATCCATTCTGCAGCTCATAGATCAAGAAGTAATTTTGAATGTCAAGTCTTGTAATTTAAGAAATACATTTCATAAGGCTACAGCCACCACAGAAAGTGATTTCTCTGATGGATCTGGGCAAGGTAAACTGAAAACCTTCTGGAAAGGATTCACCATTCTAGATACCATTAAGAACATTCATGATTCACGGGAAGAGGTAAAAATAGCAATATTAACAGGAGTTTGGAAGAAGTTGAATCCAACCCTCATGGATGACTTTGAGGGACTTTGAGGACTTCAGTGGAGGAAGTAACTGCAGACGTGGTGGAAATAGCAAAAGAACTAGAATTAGAGGTGGAGACTGAAGATGTAAATGAATTGCTGCAATCTCATGATAAAACTTTAGTGGGTGAGTAGTTGCTTCTTATGGATAAGCAAAGAAAGTGGTTTCTTAAGATGGAATCTACTCCTAGGGAAGAAGGTATGACGATTGTTGAAATGACAACAAAGCACTGAGAATACTACATTCACCTAGTTGCTAAAGCAGTGGCAGGGTTTGAGAGGATTGAATCCAATTTTGAAAGAAGTTTTACTGTGGGTAAAATGCTATCTAACAACATTGCATTTCACAGAGAAATTATTTGTGAAAGAATCAGTCTATGTGGCAAACTTTATTGTTGTCTAATTGTAAGAAATTGCTACAGCCACCTCAACCTTCAGCAAAACATATAGATAACTTACACAACTCAATATCAAAAAGCAAACAATCCTATTCAAAAATGGGCAATAGATCTGAATGGAGATTTTTCTGAAGAAGACATGCAGATATCTAACAGGTACATGAAAAGATGCAGATCAGGAAATCATCATCAGGAAAATGCAAATCAAAACAGCAATGAGATATCACCTTATACCTGTTAAAATGGTGAGTATAAAAAAAGATACAAAAGAAGAAGTGTTGGCAAGGATGTAGAGAAAAGGAAACACTTGTGCACTGTTGGTGGGGGTGTAAACTGTTGCAGTCACTATGGAAAACAGTATAGGTGTTTCTCAAAAAATGAAAAATGAAAATGCAAGGGCATTATGTTAAGTGAAATAAGTTAGAAAGAGAAAGACAAATACTGTATGATCTCATATATGTGGAATCTTAAAAAACAAACAAACAAAAAAAACCCCAAGCTCATAGATGCAGAGAACAGTTGACAAGAGGTGGGGGATGAAGGGGGTGGGAGAAATGGGTGAACTGTTTTTGTTTTGTTTTAGTTTAAATAAATTGAAAGAAAAAAGCCAAAAAAAGAAAAAACAGCTAACCGAATTTAGGACTCCAAGGATATTTGCAAATTGTTAGTTCCTTTCTCATAGCTAGCCAATAAATCAATTAAATTTTTTAAAAAAGGACTTTGAATCATACTTTGCACCACATACAAAACTAACTCAAAATGGAGCATAGACCTAAATTTAAAATCTAAAATTGTGAAACTTCTGAAAAAAGTTGGGAGAACATCTTTGTTATCTTGGGTTAGGTAAATATTTCTTAGATTGGGGATAGAAAGTATGAATCATAAAAGAAAAAGGTTCACAATTTAGACTTCATTAAAATTAAAAACTTCTCTTCAAAAGACTTCACATAAATACTTGTATTTAAATGTTTATAGCAGTTTAAACTGGAAACAGTACAAATGTTCTTTCATTGGTAGATAAATAAATTGTGGCATGCTCAAGCAATGGAATACTACTTAGCAACAGAAAGGGATAAACCACAGGTCCATGCAACAACATGAATTAATCTCAGTGCTAAGTGAAAGGAGCCAGACACCAAAAAATTACACGGTGAATGTAGGGCAGGCTTCAGGGGTGTTTGACCTGTGTAGTCACATGGGCTCCATGCTCAGAAGGGTCCTGTGCTTGGTTTAATGCTCTGTTTTTGCTGCCTTGAAATTCTTAATAATTTTTTTAATGAGGGCCCTGCAAATTATGTAATTGTCTTCATTGCATGATTCCTTTGATATGAGATTCTAGGGAAGTTAAAATTCTGGTGACAGCAGATCAGTGGTTGTTAGGAGAGAGGAGATTGACTGCAAAGAGACAGAAGAAACCTTTTGGAGTGATGAAAAGGTTTTATATCACATTGGGTTGATGAAAAATTTAATTTGGGTTTTTCAGTAATATGTTATGGGAAAACCTGAACGAAATTTTGGCTAACCCAGTAGATTGTGGTATTGATTATACAACTGTATATATTTATGAAAAGTAGTCAAGTTGTAGATTTAAAATTGGGAAATTCTATTGTAAGTAAATTATACCTCAGAAAAGCTGGTACACATACACATACACATTTTGTATAAAATAATCTCCAATGGCTTCCCTTCACATTTGGAATAGAACTCCAAACCCCTCTCACTTCTGTCGGGAGATCTAGGCCTTCCTAACTGCTGTGACCTCGCCTCTCTTCCCCACTACACTCAGTCACTGGCCTTCTTGCTGTTTCTTACATGGTCTGAGCTTCTTTATGCCTTAAGCCTTTGCACTAGCTTTCCATTTGTCTGTGATTCCTTACCCTCGTTTTGCATAGCTGGCTCTTGCTATTCTCAGTGTAAGACCTCTTCACTGAGGCCTTCTCTAACCATCCAATGGAAAGTAGACTCAGACACTCAATCACATCACCCTGCTGAATTCTTCATGTAGCTCCTATCAAGCCCTGACATTCTCAGTCTCCCTTTATCATTTATTTATTTTCTCCTCCGCCAGGCTGAAATCTCCTGAGACTGAGGACTTAATCTGTCATAGTCACCACTGTATCCTTGGTGCCAAGGACAGCACCTGACACGTAGTATGTGCTCAGTAAACATTTGCTGAATGAAAGAGTTGATAAAACATTATTTGAAAAGAGCTTCTTGTTATATTTTTAGGCAAAAAAGAGCAGCTAAAAAAAGCTGTGTAATGATGAGCCCATTATTTACAAAACATATACATACATAAGAAAAAAAGGTTAGAATATACTTCAAGTCTTGGTCCAACTGCTCATCACACCAAAATCTTCTCTGGAAGAGGTAGCCTTTGTGGTGGACACTTTCTACTAGGCATCTTGGTGATCTGTAAAACTGTCCCATGAATTACACCTGTGGTTGGATTCTGCGGACCGATAGTTTTGCTCATGTGTTACATGTGTTTCTCTCTAGCTCTCAGTCTCTTTTGCCTGGAAACCCACATTCTGCAACTTCCTTTACCTCTGAATTCTGTCATACCATTATCTATGACCTCCACAAAGTCCTTCCATACAAAACCTCCCTCCTCCCAGCTTCCTGTCCCACATGGGTCTTGATCCTCATCAAAGGTTACTTCTCAGAGGTTATTTTCAGACTTTGCCTGGGAGTGGAAGAGATCCCCTAAATTGATGTCATTTCAAAACAGAATTTATGGCCGGGATCCGAGTTTTATATTCCCTATTCAAGTCCAAAACAAAACTTTCTCCACACTTATGTAGTTGCCAACTTGTAGAGATTTCATCAGACTCTCTACCTCCTTAGTGCTCTTTATTTATTTATTTTTTTGCGGTACACGGGCCTCTCACTGTCGTGGCCTCTCCCGTTGCGGAGCACAGGCTCCGGACGCGCAGGCTCAGCGGCCATGGCCCACGGGCCTAACCGCTCCGCGGCATGTGGGATCCTCCCGAACCGGGGCATGAACCCGAGTCCCCTGCATCGGCAGGCGGACTCTCAACCACTGTGCCACCAGGGAAACCCCTTAGTGCTCTTTTTGTGTCACCATTACTGAGCACTAGTTTAATGAGCGTTCTAGATCATTATCTGTTCTTACTTTTTCTGATTTCCAACCTAGGCAAACTCTCTGGAGCCTAGCCTACAGGAAGCATCACCACTCATCTGGTCCAGAGAGGGCAATTAACAGAAGATACACTGGAGACTGTTGAAACAAGGCTAGAATTAGCCTTTCCCTTATCCCAGATCTGGGCTAAAACACTCCCAATTTCATGATATCTCTATACTGCTACCTGAAGCAGCTGGTCAGTACCTGGGGGATTTATAGACTGTTGAAGAAGACTGATAGATGCCAGGATGATAATTATAGTGATGAGTAATATAATGGTAAAAGAATAGCTAATATTTTCAAGCATGTACTGTTTTAACAGGCATTGTTCTAAACATTCTCTATGGGTTTTCCTTTCATTCTCTCAGAAACACTGTTATGTGAGTATTATAGTAGTACAAAGCATAGACCTATTTTTACTGCGCAATAAGGGAGACACTGTTTATCTCTCTTTCCAACATACATGCATTGCCTTCCTATAAAACAGTGACAAAGACAGTAAATGACCAGAGACTGGGCTTTTCATCTTTGTGGAATTCACTAATGCTATGATATTCCCACAGTCATTACACTGTTCCATGGTTATCTGCCCCATCTTCTACCACTTCCTTGCTTCACCTGGCGAGCTGAAATGCTGCCCTCTACCCCACACTCTGTTATCTGAGACAGGGAACTAAATAGAAAAGCATTAGATTACTTTTGAGACCAATTCAGTTCAAATACTTAGTATATCTGTAAGAGTGCTTTGGGGTTGCAAGAAGTCATGTGTATATGCATTCACCTCAAGAATAGCCTGGAACTTATCATAACTTCCCATTGGGTGAACCAGGAAAATACTTATTCCTCCCTACCTTGGAGAGAATTGTGTCTGTTTCGACTCTGGACCTTTAAACTTGGCTGTCAGCCCCCGCTCCACACCCTGGCCAGTTTACACAAGCAAAACAAAAGAACAACATTTGACCCAGACCGATCCTTGTGATACATGGATCAGTTATTGCTAGTCTCCCTGGTTTTTGTATTCTTGGCTTCTTACACTGGTTTTAGAATCTGTTTCTGGATCAGTTAATTTATACATCACTCTGTCTCCTTGAAGTTTAGTTTTCTGTTCTTTGATTTTGGCATTGCCTGTGTTCTTGTGGACAATCCATTCCTGTAGCCTGGGGAGGAGGGCTGGAATTCATACAACTGGAAAGTTAGCTGTGCAAGGAGTGAGTTCACCTTGGGGTTTAGGTTTAAGATGGAGTCTTGAATGCTTTGACTCCTTCAAGGGTCTGCTCCTACACTAGGTCTCTCGTAAAAAGAATTCTGTGTAAAATGTTCAGCGTTTTAAAATGTGTATTCCTGAACTGCTTGCAGCTTACACTCTCTTTGATTATGTTTGGTGATAATTTACAACTGTTTTCTATTTTGTTTCATAGGCATATACCTCTTGTGACTTCATCCAAGTTATTGACGAAAAATGTTGAACAGAAATAGGACCAGATACAAAATCCTCTGGCATGACACTAAAGAAAGACTTTCCATTAGATGGGCAGATCTACTGTTAATAACTATAGCTATCTTACAACTTACATTTATCTGTTTTGTCTATGAGAATATCATGTTACTTTCTCCAGTGATTTCTGGAAAATAAAATCCATTGGGTCTGTAGCAGTCTCATCTCCTTCAGTGGTTTTTCAGGCTGTATTCTTTGGAGCCCTGAAATTTTGGGAAAGTGCTTGGAGTTTATTTTGGGGAGTGGAGGAAGGAGAGTATGGTTTTTCCTTTCCTGCTTCAGTTAGAGCAGCCCTACTTTTATCTGTTTTAGAAACTGAAGTGCTGGGTAAGATCTCATTTGCAAAGAGGATTCTTTGGCTTTAAAATGTTCAAAATCCTTTTTTTTCCCCCAAGGTAATGACTATTGCTAAAAGTAGAGCTAAAACACCCCTTTTGCTATCAATTCCTTCTCCATCTGAATTGGCTCATCAGTCAGAACAGTCCAGTTATGTGTGTATAGTCTGTTGTCTAGATATGTTTCTAGGCTTTTATAGCCTAGCTTGTGAAACTAATTACAGTTACAATATAGTTCCAAAGGACAATTCATTCTGAATTTCAAGAGATAGTATAGTAGCTAAGAGTGTAGGTTCTGGGGTCGGATCACGTGGTTTAGAATTCCAGCTTGTCTCACATCCTGTGTGGCTTTGGAAAAGTTTCTTAACTTCTCTGTGCTTCACTGTTCCATCTGTTAAAAGGGGTAAAAGTGTCCCAGCTACATTATAAGGTTTTGAGAGCATTAAATGAAATTATCATGTACTGTGTCTAGCAAAATGTCTGGCACATTGTAAGTGCGTGATAAATTGTCCTTAGATTATCATTGGCAATATCAATTGACATCAGTTGTAAATGTCAATAAATTATCATTACAGTAACTCATCCAAAAGCTGCCCATGACTGCACACCACTGTTTATGCCTGAAAAATTATCTAGAGTACCTTAGTTTTATGAGGGCTTGACATAAAGTGGGTCCTCAATAAAAGCTGACTGAAAATGTAGTTGGAGCTTTCCTGCCTTTCCATTTATGGGGTATGTGAATCTATTGCCGGGTCATATATGTTAAATCAACTTGCACTTGAGTTATTTTTATTTGATTCCTTTAATCTTAAAAGAAGGCATATCAAAATATTTCAATAATAGAAAGTTTGAATTTTACCTTAAAATTAAATATATCCTGGGAATTGTGGGACATGAAAACAATCAGTATTTTTGAAAATGATAAAGTCTCAAAATAACATACCTGAATATAAATATTTAAAATTATTTTAAGATTTTAATAGTAGTGTGGTCATAATATATAGATTTTAATATTGCTATAGCATTTCTAATTCATAGGAATAAAAAACAGACTCATGATCTTGACAGATATATTAGCTAGGCTTATTCAGAAGGCTTACATACACTCCTGCCTTCCAAAGGCAGGAAATGCTGTGCTTGAATACCCTATTCCTTAAAATGATTCTTTTTTTCTTATATTTTCTTTAGAAAAATCCAGAGTGTTTGTGTTTTATCTGGTTTATTTAGGTACCTAAGATGAAAGATGAAGTTACATGAATTATTTAAGAATTGATTTGACTGGCAGAGAATATGTGTCACTGAAGCTCTGTGTATGAGAAATACTCTAGCAGATGTTTCTGGGAGGAGATTACCTTTTGTTTATATCAAACTTATAAATATGCCTCAAATGATTAAAAACTAACCTTGCCAATTAAATCCCATGTATTTCTAGCTTGTTTGTCATGAAAATAAGCTGGGAAGTGAGGAGATGGTTTTATGGAAGAAACTTTCCCATTGAAAATGATGCTTTTGGTTTATGATTCATTTGGATGAATGAATTCTTGGCTTCCTGGTCAGGCACTCCTTCTAGGTCTTTACTTGTAATGCTCTGATAGCATCTCTGGGTCTTTGATGATATTTTTGCCTTCCCAATTCATTTGGCAAAAAGCCATTTGAAAACCTTACCCACTTCAGGCAATATGCACACTTGGAAAGCAACCTAAGTAAACGCAATGAAATATTTTGCATTGGGGTAGTTCAACTAGATTCTCCTAGAAATGCGGTATCTCCTTGCTAAACCTGTGGCTTTAACAGTTTATTTAAAAAATCCATTTATTTTTTGTTTTTCTTCTCAGGCCAAGAAGAAAACAGTCTTACTTCTCTTTGTTGATGAAATAGATCCTGTCATAGGTTTTTATTCTAATCCTTAGCCTGTCAAGATGTTTAAAAAATATCTTGAGCTATTTGAACACTTATTTGTGGTAATCAGTATGTAAAATAAAATATTTTGTACACAGAAATGACACATCTGAAAGAATATTATTTATTGTGTCCAAATTTGAGACATAAATTTCCATGTGTGATTCCATGAGTGAGGATCTCTATAATTTATCACTCACTCATTTAACCATGAAACACATTTGCTTGAATTGTGGCTTTCAGCTTTTCTTCTGTTTCTTTCTCTTTCAGTCTTACTATTTTCTGCTGTACATTTCTCTTTGTTTTTTTTGGGGGTGGGTTTGTGATTTTAATTTTACAACAGCTTTATTGAGATATATTTTCATACCATAACATTTGCCCTTATAAAGTGTACAATTCAGTGGTTTTTAATAGAGTTGTGCAATCATCACCACTATCTAATTTTAGAATATTTTCGCAATCCCATAAAAACACTCCATACCCATTAGCAGAAAATCTCTATTTCCCCCTCCACTAGTCTCTGGCAACCACTAAACTATTTTCTGCTTCTGTGGATTTGACTATTCTGGACATTTCATATAAATGGAATCATATGATATGTGACCTTTTTTGACTGGCTTCTTTCACTTAGCATAATCCGTGTTGTAGCTTGCATCAGTACTTCATTCTTTTTTTAATTGCAGAATAATAGTCTGTTATTTGGATATATCACATTTGATTTATCCATCAGCTGATGGACATTTGGGTCCATCAACTTTTTTTTTTAGCTATTATGAATAAGGCTGATACAAATATTTGTGTACATGTTTTTATGTGGACATATGCTTTACATTCTCTTGGGTATAAATCTAGAAGTCATTTCATAACCTTTGTTAAACTTTAATTAATTCTTAAATAAAATGTTTTTACATTTAATTCAGATTTTCAGTTTTTTTATGAATCACTTGTTTATTCACATAGTGGTGCTTGCCTTTTGTTGATTTCTAATAACTCTTTATATATTCCACATATAATTGTCAAATTGTTGATTTTTAATAATTATTTTTAATTTAAACTTTACCAAAGCTACACATAGCTTAAAAATCTACAAGTGTTATTATGAAATAATTACCAGCACCCATCTCCATTCTTTCTTCCCAGTGATAATCACTTTTAATTCTTTTAGCTCTTTCTTTCAGTATTTACCTCAATATTTCTAAGCCACATGCCTATACTGTCATTCTTGATATTTCAGTTTTATATGTGATATATTCACTTCCTACAGTAGTTCTTATCGCATTCTCTACCCTTCTCCCCATACCACCTTTCCTTTCAGCCTGTAAAGTACTTACCAATATATTATAATTTTTTATATTAATATTTAATAAATTACTATGTAAATATAATTTGCTGCTGTTATGTAGCATACTATGAACATATTTATTTCTTATTCAACTTTTTGTTTTGGTTGTCATTAAAAAATCATGACTTTCTGTTCAGTTTTTAATGTAATTTATTGCTAATTCTAACTCTGCCAGAGTGAAGAGTAATAAATAACATCAAACATAGAAGATTTTCGATTCTGTTTATGTTTTTGTAGCCATCTCTTTTGCATTTGTCTTAATGGTTGCTTTCTATGCTTGGTGCACAGCTGGAATCTTCCTTTACCATCATCCTAGGGTTTTTTTTTTAGACTTTTCCTGTATTGGCACTGGGTCTTCCAAGAACTAAATGCCAAGATGGGGTTAAATAAGCAATAATTTGGGGCTTCCCTGGTGGCGCAGTGGTTGAGAATCTGCCTGCTAATGCAGGGGACACAAGTTCGTGTCCTGGTCTGGGAGGACCCCACATGCCGTGGAGCGACTAGGCCCGTGAGCCACAACTACTGAGCCTGTGCGTCTGGAGCCTGTGCTCTGCAACAAGAGGCCGCCATAGTGAGAGGCCTGCGCACTGCGATGAAGAGTGGCCCCCACTTGCCACAACTAGAGAAAGCCCTCGCACAGAAATGAAGACCCAACACAGCCTAAAATAAATAAATAAATAAGCAATAATTTATTAATGAAATGCGTGTGAGCAAAAACAGAGAGGGAACTGGGAGAGGCTGAGGGAATCCATCAAAACAGAAGACAAGTCTGACCCTCAGGGAAGGTTGGGTAGATGGAAGGAAGGTTAAACTAGCCTTCAAGTGGCCAATCAGAAGAGTCCTGTGTCTCCCAGGAATAGGCCTGCCTTAGTAATGGAGTCATTCACTGGGATCACCGCATGGAAAGTGTGGGCTGGGCTGGATTTCCGAGCACAGCACCTAGGGCCCTTGGTCAATATCCTCCTATAGTTGGAGGGCTGTCAGGTGCATTCTCATAGCCACCATAGCCACCTGTTTCTTAGATTTAATATCTTTTTTTCTTTCGTTTACTCCTTTGTTTTAGTAGATCATATACTCTAGTAGCTTAAGATCATGGTACACTCATATCCTGTGCAATATTCCTTAATATTTGGTTTATTCCCCTTTTCTCAGTATATATTCACTGAAATGCTCCCTTTAGGCAAGGACTGAGGGAATCTTTACAGTATATTTACAGTATATTTGTTGAATGTATTGCAGGGTCCTTCTTCCTGGGGACCTGGCCGTCTTTTCACTTAGTGGTTCCAGATCTGAAAATTGGCTCAGGTCTGGGAACTGAGCAAGGCATTGTGACTTTTTATTGGGACCACTGTCCTCAGCCTCCTGCTCCTGCATTCTTACCCCTAGTTGAAGATGTTAAGTAGTACCCTTGAAGGGTGCCTGGGTATTTTGTCCTTAGGAATTCCAAATTTCTATTAATTCTCTCTCTGCCAGTTAAGTTCTCTCAGCTGCCTCTTTAACCTTGCTGGTTTCATGGTAACTGTGGTCCCCTGACTTCTGACAGTTAAGTGCTGCTACCTGGTTTCTCTTACTTTGGGGGCTCATCATGTCCATCACTATTAATGAGCCCTGCTCTGTGACATCCTCTTCTAGATTTGGGCCTGGACTACAGAGGAGAACTGGTGTTGAAGTTCTTAGTGATAGCACCTGCCTCTGTAAGCGCTAGCACTTACCCCTTGTAAGACCCTACTGAGGCCTCTCCACCACAAAGCAATGAATATGCCTCAGAGTTGTCCCCACTTCCTCTTCTGGCTGCCAGGCAGATAACTCTTACAAAATCCCAGCACAATATTGCTAGGGAAGTGCTAGGCCTGAAGGATATGCCAGAAGAATCTGTCTGGTGAGAGAGGGACCAGCATCACTAAGCACTTCAGGGCTGGTTCCCCTCTGTAGTCTGGGGCTGATGGTAAGAGAATGGGCACAGAGCTGGGTGTCTGTTGAGCCTCAATACTGGGGGACATCCACCCAGATGTCCTCCATCCCATGTTTCACTAAATGTTCTGATACCTTAGTGTAACATAGCATTTAATCACCTCTGCAGCTCCCCATTCTACATATTAAGCCCTGTGATTGCTCCTTAGCTGTGTCCTCTTCCACTGCAGGAAGAGAAGGACCTCTTTGAAAGAAGTACCACAACAAGCACACGTTGGTTCTCACACTTAGCCTTTAACTGTTTGCCAGCTGCCCTAAGTTTTGCATTAACCCTCTGAAGGGCTTCCATTCACTTAGTAAAAACTAGTCACTGTCCTTGCAGGTATGGTCCCTCCTGTGCCTTTTAAAGGCCTGAATTATTGCATTGGTAAGCCTGTTTTTCTCCACTGGGTATGTTTCCCCAGGCCATTATCTGTGAAATATTCAGCAGTTAAGCCACCATGTTGTGCCAGGGATGATCTGTGGCCAACATTCCACTCAGGTTGGGGTTTTCCTTGCCAGCCAGTGAGTGATCTGGCCTTCCCTCTACAGGCTGCTTTCTTGGACCATTTCTCAGTACCAACTATTCAGTTCAGTTCCTCTGAGAAGCAGATACCATGATGGAATTGGAGACGTACGAGATTTATTAGGATGAAACACCTGTGAAGGCTAATGTGGGGTAAGAGCGGGGGTTAGCTAGGAAAGTTTTGATATTATGATGTGGAAAGAAGGAAGGAAGAAGCAGCTTTAAGAAAGTCTTGCCCACGCTAATGAGTCACTTGTCAGCAAAGACTGCCCACTGGACGAGTCCCCATTGGGCCAGAACAGTCCTCTTTTAGTCCACTCACTACTCAGTCACAGGGGAGAGCCTGGGGGAGTGAGGCATTGGTTTGAACACTGTGGGGATGCTGAAGCTACCCCAGGTAGAGGCTTCAGCCAATATCTTCCCTGGGTCAAAGGTGTCAACTTAAAGAAAAACGAAGTTGTGAGTTAAGTTTTATTCAGGGATCTTACTGAGAACTATAGCCCGGGAAACAGCCTCTCAGTAGGTCTGAGGGGACTGCTCCAAAGAGGTAGGGGAGGAGCCAGTTAGTATACGCATGAATTTTTTGGCTGGAAAGTACATGTAGTCATGCATACATCTTGATAAAACATTACTGCTATTCACAAATACAGACATCTCAAGTTAATGATTTTAGTGCTTTTCTACTGTAGGACGATGCAAGAATCTGGGGTCATTGAAATTCTCCCCTAGATATGCACCTTAACTATCTAGGAGTCCAAATATCCAAAGCACAGAACTTTCCTCTTGATTTTCCCATCCTGAATTCCCCTCGGGTGCACTGTTACTGTGTTGCATCTTAACCCTTTGTATGATGATGAGCGACAGTCTTTGTTCTTTTTACTTACGAAGGGAAATCTAAACACTGCACACCCATGATTGTCATTTCTATCCTTCCCCCACTGATCTGCAATGCCTGCTTTGTCATAAATCAGGCCTCTTTGTTTGCATGGGTTTATTTTGGGGCTCTCTATTCTGTTACACTGATTTTATATGTATCCCTGTGCCAATACCATATTGTCTTAATTATAAGAACTTTCTATTACGTCTTGTTATTTGTAAAGCAAGTATCTCCATGTTTTTCTACTTATACAGGTGTATCTGAGCTATTCTTGTGCCTTTCCTCATTCACATAAATTTTCCGATCAGCTTGTCAAGTTCCAGAAGCAGCCCTTTAGTGTTTTGACTGGAATTGCATTGAATATTTAAGATCATTGGGAAGAACTGACATCTGTATGGTAGTGTGTTTTCAAAACCAATGACATGGTATATCCTTCTGTTTATTTCTTTTTAAATGTCTTTCAATATTATACATATATATTTTTCCAGAAAAGGCTTGCATATCTTTTTATTTGTTTGTTTGTTTGTTTGTTTTAAGGTACGCGGGCCTCTCACTGTTGTGGCCTCTCCCGTTGCAGAGCACAGGCTCCGGACGCACAGGCTCAGTGGCCATGGCTCACGGGCCTAGCCGCTCCGCGGCATGTGGGATCTTCCCAGACCGGGGCACGAACCCGTGTCCCCTGCATTGGCAGGTGGACTCTCAACCACTGCGCCACCAGGGAAGCCCCATTGCATATCTTTTTAAAGATTCATCATTGGTACTTTAAATTTTTGTCGTTGTTGTAAATGGCATCTTTTCTTCAAAAAAGTTATATTTTCTGTTTCTTGCTGGAGTATAGTCATGCCTTTCAGAATTGTCCTACTTTGAGGCAAAGAGGCCTGGCCTTTATATCCCACATCTACCAGTTACTGGCTAAGGGCTCCCCTCAGGGACCGGGTGTGACCCTATGTGAGGAGTCTCTTGGCCTGAGGCCATTGTCTGGAGAATGACTCAAATGAGAGCTGCCAGCTGTCGACACTCCCACCAGCTAGGAAATACTACTTAGGCCTGAAGGGGGAGTCTCAGCCGAGTATCAGAGCAACTATTAAATGTCTTTTAACAGATTGAAGAGCTCTCTTCTATATCCTTAGTTTTGTTAAATGCTCCTGCTTTTGCAAAGGGAGAGGAGGTGCCTACCTGTACGGTGTGGGGAATTGGATGTGGGGTCTGACTGCTTCTTTTTTTTTTTTTGCGGTACGCGGGCCCTCACTGTCGTGGCCTCTCCCGTTGCGGAGCACAGGCTCCAGACGCGCAGGCTCAGCGGCCATGGCTCACTGGCCTAGCCGCTCCGTGGCTTGTGGGATCCTCCAGGACCGGGGCACGAACCCGTGTCCCCTGCATCGGCAGGCGGACTGTCAACC
Organism: Tursiops truncatus; assembly: GCF_011762595.2. Classification (NCBI taxonomy): domain Eukaryota; kingdom Metazoa; phylum Chordata; class Mammalia; order Artiodactyla; family Delphinidae; genus Tursiops; species Tursiops truncatus. The sequence goes on from NC_047041.1 coordinate 31,387,868, forward strand.
ACTGCGCCACCAGGGAAGCCCTGACTGCTTCTTAAACAGACTTTCAACTCATCCTGCATTCGCCTCACCTTTACCCCAGGTAACCCGAGCTTTTTCTGTGGTTTTGCAGGACAGACTGGCTTGCTCTTAGGCTTCTCCCACTGCAGCATACATTTTAGCTTTCTTTGGTCATCCAAGTCAGTTACCACTTGACTACCTGCTTTCTGACCTTCAAAGGTCTGATGCTGTCTTCTCCCCTGGTCTCTTTCTTTTTTATCCCTTAATTGTCATTTAAGTTGGGTTCAGGAAGGAACAGAGGTAAATTGTGTGTTCAATTGTTCTTGCCTGGAAGCTCTCTCAGTATCTGGATTTGGAGATTTATGAAACAAAGGTAAAGTGGGCGGAGTTTGACACAGGCTGTTTCTCAAGAAGGCCCGAATTACCCCTTCTTTTTTCTTCATCTTTGCTTGCCTAACCCACCCTTCAGGTCTCAAAGTAGTAGTCACATTCTCCAGGATGCCTGCCTTCACAGCCCAAGTTTGGGTTAGATACTCCTTCTATGTGATTGCAGTATAAACTTTGTTCCTCTTATTGTAACATTTATCACACTTTGTGCTAAATCCTTGTTTACCAGCTTTTAACATCTCATAGGCTACACGTTTATTGACGGGGATTGTATTTGATCTCTATTGGAGTCCCCAGTCCCAAGCACAGAGGTGATTTAAGAGGTATTCAACAGAGTTGTACTGAGTGAATATATACTGATACATAAATAAATCACACAGCTTTGAGTTGATTTCCAATAAATGCAGTAACTTACAAAGCTCTCACTTTTCTGTAGATAAATATTTTTTCTTTTCTTTATTTGCTGGACTCTAGAAACCAAAAAGGCAATACTAGTTTTATTTTGATGGTTATTAGACTCATAGATGTTAATGTCTTAACCAATGCCATTTTAAAGGTACTTGAGTTTATCACTAATATGGGTTAGGAGTAGAGGATGTGTAAAGTTCTCTCTCTCTTTCTTTTAAGTTCTTTAAATGTTTACTACTCAAACTTCTAATTTTAGTATCTAGGCATTATAAAAATCTCTAGAAGAAAGGCATTATGACAACTACTACCTAAGCAATAAAGTATGAGGATAAAATATTAAAAATGGAGAAGAGATTTAAAAACTATTTTAAGTGTTTAATAAGTATTTTTTGGCTCATAACCCAACTTTTAGGAAATATAAGCAATAACAATCATTAAGGCAACTCTTCAATATTGTATTTTTGCTTACATAGTTTACCACTCTGTAGTACAGTATTAATAGTGCTTTACTATACTTTGTTTTCAAAAGCACCAACCACAGAACAAAAGTTATTCTAATGTAATCTTTTCAAGGAAGTCCTTGCAGAGTTTATTTCATTGATGCTCATAAACAGGAAGAAATAAAGTAAGTTTATGATTAGTTACTCCTCTTCTGATTCTGAAGCTACAGGAATATTTGTTTAAAGAATGCCCTGGAAGTTGCTTACGTGACAAGCAAACTCAGTCTCCAATGTGGAAAAACTGTTATAGGATCTATAATTCAGCTTCATCGGAACTCTGGAAAGGCAGACTTTAAGGGGCATTCTTTAGCCTCTCATGTGTACACTTTTATCAAAGAAGACATTCTCATTTGCTCTTAATTTTTTGGCTTATCTGATAAAAAAATAAATGTACAAAGTAGATAGTGTGAAAAATATACTACTGAGAAACCACCACTGCTAATATTCTGTTGCATAGATTTCCTGGTTTTTCTTTCTCTATATAAAGCAATATATTAACATAAAACAAGTGTTGTCAGAAATCACTGATCTTCAAACTAGGTTGCAAGTTATCAGTGAGTGAAGATATTTTATTGGTTGTAACCAGCATTGTTTTGTTTGTTTAATTGAGATATAATTGACATAGACATATAACATTGTATTAGTTTTAGGTGTACAAAATAATGTATATATTGCAAAATGATTACCACAATAAATTTAGTTAACTTCCAAGCAACTGTTAAATTCCTCAAAAAATAAAAAGTAGAACTACCAAACAATCTGGCAATTCTACTTCTGGGTATTTATGTGAAGGAAATGAAATCACTATCTCAAAACAATATCTGCACCCGCATGTTCACTGCAGCATTATTTACAATAGCCAAGACATGAAAACAACCAGCACCCGATTTTAAAGGGTAAAAGCTACTGGCATTCATTGTGATAGAAAGCCCATTGTCTCCTAACCACTAGAGGGCAGTATATTACATTAGTTTTAAAAAAAAATCTCAGACAGTACAATTTAATACAACTCGACCTAGTTTTACAACTGATTATGATAAACATAAAATTACACGTAATTTTATGTTGGACTGTTAGTTTAATGGTATGTGAGGACCTATCACATGGCATACACTGAGTTAGGGATATACTGACGAATAAGACATGTTCTATAATTTAGTAAGAAGACAAGGGTGATAACACAAGGCAGTCAGTTATTCACTTCGGTTTGGCTTGTGTCTGCCTTTCCAGCCTCATATCCTGCCACTCCCCAGATTTCAAGCTGAGCTGTGGTCATGCTGACTACTCCTAATTGTCTTGGACATGCTGTTCTCTCTTCCTGGGATATTGTTTGTGCTTCTCTCTGCCTGGTGAGCCCCAATTTACACCTCAAACTCCAAAATCCTGACTTTCCCAGGCAAAGTTAAGTGCAAGCATGTGCTTTCTCCGTTCCACTCCTTTGGAACCAAGTCTAGTCCTCGTAGAGTTGATGACTTATGTCTCTTTTCCCTAGGAAACTGAGCTGCTGGAAGGCAAGGGATGTGTTGTTCATTTTTGTTTCTCTTGCTGTGGTTGTGCTTATCACATAGACAGTGCCTAAAATGCATATTTAATAAATGAGCAAATAAAAGTGCTATGAATAGATGCTGTAATGAGATAATTTCCTCTATAGTCTCTCCATTGATCCTTCTACGCTCTCCTTCTGTACATGCCACTGAAAAGCATCTAAACGAAAGACAGGATGCTTTGACTTCCTGATGGTGAGGGAGAGTTAGGCTTTGCCAAATAAGAAAAGGAAAGGGTAATGAATTTTGGAGGATAATTTAGTTTTCCCTGATATTTCCCCCATGACACCTTGGGGAATGATCTTCACTTTAGCAATACACAGCTGAGACTAAATAATCTTTGTTCTTCTGTCCCTATCTTACAGTAGCCAAGTAGGCAAAGTGGTTATGTTTGGCTAGCAGTTAACAACCCTGACACCTTTAGCATTAAGAAGACAGGATGCCTAGTACATTCCATTGTGATCTACAAAAGCTAAAGAAATCAGTCAAGTTTCAACATGCCCCAAGTACTCATGTGGCAAATTAAACAATTCTCCATCCAAGCGGTATACGTAGTTTTTTATAAAAGTTTTTGTTATATGTTCACTTTAGATATGCTTGCAAAAAAATTAAAAATTATTTTTAGCTTGTTTTAAATCTTATAGATATGCCCATACTCATAGTCATCTAGGAAATTCTGCTCTGTAAAGAGACCTGGTTGTACATTACAAGGGTTAAGTAAGGTCTAAAATCAAATAGACTTTGGTTTGAGTCCTGGGTATGTCTTTTTCTGGCTTTGTGACCTTGGGCACATTACTCAACCTCACTTCACTTCAGTTCCCTCATTTGAAATATGGACACAGCAACAGTACTTCCCTCACTGGGTTGCTAGGAGGATTAGATGAGGTCCTGCATGTAAAGAGCTTTGCACAAGATTTGGCATATTATTACTAGATAAAGATCTTTACTGCAAGATAAAAGCATTTTTTTCTTGGCGTGTAGACTTTTCTTTTTCTTTCAAATAACCAGCGCTTAATGGATTTTTTTCCCCCCACTATGGCTGTAAGAAGTTTATTCTTGCCATTTTGATAAGACATATGGCATAAGCAAATGGGGGCTTGAGAGCATGAGGACCTTGGTGAAGGTAAAGTGAAGCCCCTGCTGTGCGATGCGATAGCCTGGGCTGGTGGGGATCAGACTCCATGGGCTTCAAAAAGTCTCTCACAGGGCTTCCCTGGTGGTGCAGTGGTTGGGAGTCCGCCTGCCGATGCAGGGGACGCGGGTTCGTGCCCCGGTCCGGGAGGGTCCTGCATGCCGCGGAGCTGCTGGGCCCGTGGGCCGTGGCTGCTGGGCCTGCACGTCCGGAGCCTGTGCTCCGCGGTGGGAGGGGCCGCAGCGGTGAGAGGCCCGCGTACCGAAAAGAATAAAAAGCCTCTCACAGTATTTCCCATCCAAAGAGTTCTTACCTTTGTTGCCCCTGCAGATGCAGTGGGGAATACAGCCTTGTTATTAAGCACCTTGAGGGTCTTCTACTACTTTGGCAAGAGTGAGATTTTTCTTCTACAGCGTCACTGATGTTGGGCTTGTAATATGGCTTTCAAACAGATTATCTAAATGATCAGTTCCTATGGGTAGGAATGTTACTCTGTATAATTCATACCCAAATGGCATACATACGTGATTAATATATTTTTAAGCAAACTATTAAACATATGTTTTATATAATTATAGTGACATTTGTTCTGAACCAAAAATTGGGATGTATGGTACAACAAAAATTTTTAAACGTTTTAAGAGTTTAAAACATTTTAACTTTTAATTTTGAGATCATTTTAGACTTACAGAAAATTGGTCATGGCAGTACAGAGAGTTCCTACATACCCATTACTCAGCTTTCCCTAATGTTAACATCTCATATCACCATGGTAGAGTTGTTAAAACTTAGAAACAAACATTTGTAAAATTCTATTAACTAAACCACAGATTTTATTAGGATTTCAACAGTTTTTTCCTTAATTTTTCCTTTCGTTAATGTCCTTATTCTGTTTCAGGGTCCAACCCAAGATAATAATGTTACATTTTGTTCTGTCCTTTAGTCTCTTCTAATCTGTCACAGTTCCTTTGTTTTTCCTTTCCTTTCACGACCTTGATAATTTTGTAAAGTACTGGTCAGGCATTTTGCAGAATGTCCTCAATTTGTCTGAGTTTGTGTGATGTGTTTCTCCAGATTATTGAGTTTATAGATTTTGGGGAAGGGTGCCACAGAAGTAATGTACCCTTCTCAGTGTGATATATTAGGGGGTACAACATATTGACATATTCTCTTACTAGTAATTTTAATCTTCATCATGTGGTTCAAGTGATAGCAGCCAGGGTCTCCTTTCCTATAAGACTACTTTTTTCCCTTTGAGATGAATAAATACTTTGGGTGAGATACTTTGAGGCTATGTAAATATTCTGCTTCTCTTTAAACTTTCCGGCTGATTTTAGCGTTCATTTGTGGATCTTGCTTGTAACAATTTTCTAATGGTGATTTTTCTATTTCCCTCATTTCTTCTACGTTTATTAATTGGAATGCTTTTGTAAAGAAGAGTTGTTTCTTCCCTCTCATCTATTTATTCAATGATTTATGTCAGTATGGACTTACAGATATTTGTCTTATTCTTTGGGTTATAATACAATATTATCATTATTTTTTTGGTCAAATTGTTCCAGTTTTGGCTACTGGAAGCACTTTTAGGTTAGTTCCTGTGTCCTTTTAAAATACTTCCATTTTTATTTACTCCAGGCCTATCTTGTATTTTCCCTGTACCAGTTCTAGAATCAATTACTTCCCCCAAAGCCCTGGTTCCTTCTGTTAGAGAATAGTTTTTTCGTTTTCTTTCTTTTCTTTTTTTTTTTGCGGTACGCAGGCCTCCCACTGTTGTGGCCTCTCCCATTGCGGAGCACAGGCTCCGGACGCGGAGGCCCAGCGGCCATGGCTCACGGGCCCAGCCGCTCCACGGCATGTGGGATCTTCCCAGACCGGGGCATGAACCCATGTCCTCTGCATCGGCAGGCGGACTCCCAACCACTGTGCCACCAGGGGAGCCCAGAGAATAGTTTTTAGAAACCAAGATCTAAGTGCCAGTTTCTCTAAGCAGACAGAGCAAGGAAATATGCATATGTGTGCTGACCGATGTACACATACATATCTATATTTTTGTATCCATCTATCTGTATATATATTTTAAAACAGCATGAATTCATGCTGACTCTGACTCACACCCAGCACCAGAGGTTTTATTCTAGCTTTCCCCTTTTCTGGAAAAGGCAAAACCATAAGAACAAAAAATGGGTCAGCGGTTGCTCAAGGCTGTACAAGGGAAATTTTGGCTTGACAAATCTTCATGGTTCAGTGGTGGTAGATGCACAACTCTCTGCATTTGTCACCATTCATAGAATTGTATACCATAAAAAGTGAATTTTACTGTGTGCAAATTAGAAAAAACTTTAGCCAGAACATTGTAAGAACTCAACATGGAATGCAGATCATGACGAATAAATCTAACTATTAAAATTAACGACATAACCACACTGAAGGGGATGGGGAAGAAAGGAGCTGACCTACAAAACTTTGGAAAACAGTATATTGAGTGAATCAGTAAGACTAAAGTCAAAAGGAATGGTATAAACACTGAACTTCAGTTGGTAAATTTGTTTCTCATAGGTATATGGGTTAGCAGTTATGAAACTACTTTTCATTGTGTACCAGGGTTAAACAAATTAATGCACTCATTGTGGATAATGAGAGCCAGGTTTCTTAATGCCAAAGAAAGAAGAAAGAAATAAACATTTTTGAATAAATAAAAGAATAAACATTTTTGGAATTTTTATATAAAATGTTTATAGAGATATAAAAACTGTCATATTTAGTTACACATTTAAAGAATTTTTTTAATTGAAAAGGATAAAATTACATGAAATTGAGAAAATCTGGTACATGTTACAAGCTATTAAAATATACACAAGTGTGTGTGTATTTATATATGTATACAATGTAGTTTTCTCTAAAAGCATCAACATTTGTAGGAACACAGGCATTGCCATTCTGACTCAAACTAATGAGGTTTTGTTCTTATTAGAAACAAAAATTTACCTCTATGTTTCTTGAATTGAGTGGTGTTGGTGTATTTTATTGCCAATGTGATTTATCTATTTTTAAAATTTTTACTGGAGTATAGTTGATTTATAATGTTGTGTTAGTTTCTGCTGTATAGCAAAGCGAATCAGTTATACATATACATATATCATTCTTTTTTAGATTCTTTTCCCATATAGGTCATCACAGAGTATTGAGTAGAGTTCCCTGTGCTATACAGTAGTTCCTTATTAGTTATCTGTTTTATATATAATAGCATGTATATGTCAATCCCAATCTCCCAATTTATCCCTCCCCCGCTTTCCCCTCTGGTAACCACAAGATTGCTTCTACATCTGTGACTCTATTTCTGTTTTGTAAATAAGTTCATTTGTACCATTTTTTTTAGATTCCACATATAAGTGATATCATATATTTGTCTTTCTGTCTGACTTTTAACTTTGCTCAGTATGACAATCTCTAGGTCCATCCATGTTGCTGCAAATAGCATTTTCATTCTTTTTTATGGCTGAGTAATATTCCATTTTGTGTGTGTGTGTGTGTGTGTGTGTGTGTGTGTGTGTGTATACACCACATCTTCTTTATCTATTCTTCTGTTGATGGACATTAAGGTTGCTTTTATGTCCCGGCTATTGTAAGTAGTGTTGAAATGAACATTGGGGTGCATGTATATATATATATTTTAAATATCTTTATTGGAGTATAATTGCTTTACAATGGTGTGTTAGTTTCTGCTTTATAACAAAGTGAATCAGCTATACATATACATGTATCCCCATATCTCCTCCCTCTTGTATCTCCCTCCCACCCTCCCTACCCCACCCCTCTAGGTGGTCAAGCATGTATCTTTTTGAATTATGATTTTCTCCAGGAATGGGATTGCTGGATCATTTGGTAGTTCTATTTTTAGTTTTTTAAGGAACCTCCATACTGTTCTCCATAATGGCTGTACCAATTTACATTCTCACCAACAGTGTAGGAGGGTCCCATTTTCTCCAAACTCTCTCCAGCATTTATTGTTTGTAGATTTTTTGATGATGGCCATTCTGACCAGTGTGAGGTGATACCTCATTGTAGTTTTGATTTGCATTTCTCTAATAATTAGTGATGTTGAGCATCTCTTCATGTGCTTTGCCAACATGGATTTAAAATGAGGTTATGGTAATCCTCTTTGATGCCAATTTTATTTTAATATTACATATATATACTTCAGTATGATTTTATTTATATAAATGCCCAAAATGGACTAATTAAATCTCTGGTGACAGAAGTCAGAATAGCAATTATTTCTGAGGGGTAATGTGTAATACTTCTGGGGTGCTAGTAATGTTCCATATCTTAATCCAGGTGGTGGTTACTTCATAAAATTTTATCAAGATATATGTGATATATACATGATTTGTTCCCCCTTTATATATGTGTTATATTTTAATTAAAACATTTGCTTAAAATATTTCCAGACTCATGCTTGGACAGTTCAAATATCCAAATGTGTTTCCATGCTATTGTAAGCAAGTGATCCTCTCTGACAGTGATTTTAGATAAACCTGTCTAAATTTCTCTTATCAGTTATTAGAAGCGCTGCCTCCTACAAGTGTGTCTAAATTTTCTTTTGATTATTTTTTTCAAATCCCTTTATTTATTTAAATTTATTTATTTATTTGGCTGCATTGGGTCTTCTTTGCTGCATGCAGGCTTTCTCTAGTTGTGGCGAGCAGGGGCTACTCTTCGTTGCAGTGTGTAGGCTTCTCATTGCGGTGGCTTCTCTTGTTGTGGAGCATGGGCTCTAGACATGCAGGCTTCAGTAGTTACAGCATGCAGGCTCAGTAGTTGTGGTGCACAGGCTTAGTTGCTCCACAGCATGTGGGATCCTCCTGGACCAGGGATCACAACTGTGTCCCTTGCACTGGCAGGCGGATTCTTAACCACTGCACCACTAAGGAAGTCCCTCTTTTTTCTTTTTATAATTTTTTTTCTATTTCTTTAATTAATTAATTAATTTAGTTATTTAAAAATTATTTGGCTGTGTTGGGTCTTTGTTGCTGCACGCGGGCTTTCTCTAGCTGCGGTGAGCAGGCTGCTCTTCGATGCGGTGCATGGGCTTCTCATCATGGTGGCTTCTCTTGTTGTGGAGCATGGGCTCTAGGCCTGTGGGCTTCAGTAGTTGCAGCATACAGGCTCAGTAGTTGTGGCACACAGGCTTAATTGCTCCATGGCATGTGGGATCTTCCTGGACCAGGGCTCAAACCCGTGTCCTCTGCATTGGCAGGCGGATTCTTAACCACTGTGCCACCAGGGAAGCCCGGAAGTCCCTCTTCTGATTTTTTTGATATCCTTTGCCTAAGAGATTACCATATCTTGTAGTGAGTTTTATTAGTTTATTCACTGAGGAAAGTGATGCTTTCTTTGATTCTTCTAAATTTACTTTCTCAATTCGAAAGAGAATCCTTTTTCCCTAAAACTTAAAACTCAGTGTGATAAGGCATTTTTCTTTCTTACATTATTTAAAAATATATATACTATCACATTCTCACTTAGTCTTCACTTTTGTAGCATGCAAAATGCTATTCTCTTTCACTTTAATTCAAAAGGAACCTCTACTCTTTGTCTTTCTACTTTTCTCACTTTTAATGAACCCCCTCTGGATCTAAAATTCTAACATTTATTTTTGGGGGAGTTATGGGCAATATTGCACAGTGATTCTAGTAGTGGACAATGTCATAATGTATTAGTAAAGTACAAATCTTATCCTGCTTTACCAGCTTACTAGTGAGGCTGTTTTGGCCTAGGCTGACTTTGGATTTTAACTATTTTTAACTATCCTTGTTTGTAGAGGCATTCTTTGATGCACAAATGAAAGGAATTAAAGTTAGGGATTATTAAATGTGGAGCTGGTCTGGCATGTAGGATGCTGTTGAATACATCTACAGTAGCATATAAATATAAATCTTTGTCTTTAAAAAAACCCACAAATTTTCATTTGAGATGTTTGGAATACTTCATAAACATCATGGCACACCCATTTGGCCTGCTTACCCCATTGGAATATCATTATTTATTTATTTGTTTGTTTATTTATTTATTTACTGTAGAACAGCCTTTATAGTTTGCAATGCAATGTGGAAGAGGAGGGGATACCACAACTCTGGCTCCTAGGGCAGCTCCACAGGCCTGAAATCAAAGAAGGCGTGAGTACCAGGAAGGAGCCTGCTGAACCCTGGTTTTGCCCTGCTCCTTGGAGCCCGGTGTCTGGGCACTTGAGGTTAGAACCTATGGAATGGAAGCCTTCCGTGCCGAAGATGTGACACTGGGAAGGCCAGAGCCCTTTCCCTCGACCTCCATACATTACTGGGACCGAGAGGAATGTCATTTAATAAATGACATCAAAATTCACAAAATTGTATTGATGGCATAAAAAAATGTCCCAAAATATTTACTAGTAGAGGCATACAACTTTCTATTTTTTAAAATCTAAGCTCTAAATTTACTCTTGCCTTCCTAAATTCTGCTCTTATACACCCCAAATAAGATGGTACAAAATGCTTCTTCTTTCAGTTGGTCATGACCTTGGGTGGGTTTAACTGTCTCTGGATTATGGTAACAGAATAATGGTTCACCAAAAACAGTCACATTCTGGGCTTCCCTGGTGGCGCAGTGGTTGAGAGTCCGCCTGCCGATGCAGGGTACACGGGTTCGTGCCCCGGTGTGGGAAGATCCCACATGCCGCGGAGCGGCTGGGCCCGTGAGCCATGGCCGCTGAGCCTGCGTGTCCGGAGCCTGTGCTCCGCAACGGCAGAGGCCACAACAGTGAGAGGCCCGCGTACCGCCAAAAAAAAAAAAAAAAAAAAAGTCACATTCTAATCCCCATAACCCATGACTATGTTATGTAAAATGGTGTATTAGTTTCCTATTGTGATGTAACAAAATACCACAAACTTAGTGTCTTAAGACAATATAAATTTGTTACTTAAAGATCAGAAATCTAAAATGGGTTTCTGTGGGCTAGAATCAAGGTGTTGATAGGACTGTTACTTCTGTAGGCTCTAGGGCAGAATTTGTTTCCTTACCTTTTCTTGCTTTTAGAGGCCACCTGTATCCCTAAGGGTGTGGTCCCCTCCTCCATCTTCAAAATCTGCAGTTTAGCATAATATGCATATCTCTCTCTGACTTTAACACTGACCCTCCTGCCTTCCTCTTTTACTTATCTGGACCCTTATGATTACACTGAATCCACCCAGATAACCCAGGATAACATCCCCATCTTAATATCCTTAACTTAGTCATATCTGCAAAGTTCCTTTTGCCATCTAAGGTCATATCTTCACGTGTCCTGAAGAGGAGGATGTGAACATCTTGGGGGACCATAATTCTGCTAACCAGTTCCATTTTGCCTAACTTTTAAGTTTATTCCTATAAAATTTCTGGTAATACCTTATTATCTTTTTTTTTTTTTTTTTTTTTTTTTTACTCCCTCTTGAACCCATTCCAATTAGATTTTTGTCCCAAAACTCTGCTGAATCATTTTTGTCAAAACCACCAGTGAGGGGCTTCCCTGGTGGCGCAGTGGTTGACAGTCCGCCTGCCGATGCAGGGTGCACGGGTTCGTGCCCCGGTCTGGGAAGATCCCACATGCTGCGGAGCGGCTGGGCCCATGAGCCATGGCCGCTGAGCCTGCGCGTCCGGAGCCTGTGCTCCGCAACGGGAGAGGCCACAGCAGTGAGAGGCCCGCGTACCGCAAAAAAAAAAAAAACAAAAAAAAAAAACCACCAGTGACCTCCAGGTAGCCAAATCCAGTGGGAGTTTTTCAGTCTTAATTTAACCCAAACTTATTACCAGCTTTGACACAGTTGATTCCTCCCTCCTTCTTGAGACAATTTCTTTCTTCTCTGCTCAGATCTCTTCTCTAGCTACATTCTCTCTGCAGGTGATTTCAACTAATTTCACGGCTGTAAATATCATCTGCACACTGGCAATTCCCAAATTACATGTTGACTCAGGGCCACACACCCAAATTCCAGACTTGTATATTTAACTGCCTATTTAGTATCACCACTTGGATAGATAATAAGCATTGTAAACCTAAAAATGGATTTTCAGCCAAAACCTGCTTCTCCTTCTGTATTCTTCATCTCAGGAAATGGTTCCATCATTCACACAGGTACTCAGGCCCAAAAACATTGGAATCATCCTTGATTGCTCCTTTTCTTTATTTCACATCCATTCCATCATAAAATATTTCAAAATATATTCTTTATCTGACCGCTTATTACTGCCACCATTGTTAACCTGATCCAAGCCATAAACGTCTCTCACTTAGGCTATTGCAAAACTTCTTTAATTGCTCCCCTCCTTAAATACTTGCTACCTTCTTCCCTCTCCTAAATATATGTTCCAGACACCGGGGTGATCCTTTAAAAGGATCATGTTCCTCCCTTACCCTAAACCCTGCAAAGGATTCATTCACATAAATCTAGACTGAAATCCCATGGCCTACAAGCCCTAGATGGTCCTGCCTGTGGCTACCTCTCTTACATTATTTCCCAGCAATTCTGCCTTGCTCGCCGCTCAGTAGCCATGCTAGCCTTTCTATTCCTTAAACATGTTAAGCACACTCTTGTGGAAGGTCCCCTCTATGTAGAATTCTATTCTACTACCACCAAGGTTAGCTCTCCTACTCACTCAGATATTTGCTCAAATGTCACCTTCTCAGACCCCTTCTCTGAGCACTCTACCTCTGTCTCTAAAATAGTACTCCCATCATTCTCTGTCCCTTACCATGCTCTGGTTTTCATTTGGTATACTGTATAACTATCTGATGTTATAGTTTTATGTTTTAAAATCTGTAATCCTCACTAAAATTTAAGTTCTATAATGGCAAATAATAAGTTTTGTCTTTTATTGTATCTCTAACACACAGAGCAGTACCTAGCACATAGTAAGGGCTCGATAAGTTGAACAATTGAATATTTTTTTCTTTATTTGTTATTTTGATCTGCCACTATGTACCCTATTTTAATTCCTAAGGGCACAAACGAATGACAATCTTTAGTTTCTAGGAGCTCTTGATTTAGAAGGAGACATTTATACACACAAATAATTACAGTTTGGGGTACAAAGTACCTAATTTATATACAGGAGGCAGTAGAGATGATTATTAGGAAAAATTGGAGAAAATTCAACCTAAACAGAATTTAAAAGAATGAATTAAATTTTATTAGGCAGATGTAAGTAGAGTGAAAGGGAAGGCATTCCAAGATAGTAGTATATGTACAAGCAGAGTGGTATGAAATAGCAGGTTGTATTTGGGAGTCTATAAAGAGTTCAGTATATTGGAATAAGTGGTGTGGTGAGAAAGGTGTTAAAGATGATGTAGGTAAGGAGGGAGGACTCATAATATGAAGAGCCTTACATGCCACACTCAGGAGTGTAAATTTTCTCTAGTAGCCAGAGAGGAAGCTCTAAAAACATTTAAGATTGGATTGATATAATTTTCATTCTGGTCATTTCACTCACACTTTAGAAATGCCATTCTAGCAGCCTTATTGGTGCCAGAGGTAAGAAATTCATCTTGAGATAGTCCAGATGAGAGGTGATGAGAACATGAAGTAGAAATAGTTGATGGAAAATAAAAGGATGTATGAGACTGTCATAATTCTGTGAAAAAAAATTTTTATGATCATACAACTTTTGGCTTTGTTTCTATACTGAAAAAAACAAACTTCTAATATATATCTGGTTTCTCCAGCAGACATTCTTATTGGGAAAAGAACATACTGATCAGGCAATTCAAGTAATCCAGTTGAGATTGCAGTTTATTTTTTATATTTACCATTTACCTTGTGAGCTTTGCTAGTAAAGTCAGTTTTTTAGAGACCCATCAGCCCTGGATAAAGTGATAACTTTAATTTCTGAACCTGCATAATTGAGAACAAGACCCCTTGGTAACATCTCTGAGTACAGAGATCCTTCAAAGTCTTAAATAAATAGCATTACTATTTATGAGAGGAATTATTAATCATAAACTTTTTACACTGCTGTACAAAAATTTTGTAGACTTTATTAGGAATTTCAGAAAAACAAGCTTCAGTACTATAGCTAATACATAATTTGAATAATAAAATGCCTTATTTTATTTTTAAATACAATGACTTTATTTCCAGTAGCATACTCATTAAAAACAATGAAGTATTTTCATTTATTAAAAATGTATTTATCAATAAAAACATAACAAAGTATAATTTGTAGCATTAATGTAAACTAGTCAATTTATCTCCATTGCCCATGTTATGATTTACCTTTATTTTATGGTTATAGTGTTTTAATAATTAACAAATGCATAAATATATGATATATTTACAGGAGATTCTCAAAAATAATGATGTTACTGTTATACTTCATCAGTGTTTTCTCTGTGATCCGGATCCAACATCAGGATGGATTGGTCCTTGGCTGGCTGTTCTGTAACATAATTTCAGAATATTCTTTAACTGTAATATTCATAGACTTTAAGGTAAAATCTGTAAGGTGGATCTCCTTACAAAATACAGACTTTAATAAAACTAAACTCACAATTCAATTTCTCAAATGCTACATATACATCAGTCTCAACATAGTGACTACCACTTTACATAAGGCATCATACTAATCATAATAGTCCATAATCTTTACTCTTTGGTAAGATTTGCTTAAGAGGTGCTTTTAAAAATCATAATCTGCTGTGTAAATGGTCAAAACTTAATAATTTCATTTTCTACAGGAGACACTTTGAGCCGATATAATACCCTAGGAATAGTTTAACAACATATTGGGCTAAAGAAGTTGCTTGGGAAGGTAACTGCTAAAAATTCAATAAATTTATTTCATTTAAAAAAGTAAATACAATATTCCAAACTAAAAATTCTGCTTCTAAGATTCCTAGTTTTTACATTGAAAAATCATGGTGGGTGTCTTGAGGATGCCCTGCAGTAACCCTATTATCCTATATTGTTTGCATTTTGTCTCTATTATAATGCACACTACTTCAGGAAAGGAAAGTGTTTTCCTCTTTCTAGTCCCAGCCTGGCACATGGTAAGAACTCAGGTAATATCTGTTCAACAAATAAAAAGAGACAAATATCATAGGTTTTACAAAAAGAAAAAAAAGAAAAAATAAATCAGCCTGCTATGGTTTGCCAAAAAGAAGAAATTCTAAATTTTGGATGGGACAAAATTTGGGCTGAATAAGCCCATCTAAAGGGGATGACACTAAAGTCAAGTCTTAAAGAAGAGTAGGAGAGAGACATTTACGAGCAAGTCCTGTGAGGCAGTGGGAGCAGTGTGGGCCTTGGAAGCTGCAAGAAGTTCCAGGGGGACCTGCCTGTTATTCAAGAGTGTGTAAATTATGAGCTGTGGAGCAACTGGAGATGAGGGTGAAAAGGTCTTGAATGTAGTTCTCTGGAGATATAATTTTATCTTTTAGGTGATGTGTAACTACGGAGGTTGAGTTTTAAGAGAGAGAGTGATATGTTCACATTTGTGCTTTGAAAAGATTACTCTGGTGGTGGTGTGAAAGAGGCAGTGGAGCGAGCAAACAGGGAGGCTGTTGAAATGGTCTAGATGAGACATGATGAATTCTTAAACTAAGATACTATCAGTAGAAATGGAGAGGAGTGAATGGATTTGAGATGCACTTTATTATTAACAGGATTTATTGACTAGGGGTAAGGGAGAATAAGAAGCCTGGATGAGATACAAATTTCTCCCTGGGAAATTTGGTATATGATGGTGTCATTAATTGAAATAAAAATTGTAAAAGGAACAGATTTTGGGGGGAAGATGGGAAACTGTAAACCCTAGTTCGCCACTGAAGAGTTCTGAGACTTGAGAAAATTACTTGATGTCTTTAGCTGAGAAGATTAAACAGAAGAATATGTGTGACACCATTTGGCATAGTGCTTTTCAAGGATAGGAACCCAGTAAGTGTGAGTTTCCTTTCTTCTAATTATATCTCAACAATATTCAGTTGTCACAAAGAATATTAATTGATTAAATATTAACACTCAGTAAAGGGCTTTGGAAGAACTCTAGAAACAGTTGTACTTTTATGGAGTATAAAATGGTCAGAATATTAAAAAAAAGTTTCAGTTTCAAATAAATCTCTGCATTTTATTGCAGTCTGAAAAATGTGGATAATTTATATATTCAAAGCCCATGTATAAAAAATCATAAACTCTCAACCAATATTTTCAAGTATTTAGTATGTGCAAGTTTCTGTGAAGTAGGCAGATAAGTGAAAAATAGCCTCTCAGATTATAGTTCTAAAGAAGATTATTCACATATAAAGACAACTAACAAAAGTGCATACGGAGAGGGCAGAGTCAAGATGGCATACCAGGAGGATGCAGAATTTGCGTCTTCTCACAACTAGGGAACCTATCAGGCACCGATGGGGGACCATGGACACCTAAGGGGATGGGAGGAACCCCCAGTGACTGGTTGTTTCAATTATAGTTTAATTTCTCCTAATATATTTTTTATCTTTCTAATTTTATTTTGTTTTTTATTCTTTGATATTGTACTGCTTTTTTTTTTCTTTCTTTCTTTCTTTCTTTTTTTTTTTTTTACTGCTCCACAAAGCTTGAGGGATCTTAGTTCCCAGGCCGGAGGTCGAGCCCGAACTCCTGTGGTGGGAACTCCAAGTCCAAACTGCTGGACTAATAGAGAACCTCAGACCCCAGAGAATATCAATCAGAGTGAGGCCTCCCGGAGGTCCTCAACTCAGCACCAAGACCTGGCTCTATCCAACTGCCTGCAAACTACAGTGCTAGACGTCACAGGCCAAACAAACAGTAAGAAAGGAATACAGCACCACCCATCAAAACAAAACAAAACAAAACAAAAGAAACAACAAAAAATATGTTACAGATGAAGGAGCAAGGTAAAAACCTACAATACCAAATAAATGAAGATGAAAGAAGCAACCTACCTGAAAAAGAATTCAGAGTAATGATAGTAAAGATGATCCAAAATCTCAGAAACAGAATAGAGAAAATAAAAGAAAAATTTAACAAGGATCTAGGAGAACTAAAGAACAAACAAACAGTGATGAACAACACAATTACTGAAATTAAAAATACTCTAGAAGGAATCAATAGCAGAATAACAGAGGCAGAAGAACGGATAAGTGACCTGGAAGAAAAAATGGTAGAAATAACTGTCAGGGAGCAGAATAAAGAAAAAAGAATGAAAATTGAGGACACTCTCAGAGACTTCTGGGACAACATTAAACGCACCAACATTCGAATTACAGGGGTCCCAGGAGAAGAGGAGAAAAAGAAAGGGTCTGAGAACATATTTGAAGAGATTATAGTCGAAAACTTCCCTAACATGGGAAAGGAAATAATCAGTCAAGTCCAGGAAGCGCAGAGAGTCCTATACAGGATAAACCCAAAGAGAAACATGCCAAGACACATAGTAATCAAACTATCAAAAATTAAATACAAAGAAAAAATATTAAAAGCATCAAGGGAAAGCAACAAATAACATACAAGGGAATCCCCATAAGGTTAACAGCTGATTTTTCAGCAGAAACTCTGCAAGCCATAAGGGAGTGGCAGGACATATTTAAAGTGATGAAGGGGGAAAACCTACAAGCAAGATTACTCTACCCAGCAAGGATCTCATTCAGATTCAATGGAGAAATTGAAACCTTTACAGATAAGCAAAAGTTAAGAGAATTAGGCACCACCAAACCAGCTTTACAACAAATGCTAAAGGAACTTCTTTAGGCAGGAAACACAAGAGAAGGAAAAGACCCACAACAACAACCCAAAAGAATTAAGAAAATGGTAATAGGAACCTACATATCAATGATTACCTTGAATGTAAATGGATTACATGCTCCAACCAAAAGAGATAGACTGGCTGAATGAATACAAAAACAAGACCCATACATATGCTGTCTACAAGAGACCCACTTCAGAGCTAGGGACACATACAGACTGAAAATGAGGGGATGGAAAAAGATATTCCATGCAAATGGAAATCAAAAGAAAGCTGGAGTAGCAATTCTCATATCAGACAAAATACACTTTAAAATAAAGACTATTACAAGAGACAAAGAAGGACACTACATAATGATCAAGGGATCAATCCAAGAAGAAGATAAAACAGTTGTAAATATTTATGCACCCAACATAGGAGCACCTCCATACATTAGGCAAATGCTAACAGCCATAAAAGAGGAAATTGACAGTAACATAATCATAGTAGGGGACTTTAACACCCCCTTTCACCAGTGGACAGATCAACCAAAATGAAAATAAATAAGGAAACACAAACTTTAAATGACACATTAAACCAGATGGACTTAATTGATATTTATAGGACATTCCATCCAAAAAACCAGAATACACTTTCTTTTCAAGTGCTCATGGACATTCTCTGGGATAGATCATAACTTGGGTCACAAATCAAGCCATGGAAAATTTAAGAAAATTGAAATCATATCAAGTAACTTTTCTTACCACATGCTATGAGACTAGATATCAATTAAAGATAAAAATCTGTAAAAAAAATACAAACACATGGAGGCTAAACAATACACTACTTAATAACCAAGAGATCATTGAAGAAATCAAAGAGGAAATCAAAAAATACCTAGAAACAAATGACAGTGAAAACACAATGACCCAAAACCTGTGGGATGCAGCAAAAGCAGTACTAAGAGGGAAATTTATAGCAATACAATCCTACCTCAAGAAACAAGAAACATCTCAAATAAACAACATAACCTTACACCTAAAGCAATTAGGGAAAGAAGAACAAAAAAGACACCAAAATTAGCAGAATGAAAGGAATCATAAATATCAGATAAGAAATAAACGAAAAAGAAATGAAGGAAAAA
This sequence comes from Tursiops truncatus, assembly GCF_011762595.2. Taxonomy (NCBI): domain Eukaryota; kingdom Metazoa; phylum Chordata; class Mammalia; order Artiodactyla; family Delphinidae; genus Tursiops; species Tursiops truncatus. The sequence goes on from NC_047041.1 coordinate 31,406,708, forward strand.
ATAGCAAAGATCAATAAAACTAAAACCTGGTTCATTGAGAAGATAAACAATGTTGGTAAACCATTAGCCAGACTCATCAAGAAAAAAATGGAAATATTCAAATCAATAGAGTTAGAAATGAAAAAGGAGAAGTTACAACTGACACTGCAGAAATACAAAGGATCATGAGAGATACTACAAGCAACTCTATGACAATAAAATGGACAACCTGGAAGAAATGGACAAATTCTTAGAAAAGCACAACCTTCTGAGACTGAACCAGGAAGAAAGAGAAAATATGAACAGACCAATCACAAGCACTGAAATTGAGACTATGATTAAAAATCTTCCAGAAAAGAAAAGCCCAGGACCAGATGGCTTCCCAGGCGAATTCTATCAAACATTTAGAAAAGAGCTAACACCTATCCTTCTCAAACTCTTCCAAAATATAACGGAGGGAGGAACACTCCCAAACTCATTCTACGAGGCCACCATCACCCTGATACCAAAATCAGACAAAGATGTCACAAAGAAAGAAAACTACAGGCCAATATCACTGATGAACATAGATGCAAAAATCCTCAACAAAATACTAGCAAACAGAATCCAATGGCACATTAAAAGGATCATACACCATGATCAACTGGGGTTTATCCAAGGAATGCAAGGATTCTTCAATATGCGCAAATCAATCAATGTGATAAACCATATTAACAAAATGAAGGATCATGTCAATAGATACAGAAAAAGCTTTTGACAAAATTCAACACCCATGTATAATAAAAACTCTACTGGAAGTAGGCATAGAGGGAACTTATGTCTACATAATAAAGGCCATATATGACAGACACACAGCCAACATCATTCTCAATGGTGAAAAACTGAAACCATTTCCACTAAGATCAGGACCAAGACCAGGTTGTCCATTCTCACCATTATTATTCAACATAGTTTTTGGAAGTTTTAGCCACAGCAATCAGAGAAAAAAAAGAAATAAAAAGAATCCAAATTAGAAAAGAGGAAGTAAAGCTGTCACTGTTCGCAGATGACATGATATTACACATAGAGAATCCTAATGATGCTAGCAGAAAAGTACTAGAGCTAATTAGTGAATTTGTTAAAGTAGCAGGATAGAAAATTAATGCACAGAAATCTCTTGCATTCCTATGCACTAAGTATGAAAAATCTGAAAGAGAAACTATGGAAACACTCCCATTTACCATTGCAACAAAAAGAATAAAATACCTAGGAATAAACCTACCTAAGGAGACAAAAGATCTGTATGCAGAAAACTATAAGACACTGATGAAAGAAATTAAAGATGATACAAACACATGGAGATATATACCATGTTCTTGGATTGGAAGAGTCAACATTGTGAAAATGACTATACTACCCAAAGTAATCTACAGATTCAATGCAATCCCTATCAAACTATGAATGGACTTTTCACAGAACTAGAACAAAACATTTCTCAATTTGTATGGAAACACAAAAGACCCCGAATAGCCAAAGCAATCTTGAGAAAGAAAAACGGAGCTGGAGGAATCAGGCTCCCTGACTTCATACTATACTACAAAGCTACTGTAATCAAGACAGTATGGTACTGGCACAAAAACAGAAATATAGATCAATGGAACAGCATAGAAAGTCCAGAGATAAACCCACGCACATATGGTCACCTTATCTTTGATTAAGGAGGCAAGAATATACAGTGGAGAAAAGACAACCTCTTCAATAAGTGGTTCTGGGAAAACTGGACAGCTACATGTAAAAGAATGAAATTAAAACACTCCCTAACACCATACACAAAAATAAACTCAAAATGGATTAAAGACTTAATGTAAAGGCAGACACTCTAAAACTTTTAGAGGAAAACATAGGCAGAACACTCTATGACATAAATGACAGCAAGATCCTTTCTGACCCACCTCCTAGAGTAATGGAAATAAAAACAAAAATAAACAAATGGGACCTAATGAAACTTCAAAGCTTTTGCACAGCAAAGGAAACCATAAACAAGACCAAAAGCCATCTCTCAGAATGGGAGAAAATATTTGCAAATGAAGCAACTGACAAAGGATTAACGTTCAAAATTTGCAAGCAGCTCATGCAACTCAGTATCAAAAAAACAAACAACCCAATCCAGAAAGGGGCAGAAGATCTAAATAGACATTTCTCCAAAGAAGATATACAGATTGTCAACAAGCACATGAAAGAATGCTCAACATCACTAATCATTAGAGAAATGCAAATCAAAACTACAATGCGGTATCACCTCACACCCGTCAGAATGGCTACCATCAAAACATCTACAAACAATAAATTGTGGAGAGGATGTGGAGAAAAGGGAATCCCCTTGCACTGTTGGTGGGAATGTAAATTGATAAGCCTCTATGGAGAACAGTATGGAGGTTCCTTAAGTAACTAAAAATAGAACTACCATATGACCCAGCAATCCCACTACTGGACATATACACTGAGAAAACCATAATTCTAAAAGAGTCATGTACCACAATGTTCATTGCAGCTCTGTTTATGATAGCCAGGACAGGGAAGCAACTAAGTGTCCATTGACAGATGAATGGATAAAGAAGTGGTACATATATACAATGGAATATTACTCAGCCATAAAAAGAAATGAAATTGAGGGCTTCCCTGGTGACGCAGTGGTTGAGAGTCTGCCTGCTGATGCAGGGGACACGGGTTTGTGCCCCGGTCCGGGAAGATCCCACATGCCGCGGAGCGGCTAGGCCCGTGAGCCATGGCCGCTGAGCCTGCGCGTCTGGAGCCTGTGCTCCACAACGGGAGAAGCCACAACAGTTAGAAGCCCGTGTACTGCAAAAAGAAAAAAAGAAAAGAAAAAAAAATGAAATTGAGTTATTTGTAATGAGGTGGATGGACCTAGAGTCTGTCATACAGAGTGAAGTGAGTCAGAAAGAGAAAAGCAAATACCATATGCTAACACATATATATGGAATCTAAAAAAAAAATGGTTGTGATGAACCTAGGAGCCAGGACAAGAATAAAGACACAGATGTTGAGAATGGACTTGAGGACACGGGGAGGGGGAAGAGTAATTTGGGACAAAATTAGAGAGTAACATTGACACATATACACTGCCACGTGTAAAATAGATAGCTAGTGGGAAGTAGCTGCATAGCACAGGGAGATCAGCTCGGTGCTTTGTGACTGAGCTTTGTAAACTTATCCCACCTAGAGGGGTGGGATAGGGAAGCTGGGAGGGAGACGCTAGTGGGAGAAGATATGGGGATATATGTTTACATATAGCTGATTCACTTTGTTATACAGCAGAAACTAACACAACATTGTAAAGCAATTATACTCCAATAACGATGTTAAAAAAAGTGCATATGGAGTATATGTATACAAACAGATAAGTTCAGAGGAGGGTGAGAATATCATAGCTGGATCGATCACAGACTTCATGGGAGAACTAACATTAAGTTGGAGCTTTGATGGTTGTACCTGAAGAGCAGAGCAAAAATATAATGTAGATAGGAATTGGGCATGAACATAAGTGAAGAGGGCATGAACCTAAGTGAAACACTCTAAATGTGTTTGGCTGGAATGGAAGATTGATACTGTAAGAGGAAAGGCAAGTGGGACTACAAATTGTTAGAATAATTCTTATTTTTTTGAAGGGAAGTTATACTTTGCATGTAAATTTCATGTAAGTACTTTCTGGAATGTTACTTTTTTTTGAGACAATTTAAACTTATTAAGATAATCATTATGGTGGCAATAATACTAATAATTTAGCTTAACATGTATTTAGCATATATTATGTTACAGGCTCTGTTTTAAATGTTTTACATGGGTGATTATCTCACATAATCCTCACAGGTGCTCCATGGGGATAGATACTATAATTATTAAGTTGATTATGAGTGTTCAGTGAAGGGATACAGGAAAGAGTGGGTTGAATACTTTTCTTCTGGAAATCTCAGAACTGCACTTGCTCTAAGAAATAGCAGAAGATTGCCTGTGCTATGAAAGATACTGAGAAGGCTTCCTGCTCAAAATTATTCCTCTCACTCAAGTGTTAAAGTGCCTGAAATCCCACTATTAGAAATTCATTATTGTTCTTTCCATATAATGGTTTTAAATGATTGAAATTGTTTTAGATCTTTTAAAATGATTTTTTGAAATGGTAAAGTGTCTTTTAAGATTCATGCTAAACACCTTAACAAGAATGAATACATCAGCTTACTTCTATGCCTGAGATAAACCCAAATCAACACCATCAATCACTCGTGTGGGGGAACAAACCCCAAAGGGCAATAGAAGGGGTAAATACACAAACAGCAACAACAACAAAACCACGCATGTGTGGGGTGGGAAGTAGTGGATTAATATATAAACTTCACCCAAGTTGTGAATTTTCCAGAGATAGATACAATTTCTGGGAATTAAGCATCAATTCTCAAATCTTTTTTTTCTTTTAGTGTATTTACTTATTTATTTATTTTTATTTTCGGCTGTATTGGGTCTTCGTTGCTGCGTGCGGGCTTTCTCTAGTTGTGGTGAGTGGGGGCTACTCTTCGTTGTGGTGTGCAGTCTTCTCACTGAGGTGGCTTCTCTTGTTGCGAAGTATGGGCTCTAAGTGTACGGGCTTCAGTAGTTGTGACAGGCAGGCTCAGTAGTTGTGGTGCATGGGCTGAGTTGCTTCGCGGCATGTGGGATCTTCTCGGAACAGGGCTCAAACCCGTGTCCCCTGCATTGGCAGGCAGATTCTTAACCACTGCGCCACCAGGGAAGCCCAATTCTCAAATCTTAAACCAAGAACATTTGGGTTTTCAGTATTGGGGCACCTGATATTATATAATTAATGTTGCTAGGCTGAGAAATTCAGTTTCTGAATTAACTACATAATACTTGTACATTGTAAAGTTGTTATATAAGACAGTATAATTTAAAAACAAAATTCTTGTTAAGTTCATATGGGTATGAAAACATTGGAACTGAAATGTATAATAAAAAACATTGATAAAAAGCTTACCTGCAACATCTCCAAAATAACAAATACTCCTCAGTAGCTATTTTTGCCATTGTTTGAAGAGATGGAAATCTGTTTTAGAAAAATCTCTATTGACTAGAAATAGGCTATACCACAGTTGTCCTGGTAAATACAATACAGTTTTAATGGTCTCTTGTGTCATACATACAGAAAGTGTAAGAATATGGTTATATATTGCCTTTCTAGAACTTGCATATTAAATAATTTTATGTATATAAAATACAATGGAGATCCAGGAACAAATTTTGAAATCTTTTAGAAGACCAAAGTATATCTAAAGCCCATGCACTTTATTCCCAGGGGAGGCAATAAGTACCTATTTATTTGCTTTAACGTAACTCGAAAAGCTTGCATATCTGTTTTCTGGACTCTAAATAACAAGCAGTTAAATAGAAGACTTGAAGGCAATATATAGGTAGGAGTTAGTCCAGGTGATTAAAAGAAAACAAACAGGCTATAAAAGCATAAACTTTGAAACTCTGCATTTACCATAAATATTAAACTGAATCTAATAATGAGAAAACAATCAGACAAATTCAGATTACAGGATATTCAACAAGATAACTGGTCTGGATTCTTTGAAAGTGTCAATGTGTATGAAAGATTGAAAAAGAGCAAAGAGACTTTTCTAGGTTAAAAGACATGACAACTAATTGCAATGTATAATCCTGGGTTTGATCCTGGATCAGAGGAATAAAATAGCCACAGAAGACTTTTTTATAGACAACTGAAGAACTCTGAATATGGAATGGGTATCAGATAATACCATATCTGATATTAAATTTCTTGGGTGTGATGATAGTATTGTGGTTATGTAGGAGAGTATCTGTTCTTAGGACAAGATGTATGCTGAAGTATTTAGAGGGGAAGTATCATCATGTCTGTTATTTAGTTTTAAGCAGTTCGTTAAAATGTATGTTTGTGTGTGTGTAAGTATGTCTTATCCTATCCTATTCTATGTATTTTTTTCTACTCTTTCATCCATCCATCCACCCATCCATACATCCATCCATCCATCCCTCTATCAGATAAATCAAGTGTGGCAAAATGTCAACAATTGGTGAATCTAAGTAAATAGTAAAGTAACACAAAATAAAAATAGCAGACAAAAGGGCAAACAAGAATAAAATGTTCAAATCCCTATGCAGAATATGACAAATGAAGCAGTATTGATGGAGGAGGGGGATCAAGTAATTTTGATGCCAGCTGCTTAAACAGGGAGTTAATAATTCTGTGAATTTATACCATTTTCCCTGAAAAAAAAGAAGGTTCCTGACCTATGTTAGTGATGTTAAAATACGGAAGAGTAACATGTTGGAGATAAAGAGACTAAGAAAGCTAATGGTTACCACCTGTCAAAAAGAATGAAAAAGATATGAGATAAAAATGATTTCAATCCTACCAGACCCTAATCCACACCATTAACTTTACAGTTAGTAGATACTCTAGCAACATGACACAGTGCACCAATGTGCACAAGATAGTAATTTGCTGAGTAGGTAACTTTCTCTTCCTGTTGAGTAGTATTTACAATTCATGCTCAGTCATTTGTGTTTAGTGAACTGTTTTCAACTTAATTTGAAGTGTATAGAAGAGTGATCTCAGTCACTGTAGGTATTATCTCACTTAAGTGAAGTAAGAATCATAGATATCATAAATGACAAAAAATTGTCACAATCAAAATTCAGACCCAGAAAAATTAACACTGCAAAAATTACTTAAATTGCTGGAGATGAAAAATTGAGCAAAAACCACAACTAGGATGTAAAAAGTAACCATGAAAAAATACATCAGGAATTGAAATGACCTTTGCCAAGAGTTCCGTCTAAAAATTGTAGCATTAAAAATGCCACACCGAAAAGGTCACTTCTAAGAACCATGTGCTCAGAGGTAAATAATAAACTGCATGAGAGCAGGGACAGCCTCTTTCTTACTTACTATTATTCACTACTATACCCAGAGCATAGCAAAAATATGAAACGTAAGTAAGACAAGTATAACTTTATTTATGTAAAACCAAATAACAAGAAATGAAGTGTATTTGCATAAACTTACTTTCTCCTGTCGAGATTTCATAACTGAGGGCACACGATGAAAATCAATTGAACAAGCATCCAATTAATTCTCTAAAATAACATTTCTTTGTTGAACATTTAAATTGAGGATTGTGAGAGTACAGATAATATCTTAATTTGAGGATGCCCTTTCCATAGACCTGAATGTCTCCTGATCACATCTGGCCAGATATGATTTTTTCCTTTTGTGATTTCCTAAGATTGTGCATCACATAGTCTTATCTTACCTTACATTACAGCTATTTGTTTATACTATGCATTTATGTCTTTATCCCTGTTGGACTGAAAATTCCTGAATGCAATGACTGTTTTTCATTTATATGTATATCTCTGCCAGAATCCAGAGTCAAGGCAAAACTTAAAAAAAAAAAAATCAAACTAGTAATGTCCAGTTTTGAAATCTGAAGACATGGAAGGGATATGAGCAAGGATGCGCTCATTATAAATGTAAACTCCTTAACAATCTTCTAATTAGGCTACATATCTAAAATTATTTGAAGAATAGTGCACTGATGCTTGTTTCTGTTCCCATGACTGATGAAATACTCTCAATGTAGAAATCTTTATATTATGATTTTTTATTTCTATTTTTACTTATTTTTATTTTCTTTTTGCGGTACGCGGACCTCTCACTGTTGTGGCCTCTCCCGTTGCGGAGCACAGGCTCCGGACGCGCAGGCTCAGTGGCCACGGCTCACGGGCCCAGCCGCTCTGCGGCATGTGGGATCTTCCCGGACCCGGGCACGAACCCGTGTCCCCTGCATCGGCAGGCGGACTCTCAACCACTGCGCCACCAGGGAAGCCCTAAAGTACTTTTAGATGGATGGATTTTTACAAATGGTTTCTTGTACATCTGAAATAATTATACCATGATATACAAATAATTTAGTTATGTATATTGAAAGAGAAGAATGACTAAAGAATCAAATATTAAATTCTGATATGTCAAAATATTCAAAATCGAGTAAGAGACTTATTTTCCTGTTGTCCCCAGAAACAGTCTTTATACTTATATTAGGTGAGGAAATAGAGTTAATTTGATTAAAAACAATTACATAAAATTTAGTTGCTAAAAAGGCATTCCTAGTACCTTGACTATTCTAAACCAATCTTTGTTCAAATGCTAGGTTATCTTTTCTGTTAAATTTTTCTTTCTTCTTTTTAAACCAAAAGTGAATTTCATTCTTGGAGCATCTCAGGAAAAAGTAGGAGATGTTTATTTAATTAATGAGGCACGAAAAAGTTTAGTAATTTGATCAGCTCTTGCCTTTTTGGCTTTTGGCTTTTGTCCATATAATAACAAGGGTCTGGGCAAAAGAAAAAAATTCAGGTGGAATCTTTTACATGAAGCATTTAAGATATGTGGAAATATCTAATGGAAAAAAGAACCCTCCAAAAAAACTGACTTGAGGTTTTTACTCTTTATCTTCATAGTTTTACATCTTAAACTTATAGCTTTAGTTCTGTATTGCTTTGTGTTTTAGCACCCTGCCTTTTATTAATATATTATTTAAACATTTTAATTTTGAAATTAACACAGAGTATATAAAACATATATGCATATTTTAATTAATAATAATAAAGCTAACGTCTTGTGTAACCACCTAGGCTAAGACATTTGAATATTATCACCACTTCGGAGGCATCCTGGAGCTCCTTACCTCCACACTGCCCTGTGGATTGTACTCCCTTCCCTTCTCCACAGAGGTAACTCTCTAAACTGACTTTGTTTCTCTATAGGTTTAATACATATGTGTATATCCCCCAAACAACATTGTTTAGTTTTGCATGTTTCTGATTTTACATAAATAGTATTGAACTGTCTTTATTCTCCTGTGATTTTTCTTATTTTGCTCAAAATTATATGTTATTTGGATTCATCCATGATGTTATGTGTAGCCATAGTTTATTCATTTTCCTTGCTGATTAGTATTCCAGCACATGAATATACCACATTTACATATTTTTAATTTTTGGATTTTGTAACGATGATCTCTATATACTTATACATGTCTCCTTATACACATGTGCAGGGTTTTCACTAGGTATGCATGTAGAAGTAAAATTGCTGGATTGTAGGGTATGTTCATGTTCAACTTACTAGGTGGTGGCAAAAAATTTCCTAAAAGATTACCTCAGTTTACATTCCCACCAGCATTATAAGAGAGCTCTAATAGCTGTACGTCTTTGCCAACCCTGAGCATTGCCAGGCTTTTAGAGTCATGTCTTGGGACTTCTTACCTAGCAGTCCAGTGGTTAAGACTCCATGCTTCCACTGCAGGAGGCCCGGGTTCGATCCCTGGTTGGAGAATTAAGATCCCACATGCCACATGGTGACGAAAAAAAAAATAATAAAGTCATGTATTTCTGATGTGTATATAACTATATCGCATTGTTTTATTTTGCATTACTAATAATGTTGAATATCTATCAATGTTTATTGTCATTTTCATTTCCTTTGTTGTGAAGTTCCTGTTCAAGTCTTCCCCCCGCCCCTCAATTTTTCTGCTAAGTTGCCTTTTCCCTTATTGATTTGTAGGTTTTTTTTTTAACATCTTTATTGGAGTATAATTGCTTTACAATGGTGTATTAGTTTCTGCTTTATAACAAAGTGAATCAGTTATACATGTACATATGTTCCCATGTCTCTTCCCTCTTGCATCTACCTCCCTCCCACCCTCCCTATCCCACCCCTCTAGATGGTCACAAAGTACCAAGCTGATCCCTGTGCTATGCAGCTGCTTCCCACTAGCTATCTATTTTATGTTTGGTAGTGTATATATGTCTATGCCACTCTCTCACTTTGTCCCAGCTTACCCTTTCCCCTCCCCATATCCTCAAGTCCATTTTCTAGTAGGACTGTGTCTTTATTCCCGTCTTACCAGAAGGTTCTTCATGACATTTTTTCCCCTTAAATTACATATATATGTGTTAGCATACAGTATTTGTTTTTCTTTCTCACTTACTTCACTCTGTATGACAGACTCTAGGTCCATCCACCTCACTACAAATAACTCAATTTCGTTTCTCTTTATGGCTGAGTAATATTCCATTGTATATATGTGCCACATCTTCTTTATCTATTCATCCAATGATGGACACTTAGGTTGCTTCCATCTCCTGGCTCTTGTAAATAGAGCTGCAATGAACATTTTGGTACATGACCCTTTTTGAATTATGGTTTCCTCAGGGTATGCGCCCAGTAGTGGGATTGCTGGGTCATATGGTAGTTCTATTTGTAGTTTTTTAAGGAACCTCCATACTGTTCTCCATAGTGGCTGTATCAAGTTACATTCCCACCAGCAGTGCAAGAGTGTTCCCTTTTCTCCACACACTCTCCAGCTTTTATTTTTTATAGATTTTTTGATATTGGCCATTCTGACCAGTGTGAGATGATATCTCATTGTAGTTTTGATTTGCATTTCTCTAATGATTAATGATGTTGAGCATTCTTTCATGTGTTTGTTGGCAGTCTGTATATCTTCTTTGGAGAAATGTCTATTTAGATATTCTGCCCATTTTTGGATTGGGTTGTTTATTGTTTTGTTATTGAGCTGCATGTGCTGCTTGTAAATTTTGGAGATTAATCCTTTGTCAGTTGCTTCCTTTGCAAATATTTTCTCCCATTCTGAGGGCTGGCTTTTGGTGTTATGGTTTCCTTTGCTGTGCAAAGGCTTTGAAGTTTCATTAGGTCCCATTTGTTTATTTTTGTTTTTATTTCCACTTCTCTAGGAGGTGGATCAAAAAGGATCTTGCTGTGATTTATGTCATAGAGTGTTCTATGTTTTCCTCTAAGAGTTTGACAGTGTCTGGCCTTACATTAGGTCTTTAACCCATTTTGATTTCATTTTTGTGTATGGTGTTAGGGAGTGTTCAAATCTCATACTTTTACATGTACCTGCCCATTTATCCCAGCACCACTTATTGAAGAGGCTGTCTTTTCTCCACTGTATATTCTTGTCTCCTTTATCAAAGATAAGGGGACCATAAGTGTGTGGGTTTATCTCTGGACTTTCTATCTTGTTCCATTGATCTATACTTCTGTTTTTGTGCCAGTACCATACTGCCTTGATTACTGTAGCTTTGTAGTATAGTCTGAAGTCAGGGAGCCTGATTCCTCCAGCTCCATTTTTCGTTCTGAAGATTGCTTTGGCTATTCGAGGTCTTTTGTGTTTCCATACAAATTGTGAATTTTTTTGTTCTACTTCTATGAAAAATGCCAGTGGTAGTTTGATAGGGATTGCATTGAATCTGTAGATTGCTTTGGGTAGTAGATTCATTTTCACAATGTTGATTCTTCCAATCCAAGAACATGGTATATCTCTCCATCTATTTGTATCATCTTAATTTCTTTCATCAGTATCTTATAATTTTCTGCATACACGTCTTTTGTCTCCTTAGGAAGGTTTATTCCTAGATATTTAATTCTTTTTGTTGCAATGGTAAATGGGAGTGTTTTCTTGATTTCACCTTCAGATTTTTCATCATTATTGTATAGGAATGCCAGAGATTTCTCTGCATTAATTTTGTATCCTGCTACTTTACCAAATTCATTGATTAGCTCTAGTAGTTTTCTGGTAGCATCTTTGGGATTCTCTATGTATAGTATCTTGTTATCTGCAGTGACAGCTTTACTTCTTTTCCAATTTGGATTCTTTTAATTTCTTTTTCTTCTCTGATTGCTGTGGCTAAAACTTCCAAAACTATGTTCAATAAGAGTGGTGAGAGTGGGCAACATTGTCTTATTCCTGATTTTAGTGGAAATGCTTTCAGTTTTTCACCATTGAGGACGATGTTGGCTGTGGGTTTGTCATATATGGCCTTTATTATGTTGAGGAAATTTCCCTGTATGCCTACTTTCTGCAGGGTTTGTATCATAAATGGGTGTTGAATTTTGTCGAACGCTTTCTCTGCATCTATTGAGATGACCATATGGTTTTTCTCCTTCAATTTGTTAATATGGTGTATCACGTTGATTGATTTGCGTATATTGAAGAATCCTTGCATTCCTGGAATAAACCCCAGTTGATCATAGTGTATGATCCTTTTAATGTGCTGTTGGATTCTGTTTGCTAGTATTTTGTTGAGGATTTTTGCATCTATGTTCATCGGTGATATTGGCCTGTAGTTTTCTTTCTTTGTGACATCCTTGTCTGATTTTGGTATCAGGGTGATGGTGGTCTCGTAGAATGTGTTTGGGAGTGTTCCTCCCTCTGCTATATTTTGGAAGAGTTTGAGAAAGATAGGTGTTAGCTCTTCTCTGAATGTTTGAAAGAATTTGCCTGTGAAGCAATTTGGTCCCGGGCCATTGTTTTCTGGAAGATTTTTAATCATAGTCTCAATTTCAGTGCTTGTGATTGGTCTGTTCATATTTTCTATTTCTTCCTGATTCAGTCTTGTCAGGTTGTGCATATCTAAGAATTTGTCCATTTCTTCCCGGTTGTCCATTTTATTGGCATAGAGTTGCTTGTAATAATCTCTCATGATCTTTTGTATTTCTGCAGTGTCTGGTGTTACTGCTCCTTTTTCATTTCTAATTCTATTGATTTGAGTCTTTTCCCTTTTTTTCTTGATGAGTCTGGCTAATGGTTTATCAATTTTGTTTATCTTCTCAAAGAACCAGCTTTTATTTTTATTGATCTTTGCTATCATTTCCTTCATTTCTTTATCATTTATTTCTGATCTGATCTTTATGATTTCTTTCTTTCTGCTAAATTTGCAGTTTTTTTGTTCTTCTTTCTCTAATTGCTTTAGGTGCAAGGTTAGGTTGTTTATTTGAGATGCTTCCTGTTTCTAAGGTAGGATTGTATTGCTATAAACTTCCCTCTTAGAACTGCTTTTGCAGCATCCCATAGGTTTTTGGTCATCGTGTCTCCATTGTCATTTGTTTCTAGGTATTTTTGGTTTTTTGTAGTACGCGGGCTTCTCACTGTTGTAGCCTCTCCCATTGAGGAGCAAAGGCTCTGGACGCACAGGCTAAGCGGCCATGGCTCACGGGCCCAGCTGCTCCGTGGCACATGGGATCTTCCCAGACCAAGGCATGAACCTGTGTCCCCTGCATCAGCAGGCAGACTCTCAACCACTGCGCCACCAGGGAAGCCCTGTTTCTAGGTATTTTTGGATTTCCTCTTTGATTTCTTCAGTGATCACTTCGTTATTAAGTAGTATATTGTTTAGCCTCTGTGTGTTTGTAATATTTACAGATCTTTTCCTGTAATTGATATCTAGTCTAATAGCGTTGTGGTCGGAAAAGGTACTTGATACAATTTCAATTTTCTTAAATTTACCAAGGCTTGATTTGTGACCCAAGATATGGTCTATCCTGGAGAATGTTCCATGAGTACTTGAGAAAAATGTGTATTCTGTTGTTTTTGGATGGAATGTCCAATAAATATCAATTAACTTCATCTTGTTTAATGTATCATTTAAAGCTTGTGTTTCCTTATTTATTTTCATTTTGGATGATCTGTCCATTGGTGAAAGTGGGGTGTTCAATTCCCCTACTATGAATGTGTTACTGTCAATTTCCCCTTTTATGGCTGTTAGTATTTGCCTTATGTATTGAGGTGCTCCTATGTTGGGCGCATAAATATTTACAATTGTTATATCATCTTGGATCGATCCCTTGGTCATTATGTAGTATCCTTCTTTGTCTCTTCTAATAGTCTTTATTTTAATGTCTATTTTGTCTGATATGAGAATTGCTACTCCAGCTTTCTTTTGATTTCCATTTGCATGGAATATTTTCTCCATCCCCTCACTTTCAGTCTGTATGTGTCCCTAGGTCTGAAGTGGGTCTCTTGTAGACAGCATATATACAGGTCCTGTTTTTGTATCCATTCAGCCAGTCTGTGTCTTTTGGTGGGAGCATCTATTCCATTTACATTTAAGGTAATTATCGATATGTATGTTCCTATTCTCATTTTCTTAATTGTTTTGGGTTGGCTATTGTAGGTCTTTTCCTTCTCTTGTGTTTCTTGCCTAGAGAAGTTCCTTTAGCATTTGTTGTAAAGCTGGTTTGGTGGTGCTGAACTCTCTCAGCTCTTGCTTGTATTAAAGGTTTTAATTTCTCCATCAAATCTGAATGAGATCCTTGATGGGTAGAGTAATCTTGGTTGTAGGTTTTTCTGCTTTATCACTTTAAATATGTCCTGCCATTCCCTTCTGGCTTGCAGAGTTTCTGCTGAAATATCAGCTGTTAACCTTATGGGGATTCCCTTGTGTATTATTTGTTGTTTTTCCCTTGCTACTTTTAATATGTTTTCTTTGTATTTAATTTTTGACAGTTTGATTAATATGTGTCTTGGTATGTTTCTCCTGGATTTATCCTGTATGGGACTCTCTGTGCTTCCTGGACTTCATTAACTATTTCCTTTCCCATATTAGCGAAGTTTTCAACTCTAATCTCTTCAAATATTTTCTCAGTCTCTTTCTTTTTCTCTTCTTCTTCTGGGACCCCTGTAATTCGAATGTTAGTGCATTTAATGTTGTCCCAGAGGCCTCTGAGACTGTCCTCGGTTCTTTTCATTCTTTTTTCTTTATTCTGCTCTGCAGTAGTTATTTCCACTATTTTATCTTCCAGGTCACTTATCCGTTCTTCTGCCTCAGTTATTCTGCTATTGATCCCTTCTAGATTAATTTTAATTTCATTTATTGTGTTGTTCATCATTGCTTGTTTCCTCTTTAGGTCTTCTAGTTCCTTGTTAAATGTTTCTTGCATTTTCTCTATTCTATTTCCAAGACTTTGGATCATCTTTACTATCATTATTCTGAATTCTTTTTCAGGTAGACTGCCTATTTCCTCTTCATTTGTTAGGTCTGGTGGGTTTTTATCTTGCTCCTTCATCTGCTATGTGTTTTTCTGTCTTCTCATTTTGCTTATCTTACTGTGTTTGGGGTCTCCTTTTTGCAGGCTGCAGGTTCGTAGTTCCTGTTGTTTTTGGTGTCTGTCCCCAGTGGCTAAGGTTGGTTCAGTGGGTTGTGTAGGCTTCCTGGTGGAGGGGACTAGTGCTTGTGTTCTGGTGGATGAGGCTGGATCTTGTCTTTCTGGTGGGCAGGTCCACGTCTGGTGGTGTGTTCTGTGGTGTCTGTGGCCTTATTATGATTTCACACAGCCTCTCTGCTAATGGGTGGGGTTGTGTTCCTGTCTTGCTAGTTGTTTGGCATAGGGTGTCCAGCACTGTAACTTGCTGGTCTGTGAGTGAAGCTGGGTCTTGGTGTTGAGATGGAGATCTTCACCGTTTGATATTATGTAGAGCTGGGAGGTCTCTTGTGGACCGGTGTCCTGAAGTTGGCTCTCCCACCTCAGAGGCACAGCAGTGACTCCTGGCTGGAGCACCAAGAGCCTTTCATCCACACGGCTCAGAATAAAAGGGAGAAAAAGTAGAAAGAAAGAGGATAAAATAAAATAAAGATAAAATAAAAGTTATTAAAATAAAAAATAATTTAGAAAAATTTTTTTTAAAAAAGTGCTTCCCTCGTGGTGCGGTGGTTGAGAGCCCGCCTGCCAATGCAGGGGACACTGGTTCGTGCCCCGGTCTGAGAAGATCCCACATGCTGCGGAGCGGCTGGGCCCGTGAGCCATGGCTGCTGAACCTGCACGTCCGGAGCCTGTGCTCCGCAACGGGAGAGGCCACAACAGTGAGAGGCCCGCATACCGCAAAAAAAACAAAAAACAAAACGGGCGGACAGAACCCTAGGACATATGGTGAAAGCAAAGCTATACAGATAAAATCTCACACGGAAGCATACACATACACACTCACAAAAAGAGGAAAAGGGGAAAAAATCATAAATCTTGCTCTCAAAGTCCACCTCCTCAATTTGGGTTGATTCGTTGTCTATTCAGGTGTTCCACCAATGCAGGGTACATCAAGTTGTTTGTGGAGATTTAATCTGCTGCTCTTGAGGCTGCTGGGAGTAATTTCCTTTTCTCTTCTTTGTTCGCTCAGCTCCCGGGGTTCAGCTTTGGATGTGGCCCCGCCTCTGCGTGTAGGTCGCGTTAGGGTGTCTGTTCTTCACCCAGACAGGACAGGTTTAAAGGAGCAGCTGATTTGGTGGCTCTGGATCACTCAGGCCGGGGGGGGGGGGGGAGGGAGGGGTACGGATGCAGGGCGAGCCTGCGGCAGAGGACGGTGTGATGTTGCACCAGCCTGAGGCGTGCCGTGCATTCTCCCCGGGGAAGTTGTCCCTGGATCACAGGACCCTGGCAGTGGTGGGCTGCACAGGCTCCCCGGAAGGGAGGTGTGGATAGTGACCTGTGCTCGCACCCAGGCTTCTTGTTGGCTGCAGCAGCAGCCTTAGCATCCAATGCCCTTCTCTGGGGTCCACACTGTTAGCCGCAGCTCACGCCCATCTTTGGAGCTCCTTTAAGCAGTGCTCTTAATCCTCACGCACCAGGAAACAAAGGGGGAAGAAAATGTCTCTTGTCTCTTCAGCAGGTCCAGACTTTTTCCCGAACACCCTCCCTGCTAGCCGTGGTGCACTAACCCCTTCAGGCTGTGTTCACGCAGCCAACCCCAGTCCTCTCCCTGCACTCAGACTGAAGCCCGAGCCTCATCAACTCCCAGCCCCCTCCTACCCCAGCGGGTGAGCAGACAATCCTCTGGGGCTGAGTGCTGGTTGGCACCGATCCTCTGTGCGGGAATCTCTCCACTTTGTCCTCTGCACTCCTGTTGCTGCGCTCTCCTCCACGGCTCTGAAGCCTCCCTCCTCCACCACCCCCAGTCTCTGCCTGCAAAGGGGCTTCCCAGTATGCGGAAACCTTTCCTCCTTCACAGCTCCCTCCCACTGGTGCAGGTCCCGTCCGTATTCTTTTGTCTCTGTTTATTCTTTTTTCTTTTGCCCTACCTAGGTACATGGGGAGTTTCTTGCCTTTTGGGAGGTCTGAGGTCTTCTGCCAGCATTCAGTGGGTGTTCTGTAGGAGTTGTTCCACGTGTAGATGTATTTCTGATGTATCTGTGGGGAGGAAGCTGATCTCCGCGTCTTACTCTTCCGCCATCTTCCCCCTCTTCCCCTGTAGGAGTTCTTTATATATTTTGGACAAGGGTCTTTTTCCTATGTATTATAGATATATTCTCTTATTTTGTGGCCTGTTTTCTCATTATTTTAATGATGTTTTGATATGAAGAAAAGTTTGTAATTTTAATATAGTTAAATTTATTATTTTTCTCCTCTATGGATATTGATCCTTGTACTCTACTTAAGAAATCCTACCTTACCCTGAGGCTAGAAAATACTTTCTTATAGTATCTCCTAAAAGCTTTATATATTTTCTTTCATATTTAATCTTTAATCACCTTGTAACTGACTTTTATGTATGTTATTTGGTAGGGGTTCAATTTAATTTCTTTCTATCTGGTATCCAATTGTTACAATATGAAGTCTCAAAATGACCCCAGAAGTTCTTCATAGTTACCTGGGACCCACAAACATGTTCTCACCTCATGTCAGAGGGGCTTTACCTATACCCAATCAGTAGCTCCTTCTCCCAGCAAAAAAGGCTGCAATTTCTCACTTTGGGATCCCAATCACATATTTGTGAGACTGATTTATATTGTCCCACAGCTCTTAGATCCTCAGTTCTTGTATTTTCCCTCAATCTTTTTTTTTCTCTTGGTGTTTCAGTTTGGAAATTTTCTCTCACCTGTTCTCAAATTCATTGATTCTTTCCTCATCTCTGTTGAATCTGACAAGCCCATAGAATACATTATTCATTTCTGTTACAGTGTTCTTATTTTTCATATTCTATTTGAGTCTTTTGTATGGGTTCCATCTCTCTGCTGAAATTCTGTATCTGTCCATTTTTGTAGACTCTTTCCCATGTTGTCCACGTTTTCCACTATAACCTTTTAACATATTAGTCATAGTTATTTAAAATTACCTGATAGTTCCAACATCTGGGTCATCTCTGTGTCTCAATCTGTTAATTGCTTTGTCCCTTGATAGAGATTTTTTCCTTGCTTCTTTGTGTCTTGTAAGTTTTGATTGAATGTTGGACTTCTTGTTTAGAATAGTGGATACTGAGGTAAATAGTGTTTGTGCCTGGAAATGGGCATGTCTTTTCTGTTAGGCAATTGATGTGTGTATGTATGTGTACGTGTGTGTGTATATGTGTTTCTGTGTGTGTGTGTCTGTGTGTAGTTAATCAACTTAGGAATTGAGCTAGGTTTGGGTTTTATTGTTGCTATGGTGACCTTCAGTACACCAATGGTTTCAAAATCCTCTGGTGTTATTTTGTGCTTCTGCAGGAGTCGTGGAGGATTTTTTCCTTCAATTTTCCTGCTCTACTTTCAGCTTTTGGCCTTCCTGTGTGTCTGCACAATATCGCTAGATTCTCTCTATGCCCTTGCCTTTCTCCAGCTGATTTCTATGGCTTGTGTTTTGGTACTTGCTGGCCTTGTGGTCGGGGAGTAGGGAGATTTTTCTGTTGTCCTGGTCGAGGCTGTCTTAGGCATGTCCTCTATTCCTTCTTAGTCATCCTGCTCCTCCTTCCCATGGCAGTCAACTTTGCCTTGTATCTTTGGCAGGTTTTGCGCAAGACAATTTTGCGTCCCTCCTCCTATAGCAGGATACCTCTAATAATCTGGGCCCATGCCTCTTTCTTGCCCCTTCTCCAGAAGTAGAAGCTTACTTCTTTTACCTTTCCCCTATCCGGAGTAAGTCTTCATTTGTGCCCTGGGGGCAATCAACGAAGTTTGCTGCCTCTGTCCCAGTACTTTATGACCTTTATTCTGTAGGAGAGAAGGTTCTGCATGGGGCTTCATACCATTCCTACAGTGGTGGCTGCTCCCCTTTTCCAAGCCTGCACCACTGAGAGAGGATTTCTCTGGATTCTTGTTCTGCCCCCTCTTTTTCTCATGAACACACAGTGTAGGTTCATAAAGAAGAATCTGTGAGTGGTGTGAACAAGAAGAGTGTCTAGGCTCCTGGGGATTTTATGTTCTCACAATAGTTCACATTTATCCTTGAGCAATTTGCTAAAAATATATGTATAATTCCTAATATCAACTTGTATGGAGCCTGGCATTTTTTTTTCTCCCTTATTCAGCCACAGTTGAGCCAATTGTCATGTCATGTCTCTCCTTGGAAGTTCCTGTCTTTCCTTGGATGTCAGGCTACTTGGTTGTGCTGGAACCTCAGCTCTCTAATGGGTTTAAGAAAATCTATACTTGTGTTGTTTATCTGCTTTTTCTTATTCTTAGTGTGCGATTGCTATATTCCAATTTTCTACATTTTAGGCAGAAGTGGAATATACACACACACAGTAAATACACATTTATTTATATATATGCATTATATATGAATACTGTATATATGAAAATACACATATATTTTTACATTTATTATATACATTTGTATACACCATCTTATAGTATAGTATTTGTATTTGTCCTTTTGTCCTATCTCTTCTATGATTATTTTTATCTCCTTTCTTGTGTTAACTTGGTTTGATTTGATTTTTTTCTTTTGCATGTCACTTTCTTTCTCTAAGAGTCTGGAATTTGTATACTCTATTTCTGACTCTTTAGTTGTGACCTTAGTAATTACCATAGACATGCTTCATTTATCAACATCTAAAGTTAACCTGTATCTTTACTCAATTCC
Organism: Tursiops truncatus; assembly: GCF_011762595.2. Lineage (NCBI taxonomy): Eukaryota > Metazoa > Chordata > Mammalia > Artiodactyla > Delphinidae > Tursiops > Tursiops truncatus. Next base: position 31,426,410 of record NC_047041.1, read on the forward strand.
TTAATAATACAAGAATCCTAGCACACTTTAACACCATTTATGTTCTCCAACTTATGTATTATTTTTGATAGGTATTTAAATTCTGTTTTCTCTTTGAACCACATACAACTTTTAAATTACATTTATTGTTTTATACAATGTTCAAATTTACCCTCTCAGACTGTCCATCTGAGATTATTTTTGGTTTGCTGAAGTACATTCTTTAGAATTTCCTTTAGTAAGAGACTGCTGTTGACAAAACCTCTTAAAGAGTTACATCCTACACAGACATACATGCAGAGAGGTGAAAAAAGCTTGCATGTCTTCTCCTCTCATCTGCTTAATACTGAAACTTAAGTTATGTAAGCTTTCTTTTTTTTCTTTTTACCCCTCTCTCTGTTTCTCTGGCAGTGTAAGTCTGTATAAGATATAGCTCTTTGGGAGGCCCAACTTTAGGGTGGGAGGATCTTCTACGAGGCTACTCATCTTAAGTAGGCCATGGCTTTTGTCTTCTGTTCCCATTTTTCTGTGAGGCCATGAAAAGCAAAGCTCAATTTCACTCTATGGGTTAAATGTTCTCAAGAGAAAAACTAGCAGCAGCACTCTCCTTATCATTCTAGGTTCTTATTTATATTTACTTCCTGGTCTTAAGAATTTCTTATATTCTTACCAGCTCATTGCTATATTTAAGATTTTTAAAGTACTTAATCCTGAATTTATGGTTGTTTTTGATGGATGGTCAGTACAGATAGCCTGTCACACTGCTGAAATGAAGTCTATTCAAACATTCCCAAAAGACTGTTAAGCCTGCCAATGAAATTGGCATCAGCATAAATGAAATGAGTACAGTATACCCGAAATAGTATGGTATATTCAAATAAATTTTTGTTATATACTTGATTCAAGTAGGTGATAATCTGGATACATTTTGTATTTTTATTTTCAATTTTTAAATTAAATTTTAAATTAAAACTGTTTAAGTATAAAATTCAACATTTCTTACAAAAGGTGTTCTTCCATACTTACAGTGTAACCTTGCATTGAGATGATTAAGGGACTGTAGGATCTTTTGTTCTTCAGCTGATAGTGCACAGATGTTAAATTGCTGGGTTTTATTTAAAGTCAGATTTGATTTCTGTAGCTGCTTGCTATTCATGACAGTTAGAATTTCATCCTCAGGCACTGAAGCTTTCACTAGGTTTTCAGCCATCAAAAATTCAGAAGTACTGCCTGAAACTATAGAAACTTTACATTATCTATTCTTTGATCCCTTTTTGTCTTTGGGATTAGCCCTTATACATACTTAACTGACATATGTCTGTATGTATTCATTTCACAAACAGAAACCTAGTAAATCTTTTGTTACTTTGCATTTTATTTACCAGGATCTTCTATAGCTACCATTTCCCCATCTCTAATTTAAAAAAAATACTCAAAATGATGGCAGTGAGGTAATAATTTCTAGAGTGTTACCTGAACTAAGGAAAAAAAAATACATTATGTATATTATTTCTGTTTTGCTTTTGTTATTCATTGGTAGTTCAAGGAGAAGGTGAAGTAGATTGTCTTTATAATAGCAATTATGATGAGTTATAAATAAAAGTAAGAGAAAAGGAACTTATGGAAATTTTAGAAAATTAGATGATCAGCTGAACAGAATTGAAAGCCTAGAAACTGACCAAATTCAATAAAAGAATATATGATCAAAGAAGTATCAAAGACTTGAGAGAAGGGAAAGATGACTCAATAAATTAGTTTGTTGTTTATAAAATAATCAATTTGGAGTATCACTTCACATCATCTATTTAAACAAATTCCAAAGACATTAAAGAATTAAATTTAATGAATCAAACCATTAAAATAATCTAGAGGAAAAGAAACATTTCTAATTTTCTGCATTGGGAAATTTCTTTGAGTAATGGACAAATCACTAAGAAAAGACTAAAAACATGTTTATTTAAGGTCAGACTTCCCTAATAGATTTTAAATTCTGAAGGCCAAGAATTTTGTACGTTTTGTTAATTATTGAATATCCAAAATATTTAGTTGCAGGCAGGAGATTGGCTCTCAATAATTATTTATTGAATGAAAAAATGTAAAGTAAGACTTCTATATGTAAAAATAAAACATTAAGTGGAATAAAATGCACATAGTAAAGTGGTAAAAACATTTGTAACTAACATAAGGATCAGAATCCTTGATATTTAGAGTTCTCAGAAATGATTAAGAAAATACTAAAACTCCAGTATTTACAGGGAAAAATAATATGAAGAAATAATTCATCAAAATAAATATACAGGGCTTCCCTGGTGGCACAGTGGTTGAGAGTCCACCTGCCGATGCAGGGGACATGGGTTCGTGCCCTGGTCCGGGAAGATCCCACATGCTGCAGAGCGGCTGGGCCTGTGAGCCATGGCCGCTGAGCCTGCGTGTCCGGAGCTTGTGCTCTGCAACGGGAGAGGCCACAACAGTGAGAGGCCCGCGTACAGCAAAAAAACCAAAAAACAAACAAACAAACAAAAAAATTAAGCCTATTATTAATAAAAGATGTACAAATAAAAACTAATAATATATCATTTCTTTGTCTGTCTTATAAGTAAATAATAGAAGTGATTCTACCTCAAGTTGGCATACACCCCAGAAGAATTTTGAATGATAATACTTTTCAGGAAAATGCTATAGGAATATGTATAATAACCTCTAACAATGTTTATTTCCTTTGATCCAGTACTCATTTAATACAGAGTTTCATTCAACAAATATTAATTGAGTGCCAATTAATGCCAAGTACTGTAATTTTAATTCTGGGAATCTAAATATGGAAATAATTGAAAAGTCCGAAAAAACAATGTAGATAGATGTTCAGTACATTACTATTTAGAATAAATAAAAAAACTGGCAACAATCTAAATGTGCAGGGTGTGGAAAACTCAGGTCCCCAAATGGTCATTTAACAGTCATGTAATATGTAAGTACTTGGGAAAATATGTATAAGAACAACAAAAAAGAAATCATTGGGAACAAAGCTAAGAGGAAAATGTTTAAACTAAAACATACCTTCTTCAATATTAGAAGTAGCCCTTGTGGTTTGTTTTGGCTCACTTGAACTTAGTTGGACACTTTGTCCAAAATTCTATAAAAATAGAATATTGAATCAGAATATAATTCCATATTTAAAATTAATGATATATTGACTTAGCAGACTTTTACTTGCTGTTTATATTTTCAGCTATCTCTGTTCATATAATACATATTTTCTTTTTTTTTGGAGCAGAAATCAAGAATTATGGGAATAAGACCTTTCTATGATGCCTAAAGATTAGAAAAATGTTTTACGTAGAGTTTGGTAAATTTTCAGTTTGCAATATTGTCTTGGACATTTGAAAGAAGGAAGTAAGTTGGGTGGCAATCAGAAGTGCTAACTAAAGGAAAGGTAAAAAATTACCTTAAGGCTGGTTTATCCTTGTAAGGGTAAGTCACAATTATTGATAGTAGCCAAAAGCCTCTGATTATGGCTAATGCAAAGGACAGGTAAGTGTCTTAGGTGACAAAACTTAAAACAGAAATAGCTGCCTCGATGTTGCACAGTACTGGGAAATGAAAAATATCAGAGCACTGGCAATTAGCACTCCCATTCAATACTATGAGTGATACCAACTCTCCTTCCTTGGATATGGTCTACTTTGATTCTTTACCCCCATTCTGTTCCACTCTTAAGAACTGACTGTTTCTCTTAGATAAAATTGCCTGGCTATGACTATACCTAGCTTTTGTTCAGTCTAATTTGAAGAGTAACCGATGCAGGTTTCTTCAACAGCCCTGCTTCGATAGCTCTCATAGCCTCACCTAAACTCCATTATAGACTTGAGACAACCTGGACTGAGACCCTGGCACAAAGTGGCAACTGTGCTTTATCTATCTTTCACTAACCTCTTTTAGATTCTCTCCATGTAGAAGTAGTGGCTGGGAAAATATCCACTGTGATAAAATATATTTCCTAATACAAGGTGACAGGGCCGGTGCTATAGTAATTGAATGCTTGTTTAAGCTCTTGAGTGAAAACAAAATCAAACCCAACCCAAAACCAAATATCAAAACGAAACAAGGATGAAAAACAAATAAACTTCAAAACTTTGTTTTGATTCAGGAACACTGACCTATTTTAAAGCTAACAAGACTTTGGTAGATGTATAAGTGGTGTGTGAGTGGAAGATGTGTATTATGTGAAAGTGGAAGTGAAGCTTCTGGAAAGAATATAAATGGACTCTAAAGACAGCAAGATAGAATGCAAAGGAGCAAGACACAGAAGAACAGAATAAGACACAGAAAAATAAAGATGAATTTAGAAAGGGCACTAATAGTGGCATTTAAAATTTAATTTGTTCTATTTTTGTTATAACAACTACACTTTTAAATTTAATGTATATTAATAAAAATAAAGAAAAAATAAAGATAAAATTTGTTCACTTTATAGATTTTGAGATGTTCGATGTGGACAACATGGAAATTAAAAGGAAGGACTTAGGCATTATTCTATTTGTAATCAGGAAGTTATGTTTGTAATTAAGTTTGTTATTAAACAGTAAAAATATATTGGTAATGAGACAATATTTACATAAATAAAAAACTAAATGACTTGTTTTGCTGATAAAATTAAATCACTGTTGATAATTCTTCATATTAATAATCATCTATATAAAAATCAATAGTTTCTACAGTATGCAAATAATAGGACCCTCAACCTTTGACGTGGAATATAAATTCCTCATAAAACACTCTATTTCCAGTTCTATTAAAAATCAGAAGTGGTATTTAAGGTAGAAACTTCAAGTGAAATGCTATTCACTTATCCATCTAGATTTTTTAATATTTGTAAAATTTATTTATTTATTTATGGCTGCATTGGGTCTTCATTGTTGCATGCAGGCTTTCTCTAGTTGCATCGAGCCGGGGCTTCTCTTCATTGCAGTGAGTGGGCTTCTCATTGCAGTGGCTTCTCTTGCTGCACAGCATGGGATCTAGGTGTGGGGGCTTCAGTAGTTGCAGCACTCAGCCTCAGTAGTTGTGGCTCGCAGGCTCTAGAGTGCAGGCTCAGTAGTTGTGGCGCACGGGCTGAGTGGCTCTGTGGCATGTGGGATCTTCCCAGACCAGGGCTCGAACTCGTGTCCCCTGCATTGGCAGGCGGATTCTTAACCACTGTGCCACCAGGGAAGTCCCCAAGATTTTTTAATATTTTAAATTGAACCCTTGGATCATGCTAGACCTCTAGAAAATGTCATATTTAGGTCACATTTACTTAGCTCTTACAGAATTACATCCACTAATTTTTAAATCAACATTATTATGCTATGGACCTTTATTGAAGATCTCTATTTGAAACAGCACATGAAACTCCTTATTTATTTGTTGTTGACTGTTAATAGGGATATATCTATTATGAACTTCAAGGTTCCCTATAGAGGATTCTCAATGGAAAATGGCTTTTAATACAGTATACCTCATATGAAATCATTATTGATATCCCCTGATAACTATGCAACACCTTATTTTCCTTCTTGCCATGTCTTCCAGGAAGCTTAGATACCAATAGGATATTTAAACACATGGAACTATATTAGTCTTCATGATAAGCATACTTGCTTCCTGTTTCCATGGCTCTAATTTACTCTTCTTTTTTTTTTTCATTTTTTAATGTATATTTAAATAACTGTTGTGAATAACCTGTTTTTTCCCAGAGTTGATAATAACAAGTAAATAATAACAAGTAAAATAATGTGATTTCTTAAAGTTAGTTTAAAATATTCATTAGTAACTGATCATTTAGGCTAACTAGAATATAGTGTATTAGTACAGTGCAGTAAGCCCCTAGCATAGAGTCTGCACTGCTTCACAATGGCTTTGGCTATATCATTTATGTTGTGGTGCACAGTTTACAGGAAAAGCACAATCCTGTAAGAATATTCTGTTTTCCAAGCAATTTTTCACTATTGAATAAAGATTTTTACTAACACTGTACTTACATTCATCTGCTCACTGTACTTCTGTCCTACAGATCCAGGGTTTTGTCTTTTTTGCTCTAAAAGACTTCTGTGCTTATTTTCAAAAATTTGTTTTCTTCTTGTAACAGTAGAATCTTAAACAAATGCCAGGACAATGTCAAAATTTACACAAGCTGAGTAGACAGTATATACCCACTGTAAACTTCCAAGTTACCTTCAAACATCACAGAAAACCCTGTTTCTTTCATTCAGTTGGCAAACTTCTATTGAGCTTCTCTTTTATGTACTGTGCATGGCACAGTTACAATAAAGAATTGAACAAAATCTCTGTTTTTGAGGGGTTTATAGTTTAGAGCAGTGACCTCTAAAGGTGGTGGTAGAGCACCAGAATAAATCACTGCTGCACAGGAAGAACATATTAAAATTCCAGTTTAAATTTATTATCTAAAAATTAGAAATTTAAACTTTACTATGGTAATATATGATTGACACTGGCACCTTTGTCAGTTTGCAAGGTAGATGGTCATACACTGCATACAGTAAACAAAGTTATCTTGGAGGAACAGTGGAGGTTCTAAGTGTATAAGGTTGGCAGTGTTATCATTCATTAGTGTTCTTTTGTGTCCTTCAATGCACTAAACTTTATGTGTGCCCTCGATTTATGGATAACTCGTAGTATCTGAATGAGTCCTCACAAAATGGAAAAGAGAATAAAAATGATGTTTTTAGGGCTTCCATTGTACGTGAAATGTTTTATTATTTAAGCTGAGTGGTGGGTACATGGATAATTATATTATTTCCTATGCTTTCTCTATGACTAACCAAAAACATAGTCTTGCAAAATCATAAAGATAATACTAATAATGCAAGCACAGGTAAATAAGAAAAAGACAGAGCTCACACACATCTTATTCTCATTACAAACTCTTTGCCACATAATAACAATGACAGTATAGTTATATTGTAACAAAGAATCACAAATTTAAAAATGAAAAAAAATAACAATAAACCTCACCCTAAATGCATATTGTTCCTTGAGATATTATCTAAGGATGGTATGTGGAACGAAGTCATCAAAATTGATAAGACATTTGAAACTAAGCATTCAGAAAATTACTTATAATACATGAGATTTTTTTTTGTATATTAATACATAAAATTATTTTTATAATTATCTTAAAATGTATGATTTATAAATACAAAATTGAAAAATTATTTAAAATGCTTGTACTTCATCTTTACCTCATTAAAAAAAATTTCTAATTCTGGCTAAGGTCCTTAATGTATGTATTAGTACAGTAATACTGTACTAATATATGGCATATACATTATATATATGCCATACATATATGTGTATAATCCATATATGTACATATATGGCATATATATGATATTTGCTTTTAATAGTTTATTGTACCACTTTTAACAGTGGTACAATAAAAACTCTTGGAGTCCAGTGGTCCAGAAGAATGGATATAAATTTAAATGATTACAGTAAAGTGAATAAATTCTATGTGGAGCAATAAACAGAATTAAGCGAAAGCACAGAGGCTACAGTGTATTTGTAAGAATCAAGAAAGGCTTCACACTGAACCAGGAAGAATAGAAAATATGAACAAATCAGTCACAAGCATTGAAATTGAAACTGTGATTAAAAATCTTCCAACAAACAAAAGCCCAGGACCAGATGGCTTCAGAGGCAAATTCTATAAAGCATTTAGAGAAGAGCTAACACCTATCCTTCTCAAACTCTTCCAAAATATAACAGAGGGAGGAACACTCCCAAACTCATTCTATGAGGCCACCATCACCCTGATACCAAAACCAAAGATGTCACAAAGAAAGAAAACTACAGGCCAATATCACTGATGAACATAGATGCAAAAATCCTCAACAAAATACTAGCAAACAGAATCCAACAGCACATTAAGAGGATCATACAGCATGATCAAGTGGGGTTTGTCCAAGGAATGCAAGGATTCTTCAATATATGCAAATCAATTAGTGTGATACACCATATTAACAAACTGAAGGAGAAGAACCATATGATAATCTCAATCGATGCAGAGAAAGCTTTTGAGAAAATTGAACACCCATTTATGATAAAAAGTAGGCAGAAAGTAGGCATAGAGGGAACTTTCCTCAACATAATAAAGGCCATGTATGACAAACCCACAGCCAACATCATTCTCAATGGTGAAACACTGAAAGCATTTCCACTAAGATTAGGAACAAGACAAGGTTGTGCTCTCTCACCACTCTTATTCAACATAGTTTTGGAAGTTTTAGCAACAGCAATCAGAGAAAAAAAGAAATAAAAGGAATCCAAATTGGAAAAGAAGAAGTAAAGCTGTCACTGTTTGCAGATGACATGATACTATATATAGAGAATCCTAAAGATGCTACCAGAAAACTACTAGAGCTAATCAATGAATTTGGTAAAGTGGCAGGATACAAAATTAATGCACAGAAATCTCTGGCATTCCTATACACTAATGATGAAAAATCTGAAAGTGAAATTAAGAAAACACTACCATTTACCACTGCAACAAAAAGAATAAAACATCTAGGAATAAACCTACCTAAGGAGACAAAAGAACTGTATGCAGAAAATTATAAGACACTGATGAAAGAAATTAAATATGATACAAATAGATGGAGAGATATACCATGTTCTTGGATTGGAAGAATCAACATTGTGAAAATGACTCTACTACCCAAAACAATCTACAGATTTAATGCAATCTCTATCAAACTACCACTGGCATTTTTCACAGAATTGAACAAAAAATTTCACGATTTGTATGGAGACACAAAAGACCCCGAATAGCCAAAGCAATCTTGGGAACAAAAAATGGAGCTGGAGGAATCAGGCTCCCTGACTTCAGACTATACTACAAAGCTACAGTAATCAAGACAGTATGGTACTGGCACAAAAACAGAAATATAGATAAATGGAACAGGATAGAAAGCCCAGAGATCAACCCACACACATATGGTCCCCTTATCTTTGATAAAGGAGACAAGAATATAAGTGGGGAAAAGACAGCCTCTTCAATAAGTGGTGCTGGGAAAACTGGACAGGTACATGTAAAAGTATGAGATTAGATCACTCCCTAACACCATACACAAAAATAAGCTCAAAATGGATTAAAGACCTAAACGTAAGGCCAGAAACTATAAAACTCTTAGAGGAAAATATAGGCAGAACAGTCTATGACATAAATGACAGCAAGATCCTTTTTGACCCACCTCCTAGAGAAATGGAAATAAAAACAAAAATAAACAAATGGGACCTAATGAAACTTCAAAGCTTTTGCACATCAAAGGAAACCATAAACAAGACCAAAAGACAACCCTCAGAATGGGAGAAAATATTTGCAAATGAAGCAATGCACAAAGGATTAATCTCCAAAATTTACAAGCAGCTCATGCAGCTCAATAACAAAAAAACAAACAACCCAATCCAAAAATGCGCAGAAGACCTAAATAGACATTTCTCTAAATAAGATATACAGATTGCCAACAAACATATGAAAGAATGCTCAACATTATTAATCGTTAGAGAAATGCAAATCAAAACTACAATGAGATATTGTCTCACACTGGTCAGAATGGCCATCATCAAAAAATCTAGAAACAATAAATGCTGGAGAGGGTGTGGAGAAAAGGGAACCCTCTTGAATTGTTGGTGGGAATGTAAATTGATAGAGCCACTATGGAGAACAGTATGGAGATTCCTTAAAAAACTAAAAATAGAACTATCATACGATGTTCTTTCTTTTTACTACTCCTTGGCAGTACCCTAGGTGCTTATTTGTTACAACCTACAACTAAAAACTTATGTCCCTTAAAAGTAACTTTCCTTTGAAGTGGTAACTTGGGAATAACTAACTGTGGCTCTGATTTAACAAGCCTTCAACCCATACCCCTATCTCTATCAATCTTGACTAGGCCAAGAGGGATGGAGATGGGCACTTGCTATAACCTATTAGGCACCACTCTCTTGGAACGGATTAAGAAACCAAGCTCCAGAGTCATTCCTGCTGTGTTCAGATCCTATCTCTACCACTTCTTGGCTTGTGATCCTCAACAGTTCTTTTAAGTTCTCTGAAGTATAGCTTCCTCATCTGAAAAAAAGGAATAATAACAGCTTTTGTGTTGGTTATAAACTAGCAGTACTCAAAATTTCTTCAAGATCAAAAGTGTTTTCATAATAACAAGATATTATTTGTCTTTCTTACCATGTTTACCTTTGCACTGATGGTGCAAAAGCAATGGTGGGTAAAACTGTTGGTGCCTTAGAATAAAACAAGGTAGTGGTACCAAAGTGGACTGGTAATCATTGGATTCTTTACTAAACATATATTCACAACAAAAACAAAGAAATGTCAGTTTTACTTAAGAATTATCTTTGATGAAGCAGTGAAGATTATTAATTTTATAAAATCATTACTTTCGAGTCCATAACATTATAGTATTCTGTTTGATGAAATGAGAGGTATGCCTAAAGTACTTTTGTATATTGCATATGGTTTTCCCAAGGAAAAAAAAGTGCAATCATTTGAGTTGCAAGCTAAACTAACCACATTTTCATTGATCGTCATTTTTACTTGAGAAAAAATGACTGAAATACAAACTTAAATTATTCAGTCTTGGGTATTTGGCAAAAACTTTCCGGAAAATTGATGAAGTGAGTTTGTTTTTTTCAAGGAAACAGCTGATAGTATTTGTCAATTGTAAAGTTTGAGTTTTCAAGTATCCACCACCATGAGCATGACAGCTTCCCAAGACACAGAAGACTTTTCTGATGGGATGGGTCATAATACTGACAAATAGGATTTTTTGGTATTGTATAATGAAATAAGTCAACATTTGAGTGATCTCTATAATTCAGTGAACCATTATTTTCCATTTAACTAATACATGATTTTACAAGCCCACACACACATGAGTAAAAGGTCCATTTAAAGCTTAAGATAGATAATTTTTTTATAACATAGTACAAAAAGTTCATTGATATGGTTTCAGATTCTACCTTGAAACTAATCTTTAAAAAACTACGATTTGTCAAGTTTTGATATAGTATCAAAGAAGAACACCCACAGTAGTTACCTGAAAAGATTATAGAAACATTTCACCTTTCTGCATTCATATCGGTGAAGTAACCACATTTTCCTCATTAACTTTGACTAAAACAACTTGCACAACAGATTAAATATAGATGAAGGGGGAGAAGGCGGAAGATGGTGGAAGAGTAAGACGCGGAGATCACCTTCCTCCCCACAGATACACCAGAAATACATCTACACGTGGAACAACTCCTACAGAACACCTACTGAAGGCTGGCAGAAGACCTCAGACCTCCCAAAAGGCAAGAAACTCCCCACGTACCTGGGTAGGGCAAAAGAAAAAACAGAGACAAAAGAATAGGGACGGCACCTGCACCAGTGGGAGGGAGCGGTGAAGGAGGAAAAGTTTCCACACTCTAGGAAGACCCTTCGCGGGCGGAGACTGTGGGAGGCGGAGGGGGGAGCTTCGAAGCTGCGGAGGAGTGCACAGCAACGGGTGCGGAGGGCAAAGCGGGGAGATTCCCGCACAGAGGATCGGTGCCGACCGGCACTCACCAGCCCGAGAGGCTTGTCTGCTCACCCGCCGGGGCGGGCGGGGCTGCGAGCTGAGGCCGGAGCGCAGGGAGAGGACTGGGGTTGGCGGCTTGAACATAGCCTGAAGGGGTTAGTGCACCACAGCTAGCCGGGAGGGAGTCCGGGGAAAAGCCTGCACCTGCAGAAGAGGCAGGAGACTTTTCCTTCCCTCTTTGTTTCCTGGGGCGTGAGGAGAGGGGTTTAAGAACGCTGCTTAAAGGAACTCCAGAGACGGGCGCGAGCCGCGGCTAAAAGCGCGAACCCCAGAGACGGGCGCGAGCCGCGGCTGAAAGCGCGGAATCCAGAGACGGGCGCGAGCCGCGGCTGAAAGCGCGGAATCCAGAGACGGCCTCAAGCCGCGGCTAAAAGCGCGGACCCCAGAGGCGGGCGGGAGACGTTAAGGCTGCTGCTGCCGCCACCGAGGAGCCTGTGTGCGAGCACAGGTCACTCTCCACACCCCTCTTCCGCGGAGCCTGTGCAGCCCGCCACTGCCGGGTTCCCGGCATCCAGGGACAACTTCCCCGGGAGAGCGCACAGCGCGCCTCAGGCTGGTGCGAAGTCACGCCGGCCTTTGACACCGCAGGCCCGCCCCGCACTCTGTGCCCCTCCGTCCCCGCCGGCCTGAGTGCGCCAGAGCCCCCAATCAGCGGCTCTTTTAACCCCATCCTGTCTGAGCAAAAAACAGACGCCCTCCAGCGATCTACACGCAGTGGCAGGGCCAAATCCAAAGCTTAGCCCTGGGAGCTGTGAGAACAAAGAAGAGAAAGGGAAATCTCTCCCAGCAGCCTCAGAAGCAGCGGATTAAAGCTCCACAATCAACTTGATGTACCCTGCATCTGTGGAATACCTGAATAGACAACCAATCATCCCAAATTAAGGAAGTGGACTTTAGGAGCAAGATCTATGATTTTTTCCCCTTTCCTCTTTTTGTGAATGTGTATGTGTATGCTTCTGTGTGAGATCTTGTCTGTATAGTCTTGCTTCCACCATTTGTCCTAGGGTTCTATCCGTCCATGTTTTTTTTTAAATTTTTTTTCTTAATAATTAATTTTAATAACTTTATTATACTTTACCTTCGTTCTTTCTTTCTTTCTTTCCTTCCTTCCTTCCCTCCTTTAGACAACGAATCATCCCAAATTGAGGAGGTGGTCTCTGACAGCAAGATTTAGGATTTTTCCCCATTTACCTCTTTTAGTGAGGGTGTATGTGTATGCTTCTGTGTAAGATTTTGTCTGTATAGCTTTGCTTCCAACATTTGTCCTAAGGTTCTTTCCGTCCCTTTTTTTTTTTTTCTAAATAAGAAGTTTTTAATTCAATAACTTTATTATACTTTATTTTATTTTTACTGTATCTTCTTTCTTTCTGTCTTTTTTCCTTCTTTCCCTCCTTCCTTCCTTCCTCCCTCCCTCCCTCCCTCCTTTCTTTCCTTCTTGCCTTCTTTCCTTCTTTGCTTCTTTCTTTCTTTCTTCCTTCCTTCCTACCCTCCTTTCCTTCTTTCTTTCCTCATACTTCTACTAATTCCCTCTACTTTTTCTCCCTTTTATCCTGAGCCTGTGGATGAAAAGCTTTTGGTGCTCCAGCCAGGAGGCAGGGCTCTGCCTCTGAGGTAGGACAGCCAACTTCAGGACACTGATCAACAAGAGACCTCCCAGCTCCACATAATATCAAATGGCGAAAATCTCCCAGAGACCTCCATCTTAACACCAGCACCCAGCTTCACTCAACGACCAGCAAGCCACAGTGCTGGAAAACCTATGCCAAACAACAAGCAAAAGAGGAACACAACCCCACCCATTAGCAGAGAGGCTGCCTAAAATCATAATAAGGCCACAGACACCCCCAAACACACCACCAGACGTGAACCTGCCCACTAGAGAGACAAGATCCAGCCTCATCCACCACAACACAGGCACTAGCCCCCTCCACCAGGAAGCCTACACAACCCACTGAACCAACCTTAGCCACTGGAGACAGACATCAAAAACAGGAGGAACTACAAACCTGCAGCCTGCAAAAAGGAGACCCCAAACACAGTAAGATAAGCAAAATGAGAAGACAGAAAAACACACAGCAGATAAAGGAGCAAGATAAAAATGCACCAGACCTAACAAATGAAGAGGAAATAGGCAGTCTACCTGAAAGAGAATTCAGAATAATGATAGTAAGGTTGATCCGAAATCTTGGAGATAGAATGGACAATAGATTGGACAAAATGCAAGAATCAGTTAACAAGGACCTAGAAGAACTAAAGATGAAACAAGCAACGATGAACAACACAATAAATGAAATTGAAAGTACTCTAGATGGGATCAATAGCAGAATAACTGAGGCAGAAGAACGGATAAGTGACCTGGAAGATAAAATAGTGTAAATAACTACTGCAGAGCAGAATAAAGAAAAAAGAATGAAAAGAACTGAGGACAGTCTCAGAGACCTCTGGGACAACATTAAACACACCAACATTCGAATTATAGGGGTTCCAGAAGAAGAAGAGAAAAAGAAAGGGACTGAGAAAATATTTGAAGAGATTATAGTTGAAAACTTCCCTAATATGGGAAAGGAAATAGTTAATCAAGTCCAGGAAGCACAGAGAGTCCCATACAAGATAAATACAAGGAGAAATACGCCAAGACACATATTAATCATACTGTCAAAAATTAAATACAAAGAAAGCATATTAAAAGCAGCAAGGGAAAAACAACAAATAACACATAAGGGAATCCCCATAAGGTTAACAGCTGATCTCTCAGCAGAAACCCTACAAGCCAGAAGGGAGTGGCAGGACATACTGAAAGTGATGAAGGAGAAAAACATGCAGCCAAGACTACTCTACCCAGCAAGGATCTCATTCAGATTTGATGGAGAAATTAAAACCTTTACAGACAAGCAAAAGCTGAGAGAGTTCAGCACCACCAAACCAGCTTTACAACAAATGCTAAAGGATCTTCTCTAGGCAAGAAACACAAGAGAAGGAAAAGACCTATAATAACGAACCCGAAACAATTTAGAAAATGGGAATAGGAACATACATATAGATAATTACCTTAAATGTAAATGGACTAAATGCTCCCACCAAAAGACACAGATTAGCTGAATGGATACAAAAACAGGACCTGTATATATGCTGTCTACAAGAGACCCACTTCAGACCTAGAGACACATACGGACTGAAAGTAAGGGGATGGAAAAAGATATTCCATGCAAATGGAAGCCAAAAGAAAGCTGAAGTAGCAATTCTCATATCAGACAAAATAGACTTTAAAATAAGGACTATTAAAAGAGACAAAGAAGGACACTACATAATGATCAAGGGATCGATCCAAGAAGAAGATATAACAATTGTAAATATTTATGCACCCAACATAGGAGCACCTCAATACATTAGGCAAATACTAACAGCCATAAAAGGGGAAATCGACAGTAACACATTCATAGTACGGGACTTAAACACCCCACTTTCACCCATGGACAGATCATCCAAAATGAAAATAAATAAGGAAACACAAGCTTTAAATGATACATTAAACAAGATGGACTTAATTGATATTTATAGGACACTCCATCCAAAAACAACAGAATACACATTTTTCTCAAGTGCTCATGGAACATTCTCCAGGATAGATCATATCTTAGGTCACAAATCAAGCCTTGGTAAATTTAAGAAAATTGAAATTGTATCAAGTATCTTTTCTGACCACAACGCCATGAGACTAGATATCAATTACAGGAAAAGATCTGTAAAAAATACAAACACATGGAGGCTAAACAATACACTACTTAATAATGAAGAGATCACTGAAGAAATCAAAGAGGAAATCAAAAAATACCTAGAAACAAATGACAATGGAGACACAACGACCCAAAACCTGTGGGATGCAGCAAAAGCAGTTCTAAGGGGGAAGTTTATAGCAATACAAGCCCACCTTAAGAAGCAGGAAACATCTCGAATAAACAACCTAACCTTGCACCTCAAGCAATTAGAGAAAGAAGAACAAAAAAACCCCAAAGCTAGCAGAAGGAAAGAAATCATAAAAATCAGATCAGAAATAAATGAAAAAGAAATGAAGGAAACAATAGCAAAGATCAATAAAACTAAAAGCTGGTTCTTTGAGAAGATAAACAAAATAGATAAACCACTAGCCAGACTCATCAAGAAAAAAAGGGAGAAGACTCAAATCAATAGAATTAGAAATGAAAAAGGAGAGGTAACAACTGACACTGCAGAGATAAAAGAGATCATGAGAGATTACTACAAGCAACTCTATGCCAATAAAATGGACAATCTGGAAGAAATGGACAAATTCTTAGAAATGCACAACCTGCCAAGACTGAATCAGGAAGAAATAGAAAATATGAACAGACCAATCACAAGCACTGAAATTGAAACTGTGATTAAAAATCTTCCAACAAACAAAAGCCCAGGACCAGATGGCTTCACAGGCGAATTCTATCAAACATTTAGAGAAGAGCTAACACCTATCCTTCTCAAACTCTTCCAAAATATAGCAGAGGGAGGACCACTCCCTAACTCCTTCTACGAGGCCACCATCACCTTGATACCAAAACCAGACAAGGATGTCACAAAGAAAGAAAACTACAGGCCAATATCACTGATGAACATAGATGCAAAAATCCTCAACAAAATACTAGCAAACAGAATCCAACAGCACATTAAAAGGATCATACACCATGATCAAGTGGGGTTTATTCCAGGAATGCAAGGATTCTTCAATATACGCAAATCTATCAATGTGATAAACCATATTAACAAATTGAAGGAGAAAAACCATATGATCATCTCAATAGATGCAGAGAAAGCTTTTGACAAAATTCAACACCCATTTATGATAAAAACCCTGCAGAAAGTAGGCATAGAGGGAACTTTCCTCAACATAATAAAGGCCATATATGACAAGCCCACAGCAAACATCATCCTCAATGGTGAAAAACTGAAAGCATTTCCACTAAGATCAGGAACAAGACAAGGTTGCCCACTCTCACCACTATTATTCAACATTGTTTTGGAAGTTTTAGCCACAGCAATCAGAGAAGAAAAGGAAATAAAAGGAATCCAAATTGGAAAAGAAGAAGTAAAGCTGTCACTGTTTGCAGATGACATGATCCTATACATAGAGAACCCTAAAGATGCTACCAGGAAACTACTAGAGCTAATCAATGAATTTGGTAAAGTGGCAGGATACAAAATTAATGCACAGAAATCTCTGGCATTCCTATATATTAATGATGAAAAATCTGAAAATGAAATCAAGAAAACACTCCCATTTACCATTGCAATAAAAAGAATAAAATATCTAGGAATAAACCTACCTAAGGAGACAAAAGACCTGTATGCAGAAAATTATAAGACACTGATGAAAGAAATTAAAGATGATATAAATAGATGGAGAGATATACCATGTTCTTGGATTGGAAGAATCAACATTGTGAAAATGACTCTACTACCCAAAGCAATCTATAGATTCAATGCAATCCCTATCAAACTACCACTGGCATTTTTCACAGAACTAGAACAAAAAATTTCACAATTTGTATGGAAACACAAAAGACCCTGAATAGCCAAAGCAATCTTGAGAACGAAAGAAGGAACTGGAGGAATCAGGCTCCCTGACTTCAGACTATACTACAAAGCTACAGTCGTCAAGACGGTATGGTACTGGCACAAAAACAGAAAGATAGATCAATGGAACAGGATAGAAAGCCCAGAGATAAACCCATGCACATATGGACACCTTATCTTTGATAAAGGTGGCAGTAATGTACAATGGAGAAAGGACAGCCTCTTCAATAAGTGGTTCTGGGAAAACTGGACAGGTACATGTAAAAGTATGAGATTAGATCACTCCCTAACACCATACACAAAAATAAGCTCAAAATGGATTAAAGACCTAAATGTAAGGCCAGAAACTATCAAACTCTGAGGAAAACATAGGCAGAACACTCTATGACATAAATCAAAGCAAGATCCTTTCTGACCCACCTCCTAGAGTAATGGAAATAAAAACAAAAATAAAGAAATGGGACCTAATGAAACTTCAAAGCTTTTGCACAGCAAAGGAAACCATAAACAAGACCAAAAGACAACCCTCAGAATGGGAGAAAATATTTGCAAATGAAGCAACCGACAAAGGATTAATCTCCAAAATTTACAAGCAGCTCATGCAGCTCAATAACAAGAAAACAAACAACCCAATCCAAAAATGGGCAGAAGACCTAAATAGACATTTCTCCAAAGAAGATATACAGACTGCCAACAAACACATGAAAGAATGCTCAACATCATTAATCATTAGAGAAATGCAAATCAAAACTACAATGAGATATCATCTCACACCAGTCAGAATGGCCATCATCAAAAAATCTAGAAACAATAAATGCTGGAGAGGGTGTGGAGAAAAGGGAACACTCTTGCACTGCTCGTGGGAATGTGAATTGGTTCAGCCACTATGGAGAACAGTATGGAGGTTCCTTAAAAAACTACAAATAGAACTACCATATGACCCAGCAATCCCACTACTGGGCATATACCCTGAGAAAACCAAAATTCAAAAAGAGTCATGTACCAAAATGTTCATTGCAGCTCTATTTACAATAGCCCGGAGATGGAAACAACCTAAGTGCCCGTCATCGGATGAATGGATAAAGAAGATGTGGCACATATATACAATGGAATATTACTCAGCCATAAAAAGAAACGAAATTGAGCTATTTGTAATGAGGTGGATAGACCTAGAGTCTGTCATACAGAGTGAAGTAAGTCAGAAAGAAAAAGACAAATACCGTATGCTAACACATATATATGGAATTTAAGAAAAAAATGTCATGAAGAACCTAGGGGTAAAGCAGGAATAAAGACGCAGACCTCTTAGAGAACGGACTTGAGGTTATGGGGAGGGGGAAGGGTGAGCTGTGACAGGGCGAGAGAGAGTCACGGGCATATACACACTAACAAACGCAGTAAGATAGATAGCTAGTGGGAAGCAGCCGCATGGCACAGGGATATTGGCTCTGTGCTTTGTGACAGCCTGGAGGGGTGGGATGGGGAGGGTGGGAGGGAGGGAGACGCAACAGGGAAGACATATGGGAACATATGTTTATGTATGACTGATTCACTTTGTTATAAAGCAGAAACTAACACACCATTGTAAAGCAATTATACCCCAATAAAGATGTTAAAAAAAAATATAGATGAAGATAAGAGAATTCAGATTTATTATATTAAGCCAGAGTTAAGAGATTTGAAAAATATAAAATAATGCCACTCTTCTTGCTAATCTTTTTTTGCTTTGAAAAATATTGTTATTTTTAATAAAAAGTTACTTATGTTAGCATGTAATGTATTTATTATTGTTACTTATAAATTAATGAATAAATACTTTAAAGTGCTCAGTTTTAATCTTTAATATAATATATACTGACAGATAAAACACATATAAACAATACAGGAGTTATCAATAATTTTGAGTGAAAAGGGGTCCTGAGGCCAAAATGTTTAAGAAATGCAGTCATAAATAGTCTATGAGATAATTCTTACAAAGCACTTAATGTGGAGTAATCCAAAAATGGGCAGAAGACCTAGATAGACATTTCTCCAAAGAAGATATACAGATTGCTAACAAACACATGAAAGGATGCTCAACATCACTAATCATTACACAAATGCAAATCAAAACTGCAATGAGGTATCACCTCATACCAGTCAGAATGGCCATCATCAAAAAATCTACAAACATTAAATGCTGGAGAGGGTGTGGAGAAAAGGGAACCCTCTTGCACTGCTGGTGGGAATGTAAATTGATACAGCCACTATGGAGAACAGTATGGAGGTTCCTTAAAAAACTAAAAATAGAACTACCATACGACCCAGCAATCCCACTACTGGGCATATACCCTAAGAAAACCATAATTCAAAAAGTGTCATGTACCACAATGTTCATTGCAGCACTATTTACAATAACCAGGACATGGAATCAACCCAAGTATCCATTGACAGATGAATGGATAAAGAAGATGTGACACATATATACAATGGAATATTACTCAGCCATAAAAAGAAACGAAGTCGAGTTATTTGTAGTGAGGTGGATGGTCTTAGAGTCTGTCATACAGAGTGAAGTAAGTCAGCAAGAGAAAAACAAATACCGTATGCTAACACATATATATGGAATCTAAGAAAAAAAACAAAAAACGTCATGAAGAACCTAGGGGCAAGAAGGGAATAAAGACACAGACCTACTAGAGAATGGACTTGAGGATATGGGGAGGGGGAAGGGTAAGCTGTGACAAAGCAAGAGAGTGGCATCGACATATATACACTACCAAATGTAAAATAGATAGCTAGTGGGAAGCAGCCGAATACCACAGGGAGATCAGCTCGGTGCTTTGTGACCACCTAGAGGGGTGGGATAGGGAGGATGGGAGAGAGGGAGATGCAAGAGGGAAGAGATATGGGGACATATGTATATGTACAACTGATTCACTTTGTTATAAAGCAGAAACTAACACACCATTGTAAAGCAATTATACTCCAATAAAGATGTTAAAAAAAAAAAGGCTTCATAGAGGTTATGTTTAAGCTTGGTCTTAAAGGCATAATAGGTCCCAAATAAAAGGATCTTTGAGTCAAAAGGAACACTATGTTCTAAAGCACAAAGTAACAGTGACACATAGTTTAAGATTCTTGGGGCTGAAATGTGGAAAATTCAATTAGTCTGGGACATAGAATATGAATATGCATGTAAGGACACAAATGTCTTGGGAATTACATGGGAGTGTGTATATGTGCTTTTGTGATATGAGTTCAGGTAGGAAAAAATGATACAAATATTTTTAGCCCTGAAATTAAGTACTGAAAGAACATGAGTACTGTATCTAATTTATGTTACCATAGCTAATATACATGTATATTTTCTCTACATAACTATACATATATAGCTATACACATACACTATAATTAAATATTTATGTCTATATAACAACAAAGACACAAAAGCTTCCAACTTTCAAGAAAGTTGGCTAGTAATTGAACACCTGACCTTTTAAAATAAGAAATAATAACATAATTCTAGCTAATGTGTTGAGCACTTGTAATTGCCCAGGCATTGTTCTAAACTATAGGCACTATTATCATCACCATATTTACAGATAAAGAAATTAAGGCACAGGAGACGGTAAGTAACTTGCCCAAGGGCAAAGAGCCAGTAAAGAGCAAAGCTGGGATTTAGCTCCAAACAGTCTTTAAAATCTAAAATTCTAGCTCTTACCCTCTATGTTAGTAACTTCCATTCTGATTTGACTGTGTCTCATAGAAAGATATTTTGCATTGTGAATTAGAATGTATACATAGTTTTGTGAAACATACTTAGTGTTATATAATGCCCTCTGGTAGTTTCTATTCTAGAACATTCTACAATTATATTTCATTAAAAAATCCTGGTCACTACTCATTAAATCAATTTTATAATCCGCTAATGAATCATGACCAGTAGTTTAAAAAGTACTGTATTATGTTTATTCTCACCTATATGGGAATGCTAAATATGTTAAATGATAGATATGCTAAATGTTATAGTTTATAGTGAGATCATTTGGGCAGTATAAAGTTTTTATACTGTTTTGTATGCTTGGAATTGTCTTCCCCTAAACCTTATAAAGTCTCTATCTTTCTATTTTTGAACAGCTTTAAAAATATATTAAATAAATGAAAATTAACTTGGCCACATGAGTGCTGTATCAATAATTTTTCCCTTCCTTTAGCCCTGTTCATAAATCTTCTGGAGGCAAGATCTACCAATACTTTTGTACTTTCTTTATTTGTAGCATAATTGTTTTTGAGTGTTCTTTGTGTAGATGTTCAGTTTTGTGGATTATAGACTGATCCCAGGAACAGATGAAGGGGAAGAACCTACAACCAAGATTACTCTACCAGCAAGAATCTCAGTCAGATTCGATAGAAAAATGAAAAGCTTTACAGACAAGCAAAAGCTAAGATACAAGTTTATGCTTAAAACTGTTCCACTCACATATATGCACTTAAATACTATTTACTAATTAATATAATAGCTGACAACCTTGGTATTTTTGCAAAAATAATATAGCTTGTAATGGCATCTCTGGCCAAATTTCTAGTCTCAATGAAAATTCTAAATATGGTAGTTTTACTACTAAAACTCAAAATAATGCTACTAATCTTTAGTAAAGTATTACATTTTTTTTTTTTTGGTGGTATGCAGGCCTCTCACTGTTGTGGCCTCTCCCGTTGTGGAGCACAGGCTCCGGACGCACAGGCTCAGTGGCCATGGCTCATGGGCCCAGCCACTCCGCGGCATGTGGGATCTTCCCAGACCGGGGCACGGACCCGTGTCCCCTGCATTGGCAGGCGGACTCTCAACCACTGCGCCACCAGGGAAGCCCAAGTATTACATATTTTAAAATTTGCAATATTCTTAATTATAAACGAGGGAAAAATCTGGAGACATTCACGGAATTATATATTCAGATGAGATCTTAGACATTAACTAGTTCAACCACTTACTCATAGATCTAAATCACTCAGAGGTGAAATTGAATGCTTAGTGATGGGGAGCCATTACCCCATGTGGTGCCCTCCTCAGTTGTTGGTGGTTTAAGCTCAAACCCTTACTTATGCTGAGCTGAAAACATCCTTGCACTTTTTACCACTTCATCTTTTTCTATTTTCTCCTTCTTTTACATAATAAACCTTCAAACATTTGTACAGAGCTATCATGTCTCTTAGGCTTGAGCTCCTTTAATTGGTCATCAGACCGAACCCCTCCTTCCAGAGTCGTGGCTCACCCCAATTTTTTATATGCAGCCCTTAAAATATATAGCCTAAAATAATGTAGAGTATAACAGTACTTCCAAAGATCTGGTTATTATAGCCTAAAATTATATTAAGTTTTTAACATATATAGTAAACTTTTTTTTTTGGTTTAGTTTTGTGTGAATTTTTTCTTTTTTTTAAAGAACAGTTGTCAAGATGGATATCTTTCTTCTTCTGTAAAATTAAAAGAAAAAAAAACCCCCACTAAATAGATACAAGCAAAATGCAAAAAAAAACCCCCAAAAAACACATTAAAATGTGTGAGTTTTGGGCTTCCCTGGTAGTGCAGTGTTTGAGAGTCCGCCTGCCGATGGAGGGGACATGGGTTCGTGCCCCGGTCCGGGAAGATCCTACATGTCGCGGAGCGACTGGGCCCGTGATCCATGGTCGCTAAGCCTGTGCGTCCGGAGCCTGTGCTCCACAACGGGAGAGGCCATAGCAGTAAGAGGCCCGCGTACCAAAAAAAAAAAAAAAAAAAAAAAAAAAAAAAGTGAGTTTTATTTACCAAGAAGAGAGAAACTACAAATCACAAATTGGCAGAAAATATATGCAACACATATAACTGATGCAGAATCCTAGAGTATACAAGGAACTTATATCAATAAGGGAAACACCTTCCTGCCCCAGAATCCAAGAGCAGACATTTCACAAAAGAGGAAATGCAAATAGTGCATAAACATATGAAAAATGCTCAGTTCATTAGTAACCAGGGCAATGCAAATCGTTATAACTAGACACCATTTCTCACCCATATGATTGAAAACATTAAAAAGTCTGATTATCGGAGTTTTGGTGAGCATGTAGTAAATGGGACTTTCATATATTGCTCTGGAAAATAATTTGGCATTACCTATTGAAATACACTTAACCTACTTAAAAATACACATACTCTATGACCCAGCAACATGTTTATCAGTAGATGTGCAAAACTGTTCCCAGAAGCATTATTCATAAAAGCAAGAAACTGAAAGCAACCCAATGTCCAGTAATAGGAGAATGAAAAATTTTTGTAGAATACAGCAATTTTAATGAAATGTAATACAAAAATGAATACAAATGAAATACAGTTAAACTAATGAATAATGGATCCAAAAAACAAATCTATTGAGAAAAGCAAATCATAGAGGTATATAGATGAAATGGCTCCATTTATATGAGTTACAAAACTAGGCAAAACTAAACAATATATTGTTTGAGATACATTTACACATGGTAAAATTATAAAGAAAAGCATAGAATAATTAACACAATTCTATGTAGTGTCATTTTGTAAGATAGGAGGGGGATGCAATTAAGGAGAGGCATGTGAAATTTCAACAATACTAGTGATTTTCTATTTCTGAAACTGGGCATTGGGCACAGGGTTCTTTTATTATTAGTCTTTAACTTGTTCTTGTACATTATGTACATTATTTGTATGTAAGACATATTTCTCAATTGAGAAACTTTAAAAAGTATATTGAGTGCAAATACATGACTATAGTTATCTCTGCTAAACCAAACTTTATTAGTTTTTGTTTATCATTTCAGTTAGTAAAGATGATTTTAAATCTTCATGCCATTCTTCATTTTATTAATGACTTCCTTTGTTACTCTGTACTTTCCACAAACTGTATAGATGAATGTACTATTTTTAAAATGTGTATCACTGAAAAATCTAGTTATTCAGCATTTTAAAAATTAAATTAATTTATATTCTCCAGCTTTATTGAAATATTGACAATACAACATATTTTGTTTACAAGTTATACAATGTGATTAGTAGATACACATATATATTTCAAAATAATCACCACAATAAGGTTATCTCCATCTCCTCACAGAGAGAGTTTTTTTTTAAACAAGCATAATAGCTAAGTAATTAAGAGAACAGATGCTAGAGAAAGAATGCCTGCATTTTAGTCCTGGCTCTGCCATTTATACTAGTTATGTGACTTACACAAGTTATTAGCCCTCTCACTGTTTCAGTTTCCTCATTTATGAAATGGGGGTAATATTATTTACTCACAGAGTTATTGAGAGAATTAAATTTGTTTCCATATGTAAAGTGCTCAGAATAGTGATTGGCACACAGTAGATGCTATCTAATTTTTACCTAAAATAATTTGCTTCAGTGTCTCTGATTACATTTCTGATTCCATGAAAACTAGATTTATTCTAAGGTAAGAACACTGGAGCTGCAATACAAAATCCTGGCTTTGTTTTGAACTACCTGTGTCATCTTGAGCTATATAATCTCATTGTTACATGTGTCAATTTCCTCATCCATAAAATATGGAGTTAAGCTCAATTGCATCTTTGATCTTTTCTAGCAATCAAAATTTTGATTCCTTGAAGGTATTTTTAATACTTCCTAGAAAAGAAAAAAAAATACATTCTTTCTGAAATCAGGTTTCGAAGTATTTGATATGCCAACATCATTTGGCTTTTTAAAAAAGTGAAGTATAACCACCTATAGAAACATGTGCAAATTATAAGTATACAGGTTATGTAGACACACCCAGATTGCACAGACACCCACTGAAAAAGCTTTCCTTATAACCTGTTTCCATATACCCCCATCCATAGTTGTACCTATTCTTCAACATGATAAAAATGGAATATAATATGCATTTTAATGACTGGCTTCTTTTGCACAATATCATGGTGATTCATCCATGTTACTGTTTCTTAGCAGTGGCCAATTCATTTTTTATTACGGTATTTCTCTGAATGAATAAATTTCACTTTATATATTGTAGTGTTGAAGAACATTTGAGATCATTCTAGATTATGGCTATAAAGCTGCTAAAGTTTTAGAACTTTAGAAAGTTCTTGTACATGTCTTCTGTTTTACATATGAATGAATTTCTGACACACACACACACACACACACACACACACACACACACACACATCTCTTGGTCTGGAATTGCCAGGTCAAAGGATATGCATATATTCAAATTTAGTAGACATTGAGTTTCCAGGTGTTACACATCTTTGTTAATACTTAGTATTGTATTTTAAAAATTTTAGCCATTCTGATAATGTGTGTGTAGTTGTATCTAATTGTTTTAATGTGAATTTTTCTGAGGACTGAAGCTGAGATCTTTCCATGTTTATTGACCATTTGGCTATCCTCCTTTATGAGAAGCTAATTCAAATATTTTGCCTTTAAAATAAATCGGTGTGATGGTCTTTTGGATGTGTCATCTGTCTACTGTCCCCAGTTATTCAATCAAACACTAATGTGTTGCTGTGAAGGTATTTTGTAGATGTTATTAAAGTCTATAATCAGTTTGCTTTAAGTAAAGGGGATTATCCTAGATAATCTTAGTGTACCTGAGTCAATCAATTCAAAGGCTTCAGAAGCAAGCTTTCTTGAGAGAATACAAAATTCTGCCTGTGAATGGCAACGTTTGTCTATTCCTATGAGTTCCTGCCTTTCCTCTTGGCCTGCCCTAAAAATTTCAGACTTGCCTAGATACCCTCCTCCCCCGACTCCACACACATTTATGTAAGCCAACCTATTGAACTAAATCTTAATATATCTTACTGGTTCTGTTTCTCTGGTTCAAACCTGACTGATATAATTAGGTTGTCTTTTTCTTATTGATTGTAGGAGTTCTTTATAGATTCTGGATATGAGCTCTTTGTTGGTATTATGCATTATAACTATCTTCTTTCACTCTATAGTTTGCTTTTTTAATATCTTAATGGTGTTTTGGATGAAAAAGTTTCAATCTTCTCCTTAATGGTTAGTGCTTTTATGTCTGTGTAAAAAATCCCTGCCCATCCCAAAGTCATAAGCATATTCCCTATGTTATCTTCTAGAAGCATTTCTTTTTCACTTTCCATATTCATATATACAGTTCACTTGGAATTGACTTTTGTGTATGGTGTGAGGTAAGGGTCATTTTACTAATTCCATATAATCATTCAATTGACTCAGCACCATTTAATAAAAAGACAAATATTGGGCTTCCCTGGTGGCACAGTGGTTGAGAGTCCACCTGCCGTTGCAGGGGACACGGGTTCGTGACCTGGTCCAGGAAGATCCCACATGCCTTGCAGTGGCTAGGCCCGTGAGCCATGGCCGCTGAGCCTGCGCATCCGGAGCCTGTGCTCCGCAACGGGAGAGGCCACAACAGTGAGAAGCCCGTGTACTGCAAAAAAAAAAAAAAAAAAAAAGACAAATCTTTTCTCCCTGCTATGCAGTACCACCTTTGCCAAAAATCAAGCATTCAAATATGTGGGTCTGTTTCTAGACTCTATTCTGTTCCATTGGTGTAAATATCCTGGTGCAAAAAGCATATTGTAGTCAGAGAGAAGGATGTAAATAATTACTGATTTTAGAAATAAGTTATTGATGTTGACCTGGTCCAGAGTATGACAAAAGGAATGGGTACTTGAGGCAGAATGGTAGAGAAATTCATTAGAGGTGAGAAAGGATTGAGAGAGATCAGGGCATTGGATTGTTCATTCACATCAATACTGAATCACCAGTATATTGGCAAAGACTTTTCCAATAAAGAATGACTGTGAACCAGATGCCAAAGTCCTCTTTCAGGGGAAAAATTACTTGAGAGATCAGGAGTTGGCATAGTTGAATGACTTGGGTCTCATGGAAATAGAGTTTTTACTGAGAGTTTTGCTGGAGAGTTCTGGATATGCTAATGGAGAGCAAGATGCCCTCCACAATTGTCAACTCTGGGTACACTGTGAGAATAAAAGTGACCTGGCAAATAGGAGAGTAGAAAAAAAATGAATAGATGCTCACTGAACTATAATCCAGTATTAGCAAAGGGTTCATTTGAAATGTTTAATATTTAAATAGTTTTGAAAAAAAAAAAAGCTTGAATGACTGAACATACAAAGATGTTCAGTAATGTAATACTGAACAGATGTAATCCTGTTAGTATTAGATTTTCCAAGTATAATTACAGTATTAAGAAGTATAGACATATACAACAAAACAGAGTGGTATTGGCACAAAAACAGACACATAGAACAATGGAACAGAATAGAGAGCCCAGAAATAAACCCATGCACTTATGGTCTATTAACTTACTTCAAAGGAGGCAAGAATGTACAATGGAGAAAAGACTGTCTCTTCCATAAGTGGCACTGGGAAAACTGGACTGCTACATGTTAAAGAATGAAATTAGAACATTCTCTAATACCGTATACAAAAATAAAATCAAAATGGATTAAAGACCTAAATGTAAGATTGAAAACCAAAATGGATTAAAGACCTAAATGTAAGACTGGAAACTCCTAGAAGAAAACATAGGCATAATACTCTTTGACAGAAATCATTGCAATATTTTTTTGGCTTTGTCTCCTAAAGCAAAGGAAATAAGAGCAAAAATAAACAAATGGAATCTAATTAAACTTAAAAGCTTTTGCACAGCAAAGGAAACCATCAACAAAATGAAAAGACAACCTCATGAATGGGAGAAAATACTTGTAAATGATATGACCAATAAGGGATTAATATCTAAAATATATAAATAGCTCATACAACTCAACAGCAAAAAACCCAATCAAAAAAAAAAAAAAGCAGAAGACCTGCACAGATATTTTTCCAAAGAAGACATATGGATGGCCAACAGGCATGTGAAAAGATGCTCAACATCACTTTAGAATTAGTAGAGAAATGCACATCAAAACCACAATGAAGTATGACCTCACATCTGTCAGAATGCCTATCACCGAAAAGTCTACAAATAACAAATGTTGGAGAGGATGTGGAGAAAAGGGAACCCTCATACACTGTTGGTGGGAATGTAAATTGCTGCAGTCACTATGGAAAACAGCATGAAGCTTCCTCAAAAAACTAAAAATAGAACTACTTTCACTGCTCGATATATGTCTGATGAAAGCGAAGACACGAATTTGAAAAGCTACTTGCACCCCAATGTTCATAGCAGCATTATTTACAATAGCCAGGATATGGAAGCAGTGCATAATGGAATATTACTCAGCCACAAAAAAGAATGAGATTCTGTCATTTGCAATAACATGGATGGACCTAGAGAGTATTATACTTAGTGAAATAAGCCAGACAGAGAAAGTCAAATACTCTGTTATCATTTATATGCGGAATCTAAAAAATAAAACAAATGAATCTATATAACAAAACAGACTCACAGATGTAGAGAACAAACTAGTGGTTTGAGGGAAGAGGGAATGAGGGAGAGGCAAGACAGGGGTATGGAATTAAGAGATACAAACTACTATGTATAAAATAGATAAGCAACAAGGATATATTGTACAGCACAGGAAAATATAGCCATCATATTCAATAACTTTAAAGTATAATCTATAAAAATATTGAATCACTATGATGTACACCTGAAACCAATATATTGTAAATCAACTATACTTCAATAAAAGCAAAACAATGAACAAAAAAATAAGTATAGACATATATAACAATTTCAATATTTCTATTTCTTTAAAAACATGGCAAAAAATGTTAAAATTCATTACATTTTCCAGTGTTCATCATACAAAGACCCCTAAGAACTATTACCTACTTTGGTTAAATGTTAGAAAACTATTGGTGTTTTAGATTATATATATATATATATATATATATATATTTCTTTTAGCAGAGAAGGAGATCATAATTTTCATATGTTACCCTTTTATGCTTGAGCTATTGGGAAACTATATTTCCTAATATTTTTCCTGATCAGCTCAGACTCTGATACATGTTCACTTAATAATTATATTTATTACATAGTTTTAGTAGAAAAACTATGGGACTTGGAGCCATAGATATTTGAATGAAAGTACCATTTTTGCTATTTCCTAGCTCATGACCTTGGGCAATTCTATTTCCTTCTTTGCAAAATGGGGTTTTAAAAAATACTTATTTGTCAGGGTTGCTGTGAGGTTTAAATGAGACAATAATTGTAAAGCACTTAGCACTATAACTGGCACAGAGTAGGAATTCAAGAAAGGCAACCATTATAATTTATTTACCATAATTTCCTTTAAAATATCAAATCTACATGATGCTTTCATTTTCTGGAAGGAGTGTGAAAACTGAAGTTACATTGTGAAGTGGCTGGATAAAAAGAAAATGAAACCTTTTAGTGAGAGAAATAATAGTTAAAAATCTAGGTTTAGATTAAGGTCTTTGCATTTAGCTTCCCATCTGCTAATCTGGCTTGTGTCCATTCAATTCAAGAAAAGACTGGATGCCTACTAAGTGCCAGGCAGTGTTAAAACCTGGGGATAAGGTGAAGAATTATAAAAATAGTCCCTTGTCCTTAAAATCTCATGGTCTAATTGAAGAAGGCTTTAAATAGTTTAAATTTAAACTAACTACCTCATTATATCCTCTTTATATTTATTCATACCTTTGGGAGAAGAAAAGGGTTGCTTTTCTGATGTTTCCCAAGTCTTATCTATTTCTGAATAGGCAATTGATTTCTACTGGTAGGAAAATTTATGGGCCTATAGTCCATTCGCTTAGAGGAAAGTAGCTTCATGAGGCATCAACCAGCTACTAAGGGCAAAGGCATAATATAGAGAATTAATTTTCAAAAATGTTTAAAGGAATGCTATCATTTTTTCTCCATATGAAACCCTACATACATAACAGATAAAAGTAAAGTTGCCACTCTTTTGGAAAGAGAATGAGAGGGGTAGGCACACCTATTATTAGCTTATAACAATTAAATTTAACAAACATTTTAAAGAAGAATAAAGAAAAGTATTATAATCACATTTATTCACCTATTTAGAATATTTTAAACAACATTTTTCACTGTGCTTGACAGAAATTTTGACTGTAATATTGGGATAATAACAGAATTTATTTTTAAACTAACAAGAAAAGTCATGGAAAAAATGGAGGTTGGCAAAAGTTTCTAGTTTCAGTTGAGCAAAGGTTGGGTCATTCGCTTAAAAGCAATAGCTACTAGATAGACAAGGGTACAATATTAAGGGTGATAAGTTATTTCTATAAAGCTGTTATTATTTAATATTAATATCTTATAAGGTGCATATTGCCATATCTCAAGAAGAGAAAGTTCACATGAATTTAAAAACTTGTACTCTTTACCTATAAAAATATATAAATTTATTCTTACCAGCGGCCTTTTCATTTTGACCCAGAATATTATGCTGTATTTTCCACAAGGGAACAAATTCTTCTTTAGTAGTTTTAAGAGTCACAGAGGAATGACTTTCTTCATATGCTGGACATCTTTGGGTGTAATATAATGTCCCATCTTGCTGGGCAACCATTTGATTGCCATTTGAATGATTTATTTTTGCTAAAGTTTGGCACTCAGAAGAACAATATGGTAGAGATGGCATCGCAGTGACTAAGTCAGGACAAACATGTGAGAGTGGAAGACTACTTTCTTGATTCCACTGATTTAACTTGTGTTCTGTTGGAAGCACATGTTTTGAATTAACATAGTCACATGTACTGATGTTTTGAGAATTTTCAGGCATTACAGTTTGATACTGAGATACTTGTATATTTTTACAACTTCTAATATTTAATTGAGATTTAGGAGGAGGATGAGGCACAATTAATTTACCCTGAGCTTGTAAAAATGTGTTGGCTTTGCTCGCAGACTGTGGTCGAATAACAGCACCTTTTCTGTTCGTATATATAAAGCCTGATTGAACTTTAGCAGATCTTGTTCTTCTAATTACTTTTGCTCCACCCTTTTGTGGATTAGTTTTCTGAGTTTTAGAACCACCACTATTTACAGGGGATTTACTTTCCTCTTCTTTTGAGTCTGGCCAGGCTTGTTTAGCAATGTTATAACCTGAAGGTATAAAGCAGTTCAAAGGCACATGGTCTATTCCAGATCCTCCTAAAGCAGTGACATTTTCAGAGATAAAATCATCCTTGGGCTTTTTCTTATCAGCAGAATTCACAGAAGAAGCAGGAATAATACTAGTAATGTTGCTGGCAGCAACACTTTTAGTTTGAATGTGGAATTGTTGAGACCACTGTTGAGTTATTCCTATTCTATTTTTCAGTGAATGATTATCTTCAACATGTTTTTCTGTATCTTCAGTTTCATCAATCCATCTCAGTTTTTTAATAATCTTTGGAATTTCTGCACTTTTCCCTTTTTCTTTTGTTAATTCAATACTATCTCTGATATCTGCTGCTTTTTGATTTCCTAACTTAAAGCCTTGGTTTGTAACCAGTGCCTTAAAATAATCATGTTCGTATTTAGATTCTTTCTTTAAAATACTTTTAAGAAACCTCACACCATTTCTCTCATGAATATTGCATTTCATTTTCCTGTGCTGACCAACTAAGTCACAATTAGAAATTATATTATACAATGATGTTGATGCTTCAGCTATTTTCTGTTTTTTATCTTTTGATTCAGAGTTGTAAGGTATACAGCCAGCTTGAAAATTATCTGAAAATAAAGACAACTCTTCCTCATCACAGTTAGAATATCTTATCTTTTCATCTTTAATGTCTTTCATTTCCCCTAACTTATCAGAACACTGCACTGGGTCAATTTCTTTTATATGTATACTTTTTTTTGGTAAAGGCCTAGCTGATTGTGTATTCGATGGCAAAACTAAAGGTTTTGCCACGGGTACAAATGAAGTGGGTACTGAAGTAGTTCTATTTTCTTGAGTCAATTCAGAATATTTCTCTTGGTCTGAAATTGTTGCCATTTCCTGGGTTGGAGAATCTGGATTGGCCTGGGCTTTGCTGAATTTAAATGTTGGGCTCTCAGTAACTAATGGTCTCTCCCTTTTGAATGATCCAGGAGTGGTGTCAGTTGTCCTCATAGCACTAGTTTCAGAGGTCTTTTTGCTTTTTATATCTTTTACAAATATGGGTGGACTATATACAAAGGCTACTGAATTGTTAGCAGTATTTGTGGCTCTTTCCACAGTTCTACTCAGAGCAGATGAATTTTGTTCTTCACTATTAAGACATTTACGTGAAGGTAGAACATTAGGTTTACTTAAAATATCTGAGAAAGGTGTGACAGTCTGAGTGTTTGGATCATCTAAATTTACAAGCCAATTATTTATATATTGAGTTTTAGAGAATGACAGCTTATCTTCATCAAAGCAGCTTAGATTAGTTGATTGAAGATTTGTGGATTTGAGGGAAATAGAATTCTGCTGCTGGATTGATGTAGAAGGCTCCTTATTAAGCTTTAAATATATTTCTTCACATTCCCTAGCCTCAAGACTGTCTATACTTGAGAGGGTTTCAGAATTTGTTATATGATTAACTTCATCACAAAATTTCTGAAAGAAAAAAAAGAACATTGTTTTATAGCTTAGAAAATTTTAAGTGCCAAAATTAATGATTCAACACACCATTGTTACTGAGCCCAATTCTATTTGGCATATAAAATAGAGTAGTACGACTACAAACTGTATAGTTATATAAATAATCTATATCCCTGGAGTAGCCCTCAGAGTGAAAAAGAGGGAGCCAACAAAGACTTACAATAAAGTGTGTGTGCCTTAATTTCTTCACCTTAAAGTATTGATAATTACTTAATTATCCTAGCCATAGTTATAGCTTAAAAAATAATTTTGCTATTGCTATTCCATTCAGAGAATGGAGTTTCTTGAAGATTTCATAATGGCATGTGAAATTCTGAAAAATAGTAATTTACAAATGGTATTTTTTTCCTGAAACCTTCACTGGACGTGAACGAGGCTCCTAAAAGCCCTATGACTCTAATATGAGCTTCCTATTGGTCAGGCTACATCTTTTTATAAAAGTTAATCTCATGGTCTGTATAATAGCATTCTCAACTCTGGCTGCATATTAGAACCACATAAGAAGCTTTGTAAAAACATGCCAGGTCCTGCTGATTGAATACTTGGATGGGGTCCAGGTACTGGTGGTATTATTATTATTTTTAAATTCCCCAGGTAACTCTAATGTGGATTTAGGATTGATTTTAATGACTCGTTTTTGGAGATTTAGCACAGTAATAATTTCTATGAATTCCTTACATGTTCTTATCGCTACTTCAATGAAATTTCATGGAAATTATCAGTTTTTAATAAAATTTCATGATCACTTCAAAGTATAGTCAATGTTTAAAACTATTTCTAATTTCTCACATATATGACATATGTTTAGAATGCATTAATCTGTATCACATATGTAGAAATAAATTCAAGAAGACTTTAAATTGTTAATCTAGTCAAGAAGTTAACTGGACTCAAAGAAAATTAGTTCCCTTAAAATTTTAGAAAATTTAAATATTTTGGTATTAAACAAAAATTTATTATTTTTATAGCCCCCCAAATAAACTGAGAAACCAACGAAATCAATTACAGATAAAATATTTTACTTTGTATAGTTCATGCTTATTGATATACTATTGTGAAATGTTTTGAAAATGATTCATAAGAGTTTGTTATTACTAGCATTTACTCCCTGCCTGTCACATCCTTCAGTACTGTGATATCTTTTTAAAGAGATGGTCACTCTACCTAACTAGAACAAATCAAAGCACAGCTTCTTCAGTGCCTGTTTTTGGAATTGAGTTATATTAATTGATAATGAGGCTCCTAAAACCTCTATGACTCTAATATGAATTTCTTTGAGATTGCATCTAATGAGATATAGAAATCTGGGTTAGAAGGTCCTTCTAGCTGTAAGTGTGATGTTCATGGCTTTAAGATTTCTCTTCACATATGTCTGTGATGGCTTCATTTCCCAAAGCACCTCAGAAGAAATTCATCAACTTCTGATTTCACTAAATTATACTATTTTTTCCCTCAGAAATTTTCTTATACTAAAAAATGAAACATTATGATCAGCTTCAAGTTTTGCTTGTAAGTTACTGATATAAACTGTACTAGACTTAACATGCCTTGTGTTTTAGTCTTTAAATCAACTTTATTGAGATATACTTATCTACAATAAAATGCACTCATTTAAAATGTATAGTTCGATAGGTTTTGAAAAATTATTTACCCATAACCATCATACTGAAATATTTTAGAACCTTTCCATCTGTTGAAATTTCCATCATGCTTCTTTGTAGTCAATACTTACCCATTAACAACCACTAATCTGTTTTCTGTCACTATAGATCTGAGTTTTCATCTGTTATCATTTTCATTCTGCCTGAAAAATTTCTGGGAGCATTTCTTATAGTGCAGATACTGGTGGTGGTGTTCAGCTGATGTTTGTTTGAAAATGCCTATTTTGCCTTCATTTTAGAAGGACATTTAGAAGGACATTTTAGTTAGATATAGATTATAAGTTGGTCATATGTTTTTTTCTCAGAACTTTAAAAATATTGTTTCACTGTCTTCTGGCTTGAAATTAGTATGGTCCATCTTATCTTTGTTCACCTGCACATAATACATCTTTCCCCCCCTCTAGCTTAATCTAATTTTCATGTGCTTTTATGAAGGGTGTGTGTGCACATGCACATGGGTGCACACTTATCCTTCTTGGAGTTTGTTGAGCTTCTTTGATTTGTGGATTCATAGTTTCATCAAGTTTGAAACATTTTCAGCCACTGTTTTCTTTAAAGGTTCCCTCTACCCCTTGTGAGATTTAAATTAAATGTATGTTAGATTTAGATATTGTTCCTCAGGTCACTAACATTTTGTTATATATTTTTTCCGTCTTTTTTCTCCCAATGCTTCAGTTTGGATGATTTCGGTCCACTGATCTTTTTGTCCATAATGCCTGCTCTGTTAAGTCCATCCAGTGTAATTTTAATCTCAGATAATATGTTTTCAGATCTAGAAGTTCTATTTGGTTCTTCCAAATATTCCATTTTCATTATGTTCATTTTTCTTTAATTCCTTGAAAATATTTAAAAAGTTACTTTAAATTCTTGCCTAATAATTCTGTTATATCTGTCATTTATGTGTCTGATTATATTGGCTAATTTTTCTCCTGGTTATGGGCCATACAGGTTTCTGCTTTTTCATATGTCTAGTAATTTCTGATTGAGTGTTGGACGTTGTGAACATTATGCTGAATGTTTAGATGTCAATCTTCTTTAGAAAGGGTTGGGTTTTTTTTTGACAGGTAGTTGGAATACCTGTGGAATTTTTTTAGGCTTTTCCAGAGGACATGTACAGGTAAAAAGCTTATGTAATCATAGGGCTTACCTCATTTGTTTCCCTTATTTTTAGTGATCATATCTTATACTACCTGTTCTATACTGTCTAAAAATAATTGTTTCATATTATTTATTCAGAATTATAGTTGTTTATGGCAGTAAGGCACTTCATCATAGCCAGAAGTCTCCTGCTTCGCTTTTCTAGTCTTGCCATAATTGCTCAGTTATTGGATAAATTAGGCCAAGGTTATGAATTTAATCTTGATATCAGCCTACTAAGAATCTCATAACTGTGTGTAATTACTCATAAAAAATAAAGTGCATGAATATTTCAGGAAATGTAGTATGAACTCCATGCTCATTTGTGGGAAAAACCAAAGTAAATACCATATTAGAGTCAGAATAGAGACACCATTTCTAGCTAATTGTGCCATATTTTCATTAAGAACCTTATGTCCATATGTATTATAATTTTCAAGTTGCTTTTTATAATCCAGTCTTTAATAATGTTACTTATATTACATTATACTTTCAAATAGCTTTCATGTTTTTCAGAAAATAGCATCCATAAAGCATATTTTTCTAAATATGAGAGATGGAAAAATAAGAATAAAAGCAGAGAGAAAAATGGAGTAAAAGGTTAAAAAAATATTAAAAACTTATTTCATTAGTATCTGTGATGAATTTGTGCTGATTCATCTAAACACACCCTTGGCTAGTGGTATACATTTCTTTAGTGGAGAACACTGCAAAAATGGGACAGAATTATTTCTAGATATTAAAATATTAATAATGTATTTAGAGTTTCATACTTGCAAACTGCTTAGATGCTGATCTTCTAGGAGTTTCTGAGTTTCCTCCAGTTTAAGCTGGAATGCATCTTTGTTAGTAGTCAAGTTTGCCTTGCTGTTTTCCTTCATTTCTTTATCAGAATTGATTTTGGATAGATGTTTCTGATGCTTGTGATCATTTTTTGACAATGATGAAGGCAAGGAATTATCTATGACTCTGTGAACCATACATAAAAAATGTTTAGTACATTTAAATAAAGTTAGCATACATATGATATATTCATATGTATGTGTGTGTGTGTGTGTGTGTGTGTGTGTGTGTCCAGATAATCACATATAAGGATATTGGAGAAATATATAGACATATTAGAATGGGAATTTCAAGGAGTCAACAGTAGAATAAAAGTGGATGTGAGATTACAGTGCCAATAAAGCACTCCGTCTTCATGTAGGAATATCCAATTATTCATGGCTCTGATTATTAAATCCTATTCCTCTATCTACTGTTTGGGATAGATATAGAAGTAATTCCTGTAGATGTATAGAGTTAGTCCTCAGCTCTTTAAGAGAATTCCTATCTGGATAATGATATGCTGCATACCCTTAGATCTGAGTTGATGTCATGGATGGTAGGTATCCCTATAACCCTAATAGAGTTGGTTGAAGATTCAAGCAGATAGAAAATAAAATTTCTTGTTAGGGTAGACAGGAATTTCCATCTAACTTTACTAGTTTTGGAAGCTTGGATTTTATTGCATGGACAAGAGTGTACATATTTATTTTCAGTTGTACCACAAATATAAGCATGGTTTTCATGCCACAGAGGGGGCTACCTTTATTTTTAGTGTGTTAAAGTGCCATCCGCAAATTATTAGTGGATGACATCATCTTCTTTTAGAATTTCACATCTTCTGGAAACTTATAGCATGTAACATTTCAATATATGTACAAAGTGAAAAGAAAAGAACAAAGGAATAATTTCTTTTTGGGGGGTGAAGTATATCAAATAGCTGACTGCTGTTGCATTAGGGGCAGTAGTGAGAACCCCAAGGGTATTTATTCCCAATTCATTGGAATTATTCCCAGTTCAATGAGGATTCAAATGTTTTGGAAGGTGACACATGGCCACATGTGACATATATCTATCTCCAATACCCATATATATCTTTATTTGGACAGACTGGAATAGTCAAAGTCAATGATTACTAGATTCCTGACTATCATTTTGTGACCACAGAGGGATCAACAAGAGCAAAAAGGTACCTAACACAAGTTCCTGAACACTGAGAATATGTTTCTCTCTCTTGCTTTTAGGTTTCCTACTCTTATACTCTTACATATTCCTTCCTCTTCAGTCACCCTTCCCAAATGAAGTATTGCTAAATCTACAAAATACCTAATAAACTAATTTTTTTTACCTTTAAAGTTGTCATCTGTCAACTTTTTCTTCTCTATTTCTTTCTTCTCTACTCCACTTGCTTCTCTTCTCTTCTCCACTTTCAATTCGTGAGGAGGATTGAAGGAATGGATAGGAATAAGAGGAGATGGGGAGGTAGAAAGAGAGGAAGAGTGAAGCATGGGAAGAAGAAATCATAAAGGAAGAAGAAACAGGAGGAATTAGAGGCGGGAAATCTAAATTTGTTGGAGGCAAATACAGAGAGGGAGATGAATGCAAAGGAGAGGAAAAAAGAGGGATAAATGAAAGCGGTAAGAATGGAGAGGTAGAAGTGGAAGGTGAAGGAGAGGAAAAAACAGATGAGGAGGAAGGAAACTGTACAGGGGATGAAGAAGAGGATATGGAAGTAGAAGATGAAGACAAAGAAGAGGATGGAGAATGACAGGGAGGTGGATGGGAGAAAACTGATGTAGGTGGATGATCTACAAAGGCCTGGGGCAGATTTGATAATGTTATGGTTTGTGGAACAGATTGCTGGACTGACTGAAAATGATCTAAGCTAGCAGGATGTTCAGGCAATGGAGTGATAGAAGAAAGAGTGGGGATAGGTTGATGAGGGGGATGACTGGACAAACAGGAAGGCTTCAAAACTGGGAGACCTTCCAAAGGGTTTGGGGAAACAATCAGTTGAGCTGGAAGGGAATGATGAACAAGGGCCGGCATTAGAGTGGTTGGGGTAGAACGTTGTGCTGGAAGGAAATGTTTGGGTCTGAAAGTTTTGTAAAA
The DNA here is from genome assembly GCF_011762595.2 of Tursiops truncatus. Lineage (NCBI taxonomy): Eukaryota > Metazoa > Chordata > Mammalia > Artiodactyla > Delphinidae > Tursiops > Tursiops truncatus. The sequence goes on from NC_047041.1 coordinate 31,464,919, forward strand.
TAACTTACTCTGTGAGTCAGAATCAGGAATGACTGGTGAACCTCGGGGTGGGTGGGGTAAATAGGAATTGGGCAGAAGGAATTGGGGCTGGTAGACGAGGGAAACTGCTAGAAAAGCTGGAAGTAACTGGGGCTGGAGGGCGAGGAAGATATTTGATTGGGTAGGACAGTAATGGGGCTGGTAAGAAGTTCTTTGGAAGAGTAGAGGGGACAGATGGACAGATAGGCAGGGTATGGGGCTGGTGGGTGGGAGAAACAGTTGGATAGCTAGGAAGAATTTGGGAGTGGGACAGCAATGGGGCTCTTAAAGGAGACAGCTGATTAGGTAAGAGGGGATCAGGTATGGAGACAGCTGGACAGGCAGGAATGGATCTGCACAGGTGGAAAAGCATTTGAACAGGAAGTAGAGAGACAGCCTTATTAAGATGGTTTTTTGATTTATTGGGCTGCCTCGAGGCTTTCAATTCATATTATGTTTTGTTCTGAGGGTCCATGCATGATGTTCTTCTGATCACCCAGTGTCCTCTCACGAGCTGAGAAATGTACATAGCCTACTTATTCAGGTTCCTCTTTCTCATTCCTTGCTCTTAGAGTATTTTCACCTCTCAGAAGTCTGATAGTCATACAGATAATGAATATGGGCTAGAAAATCTGGTTTAAAGTACTGGTACAAAGGGCAAAAAGAGGTCAAATAGATTACTGCTTAGCTCTGGTCAGATTTCTCAGGGTAGCCTGTGGTTCAGGATCAACTGTCTCACCACAAATACATGGATATTGGAGATAGATATCTAATAACATCATTTTAAAGTATAAAAATATGGGGAAAATATAGCTTATTTTACCCTACATCTACCAGAAGAACGGTCAAGTACATTATCTTTGTGATAAGGATTTGGTTGTGATGGAAGGCTTTTATTTTATTAGTCATTTATTAATATTCTTATATCTCATTATTTCCTAAGTAGCTTTTATTTTCATATGGACATAAGTCTCTGCTTTTTCTTGAGGCTTAAGCATTGAATGCCCTCCATTTTTTTCATACAACTTTTTTTCTCCTTTAGATTATCACATTACAACATCTTAAATTATTTTAATCTACAACTAATATTTTCTACATTAGAACAATCATTTGTGAGTACTGATATACCTCCCCTTCTTTGGAAGCTCCCTGTTTCTTGACATTACTTTATTCTCTAACACATTTTAGGCTTATATTGTACAGAAAATGTATTTTTAATGTGACAATAGCTTATAAGTATTTGTAGTTTAATTATATTTTCAATAACAGTACATATATTTCTATTAACCTAATACTTGATCTTTAATATTCCAAGCTGTCATATTTATAGTATAGCATTTTATAGTTTACAAAGCATTTTCACATACATGATTTAATACTGTTAGTTATCTGTGGAGAGGAGTTCAACTTTTAAATAAGTAAACAATAGTGTTCTCTCTATAAATTATATACATTTGTTTTCCAAACACATAAAATTTATGTGTGTGTATGTATAGGTAGATATAAATATCATGAAGTCATAGTCATAATAGTATATTACAATAACAACTGAAAACTATGTATTCTAATTTAGAATGGAGATAATTTCTCATAAAACAAAGTTGATATAATGGTCCTAGCAAGATTTGGTATAATAACTGTATGTTTGTTTGCTACAGGGAAATCAAAATTGTCTGACGCGTTATCTCTTCTAAGACTTTAAGGAAGTCTTAGAAGAGACATTGTTGAACAAAAAAGTCTATCTTTTCATTCATAATGCAAAAGAGCTTTTTTAATTGAAAATGTCTGATAACACAAAGGGTAATAATGCACAGAAAAAGAAATCTAATAGTGAAGAAAACCTGTATACAAAAATGCACATTACTTCTATACTAAATGATTTGGAATTTTTTATCACTCTAAATTCCCCTTGACCCTAGCCCCCCATCCCCACTAATTGTCTGTCATCTTCCTTTTCAGATAAAACTTTCCACAGAGTACTCTAAAATTATACTGTGTTCACTGCCACAACTTCCATTTGATCCTTAACTTACTGCTATCTGGCTTCTACCTCTACTGTTCCAATGTACTGCTTTTGCTAGCGATTAACTAATTGACCTAATTGCAGACCTAGACACTTCTTGACCACTATCTTTCCTGACTTTAGTTCCCTTTATTTCCATATCATCATACATTTCTGGTTATTTTCTGACTTCTCTGGTTGTTTCTTCTCAGGGTCTTTTTGAGCTCTTCTTTCTTTGCTTGGATATGCTGGAATTTTTGAGAGTTATGTCATCCTCTTCTTTGCTTATATATCCATACTCTGTGTAATCTTATTTATACTGTCTGTGTGATCTTATCTGTATCTGTATGTGAGTGAAGGGTTAACAAAATCCATCCTCTGTGGACCAATTCAATTTTGGGTTAATTTTCTAACTCTGTTCCCTGGATTACTAGCAGGACTTGAACTGTGTTTCAGGCACATTGACTATGTAAAAAATGACCCTTTATTGGTAAACTCTATCTGTACTGGGACAACTGTGAATAAATCATAGATACCTGGTAGGAAGCTATAGCTTTAGGTTTCCCTGAGTGTGGTAATTCTTATAACTGGACATATCTCTTGCATGGAAACTATTCATATAGAGCCATTACAAGAAATATTGGCTTCTGTTTGGAACATGGGATTTCTAACCCAGGGTGGCTGTCTGCTCATTGTGATGTCATCACTTGTGGGAATAGGGGCACAGAAAAGATCAGCACTTTGACTGTTTTGTGGCATGCCATGAGAAGTCCTCCTGTTGAAGAATGTTGCCTATCGACATGCAATGTTTTATGTCTTCTAATTGAGGCAAACCTGGTCTATTGTAGTCATGGGAGTTTGATTGTTTAGCTGAACCAAGACCCCCACTGGTGGGTATTGAACCATGGCTTTAACTTCATCCATTCATTGACAGCTATCATATCTATATTCACGGCCCAGACATCTTACAAATGAGAAATTGACTCCAGAGTAGCCCATAAGTATCTCAAACTCACAGTTTATCATCATCCTTCCAGTTACTCTCTCCCTTAAACCTCTTTGTACTGAATGGTCCTTATTTTGATACATGGTTTCACTATCCATTAACTGACCAAACTCCATCTCCAGAGTCATCCTTGATTCCTCCCATTCACTTTTCAGTTCTTAAAAAATTACCAAATCACATTGATTCTACCTCCTAAACAGGTCTTAAGAAGCCATTGTGTTCATTAAATAAAGTACCATTTTATCTGATTTTCCCACTTTTAGTCTTACCTTACTCTTTCTCATTCTGGTAATATTTCTAAAATGTAAATGTTATATGCTTTCTTCAAATTTTTCAGCAATTGTTTTTAGGACAAACTCCTTAACAAGGCTCTTCATGATTTAACTCATGGTTTCCTTTCTAAACAACCTAACTGCCTACAATTTCTCACTGTACACACTAGTCAAAATGAACTACCTATGAACTTATGGTTACCAGCGGGGAAGGGTGGGGTGGAGGGATAGACTTGGGATTGACATGTATGCACTACTTTATTTAAAATAGATAACCAACAAGGACCTACTGTATAGCACAGGGAACACTGCTCAATATTCTGTAATAACCTAAATGGGAAAATAAATTGCAAAAGAATAGATACATGTATATGCATGACTGAATCACTTTGCTGTACATCTGAAACTAACACAACAATGTTAATCAACTATGCTCCAATATAAAATAAAATAAAATAAAAAACAAACAAAAAACCCCACAAAATGAATGACCTACTTTCAGCTCCCTTAATACAACATGTCTTTTCATACCTTCTTTCCTTTTCATGCACTACTTGTTCCCTCTTTCTGGAGTTCCCTCTTTCTGGAGTTCCCTCTCAATGTCTCTGATGAATATCTTTCTCATCTATTAAACTTCAGGTCAAGTTTATATCCTCTGAGAAGTTTTCATTATGCCAGTGATGTTTCTCTATTCAAAGTATTTATTGAATACCTCCAACATGCATAGCACTGAGCTAAGCACCATAGGGAATATCTGCATGTGTAGGATTTAGCCATTGTTCTCTACAATACTACAATCTGGTTGGGGAGACATAAGTACACATAAAAATTGAGCAACATACACAATCAGGACTTTAAAATTTATTTCCATAGCCTTGACCTCTTGTTTCATCTTAGGTCAAACTGGTTTTATACATTTCTACTTGGATATTTACTCCCTAAACTCAGAAGGCTCAAATGACATTTAATAATATCTTGCCAAACCTGTACGTTTTCATTACATTCTTTTTAATTTTTAAATTCATCAAGTTCCCTCAATTATCAAAGACTCAAAATTTCAGGTTCTTTTGATTTTTCTGTTTTTTTCATTTTCATTATTCCACCATACACCAAAGTCATAATCTAGTCTTTCCATGAAATACCTTTTCCTTCTGTCTTTCTTTTCTATTTCACTACCACCCTTTTAACATAGGTCCTTTTAAACTCATGGCTGGATACCTCTTGATTTTCCTGCACTGTTTTATCCAAACTCCAGTTTTTTTTTTTTTTTTTTACTATCAAGGGACATTTTATTCTATATGAAACCTATCACATTACTCTTATTTTTTAAAATTGATTTATTTTTTGTTGATCTATAATATTGTGTTAAATTCAGGTATATGGCAACTGATTCAGTATTTTTGCAGATTATGCTCCATTACAGGTAAGATAATGGGCACAATTTCCTATGCTATACAGTATATTCTTATTGTTTATCTATTTTATATATAGTAGTTTGTATCAGCTAATCTCATATCCCTAACTTGTCCTTCCCCCCCTCTCCTCTGGCAACCATAAGTTTGTTTCTCTATCTGTGTGTCTTTATGTTTTGCATGTACATCCATACGTATTATTATTTAGATTTCACATGTAGGTAATATCATACAGTATTTTGTCTTTGTCTGACTTACTTCATTAAGCATTGTATCCTCTAGGTCCATCCATGTTGCTGCAAATGGCAGAATTTCATTCTTTTTTATGGCTGAGTAATATTCCACCACATATATAAAACACATCTTCTTAATCCAATCATCTGGGAACCTGGGATGCTTCCATGTCTTGGCTATTGTAAACGGTGCTGCTATGAACATTGGGGTGCGTGTATGTTTTTGAATTAGTGATTTCATTTTTTCCAGATATATACCCATGAGTGGAATTACTGGATCATACGGTAGTTCTATTTTTAGTTTTTTGAGGAATCTCCATACTGTTTCCCATGGTGGTTGCACCAGTTTACATTCCCACCAATAGTGTACTAGGGTTCCCTTTTCTCCACATCCTCTTCAATATTTGTTATTTGTATACATTTTGATGATGGCCATTCTGACAGGTGTAAGGTGATACGTCATTGTGGTTTTGATTTGCATTTCTCTACTAAGTCGAAAGTGATGTTGAGCATCTTTTCATATGCCTGTTGGCCATCTGTATGTCTTCTTTGGAAAAACATCCATTCAGGTCTTCTGTCTGTTTTTTGATTGGGTTGTTTCTTTTTGCTGTATTGAGTTGAGTTGTATGAGCTGTTTATATATTTTTGCTATTAACCCCTTATTCCTTGTAAAAAATATTTACAAATATTTTCTCCCACTGAGTAGGTTGTCTTTTTGCTTTGTCTATGGTTTCCTTTGTTGTGCAAAGGGTTTTATGTTTAATTAGATCCAATCTGTTTATTTTTGCTCTTATTTCCTTTGCTTTACGAGACAGATCCAAAAAAATATTGCTATAATTTACATCAAAGAGCATTACCCTTATGTTTTCTTCTAGGAGTTTTATGGTTTCCAGTCTTACATTTAGGTCTTTAATCCATTAAGAGTTTATTTTTGCATACAGTGTTAGAGAATGTTTTAATTTCATTCTTTTACATGTAGCTGTCCAGTTTTCCCTGGACTATGTGTCTTTTCTCCGTTGTATATTCTTGCCTCCTTTGTCATTGGTTAATTGACCATAAGTGTGTGGGTTTATTTCTGGGCTCTCTGTTCTGTTCCATTCCATTAATCTATGTGTCTGTTGTTGTGCCAATACCACGTTGTTTTGATTACTGTAGCTTTGTAGTATAGTCTGAAGTCTGGGAGGGTTATGCCTCTAGCTTTGTTCTTTTTACTCAGGATTGCTTTGGCAATTCAGCATCTTTTGTGATTCTATATAAGTTTTAGGATTATTTGTTCTAGTTCTATGAAAAATGTCATGGGTATTTTGATAGAGAGTGCTTAAATCTGTAGATTGCTTTGGGTAGTATGTCTATTTTAATAATATCACTCCCTCCAACCCAAGAGCATGGGATATCTTTCCATTTTTTTGGATCATCTTCAATTTCCTTTATCAGTGTTTTATAGTTTTCAGAGTACAGGTCTCTCACCTCCTTGGTTAAGTTTATTCCTAAGTATTTTATTTTCTTATGTGATTATAAACAGGATTGTTTACTTTCTCTTTCTGATATTTCATTACTAGTGTATAGAAAGACAACAGATTTCTGTATATTATTCTTGTATCCTGCAACCTTTCTGAATACATCAGTTCTAATAGTTCTTCAGTGGAGACTTTAGGGTTCTCTATATAGAGTGTCATGTCATCTGCAACTAGTGACAGTTTTACCTCTTCCTCTTAAAATCTGCATATATTTTATTACTTTTTCTTGTCTGATTGCTGTGGTTAGGACTTCCAACACTATGTTAAACAGAAGCAGCAAAAGTGGGCATTCTTGTCTTGTTCCTGATTTTAAAGAAAAACTTTCATTTTTCATAATTGAGTATGATTTGGCTGTGGGTTTGTCATAAATGAACTTTATTATGTTGAGATATGTTCCCTCCATACAAACTTTGATGAGAGTTTTTATGATAAATATTGAATTTTGTTAAATATTTTTTCTGTATCTGTAGAGACAATCATAATTTTTATCTTTCCTTTTCTAAATGTGGTGGATCCTAGTGATTGATTTGTGAATGTGAACAACTCTTGTGACCCTGGAATAAATCCAACTTGATCATGATATATGATCCTTTTTATGTATTGTTGGATTCAGTTTGTGAATATTTTGTTGAAGATTTCTGCATCTATATTCATCAAAAATACTGGCCTGTAATTTAATTTCTTTGTAGTGTCTTTGCATGGTTTTGGTATCACAGTAAGTGTGGCCTTGTAGAATGAATCTGGGAGTGTTCTATCCTCTTAAAGTTTTGGAATAGTTTGATTAGGACAGTTGTTAGTTCTTCTTTATACATTTGATAGAATTCCCCTGTGGAGCTGTCCCATCCTGGCATTTTGATTGCTGGGAGTCTTTTTTTAATTGCAAATTTTATTTCACATCTAGTGACTGGTCTGTTCAAATTGTCTGTTTCTTCTTGACTCAGTTTTGGTAAGCTCTATGTTTGTAGAAATTTGTCCATTTCTTCTAGGTTGTCCAGTTTGTTGGCTGTAACTGATCATAGTATTCTCTTATGGTTTTATTTTTTTTAACATCTTTATTGAAGTATTATTGCTCTACAATGGTGTGTTAGTTTCTGCTTTATAACAAAGTGAATCAGTTATACATATACATATGTTCCCATATATCTTCCCTCTTGCGTCCCTCTCTCTCTCACCCTCCCTATCCAAACACTCTAGGTGGTCACAAAGCACTGAGCTGATCTCCCTGTGCTATGTGGCTGCTTCCCACTAGCTATCTATTTTACGTTTGGTAGTGTATATATGTCCATGTCACTCTCTTTGGCACAGCTTACCTTCCCCATCTGCATATCCTCAAGTCCATTCTCTAGTAGATCTGTGTCTTTATTCCCTTCTTGCCCCAGGTTCTTCATGACCTTTTAAATTTTTTTTCTTAGATTCCATATATATGTGTTAGCATACGGTATTTCTTTTCCTCTTTCTGACTTACTTCACTCTGTATGACAGACTCTAGGTCCATCCACCTCACTATAAATAACAATTTCGTTTCTTTTTATGGCTGAGTAATATTCCATTGTATATATGTGCCACATCTTCTTTATCCATTCATCCGTTGATGGACACTTAGGTTGTTTCCATCTCCTGGCTATTGTAAATAGAGCTGCAATGAACATTTTGGTACATGACTCTTTTTGAATTATGGTTTTCTCAGGGTATATGCCCAGTAGTGGGATTGCTGGGTCGTATGGTAGTTCTACTTTTAGTTTTTTAAGGGACCTCCATACTGTTCTCCATAGTGGCTGTACCAATTCACATTTCCACCAGCAGTGTTCCCTTTTTTCCACATACTCTCCAGGATTTATTGTTTCTAGATTTTTTGATGATGGCCATTCTGACTGGTGTGAGATGATATCTCATTGTAGTTTTGATTTGCATTTCCCTAATGATTAATGATGTTGAGCATTCTTTCATGTGTTTATTGGCAGTCTGTATATCTTCTTTGGAGAAATGTCTATTTAGGTCTTCTGCCCATTTTTGGATTGGGTTGTTTTTTTGTTATTGAGCTGCATGAGCTGCTTGTAAATTTTGGAGATTAATCCTTTGTCGGTTGCTTCATTTGCAAATATTTTCTCCCATTCTGAGGGTTGTCTTTTGGTCTTGTTTATGGTTTCCTTTGCTGTGCAAAAGCTTTGAAGTTTCATTAGGTCCCATTTGTTTATTTTTGTTTTTATTTCCATTTCTCTAGGAGGTGGGTCAAAAAGGATCTTGCTGTGATTTATGTCATAGAGTGTTCTGTCTATGTTTTCCTCTAAGAGTTTTATAGTTTCTGGCCTTACATTTAGGTCTTTAATCCATTTTGAGCTTATTTTTGTGTATGGTGTTAGGGAGTGATCTAATCTCATACTTTTATATGTACCTGTCCAGTTTTCCCAGCACCACTTATTGAAGAGGCTGTCTTTTCTCCACTGTATATTCCTGCCTCCTTTATCAAAGATAAGGTGACCATATGTGCATGGGTTTATCTCTCGTCTTTCTATCCGGTTCCATTGATCTATATTTCTGTTTTTGTGCCAGTACTATATTGTCTTGATTACTGTAGCTTTGTAGTATAGTATGAAGTCAGGGAGTCTGATTCCTCCAGCTCCAGTGTTTTTCCTCAAGGCTGCTTTGGCTATTCGGGGTCTTTTGTGTCTTCATACAAATTTTAAGATTTTTTGTTCTAGTTCTGTAATAAATGCTATTGGTAATTTGATAGGGATTGCGTTCAATCTGTAGATGGCTTTGGGTAGTATATTCATTTTCACGATGTTGATGCTTCCAATCCAAGAGCATGGTTTATCTCTCCATCTGTTTTTATCATCTTTAATTTCTTTCATGAGTGTCTTATAGTTTTCTGCATACAGGTCTTTTACCTCCTTAGGTAGGTTTATTCCTAGGTATTTTATTCTTTGTGTTGCAATGGTAAATGTGAGTGTTTCCTTAATTTCTCTTTCAGATTTTTCATCGTTAGTGTATAGGAATGCAAGAGATTTCTGTGCATTAATTTTGTATCCTGCAACTTTACCAAATTCATTGATTAGCTCTAGTAGTTTTCTGGTGGCATCTTTAGGATGCTCTGTGTATACTATTATGTCATCTGCAAACAGTGACACTTTTACTTCTTCTTTTCCAATTTGTATTCCTTTTATTTCTTTTTCCTCTCTGATTGCCGTGGCTAGGACTTCCAAAACTATGTTGAATAATAGTGGCAAGAGTGGACATTCTTGTCTTATTCCTGATCTTAGAGGAAATGCTTACAGTTTTCACCATTGAGAATGATGTTTTCTGTGGGTTTGTCATATATGGCCTTTATTATTCTGTGGTAGTTTCCCTGTATGCCTACTTTCTGGAGAGTTTTTTTTATTATATATCAGTGTTGAATTTTGTCAAAAGCTTTTTCTGCATCTACTGAGATGATCATATGGTTTTTATTCTTCAATTTGTTAATATGGTGTATCACATTGATTGATTTGTGTATATTGAAGAATCCTTGCATCCCTGGGATAAATCCCACATGATCATGGTGTATGATCCTTTTAATGTGTTGTTGGATTCTGTTTGCTAGTGTTTAGTTGAGGATTTTTGCATCTATATTCATCAGTGATATTGGTCTGTAATTTTTTTTTTTTTTTGGTAGTATCTTTGTCTGTTTTTGGTATCAGGGTGATGGTGTTCTCATAGAATGAGTTTGGGAGTGTTCCTTCTTCTGCAAGTTTTGTGAAGAGTTTGAGAAGAATAGGGGTTAGCTCTTCTCTAACTGATAGAATTCACCTGTGAAGTCATCTGGGTCCTGGACTGTTGTTTGTTGGAAGATTTTTAATCACAGTTTCAATTTCATTACTAGTGATTGGTCTGTTCATATTTTCTATTTCTTCCTGGTTCAGTCTTGGAAGGTTGTACCTTTCTAAGAATTTGTCCATTTCCTCCACGTTGTCCATTTTGCTGGCATAGAGTTGCTTGTAGCAGTCTCTTAGGATGCTTTGTATTTCTTCGGTGTCTGTTGTAACTTCTCCTTTTCCATTTCTAATTTTATTGATTTGAGTCCTCTCCCTCTTTTTCTTGATGAGTGTGGCTAATGGTTTATCAATTTTGTTTATCTTCTCAAAGAATCAGCTTTTAGTTTTATTGATCTTTGTTATTGTTTTTTTTGTTTCTATTTCATTTATTTCTGCTCTGATCTTTAGGATTTCTTTCCTTTTACTAACTATGGGTTTTGTTTTTTCTTCTTTCTCTAGTTCCTTTAGGTGTAAGGTTAGATTGTTTATTTGAGATTTTTCTTGTTTCTTGAGGTAGGCTTTCATTGCTATCAACTTCCCTCTTAGAACTGCTTTTGCTGCATCCCATAGGTTTTGAATCATCGTGTTTTTGTTGTAATTTGTCACTAGATATTTTTAAATTTCCTCTTTCATTTCTTCAGTGATCTCTTGGTTATTTAGTAACGTATTGTTTAGCTTCCATGTGTTTGTGTTTTTTACAGTTTTTCTCATGAAATTGATTTGTAATCTCATAACGTTGTGGTCAGAAAAGATGCTTGATATGATTTCAGTTTTCTCAAATTTACTGAGGCTTGATCTGTTACCCAAGATGTGATCTATCTTCGAGAATGTTCCATGTGCATTTGAGAAGAAAGTGTAATATGTTTTTTTTGGATGGAATGTCATATAAATAGCAATTAAATCTATCTGGTCTATTGTGTCATTTAAAGCTTGTGTTTCCTTATTAATTGTCTGTCTGGATGATCTCTCCATTGGTGTAAGTGAGGTGTTAACGTCCCCCACTATTATTGTGTTACTGTTGTTTTCCTCTTTTATAGTTGTTAGCAGTTGCCTTATGTATTGAGGTGCTTCTATGTTGGGTGTATATATATTTACAGTTGTTCTATCTTCTTCTTGGATTCATCACTTGAACATTATGTAGTGTCCTTCATTGTCTCTTGTAACATTCTTTATTTTAAAGCCTATTTTATCTGAAATGAGTATTGCTACTACAGCTTTCTTTTGACTTCCATTTGCATGCAATATCTTTTTCCATCCCTTCACTTTCAATCTGTATGTGTCCCTAGGTCTGAAGTGGGTCTCTTTTAGACAGCATATATATGGGTCTTGTTTTTGTATCCATTCAGCAAGCCTGTGTCTTTTGGTTGCAGCATTAATCCATTCACGTTAAAGGTAATTATCCATACGTATGTTCGTATTACCATTTTCTTAATTGTTATGGGTTTGTTTTTGTAGGTCCTTTTCTTCTTTTGTGTTTCCCACTTAGAGAATTTCCTTTAGCATTTGTTTCAAAGCTCATCTGGTGGTGCTGAATTGTCTTAGCTTTTGCCTGTCTGTAAAGCTTTTGATTTCTCCTTTGAATCTCAATGAGATCCTTGCTGGGGAGAGTAATCTTGGTTTTAGATTTTTCCCTTTCATCACTTTAAGTGTATCATGCCACTCCCTTCTGGCTTGTAGAGTTTCTGCTGAGAAATCAGCTGTTAACCTTATGGGAGTTCCCTTGTATGTTATTTGTCATTTTTCCCTTGTTGCTTTCAATAAGTTTCCTTTGTCTTTAATTTTTTGTAAATTTGATTACTATGTGTCTTTGCGTGTTTCTCCTTGGGTTTATCCTCCCTGGGACTCTCAGCGCTTCCTGGACTTGGGTGGTTATTTCCTTTCCCATGTTAGGGAAGTTTTCGACTATAATCTCTTCAAATATTTTCCCGGGTCCTTTCTCTCTCTCTTCTCCTTCTTGGACCCCTCTAATTAGAATGGTGGTGTATTTAATGTTGTCCCAAAAGTCTCTTAGGCTGTCTTCATTTCTTTTCATTCTTTTTTCTTTATTCTGCTCTGCGGTAGTTATTTCCACTATTTTATCTTCCAGGTCACTCACCCATACTTCTGCCTCAGTTATTCTGCTATTGATTCCTTCTAGTGTATTTTTCATTTCAGTTATTGCATTGTTCATCTCTGTTTGTTTGTTCTTTAATTCTTGTAGGTGTTTTTTCTTTAATTTTTCTAGGTCTTTGTTAAACATTTCTTGCATCTTCTCGATCTTTGCCTCCATTCTTTTTCCGAGGTCCTTGATCATCTTCACTATCATTTTTTTGCATTCTTTTTCTGGAAGGTTGCCTATCTCCACTTCATTTTTTTTTTTTGTTTTTCTGGGGTTTTATATTGTTCCTTTATCTGGTACATAGCTCTCTGCCTTTTCATCTTGTCTATCTTTCTGCGAATGTGGTTTTTATTCCATAGCCTGCAGGACTGTAGTTCTTCTTGCTTCTGCTGTCTGCCCTCTAGTGGATGAGGCTATCGAAGAGGCTTGTGTAAGTTTCCTGATGGGAGGGACTGATGGTGGGTAGAGCTGGGGGTTGCTGTGCTGGGCAGAGCTCAGTAAAACTTTAATCAGCTTGTCTGCTGATGGGTGGGGCTGAGTTCCCTCCCTGTTGGTTGTTTGGCCTGAGGCGATCCAACACTGGAGCCTACCCGGCTCTTTGGTGGGGCTAATGGTGGACTCTGGGAGGGCTCACGCGAAGGAGTACTTCCCAGAACTTCTACTGCCAGTGTCCTTTTCCTCACGGTGAGCCACAGCCACCCCCCCACCTCTGCAGAAGACCCTCCAACAGTAGCAGGTCTCGTTCAGTCTCCTATGCGGTCACTGCTCCTTCCCCTTGGTCCCAGTGTGTACACTACTTTGTGTGTGCCCTCCATGAGAGGAGTCTCTGTTTCCCCCAGTCCTGTTGAAATCCTGCAATCAAATCTCTCTAGCTGTCAAAGTCTGATTCTCTAGGAATTCCTCCTCCCATTGCCAGACCCCCAGGTCGGGAAGCTTGACGTTGGGCTTAGAACCTTCATTCCAGTGGGTGGACCTCTGTGGTATAAGTGTTCTCCAGTTTGTGGGTCACCCGCCCAGCAGTTATGGGATTTGATTTTATTGTGATTGAGCACCTCCTACTGTCTCATTGTAGCTTCTCCTTTGACTTTCAATGTGGGGTATTTTTTCGGTGAGTTCCAATGTCTTCCTGTCAATGATTGTTCAGCAGTTAGCTGTGATTCCGGTGCTCTCACAAGAAGGAGTGAGCACACGTCCTTCTACTCCGCCATCTTGAACCAATCTTTCTGTCAGTTTCTTTTTTGTATGTAGATTCATTTGCATTATTTTTTAGATTCCATGTGTATGTGATATCATTATTTCCTTCCTTCTGCTGACTTTGGGCCTTGTTTGTTCTTTGTCTAATTCTTTTACATGGTAGGTTAGGTTGTTTGAGATTTTCCTTATTTCTCGAGGAAGGCCTGTTTTGCTATGAATTTCCTTCTTAGAACTGCTTTTGTTGTATCCCCCAAATTTTGGAAAGTTGTTTTCTACTTTCATTTGTTTTGAGGTATTTTCTGATTTACTCTTTGATTTCATCATTGACCCTTGGTATTTAGTTGCATGTTGTTTAGTCTCCATGTGTTTGTTCTTTTCTGTTTTTCTTTCTGTAGTTGATTTCTAATTGATACAACTGAGGTTGAAAGAAATGCTTGATATAATGTCTATCCTCTTAAATTTGTTGAGGCTTGTTTTGTGACCTAGTATGTGATATATCCTGGAGAACATTGCATGTGCACTTGAAAAGAATGTGTATTCTGCTGGTTTTGGATGAAATGTCCTGAAGATATCAGTTAAGTCCAACTAGTCATGCTGTGTCATTTAGGACCACTATTGCCTTATTGATTTTCTTTCTAGATGATTTGTCCATTGATATCCATGGGGTGTTAAAGTCTCCTGCAATTATTGTACTATTGTCAATTTCTCCCTTTATGTCTGTTAGTATTTTCTTTATACATTTAGTTGCTCCTGTATTGGGTGTGTATATGTTAAAGAGTATATATCCTCTTCTTGTATTGATCCCTTTAAATCATTATATAATGCTCTTTTTGTCTTTCATTATAGCCTCTGTTTTATTTTGTCTGATAAGAGTATTGCTAGCCCTACTTTCTTGTCATTTCCATTTGCATGAAATATCCTTTTCTATCCCCTTACTTTCAGTTTGTTTGTGTCTTTTGCCCTGAAGTGAGTCTCTTGTAGGCAGCATATTGAAGGGTCTTGTTCTTTTTTTTTTTTAACCAATCAGCTATCCTATTTCTTTTGATTAAAGCATTAATCCATTGATATTTAGAGTAATTTATTGATAGGTATGTACTTATTGCCATTTTATTACTTGTTTTCCAGTTGTTTTGTGTTTTTTCCTCTGTTGATTTCTTCTTTTTGTTTCTCCCATTATGGTTTGATGATATTCTTTTGTAGTATGCTTGAGTTTCTTTCTTTTTGGTTGTTGTGTATCTATTGTAGGTTTTTGCTTTGTGGTTACCATGGGGTTCATATATGTTAACTCATAATTATATCTACTTGCTTTGAACTCATAGTCATTTAACTTTGAACACATTCTAAAAGATCTACGTTTTTTACTCCCCTCCCCCATATTTTGTTTTTGATGTATTTTTTACAGCTTCATGTTTATCCCATAAGTATTTATTGTAGTAGGAGTTGCTTTTACAACTTTTTGTCTTTTAATCTATGTACTGGCTTATTTAAGTGATCTTCAATCCCCATACATATGTCTTTCCTATTGGGATTTTTCCCTTTCTGATAGATTCTTACTTCTTTTCCATTTTGAGAAGACCCATCAACATTTCTTTTAGGGTAGGTTTAGTATTGCTGAATTCTTTTAGTTTTTGCTTGTCTGAGAAGTTCTTTATCTCACCTTCTATTCTAAATGATAATCTTGCTGGGTAGACAATCTTAGGTTGCAGGTTCCTCTGCCTTTTTACTGTATTTAACTTTCTGTATCTCTATGATTTTGGGTGAAACAGTTACCTATTGTGGTCTTGAAGGGGTGTTCTTATGTGGGTGTGTCCCTATGCAGACTGTGTGTGCTCAGTGCATTTGGTGGATTTGATGTGGATGCCAGTCATATCTTTCCTCATGGTATGCTGGCCTCTATCACCTTGGTAGGGAATGTGGCTAGTAATGGAGGAGTTAGAGCCTGTGTGGGGCGTGAGATGTACTTCCACTCTGCTTAGTGGCCATCACTGCCCTGTCAGGGGTGAGATCTGCTCTGAAGTTGCTGGAGCAGAGGCCCTGAGATTTCGGCTCAAGCTGGTTCTGCTTCCTTTAAGTGTGTGTTTTTCCTTCTTCTTGCACTGGGCCTTTGACCCAAAGGTGGGGAGTGCTGAAGCAAATGGGGCTCAGGTGATTATAGAGGGCTGATATGCTGCCCTGTAGGCATCTGTGACTCCACTCAGATGTAGCCTAAGTTTGCATCTTTTCCCCTGTTGTGATTGTCCCAGATCTAGTGTAAGGCTATGGCATGGAGTGGGAGGGGTTGGAGCGTTTGCTTGTCTGGAACTGGGGAGCATGGAATGGTGGTCATGGGAGTTCAAGCACCTGCACTGCCATCAGAAATCTGGGCTGCTTCTGGGGTGCTGTTTAAGTAACTGCCAACAATGGACACTGTTCCACTTAGACCACACCCCAGGCCCTAGGTAGCCTCTGCATCTTTAGATTGAGTCTTTTCCCAGGTCCTGTCTGGCCTAGATCCAGGGCCAAGCTGTGGCTTGGAGTGAGCAGGGCTTGACATTCACTCGGCTCAGACTGGGGGGTGTGGCAAGGCAGCAGCCATGAGGGCACACCTCTCTCTGCCCTGTCTGGTGGTAAGCTAACACTTGCACACTCCTCATGAGTGGAGTCTAGGCTTCTCTAGCCTTTCAGTGGTTCTTCAAGCAGCCAAAGGGGCTTGTCTCCTATATGTAGGACCCCAGGAGGGGGATGTCCAGTCTGTGGCTTGACCCACTCACTTCCCAGGGTGAATGTCTGCCTGTGTGATCTCCCTTTTCCTCTTAGTCCTCTCCCAGAGGCACAGGCCTCTTACCTAATGCTTTTCTTGCCATCCTAGCCAATAACATGTGTATCTTTCTTATAGCCTTGGTTGTATAGGAGTCCTTCTACATGTTTCCAGTTAGTTTTCCATTAGAATTGTTCCACATGTGGATGTATTTTTGAATTCTTTGTCAGGGGAGGTAAGCTCACATCCTCTTCATCTCCCACCTTCCCTACTCCAATTCTTACACTTCTATTTGATCAATATTCTTAAACTCTTATTTATGTCTCTTCTCTGCTGTGAAAAGGCATTTTCATTTTTTCTTCTCTCATGTTTTCCTTCTAACCACCGAAAATATTTTTATTCTTTGTCAGATTTATCCTTTTCTCACTATACAAAATAGTACTATTTTAGTTTAGGCAGTAATGTTCTATCCCTTGGATTAGCCCATTAAGTTTTTTTAGTCTCCTTGCTTCCAATTTCTTTCCACTCTTTTCATTCTCCAACATTCATACCAATTATCTTTCAATAATAATAAAGAGGATTATATCACTTCATGCTTAAAAACCTCCACTGATTCTCTACTAGTTATAGGATAGAAATTAAAAGTTCCTAGACATACAAGCATTTCATATCTGATCTCAATCTACATTTCTAGATAATCTCCTGTCCTACCAGCAACACATACTACAGCCCTGCCACTCTGAACAAGTTCTATTTCCTTAGGTGTCTTTGTCTTTTACAACAATGTAGGCCTGAACATGCCTAAAATCAACCTATGCTACTTTAGAAGACAATGGGTACTCATTCTTTAAGTCTCCTCTCCAACGTCAAATTTCATAATTCTTTATCATTTTGCTAGTATTTCTGTAACTGTAACTACCATTAAAGAGTATTATAATGTAACTGCAAACCCTTCTTGGGCAGAGGACCATATCTCTTTCATATGTATAACCCTTGCTAATCAATGTCCAAATAATAGGTACTTAAGACACTTAACATTTTTATTCTCTACTTTTCTAGACTGCAATTCTGTTACTCATCAGTTTGACATCCATATTTAAACATGATAACATCTCTTCCATCTTAAGGGAAAAAGCCATATCTTGGCCCTATATCCCCTCTGGCTATTGTTCTACAGTTCTTTTCCTTTCACAGCCAAGCTACACTTGGTATTTTTTCTTTCTTGCTCTCCATTTCTTTCCAACTCATCACAATCTCTTTTCTGTCCCTATCCCTCCACTGAAATTTCTCTGACAAAAGTTGCCAGTGTGACTTTTTTGTTGTGAAGTATAGTGGACACATTGCCTCTAAGCTGGATATTTTTTCTTTGCCCCTCCTGATTCACTTCCCGTACTTCTCTACTTGTCTCTGCTAGGCAGAGACCAAATGATCCCTTGCCTTTTGATTTATGGCTGACTTTGTTCCTCTGGCTTCCTCTCTTCTGGGCTTGGTTTAGTAGTGGCAATGTTACTCTACCTAGCAGCCCTCTCGTATAGCTATAGCTCTTTTCAGTTCAGGTCTGTGGTGGTAATACTGACTTTGTTGTCAGTTCTAGGGTTGCTTCATCATCCACTGTTGGCTTCCCAGTCTCCTTACTAACCTTTTTTCATTACCCCTTTTAAACATTACATGTTTTCTGCCAGTATCCTGATACAAACTTTTTATTTTACTGATTCCCTAGAAGCCATTTGATCTCTGTAAACTGCTTTTTTCCCCATGAAAGTCTGTATTTCCTTAGTTCTACCTTCTCTCACTATATAGTCCTGTATCAACCATTCTGTTCCTATCTGTAGGCTTCTCTTTTTTTCACTTCCTTAAATGTTACTGTTCTTTAGTGTTCTAACCTAGTTCTGTTGTCATAGTATATAATCTCCACAGGTGATCTCATCCATTGTTTTGGCTTCAAATGTCTTAAGCCTAGATCTTTCTCTTGAGCTCTAGATCCATATAATTTCAATTACATATATTGAAATAGCCTCCTGTTTTGTCCTCTTTCAATCAGTTATCAACACTTGTTCACAATAGATTGGAAAGATATGTTAAAAAAGAAAAGTTGATCTTATCTCCCATCTGCTCAAATCCTTAACTTCTCCTAAATGCTCAGGATAAAGTTTATATTCCTTAGCATGTAGGTCATTTACCTCTCCAATCTCACATCTAGTGAGCTATTGGTATTCTGCATTCTATTATTCAGCCATCTCTGACTCCTAGAACACATCATTCCTTCTGTTACTCTTGGCCTTTCCACATGCTCATCCCTCTGTCTGGAATACCAACTATCCACTTGTTTCATGATTAACTCCTATTTTCTTCAAAGTTTTGCTGAAGAGTTTTTTATTCCATGAAGTCTTTCTTGAACTATAATAAAGACTGAATGAATTTAATCGTTCTTAGATCTGATCAAGGGAACTATTTGCCACAGGTATTCTAAAAATGGAAGTACTTTAGTAAATAACATTATAAACAGGTAAAATATTAACATAAATTACATATGAATTGTAGACATCATTACATAAATTAATATTAAATATTATTATCATTACCCATTTGGTACTGTTCTATACTTTTTGAAGCATTATTTTACTTCTCTCCTAGATTATACTCTTGGGATTATATTTTTGAATATTACACTTCTCCATATCCCCTTCTCAATGCCTGATATAATGCTACATACATAGTAGGTTCAAGAAACATTTATAATAAATAAATGGAAAATACAGGATGTCAGAGGGTACTCTCTGGTTGGTTGGTCCATCCTATTGCTTCAAGATAATTCATTTAAACTAACCTGGAGAGGAACCAGGAGGGACTGTAGCTTTTTAAAGATATCCAGGAAAGATTTTCAGTGAGGAAAAACCCATTTCTACCATAAAGTTACTCCTCTTACCTAAATTTATATCATTACAACTCAAAATTTTTTTTCTCTCAGTAAAACCAATATCAATATTTTTAAATGGGTTTTATGATAATTCCCATAGAAAAGTACTAACATAGGCAGCATTGTAATACCAAAGACAACAAATTAAAATTCCTTACTCTTGAAGCAGCTTATATTGTACTCTACCTCAATTCAATGTGTGAAAATAAAATAGTAAACTCTAAAACAGAGGTAAGGAGTAACTGATGAAAAGGCCTACAAACTCAGCAACTAGAGAACTATTTAATTATTATATATTAGTAAATTACACATGATAATCATAAATTACTTACCTCCAGCCTATTATTGGTCTGTGGGAAGAGGGAAGGTTTACCTCTGATTTTAAGTTGGATTCCTGAATTTGTTTGAGGGCCTCTTCTAATGGAGGAACTGGTTTTTGAAAAACTAAGGGGATAATAAAGGTCAAATAGTACAGAAGCACTTCATCTTCAACACTCTCTTTATATATAACTTAATTGGTCAATGATAAAATACTACCTTAAAATTTTTGTAAAAAATATTTTTTAGAATAGTGTAAATATTTTAAATGTAGACACCCAATTCCCCAATAAGAAACAGTTACCTCAAAATTATCATCACCAATTTTAAGAATATTTATTTGGAAAAATGAAACATTGAGAAATGTCCAGCCTTTTTAGTGTGGCATGCAAACTCCATGATATCTGATTTCATAGTTCCATAAACTTCTGACAAAATTTATAAATATTCTTATGAAGAAAAGGGGAAGATATAAAAACACCATTTAACATTTATTGAGCATTTACTGTTAAATACATTATTTTTAAGCACTGTATAAGTATTAACTAATTTAATTCTTACTAAGGCCTTTGAGGCAGATGCTATTTGAATCTCCATTTTGCATCTGAGGAAACTGAAGCATAGAGAAGCTAAGTAACTTGTTCAAGGTCATACATTATATGGACACTCCTCCACATACCACTCTGCACAACCTCTAATCCAACCCTAGATCCCGTAAGTATCCACTTTCCCAAGAATTTCCATTGTGCACTTTGGTACACACCTTCTTGTTTCAGTTGAAACATAGCTTCTTTTTAAAGGATATTGCTTTTCCTTCAGCCCTCTTATGGGGAGGCACAAATAACTAAAAATAACTCAACATCTGAAGGTAGAATAGGTGACTTTCTAGCTCTCCAATGACACTAACAAACTGTTTCCTCCTTTCTTCTTTAAAAAAACCCATGTCCTCAGACTTTTCCACTATTATAATGTTTGTTATTTACCTTAAAATGTTTAAGCAAAACCAGTATATTTTTATGAATGGGTTAGTTCAAACTTGAACTCTAGAGTCAAGGGGTGATTGCATAAAATACCAGTGAAAAATGCACAGTTACAAGATGGTTTGCTGGATATTCTAATCATAAAGGGCCAATCGTCTTGAAGCAGAAACTATCAAGCTTTAGATTTTGATTGTTTTTCTAATTAGCATAATCAATGTCTCAAATGGTTCCTTATTGGAAAAACTAATGGCCAGTTGCACAGCCTGATGAATGTTAAAAATGGATTTTCTTTGTTGAAATTTAAGATATTTAAGTGGACTTTCCTAAAATATTTTAATCACTCTCTACCCTTGCATGAACAGAGAATAAGAATCTAGGGAGGTCTATACCCTATACCCTTACAGATGGTATTGAGGTTTGATCTCTGATTAGTCTTGGCTCCAGCTGTTAAACAGGAATATTTCTGATGGTCCAATACCAGAAGGCACGTAAATTTTGTCTCTGGAATGTGACTGTGTAAGTCTGAGTGAACCTTTCATATAAAGTGTAGTCAAAGCACCTAAAAGGACACAGAACTGGGGCTTTATTGAGCTTAGCGAACAAGTAGTATCAATCGTTTTTTGTCTGCTTTGCTAAAAAATGTTTAGTTGTGCTAGACTATAGTCTGAGACTTTGCTTTTATTAACACTCACCACTTACTGTCTATCAAAGAGAACTTAAAAACTACCTTTAAAACTAAGGTAGTTTTACAAACAGTTTACAAACACCCATTACTCTTTCTTGTTGCTGTTGTCTAATGACCTTCTAGTCACTACCTCATATTCACTGATGAAAATTTAAGTTTACATTTTTTGTGTACTTATGGTGTATTCGGGCTTTATTATTTCATTTAAACCACTAGACTCCTCCTTCCAGTTCTTTTGCTCTAATATTCTAACTCCAACATTCTCTGACTCCAAAAATTTTCTGACCTCATCGGAACTCCCAATCCCTTTTTCGAAGCAAGGGGAAGCATCAGCTATCATGCACATAGGGTGAACCTTTGGTTTAACTCTCATAATTTGGGAATAAACTAAACCAATAGACAATTAAATAAACAGTTATTTATCATAGCTTTGTTGTTGCTCTTCACTCATGGCATTACATTTTCTTAAAATTTTAATCTAATATTTTGTACAGGTAATATATTCATGTTCAGAAATCAAAAAAATAAAATACACATTTGGAAATCTTGCTCTTATTGGTCATTTGTGTATTCTATCACTGTTTATGCGAATACAAACATACATAAGTATATATTCTATTTTAAAAAGTTGAAGTATAGTTCATTTACAACACTATATTAGTTTCAGGTGTACAACACAGATATTCAATATTTTTATAGATTATACTCCATTTAACATTATTAAAAAATAATGGCTATATTTCCCTGTGCTGTACAGTATATCCTTGCTGCTTGTCTATTTTATACATAGTAGTTTGTGTCTTTTAACCCAGCAGTCCCCAACCTTTTTGGCACCAGGGACTGGTTTCGTGGAAGACAATTTTTCCACAGATGGGGTTGGGGGGTATGGTTCAGGCAGTAATGCGAGTGATGGGGAGCAATGGGGAGTGGCAGATGAAGCTTCACTCGCTTGCCCACTGCTCACCTCCTCCTGTGCGGCCCTGTTCCTAACAGGCTACAGACCAGTAGTGGTCCACGATCCAGGGGTTGGGGACCCCTGTTTTAACCCATACCCCTATTTGTTCCACCCTTTCAACCTCCACACTGGTAACCACTAGTTTGTTCTTTGTATCTGTAAAGTTATTTCTGTTTTTAAATATACATTCATTTGTTTTCTTTTTTTGACTTTGCATAAGTGATAACAGAGCTTGTCTTTCTCTGACTTATTGCAATAAGGATAATACTCTATAGGTCCATCCACATTGTTGCAAATGGCAGAATTTCATTCTTTTTTGCGGCTAATATTCCATTGTATATATTTTCCCTAATTCAGTTAGAATTCTTATTACTGTTGCTTTGAGTTCTTTATCTGGTAAATTATTTCTGTTTCATTATTTGTTTTTTTCTCTTGCTCTTTCAATGGAGACAAATTCTTCTGTCTTCTCATTTTGCTTAACAGTCTCTGTCTCTATGAAATTAGGTGAAACAGCTACCTATTGCTATCTTGAAGGGGTGTCCTTATGTGGGAGCATCCCTATACAGCCTGTGTGTCCAGTGGTTTTGGTGGGAGGGCTGGATTTGACATGAACACAAGTCATGTATTTCCTCAGGGTGTGCTGGCAGCTATCACTTTGGAAGGATGTGGGGCTGAAGAAGGGGGTGGGGGAGGTCCAGAGCCAGGAGTGAGCTGGGGCTTCCTCTCTGCTCAGGGACTGTCACCGCCTTATTGGGGCCAGGGTCGGGTCCCAAGTTGCTGGAGCAGAAGCCCAGAAGGGTTGGGTCTGAGCTAGCTCTGTTCCATTTAAGGTGAGCTTCCCCTCTCCCAGCACCAGCACCCTTGCCCCTGACGTAAGCAGTGCTGAAACAAGAGGGGCCAGTGTGAGCTCTTGGTGTGTGACCAGGTGCAGGCTGCAACAGTTTGGCCACATACAGAGTTTGGGCTGCTTTTGATGTGCTGCCTGTGCAAGTGTCCATAATGGCTGCCCTCACCCAAAGGATACCACTTTGGTTCTGAATTGCCTCTGTGTCTCATGGCTGAGCTGTTTCTTTGGTTGTGGCAGCCCTAGTTCCAGTGTGGAGCTGTGACATGAAGTAAGCAGGGATTGAGCATTCACTTGGCTCAGGCTGCGGTGTGCTCCAGAGCAGTTTCAGGAAACCAGTCAGCCACCTGCGCAGTTTCAATATGCCTCTCTGCCCTCTTTTGGGAGTAAGCAAGTGTGCGTGTACTCCCCCCAAACTCAAGTACAGGCTTCCCACAGCCCTCCTGTTAGTCCCACCAGCCCTCCAACCAGCCTAGGGGCTCATCTTCCCTGTGTTGGAGTCCAGGACTGGGGCGCCCAATATGTGGCTGGAACAGAATCACTCACTCCCCAGGGAGGATTTCTGCCTGTGTAATCTCCCTTTTCCTCTGAGTACCCTTCCTGGAGCACAGGTCCCAACCTGATCGCTTCTCTTTCTTTCCTACCCTATTCCATGTGGATCTTTCTTTCAGCCTTGGCTGCACAGGAGTCTTTCTACCAGTTTCCAGTGAGAACTGTTTCACATGTAGATGTATTTTTGATGTGTTTGTTGGGGGAGGTGAGTTCTGTGTCCTCCTACTCCACCATCTTGATCTCCTCCCTTAATATATATTCTAATTTCCCTCTTGTCTTACACAGAAGGTAGAATATTATGTATACTGATATGAATCTATGCAATTTGGGGGGCTTCATTAAGAAAAAATACTGCAAAACTACTAATATAAAATTAGATGTAGAGGCCATGACAGTGAAACTGAAACCTTATTGGCTTTATGGTAAATCTATCTCTGCTGGAGTTTGTTCCATATAAGTCCATAAAGAATTTCCCAGTTTTTTAATAGCTGCATTATATTCCATTGAGTGAATGTGTACGTCATTTGTTTTTACTAAAACTCCTCACTTTCTGTACGTAGGCCCTTGGGTAGTCAGCACCCCCTCTGGGGCAAATGATACTCATGAGTGGTGAGTACTCTGAGGCATTTAATACAACTGACCACATCCGCTTTCTTAAAACTACCTTTTCTTTTGCCTCTTATAACAATTTTCTTTGTTTGCTTTTGTTTCCCATCCTACTTTCTTGATAACTACTTTTCAAAATCCATTTTTAGTTTTCATTTCTCTACTTATAATAAATGCTAGTGTGCACTAAGGTTCTATTTTAGGCCCTATCTTCAGTCTGCATCTATATCCAATATTTACCTTACCTTTCCACGTGGCTTCCTTTACCAACTATATATCTATTCATCAGTGACTCTTAAATGTAATTTCTATTCCATATCTTTTTCTTAAGTTTCAGATACATATTTCTAGTTGTTGATTTGATTTCCCTATTTGCATGAGTCATGGGAAGCTCAAAATCAATGCATTTAAAACTTAATAATCTTTATCTCTAACCTGATTCTTCTTCTTTACTTGCAACCTTGATTAATATCATCATCCACCAAAATAATTGATTCATTAACCAAGTCCTTACTGAGTGCTAAAAATTTGTGAGGCTATGCGCTAGTTCCTAGGGGCACTGTTCTCCTAGTCTTTCTTCCAGCCATCTTGATAAATTAGTAACTGAATCTATTGATTATATCTCTTGAATATATTACCTCCTGTCTCTATATCCAGTGCAGTGCTTTAATTTAGCAGCTTAACACTTCTTGCCACAAATACTGAAATAGTCTACTACTAGTCTACCTACTTTAATATGTCTCTACTTCAATTCACCTTCCATGTTGTATGGATAATTACCTTTCCAACAAATCTAATTTTAGCACAGACTCTTAGTTTCCTACCTAATATCCATTTTCCCTTTGTTCCTTGGTGACACACCCTATATTGGTAGGGGTGGCAGTACAGCCACATTAAAAAAAACAACAACTATATTTTCCAGTCTCCCTTGCAGATGGAGTTGCCAATTAGATATAAGCAGATAGATGGGGGCTTCTAGGAAAACAATTTAAAGGGAGCTCAGAGGTATACCCTTCTGTCCTTTCCATTTCTTCCTTCTTCCTGTCTACAACACTGACATTATGTCTGGAGCTTCAGCCGCTACCATATGAACATGAGGGTAAAGCTATGTAAATCACATACTGAGGGCAGCTGAGCTGAGAGACAGAAGGAGTCTGTGTTCCCAGTGACTTTGCATAATCATCAAACCAGCTCCTGACTGCCGAACTGAGGACTTCATATTACACTAGAGAAAAATAAACCCCTATGATGTTTAAGATATTATTATTTTTAGCAGTGTTACTAGCTGCCCTTACTTTCAGTAAGATCTTTTATTGACCCAGTTAACTGGCTTCTTTACAGTTAAAAAACTTTAAGTGGACTGCATATTGGATAAAGACAAAATTCCTAGCATGGGATACAAAGTTCTTAGAGAATTGTTCCAACTCATTTTTCTAGCCTTATATCCATTTTTTTCCCCATCCTATGCTTTGGATACACTTTGTATTTGCAATGTATAATTTATTTGTAAAAGCTGTTCCTTATGTCTGGGATGTTTTTAAATTGTCTCTTTGCTTGGCAAAATGCTTATTCTTTAAGATTCAAAATTTTCCAGGGATGATATCCCTCATATCCCTGTATAAGTTTAGTGTTCTTTCCTCTGTGCTCTCATAGTACTTTACACATTCTGCTACCATAGCAATTATATTTATTGACATTAATTGTTTATATCACTCTCATCTCCAAAATAAACTGTGAGGTCTTTAATGGTAGAGTACAATTAGATTTCTCTGTATCTCAGCATCTCAGCTTAGCCCAGGGCTGTGTACAATGGAGCACAACATATGTTTGCTGAATACATAAAGGTTCTGCTTCTCCTATTTTTTTGAAGCTTTGACATTTTGTTGCTAATTCTGTGTTACTATGTAAGGCATAAAAAAATATAGATGTGATATTGAAGAATCAAACATAATCATTTAAAAATTCTGAATTTGTTTCAGTCTTAGATTGTTGGATTATGTCACTCTGTACTTTTGTTTTATTTTGCCAGTCTCTCAAATATGAATTTGAGCAAAAATGTGGACAAAATGCCAAAATGAATCTGACATTAATTTACTAAACCTAACGACTTCTCTGCCGGTCCAGTGGTTAAGACTTCATGCTTCCACTGCAGGGGGCACGGGCTTGATCCCTGGTCAGGGAATTAAGATTCCACATGCCGTGTGGTGCAGCCAAAAAAAAAAAAAAAGGATATGTATATATATATATATATGTATATAGATATAAATTTACTAAACCTAAATGCTAAATTTTCTTTTTATGTTAAGCTATTTATTAAATCAGTTTTAAAAAGACAAAACACTGTAAGCCAGTATTAAGTAGAATCAAACTTGTGTGCTTTCCAAATTTACAAATAGAGCCAACAAAATATTAATTCTCCAAATTAAACCTATATCAAATTGCAATTTTTCATTTCATTTTACTTTAGTCCTGTTATTCAAAAGGCATAGTAGCCTTTTTAGTCTGAATTTCCACTTTGTTTCTTAATTTATTTTATTGTCTACTCAAGCTGAATGTAATTATAACTTTCATTTTTTGTTTTTATATTGTTCTAGAAATTAAGGCACCTGTTCTCTTCCGCTGTGAAAGAGGAATATGGGCCCGCTGGAATTTTTCAGTAACTTCTTCAAACTTTTTTTTTCGTTGTTGAAGTATTTGTTCTCTGATTTGGTGTTCTCTTTCTTCTTGTTGTTTTCGTTTCTCTTCAAAAGCTCTGTATTTAAAACACAAGGTAGACAACAGAACTGACAATAAGTTTATAAAATCGCAACACAGAAAATAGTTCCAAAACAATACATTTATTATATAAGAGTGTTTTCATATTTCAAAAGTTTAATTACTTAGAAAAAACAAGTTTTAAATTAAAAAAGGCCCTTTGCTAAGAATTTAAATACCTTTGCAAATAGTAATTTCAGAACCTTATTTAGGTCTTTTGCAACTAAGAGAAGGCCTTTAATGAAGCTCTTTCTAATTTTGGGCAGGCCTGCACACACGTCCCCCTTCCACTTCCCAAGCCCTGCTGTGGAAAAAGTCTTTTCTAAAAAGCTACACTATTTTCTATAATGTGAAGAACTAACTCATTGGTAAAAAAATCAGTCTTGCAAATTATGGAGTAACCAGGAAAATATTGTATATTTCTCTTTTTCTTTTAGCCAAAAGTTCAAAATTGGCAGTCATGTTGAGTCTGAACTGTGCTAAAAATCTGGACAATTTACATAAAAATCTTGATTCTCGACTTCTCTTGAAAATATGAAAGATTTGGCAACCCTGGACTCTTATTCACACATGGTTATAAACACCTGCCCATAATTCTTACCATCTCTATTTTTCTTAACTTTCCTGTTTCATTTATTTCTGATTGTCCCTAGGCATTTGAGTTTATATTCAAAGAATTAATTTCAAAGAATTAATTATGTTCATAAGAATGTGTGTGTTTGAGTGATTCAATAATTATCTTCTGGATAATGAGAAAAATGAAGAAGCAAGTTTACAACTCACTGGTAGAGAAACCTCCAAGTACCTCTTTGGAATACATGGGGTTGGGAGGTGGTTGGTAAGAACTCTTTAAATTTTTCAGTGCCATAGGTTACTATTAACCATCCTTCCGAAGACCTCCACTGGCTGGAGCATTATTCTAGTTTAATAACTCAGATTTTAGGAACTATAATTCTGGGCAGTAGGGCCATAGATCTTCAAGTGGTTCAATCTCTGTGGTAGGTATGAGGTAGTGGTGTGGTGCCACAGGTGGGAGAGGATATTTTTACTTCTCAAAACAATATCCTTCAAGAATTACCCCAGAATCCATCAGTGGGTACTTGAACCGGCCCTGCTGTCCCAGGAGTGCACGGAAACCTTTCACTACTAGGAAATCCGCCAGTGGCTTCCAGGACCAGCCAGGTGTCCTGGGAGTGTGTGGATAACGCCTCCCACTAGGAAATTTGCTAGTGGGTGCCAGGACTTTCCATGGTGTCCCAGGAGGGTGCAGATAGTTCCCTGCACTAGGAAATTCACCCAGAGGAGGGGCTGAAACCACAGCTGAGCCCCAGGGGCTATGTGACTAAGAAATAAGAGCTTAAATCTCTCCTCGTGGCTGCACAAACTGTGGACTTACACCTCGGTTGACAGCTTCCTAAATTCAGTGTCTGCGAAACATCTGAAAGGACAAGTGCTCTTGCATCTGGGATGGGTTTGGCTTTACCAGCTGTGGGCTCTGTGGGCATGTACATGTGGGAGTAGGGCCAGACCGAGTTTGAGCTGCCTCCATAGTCCCCACAGTGGGTCCAGGTGCATGATTACTGCAGTACTGGGACCTAACCTCAGTAGACCTGCACTGGTGGCTGGGTGAAAAGAATGTCCGAGAGTTACCAGGGCCAATTACCAGCATACCCACAGTTAAGGTGGGACTGAGAGCAGTGCCAACAACAGATACTTTCTGACCCCACACAGTGGGTGAAAGGGGACACAACAGAGCATATACACAGGTGAACAGCTCTAAAGGAGGAAAACTCAGTGGCTTCTCTCCTAGTGGGAATGCTCCAATTCTTCCTACCTTGCACCATAGATCAGAATCACAGTGAAGAAACAGATCTGGGGGCCTCTACTCCAACAACTAGGGAGCAGACTCCACCCCTGACAGGGCAGTGACAACCACAGAGCAAAGGGGAGCCCCTGCTCAATATCTAGGGCAATATCTGATCACCACGACACAAATCAAAGCCCCTATCAAGGGGATAACAGCACAAGCCTCTGGACCAACCTCTCCCAACAGGGGGCAGACACCAGAAACAAGAGGAACTACAACACTGTAGCCTGCAGAAAGGAGACCACAAACACAGAAAGTTAGACAAAATGAGATGACAGAAAAATAAGTTACAGATGAAGAAGCAAGGTAAAAATAGACAAGACCAAATAAATGAAGAGGAAATAGGCAATCTACCTGAAAAAGAATTCAGAGTAATGATAGTAAAGATGATGCAAGATCTAAGAAATAGAATACAAGCATAAATCGAGAAAAGAAAGAAATGTTTAAC
This sequence comes from Tursiops truncatus, assembly GCF_011762595.2. Taxonomy (NCBI): domain Eukaryota; kingdom Metazoa; phylum Chordata; class Mammalia; order Artiodactyla; family Delphinidae; genus Tursiops; species Tursiops truncatus. Next base: position 31,494,125 of record NC_047041.1, read on the forward strand.
AAGGACCTAGAAGAACTAAAGAACAAATAAACAGAGATGAAAATAAAAAGACCTTAAAATAAAGACTGTTGCAAGAGACTAGGAAGGACACTACATAATGATCAAGGGATCAATCCAAGAAGAAAACATAACAATTGTAAATATATATGCACTCAACATAGGTGCTCCACAATATATAAGGCAAATGTAACAGCCATAAAAGGGGAAATTGACAGTAACATAATAATAGTGGGGGACTTAAACACCCCACTTACAGCAATGGACAGATCATTCAGACAGAAAATTAATAAGGAAACACAAGCCTTAAATGACACATTAGACCAGGTAGACTTGATTGAAATTTATAGGACATTCCATCCAAAAGCAACAGAATACACTTTCTTCTCAAATGTACATAGAAATTCTTCAGGATGGATCATATGGTCAGTCAAAAATAAAGCCTCGGTAAATTTAAGAAAACTGAAATCATATCAAGCGTCTTTTCCAACCACAACGCTATAGACTAGAAATCAATTATAGAAAATACACCATAAAAAATACAAACACTTGGAGGCTAAACAATATGTTACTAAATAAACAATGGCTCACTGAAGAAATCAAAGAGAAAATTTTAAAAAGTACCTGGAGACAAATGACAATGAAAATATGACAATCCAAAACCTATGGGACTCAGCAAAAGTAGTTCTAAGAGGGAAATTTATACCAATACAATCCCAGCTCAAGAAACAAGAAAAATCTCAAATAAACAACTTAACCTTACACCTAAATCAATTAGGGAAAGAACAAACAGAACCCAAAGTTAGCAGAACAAAAGAAATCATAAAGATCAGACTAGAAATAAATGAAATAGAGGTGAAGAAAATAGAAAAGATCAATAAAACTAAAGCTGGTTCTTTGAAAAGATAAACAAAATTGATAAACCTTTAGCCAGACTCATCAAGAAAAAAAGGGAGTGGAATCAAATCAAGAAAACTAGAAATGAAAAAGGAGAAGTTACAACTGACACCACAGAAATACAAAGGATCATAAGAGACTACTACAAGCAACTACATGGTGAAACATGGTCAACCTGGAACAAATGGACAACTTCTTAGAAAGGTACAACCTTCCAAGATTGAACCAGGAAGAAACAGAAAATATGAACAGACAAATCACAAGTAATGAAATTGAAACTATGATAAAAAATCTTCCAACAATCAAAAGTCCAGGACCAGATAGCTTCACAGGCGAATTCGATCAAATGTTTAGAGAAGAGCTAACACCTATTCTTCTAAAACTCTTCCAAAAATTTGCAGAGGAAGAAAAACTCCCAAACTCATTCTATGAGGTCCCCATCACCCTGATACCAAAACCAGACAGATTGGAAGAATCAATATTGTGAAAATGACTATACTACCCAAAGCAATCTACAGATTCAATGCAATCCCTGTCTAATTACCAATGGCATTTTTCACAGAATTAGAACAAAAAATTTTATAATTTGTATGAAAACACAGAATACCCCTAATAGCCAAAGTAATCTTGAGAAAGAAAAACAGAGCTGGAGGAATCTGGCTCCCTGACTTCACACTATACTACAAAGCTACAGCCACCAAAACAGTATGATACTGGTTCAAAAACAGAAATATAGATCAGTGGAACAGGATAGAAACCCTAGAGGTAAACCCACACACTTATGGTCACCTAATCTATGACAAAGGAGGGAAGAATATACAATGGAGAAAAGACAGTCTCTTCAATAAGTGGTGCTGGGAAAACTGGACAACTACATGTAAAAGAATGAAATTAGAACACTCCCTAACACCATACACAAAAATAAACTCCAAATGGATTAAAGACCTAAATGTAAGGCCAGATACCATAAAACTCTTAGAGGAAAACATAGGCAGAACACTTTCTGACATAAATCACAGCAAGATATTTTGACCCACTTCTTATAGAGTAATGAAAATAAAAACAAAAATAAACAAATGGAACCTAATTAAACTTAAAAGCTTTTGCATGACAAAGGAAACCACAAACAAAATGAAAAAACAACCCTCAGAATGGGAGAAAATATTTGCAAATGAAGCAACTGACAAGGGATTAATCTCCAAAATATACTAACAGCTCATGCAGCTCAATTAAAAAAAAAAACAATCAAAAAATAGGCAGAAGATCTAACTAGACATTTCTCCAAAGAAGACATACAGATGGTTAATAAACACATGAAAAGATGCTCAACATCACTAATTATTAGAGAAACGCAGGTCAAAACTACAATGAGGTATCACCTCACACTGGTCAGAATGGTCATCATCAAAAAGCCTACAAATAACAAATGCTGGAGAGGGTGTGGAGAAAAGGGAACACTCCTACATTGTTGGTGGGAATGTAAATTGGTACAGCTATTATGAACAGTATGGCAGTTCCTTAAAAAACTAAAAATAGAGCTACCATATGATCCTGCAATCCCACTCTGGGGCATATGTCCAGAGAAAACATAATTTGAAAAGTTATATGCACCCCAATGTTCATTGCAGCACTATTTACAATAGCCAAGACATGGAAGTAAGCTAAATGTTCATCAACAGAGGAATGGATAAAGAAGATGTGGTGCAAATATACAATGGAATATTACTCAGCCATAAAAAGAATGAAATAATGCCATTTGCAGCAGCATGGACGGACCTAGAGATTATCATACTAAGTGAAGTAAGCCAGACAGATAAAGACAAATATCATATATATCACTTATATGTGGAATCTTCAAAAATGGTACAAATGAACTTATTTACAAAACAGAAACAGACTCACAGACTTAGTAAACAAACTTATGTTTACTAAAGGGGAAAGGTGCAGGGGAGGGATAAATTAGGAGTTTGGGTTTAACACAAACACTACTATATATAAGACAGATAATCAACAAGGACCTACTGCATAACACAGGGAACTCTATTCAACATTCTGTAACATCTGCTATGGGAAAAGAATCTGAAAAAGAATGGATATATGTTTATAATGGATTCACTTTGCTGTAGACCTGAATCTATCACATCACTGTAGATAAACTATACTCTAATATAAAAGTTAAATTAAAAAAATTTCTATATTAAACATATATTACTTGCATGATTTAAAAAAATCTTAAAGGTAGTTAAAAAGACACATTACATATAGGGGAGCAACAATATGAATGACAGCTAATTCTCAGTGAGAAACATGAAGGTCAGAAGGCAAGAGAGTGGCATTTTTATAGTGCTAAAAGAAAATAGCTCTTAACTCAGAATTGTGTATTCAGTGCAACTCTCTTTCAAAAATGAAAGCAAACTAAAGTTATCTTCAGATAAACAAAAGCTGAGAGTGTTTGTTGCCAGATGTCCTCCACTACAAGAAATGCCAAAGGAAGTTCTTCAGGCTAAAGGGAAATTACACCAGATGGAAACATGGATCTCCACAAAGGAATGAAGAACACTGGAAAAATAAATTTGTGGGTAAATGGAAAATAGTATGTTAATTCTCTCTTCTCTAACTGTTAAAAAGACTACTGAGGGTTTAATACAAAAAAATACAACATTGTATTTTGGGTTTATTAACATGTAAAGATGTAAAAGAAATGACAATAATAGCACAAACGATGCCAGAGTTGGGGTGGGGTAGACAGAATTATAATGTTAAAAGATCCTCATATTTTATGTGAAATGATCCAATATTAACTCCAAATAGTTAAGAATGGATTTTTTAATTCCTAGAGGTGCCACTGAATAAAGGAAAATTGAAAAAAATTTTTTTTTACTAAGCCAAAGTAAGACAGGGAAGGAGGAAAAGACAAACAGTAGAAAAAATACAGAATTAATAGAAAACGAAGTTAAATGATAGACCTAAATCAAACCATTTCAATAATTATTAAATGGAAATGGATGAAACACTCCATTTAAAAGGCAGAGTCTTGGTTTTGGGAGATAATTCTCTATGAATATTTCATGTTTCCACACAGTCCGGGTCCTCTGTGTGAAGGCATTTACAGCCCAGTTCAAAATGTTTGTATAAGGAGACATTCCAGGATAGTAAAGCTTAGAGAGGTTTCTCTTCCTGGAGACAACCTGGGGTAGTAAAGATAGAGATCTCTCCTTGCTTACATTCCAGAGTAAAGATAGGATGCCTCTCTCTCCCTCTCTGGAGGGGAGGATGGGCAGTAGCCATGCATAAGATCAGTTTCCCAATTCTGTGGTTCTGACTCTGTAATGAACCCCACTGCATGTATAACTGCTGTCTGGCCTTCAGTACACTGCCCTTTGGGGACTGGAGGTTGGGGAATTGACACAAGATATTGCTTTGGCTACTGCTTTTCCTGTGGAAACTCTTTGTCTTTGAATTAGGGGATTTATGTTTATGATATGAAGAAATTGTATCCAGAATACATTAAAAAACTTACAAGAAGAAAATGACAACCCAATTAAAAAATGAACAAAATATTAGAAGAGAAACTTCACAAAAACCATACAGGAATGGCTAGTCAAGGAAGTGCAAAATATAACCATTTAAAACCTATTATATGGCTAAAATGAAACAGATTGGATTGGAAGGTTATAAAAGCCACTGGGGCTCATGTACATTGCTGGTGGGTGTGTAAATGGTTAGCCCTTTTGTAAAACTGTTTCACAGCTTCATATATGGATAAACACACACATACCCTAAGACCCAGCAATTCTACTTTTAGGTATTTATTGGGAGAAATGAAACACACGTCCACAAAAAAATTTTCTTAATTATTGATTCTTTCATGTGAATTATCTTTCAGTCAGCAGCTTTATTAATAGTCATAAATTGAAAAAACATAATGTCCATCAATAGGAAAATGGATAAACAAATTATGGTATTTTCTTACAATGTAATGTCACTCAGCAATAAAAAAGAATGAACTACTGATATATGTAATGACATGGATGACTCTCAACATTAAGAAAAAGAAGCCAGAAACAAAAGTGCAAAAACAGGCAAAACGAATTCTGATGACAGAAATCAGAGCAGTGGTTGTTATAAAGGTAGAAATTAACTACAAGGGATTTGAGGGTATATGCAAGGGAATGATAATGACAGATCATGGAGTGAGAAGCTCAGTTTGAATAAAAGTGCAGATATGAGGCATGGAATGAACAGAGAAAGGGTGATAGGATAAGTGGACTGGGGTGTAGTCTTAGAATTGCTGAATTCAGAGTACTAGGAGGAGGTGATATGGAAAGATAGGAGGTATAGATTAGAGACTGAGATGCTTGAAATTTAGGTTTTGGAGGTGGAGGAGTAATTGGTAATAGCTGAGGTGAGGTGCCATTGACTGGGTGAAGTTCAAGAAAATAACAGGTCACCAGGTTGGATGGGTGGTCTAGGCAAATATTAAAATTACAAAGAACAATCACTGTAATAGTGGTAGGGAGACAAAAAGAGCCAGGTGCTAAAACTTTCAAGGGATGACATAGAGGATCTATAAGTGGCTACAATCAGAGAGGAAGTGGTGAGCAACATAGTTTGATGGGATTTGCTTCAGAAGAACTGGGGAATTTTAAAGAAAAGAGAGAGAAATTATTAGAAGTGATAATGAGTAGCAATAATGATTCCTTATACCTCATCCTCAACAATTTTTATATTGTTCCACAGTGGCCCTGTTCTCTGGGATAAAACATATATAGATAGTAATAATAATTTCACACAGCCCTTTCTTGGACCATAGGAAATAAAGCCTGTGATAGACTGAATCAAATTAAACCAGAGACGGAATGTGATCAAAAAGCAGACGTTTCCACTCCTAAACTAATAGGCCCAATAATAAAAAGTTTTGATAAGCAATTGCAGTGATGATTACTGTAGTTCCTTCGTTATTCAGTTAATGACTAGTTACTGATTTTCTTTTATGCTAATAAGTGCCAGGCACTGTGGTAAGTGCTGTGGGAATAGAAGGATCTGGTGATAAAAATGAGAAAGATAGCTTCTCTACCATTGTAGAATGCAGAGTTGGAAGAGTATGTTGCTGCATCCCATTAACCCTGGGATTAGCCTTTTTCACAGAAGAAACATGGTCTGTCTTGGCAACAGAAAAACATTTTTTTTGATAAATAAAAAGTATATATATTAAAGGTTTACAACATATTTTGATATATATGTATACATTATGAAATGATTACAACAAGCAAAATAATTAACATATCGATCACCTCTCATAGTTACTTCTTTTGTGTGTGTGGTGAGATCACTTGAGCTCTACTCTCTTAGCAAATTTCCAATATATAATACATTATTACTAACTACAGTCACTGTGCATTAGATTTCCAGAACTTACTCATCTTATAAATGAAAGTCTGTATCCTTTAATCAATCTCTTTCCTTTTAGCCCACACCCTCCCACCAGCCTCCATAAACCACAATTCCACTCTGTTACTATGAAGTCAACTTTTTTTTTTTAGAGTCTACATATAAGTGAAAGATCATGTAATACTTATCTTTCTGTGTCTGACTTATTTCACTTAGTATAATGTCCTCCAGATTCATTCATGTTGTTGCAAATGACAGGATTTCCTTTTTTTTAAGGCTGAGTAATATTCCATGGTATATATATCCCACATTTTCTTTATCCATTCATCCATTAACAGACTTTTAGATTGTGTATTGTGAATAATGTGCCTTAGAAACATTAAAAGGGTCTATTTAACATGTACAATTTGCCTCATGAAAGATGTAGACCACCTTGGCTCAAAGCGAGACACCTCATAAAATGATGGCCATATACTAAACTGTTTGTTCTGGTTTCCTGGGAATTTACAGCTATGACATATAATTTTCTTCTATTGGAAATATTCTTAAGAAGAGAACAAATAACCACCATTGCAATAACTTTCTTTAACAATAGAACCCAAGCTGTAGTAATTAAGAGTAACTGAGGGGGAGACCTTCAAGATGGTGGAAGAGTAAGACGTGGAGATGACCTTCCTCTCCAGAAATACATCAGAAATACATCTACATGTGGAACAACTCCTACAAAACACCTACTGAATGCTGGCAGAAGACCTCAGACTTCCCAAAAGGCAAGAAACTCCCCACATACCTGGGTAGGGAAAAAGAAAAAAGAAAAAACAGAGACAAAAGAATAGGGACAGCACCTGCACTTCTGGGAGGGAGCTGTGAAGGAGGAAATGTTTCCACACACTTGGAAGGCCCTTCACTGGTGGAGACGGCGTGTGGTCGGGGGGAAGCTTCAGAGCCATGGAGGACAGCGCAGCAACAGGGGTGCAGATGGCAAAGCACAGAGATTCCCGCACAGAGGATCAATGCTGACCAGCACTCACCAGCCCGAGAGGCTTGTCTACTCACCCACCGGGACTGGAGGGGGTTGGGAGCTAAGGCTCTGGCTTCAGAGTTCAGATCCCGGGGACAGGACTGGGGTTGGCTGTGTGAACACAGCCTGAAGGGGGCTAGTGTGCCACAGCTAGCTGGAGGGAGTCCAGGAAAAAGTCTGGAACTGCCTAAGAGGCAAGAGACCATTGTTTTGGGGTGCGCAAGGAGAGGGGATTCAGAGCACCTCCTAAATGAGCTCCAGAGATGGGTGCAAGCTGTGGCTATCAGCACAGACACCAGAGATGGGCATGAAATGCTAAGGCTGCTGCTGCAGCCACCAAGAAGCCTGTGTGCAAGCACAGGTCACTATCCACAACTCCCCTCCCGGGAGCCTGGCAAACCCACCACTGCCAGGGTCCCATGAACTAAGGACAACTTTGCCGGGAGAACACACAGCACACCTCAGGCTGTTGCAACATCACGCCAGCCTCTGCCACCGCAGGCTTGCCCTGCATTCTGTACCCCTCCCTCTCCCTGGCCTGAGTGAGCCAGAGCCCCCTAATAAGATGCTCCTTTAACCCCATCCTGTCTGAGGGAAGAACACATGCCCCCAGGCGACCTACATGCAGTGGCAGGGCCAAATGCAAAGCTGAACCCCAGGAGCTGTGCGAACAAAGAAGAGAAAGGAAAATTTCTCTCAGCAGCCTCAGGAGCAGTGGATTAAATGTCAACAATCAACTTGATGTACCCTGCATCTCCAGAATACCTGAATAGACAACAAATCATCCAAAAATTGAGGTGTTGGACTTTGGGAGCAACAGTAGACTTGGGGTTTGCTTTCTGTATCTAATTTGTTTCTGGTTTTATGTTTATCTCAGTTTAGTATTTAGAGTTTATTATCATTGGTAGATTTGTTTATTGATTTGGTTGCTCTTTTCCTTTTTTAAAAAATATATACATATATATATTTTTCCTTTTTCTCTTTTTGTGAGTGTGTATGTGTATGCTTCTTTGTGTGATTTTGTCTGTATAGCTTTGTCTTTACAATTTGTCCCAAGGTTCTGTCTGTCTTTTATTAAATTACTTTTAAATATTTTAAAATTTTTAATATATTTTTAAAATTTTAATAACTTTATTTTGTTGTCTTTTTTTCTTTCTTTGTTTGTTTCTCCCATTTCTTCTGAGCCATGTGGTTGACAGGGTCTTGGTGCTCTGGCTGGGTGTCAGGCCTATGCCGCTGAGGTGGGAGAGCCAAGTTCAGGACATTGGTCCACCAGAGACCTCCCACTTCCCCATAATATCAAGTGGCAAAAGAAGCTCTCCCAGAGATCTCCATCTCAAGGCTAAGACCCAGCTTACACAACCCAATGAAACAACCTTACCCACTGGGGGCAGACACCAAAAACAACGGAACTACAAACTTTCAGCCTGAGAAAAGGAGACCCCAAACACAATAAGTTAAGCAAAATAAGAAGACAGAGAAACACACAGCAGATGAAGGAGCAAGGTAGAAACCCACTAGACCAAATAAAGGAAGAGGAAATAGGCGGTCTACCTGAAAAAGAATTCAGAGTAATGATAGTAAAGCTGATCCAAAATCTTGGAAATAGAATGGAGAAAATACAAGAAACGTTTAACAAGGACCTAGAAGAACTAAAGAGTAAACAAACAATGATGAACAACAAAATAAATTGAAAATAAAAATTCTCTACAAGGAACCAATAGCACAATAACTGAGGCAGAAGAACAGATAAGTGACCAGGAAGATAAAATTGTGGAAATAACTACCAGAGAGCAGGATAAAGATAAAAGAATGAAAAGAATTGAAGACAGTCTCAGAGACCTCTGGGACAACATTAAATGCAGCAACATTCGAATTATAGGGTTCCCAGAAGAAGAAGACAAAAAGAAAGGGACTGAGAAATATTTGAAGAGATTATAGTTGAAAACTCCACTAATAAGGGAGAAGAAATAGTCAATCAAGTCCAGGAATCCCAGAGAGTCCCATACAGGATAAATCCAAGAAGAAACATGACAAGACACATATTAATCAAAACATCAAAAATTAAATACAAAGAAAAAGTATTAAAAGCAGCAAGGGACAAACAACAAATAACATACAAGGGAATCCCCATCAGGCTAACAGCTGATATTTCAGCAGAAACTCTGCAAGCCAGAAAGGAGTGGCAGGACATATTTAAAGGGATGAAAAGGAAAAACCTACAATCAAGATTACTCTACCTGGCAAGGACGTCTTTCAGATTCGATGGAGAAATCAAAACCTATACAGACAAGCAAGCTATGAGAATTCAGCACCACAAAACCAGCTTTACCACAAATTCTAAAGGAACTTCTCTAGGCAGGAAACTCAGGAGTAGGAAAATACCTACAATAACAAAACCCCCATAAATTAATAAAATAGTAATAGGAACATACATATTGATAATTACCTTAAATGTAAATGGATTAAATGCTCCAGCAAAAAGACATAGACTGGCTGAATGGGTACAAAGACAAGACCCTTATATATGCTGTCTACAAGAGTCCCACTTCAGACCTAGGGACACATACAGGCTGAAAGTGAGGGGATGGAAAAAGATATTACATGCAAATGGAAATTAAAAGAAAGCTGGAGTAGCAATTCTGATATCAGACAAAAATAGACTTTAAAATAAAGACTATTACAAGAGACAAAGAAGGACACTACATAATGATCAAGGGATCAATCAAAGAAGAAGATATAACAAGTGTAAATATTTATGCACTCAACATAGGAGCACCTCAATACATAAGGCAAATGCTAACACCCATAAAAGGGGAAATTGACAGTAACACAGTCATAGTAGGGGACTTTAACACTGCACTTTCACCAATGGACAGATCATCCAAAATGAAAATAAATAAGGAAACACAAACTTTAAATGATACATTAAACAAGATGGATGTAATTGATATTTATAGGACATACCATCCCAAAACAACAGAATACACTTTCTTCTCAAGTGCTTATGGAACATTCTCCAGGTCAGATCATATCCTGGGTCACAAATCAAGCCTCGGTAAATTTAAGAAAATTGAAATCATATCAAGTGTCTTTTCTGACCACCACACTATGAGACTAGATATCAGTTACAGGAAAAAATCTGTAAAAAATACAAACACATGGAGGCTACACAATACACTATTAAGTAACCAAGAGATCACTGAAGAAACCAAAGGGGTGATCAAAAAATACCTAGAAACAAATGACAATGAAAACATGACAACCCAAAAACCCATGGGATGCAGCAAAAGCAGTTCTAAGAGGGAAGTTTAGAGCAATACAATCCTACCTTAGAAATCAGAAACATCTCAAATAACCTAATCTTGCACCTAAAGCAATTAGAGAAAGAAGAATAACAAAAAACCCCAAAGTTAGCAGAAGAAAAGAAATCATAAAGATCAGATCAGAAATAAATGAAAAAGAAAAGAAGGAAACAAGAGCAAAGATCAATAAAACTAAAAGCTGGTTCTTTGAGAAGATAAACAAAATTGATAAACCATTAGCCAGACTCATCAAGAAAAAAAGGGAGCAGACTCAAATCAACAGAACTAGAAATGAAAAAGAACAACTGACAGTGCAGAAATACAAAGGATCATGGGAGATTACTACAAGCAACTACATGCCAATAAAATGGACAACGTGGAAGAAATGGACAAATTCGTAGAAAAGCACAACCTTCTGAGACTGAACCAGGAAGAAATAGAAACTATAAACAGACCAATCACAAGCACTGAAGTTGAAACTGTGATTAAAATTCTTCTAACAAACAAAACTGCAGGACCAGATGGCTTCACAGGCGAATTCGATCAAACATTTAGAGAAGAGTTAACATCGATCGTTTTGAAACTTTTCCAAAATATAGCAGAGGGAGGAACACTCCCAAACTTATTCTATGAGGCCACCATCACCCTGATACCAAAACCAGACAAAGATGTCACAAAGAAAGAAGACTACAGGCCAGTATGCCTGATGAACATAGATGCAAAAATCCTCAATAAAATACTAGCAAACAGAATCCAACAGCACATTTAAAGGATGATACACCATGATCAAGTGGGGTTTATCCCAGGAATGCAAGGATTCTTCAATATAGGCAAATCAATCAGTGTAATAAAACATATTAACGAACTGAAGGAGAAAAACCATATGGTCATCTGAATAGATGCAGAAAAAGCTTTCAACAATATTCAACACCCATTTATGATAGAAACCCACCAGAAATTAGGCATAGAGGGAAGTTACCTCAATATAATAAAGGCCATATATGACAAACCCACAGCCAATATAGTTCTTAATGGTGAAAAACTTCAACCATTTCCTCTAACATCAGGAACAAGACAAAGTTGTCCACTCTCACCACTATTATTAAACAAAGTTTTGGAAGTTTTAGCCACAGCAATCAGAGAAGAAAAAGAAATAAAAGGAATCCGAATCGGAAAAGAAGAAGTAAAGCTGTCACTGTTTGCAGATGACATGATACTATATATAGAGAATCCTAAAGATGCTACCAGAAAACTACTAGAGATAATCAATGAATTTGGTAAAGTAGCAGGATACAAAATTAATGCACAGAAATCTCTTGCATTCCTATACACTAATGATGAAAAATCTGAAAGCAAAATTAAGGAAACACTCCCATTTACCATTGCAACAAAAACAATAAAATACCTAGGAATAAACCTACCTAAGGAGGTGAAAGACCTCTATGCAGAAAACTATAAGACACTCATGAAAGAAATCAAAGATGATACAAACAGATGGAGAGATATATGACATCCTTGGATTGGAAGAATCAATATTGTGAAAATGACTATACTACCCAAAGCAATCTACAGATTCAATGCAATCCCTATTAAATTACAAATGACATTTTTTACAGAACTAGAACAAAACATTTCACAATTTGTATGGAAACTCGAAAGACCCTGAATAACCAAAGGAATCTTGAGAAAGATAAATGGAGCTGGAGGAAATCAAGCTCCCTGACTTCAGACTATACTAGAAAGCTACAGTAATCAAGACAGTATGGTACTGGCACAAAAACAGAAATATATCAATGGAACAGGTTAGAAAGCCGAGAGATAAGCCCATGCACATATGGCCACCTTATTTTTCATAAAGGAGGCAAGAATATAAAATGGAAAAAAGACAGCCTCTTCAATAAGTGGGGCTGGGAAAATTGGACAGCTACCTATAAAAGAGTGAAATTAGAACACTCCCTAACACCATACACAAAAATAAACTCAAAATGGATTAAAGACCAAAAGTAAGGCCACACAGTATAAAACTCTTAGAGGAAAACATAGGCAGAACACTCTATGACATAAATCACAGCAAGATTCTTTTTGACCCACCTCCTAAAAAAATGGAAACAAAAATGAAAATAAATGAATGGGACCTAATGAAACTTAAAAGCTTTTGCACAGCAAAGGAAACCATAAACAAGATGAGAAGACAACCCTCAGAATGGGAGAAAATATTTGCAAATGAAGAAACTGACAAAGGATTAATCTCCAAAATTTACAAGCAGCTCATGCAGCTCAATATCAATAAAACAAGCAAACCAATCCAAAAATGGGCGGAAGACCTAAATAGCCATTTCTCCAAAGAAGACATACAGATGGCCAACAAACACATGAAAAGATGCTAAACATCACTAATTATGAGAAAAATGCAAATGAAAAGTACAGTGAGGTATCACCTCTCACCAGTCAGAATGGCCAACATCAAAAAATCTACAAACAATAAATGCTGGAGAGGGTGTGGAGAAAAGGGAACCCTCTTGCACTGTTGGTGGGAATGTAAATTGATACAGGCACTATGGAGAACAGTATGGAGGTTCCTTAGAAAACTAAAAATAGAAGTACCATATGACCCAGCAATCCCACTACTGTGCATATAGGCAGAGAAACCCATAATTCAGAAACAGTCATGTACCATAATGTTCATTGTAATTCTATTTACAATAGCTAGGACATGGAAGCAACCTATGTGTCCATCAACAGATGAATGAATAAAGAAGAGGTGGCACATATATACAATGGAATATTACTCAGCCATTAAAAGAAACAAAATTGAGTTTTTTGTAGTGAGATGGATGGACCTATAGTCTGTCATACAGAGTGAAGTAAGTCAGAAAGAGAAAAATACCGTATGCTAACACATATATATGGAATCTAAAAAAAAAGGTTCTCAAGAAGCTAGGGGCAGGACAGGAGTAAAGACGCAGACGTAGAGAATGGACTTGAGGACACGGGTAGGGGGAAGGGTAAACTGGGACGAAGTGAGAGATTGGTATGGACATATATACACTACCAAATGTAAAATAGATAGCTAGTGGGAAGCAGCTGCATAGTACAGGAGGATCAGCTCGGTGCTTTCTGACCACCTAGAAGGGTGGGATAGGGAGGGAGGGAGGGAAATGCAAGAGGGAGGGGATATGGAGATATATGTATATGCATAGCTGATTCACTTTGTTATAAAGCAGAAACTAACACACCATTGTAAAGCAATTATACTCCAATAAAGATGTTAATAAAAAGAAGAAAGAGTAACTGAGGTCACAAGGGACACCACTAGAACTGGAGACCAGCCATTTGTGATGTATTTCTTTTTCCTGTTTGGAACCATAATTCAGACTTATGTAAATATAACTTTCTAGAGATATGATCACATTTAAGTTTAAAACTCAGCACTATTTTAGATAGATAGAAATTAAAGACATTTAAAATAGGATAAAATATTATTCTTTTAAATTAAAAAATGCAATTGGAGAAATATAGTTTTTAAAAATAAAGAATAACATTTTAAACAAACAATAATGTCAACATCCTATAAGAAATAAAACAACTGAAGAATATACTGTCAGTTTTCACTGCTTGGCAAAGAAACACATATGTCCCAGTGGTTATTAATCCTGTACTTGCCAAGACTTAAACTTATTTGAAATCCCCCAATCTATGTTGAATATCATATTTCCAACTTATTGTCTGTCACTTTGCTGGAAAAGAAAACAAATAAAAAATTAAAAATGACCCTTAACAGACTATTGGAATGGAAAATACCCAAACAACAAAGATCCATATTCTGATTTAACACAGAGAATTAGTAATGTACATACTACAAAGGCAAAATATAATAGCACCTCATTTCTCTAAAAGCTGAGGTGTCAGCCAAAATAAACATGTCAATATCAATTAACTGAAGCCCATAAATTTTAATCATAAGAGTCTCTTAGGTCCTTATTCACATGAATTCTTATTGGATTCAGTTCCAACAAAATCCTTTGTTTACTTAGGTAATAATGTATTAGAAATATAAAAGAAGAAAGGTGAGGGAACTTCTAGAAAGAGAAAGACTAAAATCAAAAAGGAATAAATTTGGTGGGGGGGAGTCAGATGGCAGAATAGGAGGATTCAGAATTTGCCTCTCCTCACAAGTACATTAAGAATACATCTACAAATGGATCAATTCTCACAGAGCATCTGCTGAACACTAGTGGAAGCCCCTGGACACCTAAAAGGACAAGATAAATCCCCACACAACCAGGACAGATGAAAGAAAGAAAGAAAAAAAAGGAAACAGGAAGGAACCATCACCCCTGGCAGGGAACTGAAGGTGAGCAGAGGTTCCCGCACTCACAAAAGCCCATTCATGGCAGGGAAATCAGCTGGGGCAGAAAGGGACCTTCAGGGGTTTGAAGGGAAATGCAGCAACTGGTCTGTGGAAGGCAGGACAAAGTAAGAACTGTGTGTATGGCCCATGCTGCTGCTCTGCACACCCCAGCCTGAGTTGTGTGTCTCCAGGTGTGGAGGGAGGCTGGGTGCTGGAAAGTGGGGTTTGGAGAGTGGACCCAGGGAGGGGACAGCTGCTGGCTGTGAAGAGACAGCCTGAAGGGACCAGAGTAAGGAGCTTCACAACCTGGAAAGTTTTCTGAAGAATCCTGGAGCACTATAGAAACAAGTCGCCATTGTTGAGTGGCATGCAAGGGGCGGGGCCACCACTGCAACTCCCTTCCCCACCTGTCAGCCCCCTGCCTCTGTGGGCACTGGGAGGGGCACCCGTCTGTGCAGGCCCACCTGCTCCTCAAGCCAAGGTCTCTTTGGTGCACAGGCTCCAGAGTCCTGAGCTCCACCACTGCCAAAGCCTCCTTTGAGTGCACATGGGGCCTGCTCACGATGCCCATGCCAAAGCCTCATCCAGAATCAGCCCTGGACACCCCAGACTGAGATAGAAAGACGCCAATGCTGGCAGAAGCTGAGTGCTAAAGTGTGGTGTTAGAAGAGTGGATGTGGGGAGAGGACTGCTGTTGGCTGTGCAGAGACAACTTGAGGAGACGGGAGTGAGGGGCTCCATGGCTGGAAATGCTGCTAGAGGAAGCATGGTCTGCCTTGGAAACAAGGTGCCATTGTTGAGTGGTGCACAAGGGGCAGGGTCACCACTGCAAAACCCTTCCCCACATGCTGACCCCTGCCTCCATGGGTACTGGGAGGGACTCCCACCAGACACATCCCAGTCTGTTGCATCTTCCTGATGGTCTCTGCCACAAGCACTTTGCATGTGCCACAGTTGTGGTCTCCTTCTCCCTCCCTGGCCTGAGCGAATAAGTGCCCCAATCAGACTGAGGGACCCAACTGGCCACTGCTTTTGCCTCTCTCTCACCTGGATGGCGAACAGAAACCTGAGGGTGGCCCACATGCAGAGGTGGGGCCAAAACCAAAGCTGAGCCCCAGGGGCTGTCTGACTAAGGAAGAGGAACGGAAATCTCTCTGTGCAGCTGCACAAGCCACAGATTAAATCCCAGTGATCTTCTTGGTAAACCCTGCACCTGTGGAATATCTGAATGGACACTGAGTACTCCCACAACTTAGACCGGTCTAACTTTGGCAGCTGTGGACTTTGGGGGCAAGTGCATGTGGGAGTTGGGCCAGGTCAGAGTCTGAGCTGCCCCCACAGTGCCCATGGCAGGTCCAGAGACCTACCTAGAGGTACAGGAGGGCCTCCTGGGGAGGTGGGGGTTGACTGTGGCTTGCTGTCAGTGGGGGGCAAGGACACTGACAGTGAAGGACTCAGGAAAATATTATTACTAGTATTATTTTTTCTCTCTTTTTCCTTTTTGTTTCATTTTGTTCTGTTGTTGTTTTCTGTTTTTTTAATTATATTTTATTTGTTACTTACTTTTTCTTTACTTATTTCTTTTTTTGCTTTAATTTAAAAATTTTCAAAATATATTTTTAAATTTAAAATTTTTATTGTTTTGTGATTTTTCTTGTTTTGTTTTTATCATTTTTGTGTGTTTAATGTTTTCTTTTTTTCAGCTTGTTTTCTGTTTTTGTTCTGTTCTTGGTTTTTGTTAGTTTTGTTTTTATTGTTAATTTTGTTTTTATTGTTTGTTTTTGGGTTCTTTTGTTTGTTAGGTTGTTCTCTGGATTTTTGTTTTCTTTTTTTGGTTTTCTTTTCTATCTTTCTTTCCTTGTTTCTTTCATTTTGTTTTTATCATTTGTCTTGGGTTTTGTTGGTCTTCTTTTCTTTTTCCTGGCTGTGCCACACAGCTTGCAGGGTCATGGTTCCCTAACCAGGGGTCAGGCCTGAGACTCACGGGTAAGAGCACCAAGTCCAAGATGCTGGAATGCCAGAGAATTTCCGGCCCCAGGGAATATTAAACGATGTGAGCTCTCCGGGAGGTCTTCATCTCGACAGCAAGACCTGGCTCCACCCAACTGCCTGCAGGCACCAGTGTTGGACACCCCACACCAAACAACCAGCAAGACAATAACACAGCCACATCCATTAGCAGACAGGCTGCCTAAAGTTGTACTAAACTCACAGACACCACAAAACACACTACCCGATGAGGCCCTGCCGATCAGAGGGACAAGACTCAGCTCCAGCCACCAGTTCAGGCACCAGTCCCTTCCAACAGGAAACCTACAAAAGCCCCTGGACCAACTTCACCCACCAGGGGGCAGACACCAGAAACAAGAGGAACTACAACACTGCAGCCTGTGGAAAGGAGACCACAAACACAGTAAATTAGATAAAATGAGACGACAGAGAAATAGGTTTCGGATGAAGAAGCAAGGTAAAAATCCACAAGACTAAATAAATGAAGAGGAAATAGGCAATTTACCTGAAAAACGATTCAGAGTAATGATAGTTAAGATGATTCAAGATCTCAGAAATAGAATGCAGGCATGGATCGAGAAGATACAAGAAATGTTTAACAAGGACCTAGAAGAACTAAAGAACAAACAAACAGTGATGAACAACACAATAACTTAAATGAAAAATACACAAGAAGAAATCAATAGCAGAATAACTGAGGCAGAAGAATGGATAAGTGAACTGGAATATAGAATAGTGGAAATAAATGCCACAGAACAGAATAAAGAAAAAACAGGATGAAAAGAAATAAGATCAGTCTCAGAGACCTCTGGGACAACATTAACGCCACCAATATTCAAATTACAGGGGTCCCAGAAGAAAAAGAGAAAGAGAAAGGGTCTGAGAAAATATTTGAAGATATTAAAGTGGAAAACTTCCCAAACATGGGAAAGGAAATAGTCACCCAAGTGCAAGAAGCCCAGAGAATCCCATACAGGATAAACCCTAGGAGGAACACACCAAGACACATATTAATCAAACTAACAAAAATTAAATACAAAGAAAAAAATTAAAAGCAGCAAAGGAAAAGCAAAAATAACATACAAGGGAATCCCCATAAGGTTATCAGCTGATTTTTCAGCAGAAACTCTACAGGCCAGAAGGCAATGGCAGGATATATTTAAAGTGATGAAAAGGAAAAACCTACAGCCAAGAACACTGTACCCAGTAACGTTCTCATTCAGATTCTACAGAGACATCAAAAGCTTTATAGACAAGCAAAAGCTAAGAGAATTCAGGACCACCAAACAGCTTTACAACATATGCTAAAGAAACTTCTCTAGGCAGGAAACACAGGAGAAGAAAAACACCTACAAAAACAAAACCAAAACAATTAAGAAAATGGGAATAGGAACATACATATCGATAGTTACCTTAAATGTAAATGGATTAAATGCTCCAACCAAAAGACACAGACTGGCTGAATAAATACAAAAACAACATCCATATATATGCTGTCTATAAGAGATGCACTTCAGACCTAGGAAAACATACAGACTGAAAGTGAGGGGAAGGAAAAAGATATTCTATGCAAATGGAAATCAAAAGAAAGCTGGAGTAGCAATACTCACATCAGAAAAAATAGACTTTAAAATAAAGACTGTTTTAAGAGACAAGGAAGGACACTACATAAGAATAAAGGGATCAATCCAAGAAGAAGATATAACAATTGTAAATATTTATACACCCACATAGGAGCACTTCAATACATAAGGCAAATGCTAACAGCCATAAAAGCAATTGACAGTAATACAATAATAGTGGGAAACGTTAACACTCTATTCACACCAATGGAGAGATCATCCAAACAGAAAATTAATAAGGAAACACAAGCCTTAAATCACACATTAGACCAGATAGACTTAATTGATATCTATAAGACATTCCATCTGAAAGTAGCAGATACACTTTCTTCTCAAGTGCACATGGATCATCCTTCAGGATAGGTCACATCTTGGGTCACAAATCAAGCCTTGGTAAATTGAAGAAAATCAAAATCATATCAAGCATCTTTTCTGACCACAATACAATGAGATTAGAAATCAATTACAGAAAATAAACTATAAAAATCACAAACACATGGAGGCTAAACAATATGCTACTAAATAACCAATGGATCACTGAAGAAATCAAAGAGAAAATAAAAAAATACCTATAAACAAATGATAACAAAAAGATGATGACCCAAATGCCATGGGACTCAGCAAAAGCAGTTCTGAGAGGGAAGCTTGTAGCAATACAATCCTACCTCAAGCAACAACAAAAAAATCTCAAATAAACAACCTAACATTACACTTGAAACAACAAGAGAAAGAAGAACAAACAAAACCCAAAGTTAGTAGAAGGAAAGAAATCATAAAGATCAGAGCAGAAATAAATGAAATAGAAACAAAGAAAACAATAGCAAAGATCAATGAAACTAAAAGCTGGTTCTTTGAGATGATAAACAAAACTGATAAACCTTTAGCCAAACTCATCAAGAAAAAAAGGGAGAAGACTCAAATCAACAGAATTAGAAATGAAAAAGGAGAAGTAACAACTGACAGTGCAGAAATACAGAGGATCATGAGAGATTACTACAAGCAACTATATGCCAATAAAATGGACAATGTGGAAGAAATGGACAAATTCTTAGAAAAGCACAACCTTCTGAGACTGAACCAGGAAGAAACAGAAACTATAAACAGACCAATCACAAGTAATGAAATTGAAACTGTGATTAAAATCTTCCAACAGACAAAAGTCCAGGACCATATGGCTTCACAGGTGAATTCTATCAAACATTTAGAGAAGAGCTAACAGCTATCCTTCTCAAACTCTTACAAAAAATTGCAGATGGAGGACCACCCCAACCTCATTCGATGAGGCCACCTTCACCCTGATACCCAGAGGTGACAAAGATATCACAAAAAAGAAAACTACAGGCCAATATCACTGATAAAAATAGAAGCAAAAATCCTCAACAAAATACTAGCAAGCAGAATCCAACAATACATTAAAAGGATCATACACCCTGATCAAGTGGGATTTATCCCTGGGATGCAAGGATCCTTCAATATATGCAAATCAATCAATGTGATACACCATATTAACAAATAGAGAAATAAAAGCCATATGATCATCTCAATAGATGCAGAAAAAGCTTTTGACAAAATTCAACACCCATTTATGATTAAAAAACTCTCCAGAAAATGGGCATAGAGGGAACCAGCCTCAACATAATAAAGGCCATATATGACAAACCCACAGCAAACATCATTCTCAATGGTAAAAAACTGAAAGCATTTTCCCTAAATTCAGGAACAAGGCAAGGATGACCACTCTCACCACTTTTATCACTTTTATTCAACATTGTTTTGGAAGTCCTAGCCATTGTTTTGGAAGTCCTAGCCAACATTGTTTTGGAAGTCCTAGTCCTAGCCTAGTCCTAGCCAAAATCAGAGAAGGAAAAGATATAAAAGGATTCCAAATTGGAAAGAAGTAAAACTGTCACTGTTTGCAGATGACATGATACTTTGCATAGAAAATCCTAAAGATGCCGCCTCAAAACTACTAGAGCTAATCAATGAATTCGGTAAAGTTGCAGGATACAAAATTAATACACAGAAATCTCTTGCATTCCTATACACTAATAACAAAAAATCAGAAAGAGAAATTAAGAAAACTATCCTATTTACCATTGCAACAAAAAGAGTAAAATACCTAGGGATAAACCTACCTAGGAGGCAAAAGACCTGTAATCAGAAAGCTATGAGATACTGATGAAAGAAATCAAAGACGACACAAACAGATGGAGAGATATACCATGTTCCTGGACTGGAAGAATCAATATTGTGAAAATGACTATACTACCCAAAGCAATCTACAGATTCACTGTAATCCTTATCAAATTACCAATGGCATTTTATAAAGAATTAGAATAAAAAATTTACAATTTGTATGGAAATACAAAAGACCCCGAATAGCCCAAACAATCTTGAAAAAGAAAAACAGAGCTGGAGGAATCAGGCTCCCGGACTTCAGACTATACTACTAAGTCATTAAAACAGTATGGTACTCGCACAAAAACAGAAATATAGATCAAGGGAACAGGATGGAAAGCCCAGAGATAAACCCAGGCACCTATGGTCACCTAATCTCTGATAAAGGAGGCAAGAATATATAATGGAGAAAAGATGCTCTCTTCTATAAGTGGTGCTGGGAAAACTGGACGACTACATGTAAAAGAATGAAATTAGAACACTCCCTAACACCATACACAAAAATAAACTCAAAATGGGCTAAAGACCTAAATGTAAGGCTGGACACTATAAAAGTCTTAGAGGAAAACATAGGCAAAACACTCTTTGACATAAATTGCAGCAAGATCTTTTTTGACCCACCTCCTAGAGTAATGAAAATAAAAAGAAAAATAAACAAATGGGATCTAATTAAACTTATTAGCTTTTGCACGGCAAAGGAAACCATAAACAAGATGAAAAGACAACCCTCAGAATGGGAGAAAATATTTGCAAACGAAGCAACTGACAAGGTATTAATCTCCAATATACACAAATAGCTCATGCAGCTCAATGTCAAAAAAAAAAAAAACCCAGAAAACAACAACCCAATCAAAAAATGGGCGGAAGACCTATACAGACATTTCTCCAAAGAAGACATACTGATGGCCAACAAACACATGAAAAGATGCTCAACATCACTAATTATGAGAGAAATGCAAATCACAAGTACAGTGAGGTATCACTTCTCATCAGTCAGAATGGCCATCATCAAAAAAATCTACAAATAATAAATGCTGAAGAGGGTGTAGAGAAAAGGGAATCCTGTTACACTGTTGTTGGGAATGTAGATTGGTACAGCCACTATGGAGAACAGTATGGAGGTTCCTTAAAAAACTAAAAACAGAGCTACCATATGACCCAGTGATCCCACTACTGGGCATATACCCAGAGAAAAACATAATTAAGAAAGACACATGTGCCCCAATGTTCATTGCTGCACTATTTACAATAGCCAGGATATGGAAGCAAGTTAAATGTCCATCAACAGAGGACTGGTTAAAGAAGATCTGGTACATATATACAACGGGATACTACTCAACCATAAAAAAGAATGAAATTGGGTCAGTTGTAGAATTGTGGATGGACCTAGAGAGTCATACACAGTGAAGTAAGTCAGAAAGAGAAAAAAAAATATCGTATATTAACGCATATATGTGGAATCTAGAAAACTGGTATAGATGATCTTATTTACAAAGCAGAATTAGAGACACAGATGTAGAGAACAAACGTATGGATACCAAGGTGGAAAGCGGGGGGGGGATGAATTGGGAGATTGGGATTGATTATATACAGTACTGATACTACATATAAAATAGATAACTAATAAGAACCTACTGTATAGCACAGAGAACTCTACTAAATGCTCTGTGGTGACCTAAATGGGAAGGAAATCCAAAAAGAGGAGATATATGTATACATATAGCTGATTCACTTTGCTGTACAGTAGAAACTAATACAACATTGTAAAACAGTTATACTTCAATAAAAATTAAATTAAAAAAAATTCACCAAGCTTACCAGTTGAGGCTAGTACTGTAAACTAAATAAAGCTTAATAGCTCAAGGACAATACAGTAATACAACAGAATAGAATATTTGATGCCCATAATAATGATTCTAAGGCATAAAGAATAGATCAAACTGCATTTATCATAATTTGTATAAAAGATTACAGAAATATGCATTGCAATTTAGAAGGATTTATATTAATAATGTCAATAACATTTGCATAATTGATAAGTATTCCATTTCTGACAATGCTCTTCATGCACCACACATAACTGACCTTTGACTCCTACTGACCCTACCTACTCAATCCCGACTCTACCTCCATACTCTACCTTCATACCTTCTCTGGCTTAGATCACTATAACAGCTTTCTACCTGTCTTCTTTGCCTCCAGCCTGCGCTTTCAATTCATCCTCTACCCCTCTGCTACAATGAGATAAAATATAAACATAATCATGATACTTTTATGATTTCACTCTTTCAACAACCTCTCAGAGTCCTAAGGATAGGGTTTAATTTCTTCAGATTGACACAAAAGTTATTTTATGAAATGACTCCTATCATCTCTATAGCTTCCTTTCCTGATACCCTTCCACATTTTCCTGTGCCTAAATCACATAAAACTTTTGTCTTTTATTTCATAACATTAAGCTTTTTCACCTATTGTTCTCCTTTATCTCTCAAGTACCCTAACTCCTGGTTATCTAATAAGACTTTACTCTTCCAGGAGTTCTTCCTTGTCCTGCAGTATATGAGATGTACTTCTACAGCACCTTGTAGGTGACTCAATCATAGTATTTATTGCATAGCATTGTCATCCTTTATTACTTCACTATTAGTAAATTGAGGGCAAGAATCATGCATTTTATTTTTATCCTCTAGTATATGAAACCCAGTAAATGTTAGTTGAATGAATAAGTGCTGTCCTGTATGACATTTTAAATGGTCAAAGATAACTTCTAAATATACTAAATTCCTTTAATTTTCCTTTAATACATTATGAATATATTATGGATAATATACCCATGGATATTTAAACCTACTGATACCTGGATTTATTTGAATCTGTTTATATTTTTTAGCTTATACCAAACTTCTATATATGCAGGTTTGATTAATATGACTTATTGCTTAAAGTATAATTCCTTCTTATTTATTCTAAGGTACATTTTTCCTGCTTCATGGGGAACTCCAAACTCCATCATTCTCACGAATAGATAATGCAGCTACCCCATACTTCATGTTCACCAAGTAATTCATTCCGTGATTCTCTAGGTAATTTTTTTTCTGCCTATAGGATATGTAAGGAATCTTTTTTAATTATAGATTTTAGTGATTCTTCCTAAGTGCTTGTCTCTCACCACTTGGTAGTGTTTCCTCTTCTCTTTTTTTGGGGAGTTTTCCCCATTCTGTCCTTTTCTTTCTTATTCTGCCAGTTAGTTATATAGTCTGATCATCTGAACTTTTAAGCCTACATGCTTATATTATTTTAAAACTATCTGAAGGTTCCTTTTGAGTTCTTTACTTCCTAAAATTTATTTCAATTTATTTTCCTCATGAAGTCACGTTAAATCAGATTATTGACATTTCTAATGTTTAGTGATAAAATAGGTTAACCAAAATTATTTTTTTCTTCCAATATGATGTTTAATAATTGGTACTCAATTAGTTATGCTTGCTAATGAATAAATGCTTATTCACTAATTTATCAAAAGATAGTTCTAAAGTTGAAAATTAAAAACAATGTAGGAAATAATTTAATTTTCTTTATGTGTGTATATATTAAAATTACTTGGTCCACAAAGCAGCCTACTAGAAAGTTACCTGAGGATGTAATCCAGCAATCTAATGTTATAAAACAAAACAAAAAAAGGGATGCTACGAGGGAAGAAACTGTGGCTCCAGTTCCTGAGACCAATAAAGGGAAGTCTCAGATGCCCGTTGTGCATTAGGTCTAAAAGGTAACCTGTATCTGTTGTAGCAGTACCTAGTGATGAAAGGAGGAGGACTTGGAGGGAAACAAAGGGGACTCCACTGTATGGACACTGAGTGACAGAATGGAAAACTTAAGAATGTGATAAAAACATACAAGAAAAATACTGGCAATAGAAATGCAAAAAATAATACATAACAAGAAAATTAAAATGTGTGTGATTTTAAGTGATTAATGCAAGTAAACAAAGAGCACTTGGTGCTATGAACATCTTTTGAGTACTATTGGGAAAACAGTACTGACAATGTCAAAGTATAAATTTGTCTCTTTTTGTAGAAAAAAAGTGTTAGGAGAATATCTCTACTTGTAGGAAAAATATTTTTTTATAAATTCTATGACCATAATATGAATAGACAGCATAAACTTAGATGAGGTTAAGCATAGATAGATAGGCCAAAAAATCCATAATGATAGACATATTCTGAAATTCAGAAGTGTACAAATAATTTGGTCCCCTTTTAAAAGGTGAAATATAGAAACAAAAGATTAGTGTTTTAAAATAAATTTTTATGTGGCTTTACAAAAACAAAAAGGGTTTGTTTTTTTTTTTACACCGCTGTAGGGTGACAGAAAAATAAAATATAATCAAATTGTATTGGAAAATGTTCTGCCTCTTAGAATTTTAAACCAAAAATTTTCTTCTATATTTTCTACATCAGAATTCTTATGGGTGTTTGATAAGAGAAGACAGGTTGGAACTTTATGAATCAAATTCCACATGTAAAGCCTGCTATTTCATACAGCAAGACAATTATTAGAAAATATACAACTGACAAATATTTATTTATTAATCAATAAAATAAGCTTAATGAAGAGCACTATGTGACAGACAAATACTTCTACATGCGTTCTCAACTATTCATCTCTAATATTACCTTTTTTGCTCTATGCAACAATTCCTTGAAAAATATTGTATTAATTCCAATCATAAATAAGAAACTGAACCTCAAAGAGATTAAATAACTTGCTCTAACTCATGGAGCTAGGATTTAAACCTAGATCTCTGATTCCAAAGCCCATGACCCTTTCAACATATGATTATTCATTTTTATTGAACTCCTATCATGTGCCTCTTATAAGCTTCAGGAGCTGAAAGGTAGGAGAAAAACAGAACTACACAAATATAAAACAAAAACAAAAACAAGCTTCATTAAATACTTTCAACTACGCCAGGCAATATAGAGTTAGTCTAAAGATAATTCAGCGCCAGAAAAAAATTACAGATAAACAATTTTGTATTCCCCAAATGGGATTTGCAACATATGCCCAATGATGTAGTAATAAATTCTAGGGCTTTTCTACTATTCACCTATTGTAGAACTATGAACAAGGTAGCAAAAACAACAATAAAAATGGCATAACCACTCTGTATTAAAAAAATCTAATAATTCAAACACTCTTGAAAAATGTCAAGCAGGGATAGGATGGTTTGCATTTTTACTTTATTTAGTTTCCAGTTTATATTAGAAAGCATCTTTTTTCATGGCAATCATTTATAAAATTTTTTTTATCATATTTCCACAACTATTCATATTTTCCCCATTTTTCTGACTGGATGAATGAGGGTAGCACATATAGAAAAATTATATATAAGTGAATAATGAATTAAAATGAAATATGTTCTATTAGAGCCTAAATGCTAATTGGTAACCTTTTATCATAAAATGTTACAAAAAATGAAGAATACTTTTTATAGTCATTTTAAGAAGTGAATATGACACTAATAAGTTCTATGACAAGAAAAGACTGCTACAGTCATGGTCAGTAAACTAGATGATACATCACTATCTTTGTGCTGTGGCAGAAAAACAATAAAATTTAAAAGCCACAAAAATCTTGATCAATTTTATAGATAAAACACTGTCATGACTTAGGTTCATAAAATGCTACAAAGTAGAGAAATGATTAATTTATGCCTTTGAGTTTCTATGCTTCTGAATAAAATACAGTTACTTACTTTTTTCTCCGGTTTGACTCCACAAAATATTTACGTGCTTGATTTCGACATATTTTTTGTTGCTGCAGTAAGATTTGGCGCTCTTCTTCTAAATTTTTCTCAAAATGGATTTTCATATCTCTAATGGTAGCATAAAGTTAAGGACAGTGGTTTATGTCTTTACTGGATGAGTATCAGTGCTATCTGATAAGTACAATTACAGCCTCATACTAATGATGTAATGATTTTTTGTGGAACAATTAGTATGTGTACACATCACTGTTAGTGTATGACCGGCACATGTTTTATATAAAAAAAACTCTTGGCTTGGTATTAGAACTGAAGATATATTTTACTTTCTTTGGGGAAAAAAATTAATTACTTTTAGACATCATGAGCCCAGATAAGGAGACTACATATCTTTTCATTCATTATACAGATATTTGAGTACTTATTAACAAGTTACTATCTTAGGCATGTATATAGAAAAATGAAAGAAGGTTATATCTCATTAATAGAAAGCCGATGAATTAAACGTTTCAGTAGATCCTTTAATCCATAGCATGAAAGTCATATTCAAATATTAAAAATCAAATAGCAATATAACTGGGAAGTTTGGGAATATAGATTACTTAGTGATTTACTCATAAGTTAAAAAACAAGCCATTAGGAAAATCATACACAGTAATGTTTACTCAGAATTTTGCCAAATATGGAGTATTTTAGTTATCCTAATTATCCATTCATTTGAAATTTACTGTATAAAATTAAACTTTCTTTAAATAAGTTGAATTGATATGGTTAATTGATGTCCGAGCTTATTTAGTAACATTTCAACTGGCATTAATGAATGCCTTTACCAAATTTATCACAGTATTTTTCTGTTTTTAATGATTTTGAAGTTGTAAAAAGTGGTCATTCAATTACCATTTTCAGTACCTCATCATTAGATGTAGATGCATACAAGATTGTACTGAAGTTATTTATTGCAGGGCATGCCTATTTGTCTTTTTAGAATAAACAGTGTGTTTAAATTTTCTCCCCTCAAAATAAAGGTATGAAATTCTCTTTAAGAGTTCTATTTAATCAAGTTTTTTTATATGTCATAAATATTAATGGTAAAACAGAATATAAGAAATACATTAAATAATAAATTATGCTATACATAAGTTGTTAATTCAAAATGTGTTAATTTTAGGATCCTGCAGTGCTTCAGCATCAACATAGTAAAAAAAACCTTATATATTTCAAAACAAGCACGTCTATTTGAAATTTTTGGTCATTTGAAACTTTGCTAATGGGAGCTTTCAATTATGTTGCTATTTAACCATTTTTATGCCATTGCTCATAATTAATTTACCTGTATTAAAAATTTTGCACTACCTCACCATAAACAAATACATGCACTCACACACAATATTTTTACTTAAAGTTTCTTTTGAAGGATTTATAAAAGTGAAACAGAAAGGGAAGCAACCTGTTTTTGTTTTTGTTTTTTGTTAGCATAGAAACAGCTAAAGATTTAGCTTGTTCTTTTCTAATAGAGTACTTTATTAGAAGGAGTCAGACTTTAACAAGATGGCTAACTACGAAGTCACAACATGGCAGTGGAGGAAAGTGCAACTTCCTTTCAGGGTACCCAAGAGCAGCATTGTCGGGAGAAAAGGGAGACGTTGCTTTGGCTCAGGTGAGAAATATGCAGGACTAAGATGCATGTGGAGATAATTCTGTTCTCTGTTTAACATGCTTGAAGTCTCACCACAGGAACATAAAGAAAATCACAAACGTAACGTTTGTAATAATGTTCTGACAACTATATATTGTTAGATTTAATTAAATGTCTCTTACTCTATATAATATACACATGTATTATATATAATATATGTATAATATTGCCTGCCGAGTTGTAAAATATACTGCTGCCTTTGCATCTCTTCAAAGTATGGTATCCAAATTTAAAAAATATTAGATGGTTGGTTAAATTTTTATTTTTCATACAAGCTGTGTTGTAAAGGTAAGATATTTCCATAAGAATCACTGTTAAATACTTGTTCAAAGGAAGGTAATTTTTATATATTTAACAGTAAAATAACCAACCAACAACAAACCCGAGAATACTACGGGCACGTAATACATAATGATTATAATTTAAAAGCATAGCCTAATCTACCCCACCTCATCCTCATCTCTTCTTCTCCCAATTTAGTCTTTTTCTAATTGTAGCTTATTTAGGTTGTTTTAAATATGTTACCATCACTAATAACTATGAATCATATAACCCATACTCTTGTCAAGTTTATTAGAGCCATCCAGATTCTTTTTCTTCTTCTCTGTACCTCTCCACAGACTTGGCTCAGATGTTCTAAATCCCTTGCCTGGACTACTTCAGTAGTCTTCTAACTCATCTTATTACAGTACTCCTAAACTTGCCGTCCTCCATTTGAACCTCCACAAAACCAGCTAAACAGAAATCTAATTGGGTTTCTCATTCTTTGTTATTCTCTAAAATCTCCCTATCACCTTCATGATGCATTAAAAATTTCTTGGAATATACAGCATTTTATAATCTGGTCTGTTTTTTCAACTTCATTTTTCAACATTTCCCTGCATGTCTCCGATGCTCAGCCACACTAAGATACTTATTAACAGAACAAGCCATGATGTAGTATGCCATTATCTTTTGGCACTTGCTGGCTAATTCTACTCATCCTTTCAGGGACACCTCAAGAAGTTTCTCCCCTGTGAAGCTTCTTCTAACCCTCACTGGATGACTTAACACCCTCATGGGTACGTCATATGTGTCTCCTCTGTATTTCTGTAATTCCAATGCCTGGCATGGTGCTTAGAATATGGTAATGGCTTAATAAAAGCTTACTGAATGACTTCCTTGGAGAAAATTCTCAGTAGATAAACTAGGAAAAAAGGTATACACATTTTTATAGCTTTTAGTGCCTCACAGACAAATTGGTTTCTAAAAGGGTTCTATAAATCTACATGTCATTAGAAATATATGAACATGAGTTTCTACACCTCACAAGCATAAGGTAGTACTTTTTTTATAGAAAGACCGAATGGAAAGTCATGTTTTATTATGTATGTATTAGCAAAATAGAATAATTGCCATGTTGGGCAACTAATTTTTATTTTCCTTTTTGGTGAATCGTTAGTTCAGAGTCACTGGACATTTATCTATTGAGAATGTCATTTAAAAAATCAATTTCAGTAAATTCAATAGAGATAGAATAGTGTAAATATTAACCCTCTATCATAGTTACTACAAGTATTTTCCCCAGATAATTTGTTTTATTTAATTATACAATTTCTCCTTACACTGTTTTAAATTAATGAGTTATTTTTGAGATATTTTTCACTTGAAATTGATTCTTTCTTTTCAAAAGGTAAAGTTACTATACCTTCAAACTATGAAAGTGTTGAAGTTCTATTTTCTGTCAGTTTTCCTTTATGATTTTGTATTTATTTTTATATTTACCCTTTTTATCAGTTCAAGCATATTTTGGAATTTAGTGTAAAATGTGACTCAAGATAGAGATGGTGAATTTAGACTATGCTTTTTTAGAGGTTTGACTAAGGAGACAGGAGATATTAGAACACAGTTAAAAGGGTTTGATTGTTAGTTTTAAGGATAGTTAAGACCAGAGCATGTTTACAGGCTGTAGGGAAAGAAGGCTATTTGACAAAAGTTGTAAGTAAATTGTAAGAGAGAGTTAGGATAATTTACAATCCAGGGTTACTGAGAAGAGAGGTGATGAAAATAGGGCACAAGTGAATGGATTCACCTTCTACAGTAAAAGTGATATCCCATCAGTGAGCCTGGAATAAAAACAGGGTAGGGGATTGAGGGTGGTGATGGGAGTAAGAAGGTTTGTGTTGTTTGTTGGGAGGGACCTGAGGGAGTTCATGGCATCCATTCTCTTATGAAGTATTGTAGTAAGACAGTCTACTGCGAGTGACGGGAGGTGATCAAGATCCGGCACAGAAACTAATTAAGAGGAACAAGAGAGAACTCTGTTCTTGTTCTGGTGAAGCTGGAAACCATCAAGCTGTAGCGGTTTTGTGATATTTTCTCTGACAGCATTTTTATTGTTGAGTGAAGGAGTAGAGAAATAGGGTTGTAGTAGTTACTGGGTGGTTGAGGAAGAATAGGAGTGCAAAGAACCAAGGATGTTGGTGAGAGAATATGTGTAGATAATTAAGAATAGGGTGTAAACTGGGTAGCGAATAAAGAGAGGCAAAGTGGGGGCTAGGATAAAATGGAAGGGGAAAAGACTGGAGATATTTATGAGAAAATAAGAGGCATAGTGTGAAGGGGACATGAAAACTTCACTTTTTTATTCTATTTCTATATATATTTGAATTATTTTAAGAAATTGAAATTATAGAACTTCAGCTAATTTTAATTAGATGAACTTCATAAGGTTTTGTTCCTTGCCTTTAGAGTCAGGGAATTCTAACTTGAGTGAGAGAACTTCAACAGAAAGCTGGATGGCCTCTGAGTATTGAATTCATATTTGGAAATCACATGTAGAAATTTTACCAAGCCACTTGCTTATTTTAAGTCTGCAGTTCATTTTTTAAATTTAGTCATTAATTCAATAAATTTGCATACCTACTTTGTACCAGGTATCCAATATGAAACATTACAGATACTAAGAACATCCAAAATAATACAAAAGGTGCTTAAGTGTTTCTCCAACTAGTAACATAATGATATTCTTGATTTAGTGTCATAGTCTTTATTACGTTCAAAAGAATTCCTCTATCCCAATTTAAATATATATACTAATTTTATATATACTAGCAAATATATATATATATATAAACTAGCAAAAAGTATATATACTTATATATACATACAGATGCATATATATACACACATACTAGCAAAAGTTGTTGGATTTTAGCAAAGCCCTGGGCATCTATTGAAATAATCATCTACAACTTTCTTAATTTTAACTATATATTTATAATTCAAGTATATTTTTAGTAATGCATTTCTTTATAGGAAACCAACATAATTCTGGAATTATGTCTATTTGGTTTTGTTCATTTGAGGTACTACTGAACTTATTTACAAATATTTCCTTTGTTGTATCAATATTCATACCTCATAAATTTAAAAATATTAAGTTTATGACCATTTCACTAATGAAAATGATGGAAAGATACACTTTGTCAATGAGCCACTTACAGTGCTTCCCTATTTTCTGATTTAGCTGTAAATCAGGGTCGGTGTAATAGGAGTTCGGGGTCCAAGAAAATACAATGTCAAGGGACAGAATCAAATCCATACAGAAAGCAATAGTTTATTTCAGATTACTTCTTGAGCGAGGACAGTTTTGAGGAGTAGTAAGGGCAAAAGCCAAAGTGAATGGAGTTAATAATGAATAGATGAAAAGAATTAGAAGCTGCTATTGCGGTTAGGGTTTCTGAGAAGTTGACTAAAGAAAGAAAAGACAGAAGGGTTAAAAGCTTGAGGAAAGCATGATCAGAGGGGGGGATATTTTACCATCAGTTAAGCTTTGTACATATCTGTCTTCCTCACTAGAGTTGTATCCCAAGCACCTAGTTAAAGAGCAGGCACTAAATGAAAATTGATTGACTTGCTTTTAAAAGTGCAACATCCCAGAAGTGGAAGACAATAAGGATAAGAAAATGGGGTTTAACTTGAAAAGTGAAGACACTCCATTCTCTGACAAGAATGAAGATTCTACCAACCAAGTCCTTTGAGAATACAAAGGTTACACTCTAATTATCATAACATTCTCTGAAGGAATAAACATAGTTTACATATTTTGAAAACAAAACTCTTTCACTCTTTCAATTTTCTACAATGCAACCAACAGCAATCTCAAAGGTGGGCTAGACCAATTCTTAGGGACAGGTCAGAGATAATCCAGTGCGAAGCCTCCGGGTCCTTTGCTTCTAATTTTCTGTCTGTTGTCTCTCTGACAACAGCCTGGGCAGAGGATGGAAAACAAAACAAATTAACCAACTGTGTTAGGCTTTAGCAGCTCTGGTAAATAAATTAGGGAAGTGATAGGTTAACTGTTAAAACGGACTGTTTCAGGAGAGCAAAACATTTTACCTGTTTGTGGAATTCTTTTCTCCAAGCAGCATGATTAATCAGGGTGTGGATAATATGAAGTAAAGAGCATAATGGCATAACTCTAGAAGACAAAACAATCCCCACAGAACACACGGTTAATCTATTTGAAAACTCACAAAAAATTTACACCAAAGTTGAATGGGGGTGAGATAACAAGGTGGCCGGGAAAGCGGTCCTAGAATAGGATAAAATGGTATTTCAGGTTTAAGGGGAGCAACGACAGTTACTGAATCAAATATCCGCACTAAGATGACTAGCTAGTTTCTATCACCTTGCATCTGTGATAACGGGAATCGAATGGGAAAAAAGATGGGCCCCGCTTCCAACATCGCTACGCCGGCAGCCACGGCTGGAAGGATACAGGTAAGCGCCAGGTCGGTGACGCCCGTCGCTCAACCGAGGGCTGAGGGGGGCTCTGACGCGCGTGTCCGAGGATTCAGTGCCCTGTCTCGAGACCGCGCTCCGGGCTCCGGGCCTCCCGGTCATCATCCTTCATTCACCTCAGCGTCGCCTCTCGGCTCGCCCCCAGAGTCTCCCTCATGGCAGCTCCGGCTTCCTCCTCCTCCGCCCCTCCCTGCACTCTGTCTCTCAGGCCCCGCGTCACTGCGGCGGGAAGGTTGGCCGCGGCAGCTCTGGTTCCCGCACAGTGGCGCTCTTGGCTGTTGTGGCGACGGCAGCTGCAGCAGCGGCGACCTTGCCTGGCAATGGCAGAGGTGGCGGCCGCGACCCCAACGCCTCCGCCATGTTGACAGCCAACCGACACCGCGTCCTTCGCGACGGCTACCAGTGTGTGGGGGCGGGGCTCCAGGGGCAGCCAATAGGAGGAGCGGACTGCCGCCTACTCCCCCCATCCCTCTGAGCGGACTGCGGGCGGCGGCCTGGAAGCCTAGCATCCTCAGGGACGCAAGTCTTCGCAGGAATGCGGAGCTGACTTGTTCCTCGGAGCCTGACTCCGTTCCACCTCCCTTTTTATGATGATGTTTTCGTGAGGGTATTGAGAGTGATGAAAGACAGTGAGATGCAGAATCTTCAGATACAGGCAAACGCCACCGTGGGGATTCTGAAATGATTGCCTCGGGGATAATTCAGGGTAGGATTTGTTGTTTAACTACCGAGTCCTGCTGTGGGGTTTGAGTTGTGTCTTTCTGGAGCATCACTATCCCCAAACACCATCTCTTTTAAAAGGCTTTGTGGAGTGGAAATTTCCTTTCTCTACATTCTCTCACCCACTCCCTGACGCTTCTGCCATTCCGTCTGCAAGTCGTCCTCCTTGCCATTTCCCTACTTATAACGTCGCATTTCAAGGCTTTTAATGGTGCCAGCCTTGCTGCCAGATTCTGGAAATAGATCATCGGCGGCCAGGAAAGTAGTGCAGATTTAATTCAGTAATCTCCTGGGAAGATATGCCAAAAGAGGTCATCATATTGAAATTGTTTCAAGCTCTTATGGAAAATTGGATATTTTAGCCACCAGGTTTAGTGGTTTTGCAAGTAAAAATTTGAAAAAAGGCTGAAACTCCTTGTTGGAGTTCATTTTAAAAGTACATATAAATTCTGACTGTATTTCAGCCAGGTTTTTTTCTTTCTTTCTTTCTTTCTTTCTTTCTTTTTGTGTGGAAAAAACTCCCAGATTGGAAGCAGAATGTACAAACAGAATAAAAATCACTCGCCCACCATTCAAATGCCTCTGTCTTTGTGAATCAATTTGTTCATTTTTAGAGTTCAAATAATAAACTTTTCCAGTTGAAGCTATTTAAAACAGAGTTTTTGCAAAGTTGGATACAATGACTCAAATTGGAATGTGTTCTGGTGACTGAGATTCAAAAGTGCCACAACGAATCCAGTTTTGAGTTAAAACACAAAACACATAAGCCCCCTTCAGGACCATGCCAAGAGGGTAGAATAGATGATCTTCACAAAGAAAGGCTAAATGTGTATACTGGGACGATTAGCTATCTTTGCAAATTTTTAACTGGCCTAGTCACAGGAATTTAAGTTGATTCTATTCCCATTGCTATCATCACAAGTCTGTTTCTCCAGGGCCAATTTGAGAGAGAGTAAGCAAAGTAGGGCAGTGTAAAGTGCAAATAAAAATGAGAAGGTTGTGCTTACTGTTTGAAGTATTTGGGCATGGTTAGCCTTCCTGAAAGTCTAGTGTTTTCTATATTATTAGTTTGATATCTCATCACTCATAGGCACCTTATTGCTTTGTCACATGGTGTATTAGCATTAAGAAGCATAACTTGGTTTCTTAGTTGCTTACAGATGTTAACTCTTATAATCATTCTTCATTCAAATGTTGCTTTACAATGATACCCAAGAAAAAAGAAAATTTAAACACAATGTTACCAACTTTTTTAAAAATTACAGATCTATTTTTTCACCTTTAAATTATTTATTTCTTTCTTCAAAATTTTAAGCAGGTTTTTCATGTTTTATTTAAGTTGTACAGTCCTTTATTAAGTTGTATTGATTCTAAAAAAAAAGGCTTTAAGGTTAGATATTTGGATAATAGAAAGATAATTTGAGACATTTATAAGTTTTTTCTCTTGGCAGGAAAGATGAGTATGATTTAAGCAATAAAAAAGAGTATTACATTAAAGTCTCTCTATTTTGTTAAAAGAGACATATGAATTAAATATAATGGTTAACTTTTCACACTTCAAAAACCATAAAATAATTCATTCTTTTATGAAGGAAATAAATATTGAGCACCTACTATGTGCCGAGCACTTTCTAGGTGCTGGGATACAGTAGTGAGCAAAACTTCAAAGTCCCTATGCTCATTAAGCTTACATTTATTTTTCTTTCCTACTAGAATATATGAGGTAGTGAAAAGTGCTATGAGGAAAAATGGAGTAGTATAGAGGGATAGAGACTGATGTCAGTTCTATTTTAGATACGGTGCTCAGGGAAGGCCTCCAAGGAGGGAAATTAGGGCAGAGGTCTGAATGAAGAAAGAAGGTTGCCACTCAAATATTTGGGTGAAGAATATTATCTAGAAGCAGTGGATACTTTAAATACAAAAGGCTCTGAGGGCAGAATTTTATTTGATATGTTCAAGGAACAGCAAGAAGATCACTGTATCTAGAAAAGAGTGGGGTAGGGGAAGTGTGCTAGGACTTGAAATTGGAACAGTGCATGGGGGATATCCTTCTAGTGCAGTGGAGACTTATGTAGTATACAAGGGATTAATATAAAATCCAGCTTCCAGTGGAGGGAAAGCCATTGGAGACTTTTGAGTAGGAGATTAAGATCTAATTTAATCTTTCAAAAGGATCACTCTAGTGGCTATGGAGAAACTAGGCTACAGTCGATAAGGCTAGAAACGAGACTAGATTGAATGTTGTAATGGTAGGCTGGGTGAGAGATTATGGCGGCTTGGACTAGGATGGTAGTAATAGAGGTGGCAAGAAGTCTTCCAGATTTTAAACTTGAGCCAGTAAGATGTGTTGGTGCATGGTTGTGGCAAGTGAGTGGAATTTTTTAAAAAAGAGTCAAATGTGACTCTCAGATTTGGAGCTGGAACCAACTGCCTAAAGGGTATTGGCATTTCCTAAAATGGGGAGGAGTAGGTTGAGGGTGGGAGAAAGAATAAGATTTAGGTTTCAAATATGTTAAATGTGAGATGCCTATTAGACACCCAACTTCATTAACATGGTTTCAGAAATTGTTAATGATGTTTTGTTTACAAAAGAAAATATAATAACCAATTTATGGTTACAAAACATGTTCACGTAATTTATCTAATTTGGATACCATTATAAATAACATTGTGAATTATGTGAGGCAGCATGTGATGGACAATTTCTTGAGCTTTCACTTTCATCTTGGCTGAGGCTGTTTTTTCTTCTGCTGAAGTATTTTCTTGCTGAGGCTATTACTTTTTCTGCTGAAGTATTTTCTTGCTCAAGTAAGAATTTCCTGAATTTGTCTCTGGGCATGCTGTGAAAGAATAAAGTATATTAATGTCTGATTGATTTAAAATTGCTAAAGTTCTGCCATCTTCTTTTCAATTTTATGAGACGTCAACTAGAAATTTAAGATTAAAGATACATACTCGTCTAGTTCTAATATAGATTTTAAAGGTCATCAATATTGCCAGCAATGTTAGAACTGTATTTTAGAGCAAGTCAAATAATAATGATGATAATAATAAAAAAAAATAATTATACCACCTAACACTTGAGTACTTGTTGTGTCTCTTGCACTGTGCTAAGTGCTTACATATATTAAATAACTGAATCCACACAACAATCCTCATTCTACAAAGAAAGTAAGCTATAGTGATATTAGGTAATTTTGCCCAAGTTTCCAGAGCAAGGGAGTGGTGAGTCAAGATTCACCCAGGCATTCTGGTACCAGAGCCAGCACTCCCAACCCCCCCTCCAAGCTGCCTCACTGGAGAAACTGAGAAATTTTCAGTAGAATAAGAGATAAGAGTGTTTGCATTTAAATAGTGCGTGAGGATGTAAAGTCAGAAAATAGATAATTTGTTTAAGATATTACTTCATTAATTGATATCCTAGTGCCTATACCATACCAATCACTATGCAAGTACCATAAAAACTATGATCTCTGCCCTGTTGTTCTTGGGCTAGGAAAGGAAATGGATAAAATAATACCTTGAATAGGAAGCAAGACTCAGGAAAATCTTAATTTTAGGATAGTGAAGACTTAGGCATGCTTAAGTGGTGAAAAACAGGAGCCACTATCATGGAGAATTTGAAAATTCATCACAGACATTGATCTATCAACTTTCAGAGAGTGGTAATTTTCAATAACAATAGTCCCCTTATAGTCACAATTTTTAAAGTTTTGACACTATTGATGTAAAACATATAAATCAATTAGAGTCCTAGAAATTTGGCATTATGTGGTTAATGTGACCATCACTGATAGCTAAATTCAGTTGCAAACATATTTTAAGTCTGAATTATCTGCTCTGGGTGTCCACACTGATTAAATTTCTACTTAGTATTTTGTAGAAATAGTTCCAATGTAATATTCTTCCCTCTACATCACTCATTTCTACTTTCTTACTATTTTTATGCAAACTGGTTTGCAATTATAGAGTTATACCGTATCAAAGGTATTTTTTCCTAAGGGCAAAAAAAATATAATCTGACATAAAAATTAGATGATGCTATAAATTCTTGCTTGCTTACTTGATTTAGCTACCTAGCTGGCTGGCTACTGCCTGTATTCCAAAAGTGTGGATTTACAAGGCAGGCATGTAGTGATAAAAAAGGTTTGTATAACTTAAAATGACTGGATCTCTAGAGGCTACCTTGTTTCTCATATGAAGGGTGTTTCAAATGAGGGCATGGAAACTAGTAAGTACTGGCTTCTGTTTTTGTTGTACACCTTCCAGAAATTTTTGACTGAAGACTCTGTGTACTAGAGTTCTTTCCACACAGAGCTGACTGATATTTGAAGAAAATTTTCATTTCTCCAACCAAGAAAAATATGATT
The DNA here is from genome assembly GCF_011762595.2 of Tursiops truncatus. Classification (NCBI taxonomy): domain Eukaryota; kingdom Metazoa; phylum Chordata; class Mammalia; order Artiodactyla; family Delphinidae; genus Tursiops; species Tursiops truncatus. The sequence goes on from NC_047041.1 coordinate 31,532,235, forward strand.
TATCTTTTCCAAGCTTCACTCTTGTTTTTAAATCTATGTATTTTTACTTGTGGAGAAGTTATACAATGTAACTGTGTTCATCATTCTACGGTAAGAATTTCAGCAATATTATTTCATCTAGGAAAGCATGATTATATAGTTTTCAAGATATATATTAGATGTTTGAAAAGATTAATTACAGTACTCAATATAATTTATGGGAAAATTAAAGTGTTTATTTAGAAATGCTGAGACTTATGCTTAAATAATATGACTTTTAAACTTAGGAAACCATAAACTGAAGATTGACTCTTAATACATTTCTTGTGAAAAATTGTTAAAGAAATTGCAGGCCTTGGTTAAAAACTAGCCAACAACTTTCCAGTTAACTTTAATAATGAAATATCTGGTAGGTAGTAAAAAAATTCACTTTGCTTAAAAAAAACTATTCTAGAAACTTTCATACTTCAAATATAGTCTTGTGACTGGTTACCTAGGAAATGTTAAAATTTAGAATTAGAAAATTTTATTCAAAACAATGTCAGAGTGATTGATAGCTAAGATAGTGTATGCAATACTATGAGTAGATTGTGATTTGAATCTCTATACATATAAATGTTGGCTTATAATTTTTAAATGTTATAAAATGTATTTACCACTGTATCAATACTAAATTCCAAAGCTGAAGCAAGAATAAATTCTAAAAAAGCTACAGAAATATTAATAACAATTCTCTATACTAAAAATTTAAGAATCTTATTTAGATCTAAAAAATATAGTTGTAACCTAAGTTTTTGAAAACATCTACTATGTCAATTATTATAGGAGTTTAGGGGAAAGAGCAAAAAGTTAAAAGTAGATCTATGTAACAAAATGTAAGCATCTTTTTGGGCAAATATCTTTTATATTGTGATTAGCTCTTTACCTTTCTCTCAATATCCAGGTCAAAGAGGACAAAGCTTGCTATTATTTTCTTTAAATTACAGAGTTATTCTAAATCACATAACTTATACCAAAGGATGTTTCAACATTAAAAAAACCAGTAGTGTGCCAACAAGAATAGATACCTTTGGAATGACATCTGTAATTGGCTTTCTTTCTTTTTTCTTTTTGAATAGTAGTTAGTACTTTTTAATCTCCTACCCCATCTTGCACCTTTCTCCTTCCTTCTCCCCACTAGCAATCACAGGTTTGTAGTTGGTTGTTGGCTTTTTATTTTAAGTTAAATTTAATTTTTTTAAAATTTATTTTATTGAAGTGTAGTTGATTTACAATGTTGTGTTAATTTCTGCTGTATAGCAAAGTTATTCAGTTATACATATGTAACTGAATATATATATATCTTTTTTCATATTCTTTTCCATTATGGTTTATTACAGGATATTGAATATAGTTCCCTGTGCTACACAGTAGGACCTTGTTATTTATCCATTCTATATATAAGGTTGCTGGCTTTTTAAAATGATATCTGTTGTTGATTTTGCAAAGCAAAATTCCGTGCTTTTTTTCTGTTATCACTGCTACCTTTTTAAAAAAATTTTTTTAACTTTTTATTTTATATTGGAGTATAGCCGATTAACAATATTGTGATAGTTTCAGTTGCACAGCAAAGTGACTCAGCCATACATATACACGTATCCATTCTCCCTCAGACTCCCCTCCCATCCAGTCTGCCACATAACATTGAACAGAGTTCTCTGTGCTATACAGTAGGTCCTTGTTGGGTATCCTTTTTAAATATTCAGCGGTACCTTTTAAATCTATGCATACTTTACCTTTCAAATCTGTAAATACTTTAGCTTATACAAGAGCGACAATTCTCCTGCACATTTTCCCCAAACCACGATTCCTAATAACTAGTGGCAGAAAGTGTTTTTGGCATAGAAATGTTGTAGGCATCTCAGGGAACCTTCTTAGTACCCATTCAAAGAACTTCAAATTGCACAATTTCTGGAAGAGGGATGGTCAGAACTATATCGCACATGGAATTGTGTAAAAGTTAAAGGTCAAGGCCATAGAGCCACCACACTAGAACGTAGACCCTAAATGATTCCTTTTAGAATTGGAGAAGAAAAACAGAGAGCAAAAATAATGAATTAACATACATTTATTGTTCATACCTAGAATTTACCCATAAGGTTTATTTGTGGAAGTTTGAACTAACCAGTTAATTATGTTTTTTTCTAATGATCATCCTTGTATATGTCCTGAAATCTCATCTTTTTTTCTACACTCTTCTTATTTATGACATATTAGGTAATATAACATATTTCATATATTTTTTCTTATTTCTATTTTTTTAATATAAAGGATTCTCCAGTAGTTAACATTGTAGAAGATGAATCTAATGCAAAAGGTGAAAGTAAAAGTAATGCTACTGTTTATAAAGAAGATTGTGAGGAATCATGTGATGTTAAAACTAAAATTACACGAGAAGAAAAACATTTCATGTGTAGTAAGTATTAAAAATAACCACAATTGGGCTTCCCTGGTGGCGCAGTGGTTGAGAGTCCGCCTGCCGATGCAGGAGACACGGGTTCGTGCCCCGGTCCGGGAAGATCCCACATGCCGCGGAGTGGCTGGGCCCGTGAGCCATGGCTGCTGGGCCTGTGCGTCCGGAGCCTGTGCTCCGCAACGGGACAGGCCACAACCGTGAGAGGCCCGCGTACCACAAACAAAACAAAACAAACCCCCACCCACAATTATACAGGGATATGATTTATTATTTCTAGGGTAGAGATGGAAAAATATACATTAGCATTTGTGTGGGTCATTTTATATATATCCTGATCATCCTAGGCCAGGAGTTTTATGTGTTTGGCACATAGTAGGTGCTTCGTAAGTGTTTGGTAAATGAACAAATCCTTCTTTTGTATAATATGGCCCAGTGACACCAACTAGCCACAGAGGGAAGGGGCGAGCCGCAACGCACTGATGGTATCAATTCGCCTAGCACTATTTTCTTACTTCCGTCTGAACAAATGGCAAATTTCACCTGAGTTTTGAGAAGGAATTCACTAATATTGAGTAAATGCTACAATAGATATAATACAAATTCACAGCGAATTTATGTAGCAAAGCATAAAAAATAAAAAGTTTTTAAATCTCCATTTTTCTTTAAAACTAGTAATAGTGCAGTAATTTTCATGATCTATTTATATGTACATAGGCGGTGAAATGAGACAGGGGATCAGAAAGGGAGGAGGTTCTGATCCAGTTCTTATAGGACTGTAACTCCTAGGTCAGAAAGTATAAAAAGCTCACTTTATTGTGTTTAATTCTATGTGTAACACAGGTATCTCAGGCTTCTCAAACCTATGAGTGTGGCTTTAGATCCATTAAGACAGATGTCTAAATCCAGGGAGTATCTAATAGAAAGTGAGAGACTGAAAGTAAAAATGAGAGATGAAGCTGGGTGAGGTAGATTTTAAAATATCATGAATTATTAATGTGATTCTACTGCTAGAGTAAAAGTTAGGAACATAGAAATAAATAATTTTTAAAAGAATAATGTATGCCATAATGTGTGACTCCTTTTGTTGTAAAGGACATCATCAGTATAACTGAATAAACTTGGATAAAATCTGAGAAGTGCATGGTAGTCAATGTTTATTTCCTGATTTTTATGGCTGTGTTGAGGAGAATGTCTTTGGTGTAAGAAAAACACACTGAAGTATCCAGGGGCATCATGATGGCATGCTCAAAAGAATTAAGAAAAAGTTCTTCATACTGTTCTTGAAACTATTCTATAAGTAAGATTGTTTTAAAATAAAAACAAAAATACATAGTAAAATTTAACCAGAAACCAACCAGCTAAAACTTTTGACTAAGATTTATTATGAGTATATATGTATGTGTGTTTGTAATTTGTTTATATAAAAATGTATCATTAATAGAAAAAATTTAAAGAAAGATTTACTTTTAAAATTAACTTACATGATATGGAATTATTGCCTTTTACTTTCTTATGTAGTAAGAATTGATGAGTCTTGGACCTCCTGCTTCTGTACCTCTCATCTTATAAAGTGAGAATTGATATTCAGAATGTTGTCTCGCATTTATATCAGATTAACTTATTTGGGGGTAATCTAAATTATTAGGAAGCATACTTTCATTGTGAGGTATTGAAATAATTGTTTTCTTGGATAATCCTGAGTTAAACAAAAAAGTACTGACTAGAATATGCAATTCTATGTATTAGATTGAGCTTTATTGTTACATATTTATCCAAAATCATTTTGAAATTATTTTTCACTGTAATTGTTTTCTATAACAAAATAATATTTAGCAAACACATTTTGTTATGATTTAAGGAAATTTGCAAAATTCTATTGTTTCTTATACACGAAGTACCAAAAAACTACTAAGAAATATGATGGATGAGCAGCAAGCTTCCTTGGATTATTTATCTAATCAGGTATGGATTTTTTAGAATTGTGTTGTTATTGTATGTGTACATTGATATACTTAGCTAGAGGTATAATTGTTTAATTTTTTAATGCATTAAAGTCCATACATCTATTTAGTGCCTACTATGTTAGAGGCACCATAGTAAGCCTCAGGCAAACAGAAAGCAATAACAACAAAAAAAGATCTTCACTTAAAGCTTATACAGTCTAAGAGAGCAGAAAAATGTATTGAAAATGTTGTGACTGCTGTCAGAAAGATGCACCAAAGAAATTCAATATCTGAGCTATGAGAAGTGTTCCCAGATGACAGAGATTATGAACTGAATCATGAAAGATGGATAAATGCTTCAAAGGTCACAAATGTGGGGTAAGAAGAGTAGGACCTTCCATTCTGGGGAACTGCTTGAAGTGGTGCAGGGGTGGAGTGGCTGGTGAGGTTGAGGTGTATAAGGAAAACTGACTTAAAGAAATAGGAGCTAACTCATGCCACACCAAGGAGGGAAATGCGATGATTAGATTGACAGCTAGTGAGGATGATTAGATTGACAGCTAGTGAGGAGGATGACTTGAGGAAGAGCAGAGGGAGGAGACAGGGAGATCAGATAAGAAACTACAGCAAAGGAGCAGGCAAGATACAAAGAACAGATCTGCAAGAGCAGTCAAATGCAGAACTGGGCAGATGAAAGCAATGTGTAGGAGGAAAACAGTACTCAATTTAATGACTGCTATTTAGTAATGCCTTTCTTTACTGCTTAGAGCAGTAAGGAATTCAAAAGAAAAATGGACATTATATATATATTTCAAAGCTGGATTTATAAGAGGCTTAGAGATATCACTTATAAAATTCAGCTAAGAGAGTTTTGTTCAAATATAAATTTGCTTAAATGTATGCATGTGTGTTTAGGTTAATGAGCTCATGAATCGAGTTCTCATTTTGACTACGGAAGTTTTTAGAAAACAGCTGGATACTTTTCCTCACAGACCAGTTCAGTCACATGGTGAGAACTTTGGTATTTCACCCTTTTCATACTTGTCTTTTATTGCTTAAAAATTTCCTGGACAGGTTGGAGCATTTAGAACTTTTGTTTAAAAAATACAGCTCATTATCATCTAACAGACTGGAGGAGTAATACCTGCCAAATTTCAACCCAGACAATGTGTACTTTCCTGAATTGGGAAGCTTTTCTGACCATTTGAAAGCTATGGCTGTATACAGATATTCTGAATCTGTTGAAAATAGCATAGTTTTATGTAACTGAATTCAGGCTCTCCTTTTGCATTTTAATATTAATAATCAACCTTCAGCTAGAAGAAAAGAAGGTCTCAGAATTCCTCCCACCTGTAAAAACTATTTTTCACATGTTTGAGATGTTTCAAATTGGGACACAAAATTTGAAAAGAAAAAGAAACTTAAGACAAAAGAAAGTGGAATTTAGCACTGTTTATACTAAAACAATATATAGTAATTCCTAAAGTCATGGGTTTCTAAGAAAAGTGCCCTATATATCTTACAGTTGTGAATTAATAACAAAAAGTTCCAAGCAAGTAAATATTTATTGACAGCCTAGTGAATGATCTTTTTTCCTTACAAAGAGAAGGAAATAAACTGTTACTGAGAATCACCTATGTGTCAGGTACTATGACAGGCACTTTCACATGTTATTTTTTGTTGTTCTATTATATCTCATTTATTTCCCATAAGTGAGTAGTGTAGGTAGGTAGTGTAACATGGTGGTTATGAGCATGGACTCTGGTGTCAGATCACCTGTCTTCAAATCCCTCATCCACTGTTTCCTTGATATCAGTTTCCTCATCAGTAAACTGATAGTACCTACCTCATATGGTTCTTATGAGAATTAAATGAATAAATACACCAAAAGCTCCTAAAATATTGCTTGATGCATAGTAAGACAGTATAAGCATTCGCTATGATGATCTTCATCATCAGATAAGGAATATGGAGCCCAGAAACATCTGAATAACCTGTTCATATTTATTTGGATGGTGATGGCAAAGCAGATATTCCAACTCAGATTAGTCCTTCATTGTAAACTTCTATTATCATATCTCTGAGCATAAAGTTATTATGAAAATGTCTCTTAGCAATTCAGAAGAAGGCAACAAAATACTGTGCGCTAGGCACTGTGCTAAGTGCTTTATATTGATATAATGTCTTACTATGTATATCGTCAGAATAACACTATGAAGTAGATAGTATTATTATTATAACAATATTGCACATGAAGAAAAGTAGTTAAGTAACTTAGTTAATGGTTCTGGCTAGTAAATAGTAGTACTAGGAATCTAACCCAAGCTTCTGGCTCTGAAGTATCAGGCTTTCATGTGTTTTTTCTCTTGGTAACTGATGCTGTAAGGGTTGAATTTGTTTTATCACATTTATAAAAGATAACACAAAGTAAAGTAAACTATAACATCATATCTACATACATATCTACATATCTACATAAAAGATAACACAAAGTGTAAACTATAATATCATATCTACATAATATATTTACAATCCCCTAGAAAGGGGAGTGCTTAAGAGAAGGTGATTATAGACTGCTACAGTTCTAGCTATTGTCAACAGAGCAGGCTCTAGCCTCAGCATCATTTTCTCTGGTGAAGAAAGTGATTTCCCCCCTCCTCTCCCTTTGCCTGTTTGTAATGGTGGGCCCCAAAACACCAGAATCTCTGAAATTTCAAATAGTGGAGAAAGGATGTGTCAATAGTAATTAATCTACTTATTCCTTTGGATTTTCTCCTCCTCATTCACACAGATTTCTGTTACATATTATGTTCCCAAAGTAAGCCTAGGTTTCTTAAAGGGCATAATTTATTGGACAAGAGTATGCATAATCATAAAATATATTAAATAAATGTTGATACCAAATGGAATACTAATCAATAACAGTGAGTTAGTTATTAGTGAAGGTTTATTGCAGCATAACTTATTCAATCCCAGTTCCTCCACCTATCTATCTAGTTTCTTCTTATTTCTAAAGTTGAGATAATTTTTCATTTTCAAAAGTTAAAATCATCATCATTACTGAACATTTTAATAATAACAATTTCAGATAGCACTGTCAATTCTCTTTTATAAAATGATTGTCTTAAATGTATATGTGGAAATATCCTAAATAACTAATTTTACTTTTCTAGGTTTAGATTGTACTGATATTAAAGATACCATTGGCTCTGTCACTAAAACACCAAGTGGTTTGTATATAATCCACCCAGAAGGATCTAGTTACCCATTTGAGGTAAAGTTTTCCCTTATTATATGGAATAGGATAGACATCTAATTTATTTAAATAATATTAGAATTTTAATTGTTTTAATATTTTATTTTTTCTTAACAATTTAAAAATAAATCAGTGTAAGTTCCAGTTTCAAAAGTTTTGTTTTCTGGGGCTTCCCTGGTGGCGCAGTGGTTGAGAGTCCGCCTGCCGATGCAGGGGACACGGGTTTGTGCCCCGGTCTGGGAAGATCCCACATGCCGCCGAGCGGCTGGGCCCGTGAGCCATGGCCGCTGAGCCTGTGCGTCCGGAGCCTGTGCTCCGCAACGGGAAAGGCCACAGCAGTGAGGGGCCCGCGTATCGCAAAAAAAAAAAAAAAAAAAAAAAAAAAAAGTTTTGTTTTCTGGAATTCTTTGCCCAAACCACAAACCAATAAAGGAACTAGAGGGTCTTTCACTTTTCTATTTGAGTGTTCATGGTTACACTCTTTAAAGTAAATCCATTTGGTGCAAGATCTTATATTATCCTTACAGTAGGCAGAACTATGCAAAATAAATACTTGCTTGAATTAGCTGATGGATATTAAAAAATAATTGTGTGCTTTGCCTTGGGGCTTGCTAAAAATACTTCAGTTTCTCTTCCTACACTTGTTTATACTTTCTTTGGATGATAAGTGATTTTTTGTGATTGTATAAAAAATTAATAATTAAAAAATCCTTTCACTGAATTGCGAGACAGATTGAGAAGCTGATCCATTTCTTAAATCAAATAAAATATATTACTCATATTTATCCTTAGTAGTTCTATACCATGATTTCTAGAAGAAATTTCTACTAGAAATTGTGTTATTAAAATTAGTATTATAATATTACTATATTACATACAGTATATATAATATATAAACATTATATATATATAATTTTCTGGTTACTTTTTTGTGCATAAGAAATTTATAATACCAATATCATACCTTATTGATAGTCTTTATTAAAATATTAAAATATTTTTTCTAAACCAGTTTCTCGTCTCAGAGTTACTAACGTTATTTTTTGACATCTATTGACAGGATGTCAAAAATTGGGAATTAAGTGGGAAATAATTTTAAATTACCTAAATTACTTCACCTACAGATTCAAAAATGGACCTGAACAGATGTGAAAAGGGAAGGCTTCTAATTTTGTGAAGAGTGGGATGCATAATTACCTCTTTTGTGGGAAAGTGTTGGTTCCCTAACTTCCTCCACACGGCCTTTTTCTGTCTGTGTGTGGGAAGTTTCTGATGGGGAGGATTGGTCTGATTTTCTCGCTGTGTCACTTCTATGGGTCCCCTACAGTTGTCCTCTTAGAGGCATTTAACAGAGCACCACAGATGCACCTATGAGTGCCTGCTGAGATGGGGCACAAATCATGCCTTTCTGTCTGAAAATCCCAGTCTGAACACAGGCCTTCCAGGCTTTTGGAGGAAAAAAGCGATCAAAGACAGGCACATTTAACACTGTTCTTTTAAAAAATCAGTGTTTTAATTAAAAGGAAGAGTTAATTTATAAAGAAATACATCACTCTGCCATATCAGATTGGTACAGTTATTACTCAACTGAAAAATATTTATGGAGTTGAGGAATAAGAGGGTAACCTTAAAATGCTACAAACACATATGTTAAAAAAATGACTGATACAGGGACCACAATTAGGTTTGTTTTATAATAAACAGTATTATTTCTAGAGATTTTTAAAAAATCTGAATACATTAATGACATACAGTTGCATTGAAGCTTTCAGTGGAAGTATCTTCTCTTTCTCTAGGCTTTAAGGGTGAAGTATGAGTTTTATATAAAAGAATGAAAATAATATTATATTATTTTTGTCTTTTCTGGGTTTATTTTAGGTAATGTGTGACATGGATTACAGAGGAGGTGGATGGACTGTGATACAGAAAAGGATCGATGGGATAATTGACTTCCAAAGGTTATGGTGTGACTATCTGGATGGATTTGGTGACCTTTTAGGTCAAATTTTATTTATTTCTCCTCTTTTTTCTTCTTTTTGATAATATGCCTATGGACTCTGTCTCTATTGGTCAAATAGTTAGTAAAAATAGCAAATCCTTGTGAATATAAAAATATGACAAATTACCCTCTGGTTATATGCCAAATTACTTAAAATAAATAGGTCTTCAGTTGAGATATGAAAATCTTTATTTTTAGTTGAAATGTGATTTGAGTGAAAATTCTAAATTGTGTTATTTATTAAGTATTGACTATGCTCTCAGCAGAATTCTGGCAGATACTCAATAACTATTTGTAGAATGAAAACCTGAATGAGCAGGGACCTTGAAATTCTTGAGATTTGTGCTGTGTCTACATAAGCAAATGAAATAGAGAATTGAGGTCCATAGCTGTAGGAATTCAAATTATGTAAATGTCAATAAAATCACTATGCTCAAAACTTGAAAAATGTAAACCCCAGGTGAACTGTAAAATCTGTTCACGTTATTACCAAATGGCAGCATCAACTTTTGCTGGTGAATAGAAGCACCAGTATTTCTGAACCCTGCAGAATTTTACATTAATTGGAACATTTGCAGGTGACTTTGATCATTTTCATGCTATTATTTTAAGTTACTGTTGTTATAATTTAGAGTCTTTAACATCCCATAATAATGTCATCCAAGGATTTAATAAGTGGTGGTGTTTGTCCTACTGCTAAAAACCCTACAGCATGCCAATGGTGTTAGAAGGGACATGAAATGTAATAAAATGTCATAAGTAAGGCCAAATAGCTGCCATGCTATGGAATGCCTTTGAAATACTTGTGTTTTCTCAGCATTACCTCCAATTTTCCAGTAAGGGCTGCCTTCTGAATTGAGCTGTCATAGATCTGCAGGCTCTAAGTTGTTATCTTCCTTACTTAATGCTTATTTCCATGGGAAAATTATCTGAGTTTTGACAAAAAATGTCTTCAGGAAGGTATACTTCACATAAGCAGACTGCTTTGTACTTGGCCTATTTAAAAAAATAAACTTGGGATTAAGGAAAATGTATTGTTCAGTTAAATCTGAGGTTGGGGTAGAGGGGAAAGATGGCAAGGACACTTAAATAGTAGTGTCAGACTGTGAGAAACTAAGCAGGCCCACCTTCCTTCTTGTACTTATTTTTTACTTCCTATACTCCCTTTCTTCCAGTATTTCTTCAGAATACTTTTCAGTTCTAAGTGGGTATGTAGCTAAAATGCCCCTGTAAGGCCTGGAGAGTGACTTAGTATCTTAGCTATAGTTTTAAGATTTGAATTCTGTCACATTGTCTCCCAGCTCTTGAAGTTTGTTTTGACTGGAACCTTACTTCCTTCAGTAATTTCATGATTCAAGCAGAGGGATATACTTCAGAGCAGGAGTGTCTACATTTAGGTTATGCCACAGTCGGTAGAGGGAGGTAGAACGTCATTGGCTAGAACATGCAAGAAGAATGCAGTCTGAATTAGGGAGTTCAATAATCCATCTTGGATCTATAATCATCTTGAAAATATTGACCCTTAACCTGAGTATGCTCCAGTGTTGCTACATTATGTCTTCATTCATAGGTAACTGACGAGCTTCATTACAACAAAGAAATATTTGTTCACAAAACATTATTCTCAAAGACAGAAAAAATAATTTCTACTGAGCATTTTCAGAAAATAGTTCTTTAGGAGTTGCTGATTTGGAGGCTAAACCTCTTATATTTACTGGTACACATCATTTTGTTACCTGTCATAATATTTGAACTCATTTTTTGTTGACATGCCTTAAGGTAAAACTTGACTTTTTATGTGATCTTTAAATGAATTTTTGAATTTAATTTGGGGAGATAAAAAAATGAAACAGAGACTAGTTATCCCAAGTCTAGTAAAGGAGAAGTGGGAAGATACACATCTATATATGTTTTGGTAAATTAGGCAAACACTGATAATTTGAACCAGGGCAATCTAGTCTCTCAAATAATTTATGTGTGCCATCTTGGAGTTATTGAAACACTAAGCAAAACCAAAGACTTAATAACAAAGGGTTATTCTAACTTGTATTAAAATATATTTAAAAAAGCATTTTTTTTAAACAGGTGAATTTTGGCTAGGGCTGAAAAAGATTTTTTACATAGTGAATCAGAAGAATACCAGTTTTATGCTGTATGTGGCACTGGAATCTGAAGATGACACATTCGCTTATGCATCATATGATAATTTTTGGCTAGAGGATGAAACAAGATTTTTTAAAATGCACTTAGGACGATATTCGGGAAATGCTGGTAAGTTTTTTATTCCTAAATTTACCCAAAAGATTTAAATATAGCTGACTCAATATTAGATGAAGATAAAAGTAATGCATTTCTTTTGGTATATGACACATAACTGATAACAGAATAGGTTAGGAATGCGAAAACTGGCTAAGTCTTGAGTTATGAAACTCTGCTATGATGGTTGCATCACCTTGTGATTTTGAAGTGCTTTATACACTTTAAAACAATTTTGCCATATGTAATCACAATTGATTATTTAGATAGCAAATCTGTGGGGCAGGCTGGGAAGGCATTATTTACATTTTCATGTACTGAGAGGCTGGTGTTTAGAAGTCATAGAATGTTAGAGCTGATCTTCACTCTTCTCACTCTGCAGGTTAAGAAACCTGAAAGATTAAGTGACTTGCCCAAGAGTCCCAGCTCATCACATCTGAGCAAGGGCAAGGACCCAGGTTGATAGAACAACTAGTTTAGTGAGGTTTTTTCTTTTTTTTGGCTATATCTCGGTACATCTACTCATTTCTAAATAAGTTAAATTTTTAGAACTTCAAAATACTTGATATTAAATTCATATTTTGATGCTGATATTTTTAACTTGAGTTAATACTAAATTCAGCTCTCCTGTTCATTGCTCATCATTGTACTTGTTCATTAGGTATGTTTAGTGTTAGAAATCCAAAAGTGAATGAGTTATGTTTCCAGTTCTTTAACTGATCACAATATAGAGAGGGAGATTAAATAAAACTGAAAACACAGAATACCGATAGAGCTTTGGGGGCTAAAGAGAAAGAATGATTCCAATGGATTACATCCAGAGAAGGGTAGTTTTCAACAAAGAATTAATGGTAGAGTCAACCTGGGATGCTTTGTGAAAGTACATACTCATGTAGAATCTGATTCAGTAAGTCTGGGCCCAGGTATTTGTATTCACTAGATGGATATGTTGGCATCCTTATAGTTGAGAATCACTGATCTGTACTTGGAGGAATGGATAGGCTTTTGGCAAATGAATGGTGGCAAACAGAGCAGCTTGAGTCAAGGCACAGAAGAAGGAAAATTACTGGGCATGAGAGGTTGTCTGGTATGGATGGAATCTCTGATATCTGAGGGGGTTTAGACTTAGGATATTAAGTAAAAGTCTGAAATTTAAATATTGACATATAGAGGCAATTTTAAGGAGTTATATAATTTTTGAGGCTTCATCTCTAAAAGAGTAACGAACTATCTAAATATGGAACATACAATGTTAGGAAAAGTTTATGTGGGATTTCTCTAGAAGATGACTAGGATCTCATTAGAGGATACAATTTATAATGGCAAGAATTTTTTCATTTTGGAAGCCTCAAATTTTGTCATGCCTTATTCTGCCTTTTCCCCATAAAGTTGTTAAGTAACTTTCAAATGTTGATCACATAATATAATCAAGATAAAGAAAAAGATGTCAAAAGAATGTAAAGATAGCAGTATAGTTAAGTATGATCAGGTATTTGGTAGAGGTGAGCCAGACATTTGACTTTGAGCTCAGAACAAAAATAGAAATATGAAATTTGAACATTTGAGGAGCACAGTTGTTCCATGAGGACACATTGCCCTGGTTCTAAAACTTGAGAGACATTTCTCTGGGTTCTTAGCGAAAACAAAGTGTCATGTTTTCTAATTACACTCGGACAGAAAACGTAACAGTGAGTTTTAATGGGCCATTTCTTTAAAAATAGACCTATGCATTATATTTTTAGAGTAAATTATTAAATATAATCCAGTGAGGAGCTCATATAATGTATGATCCTTCTGATGGTTGGACTTAACCAGGGAGAGTATCTGTGGAGGGATCATATAATTTAGGTAATGCTCCGTAAGTGTTGTCTTTCTCATGAACTTCTGAAAGGTTTTGCACCATGTGGTATTGAAAATGATATTCTCCCTGCAAATATGTGCAATTTTGGCATTTTGTTCCTATGAAGTGCATGGTCAGAGACAGGGCTGGGGTACAGGATAGGCCACTACCATTAGTGAAGTTCTCCAGGTTCCTCAAAGATATCTCAAAAGATGCCAAACATTTGGAACATAATGAAATAAACATGGGCTTTGAATTCTTCAAAGATTTTACATAGCTTCACTTTTACTTAGTGTTTCAAACATCTTAGCAAATTTTATCTATAAGTGAAATCTAAGTACAATGGGACTAATTAGAATCTTTTATTTATATGTTTTAAAAGAAACAAACAAACATGACTTCTACCCCTGCTACTTAGTTAGCCAGGTTGCCTTGGCCAAGATACTTAATCTTTGAAGATTACTGTGACTATCAGGGATACCATACATAGAATGTCCAATGTAAGTCTTTAAAATATGGTGGTGTTTTAACTACTATCCAATTAGTATGCATATCATATGGAGAGCCATGAAGAAAAGGCATACCTCAGTGGTATAGCTGATTTTTTTCTTGAGGGCATTAGGCATTTAATATAAACTTGGTGGCCACTAAATAAAATCAAACAACTTTTGCAGTTATAAATTTGTTCCTGAAAGGTAGAGGTTTCACTTTCATCCATACCTCTCTATCTAAAGTGATGTAAAATGGTACTGGTATAAAAATTTGTGTGTAAATTATTTTCTTTTCCTAAATTACCAATTACCATATTATTCTTCCCCAAAGTATGACAGGTTTATACACCATATTTTTGACCTAAATTATCTGCTTCTGTCTACACAGCCAAGCTTCCATTTAGTGATTTTATATTGAATGTCCACTTATTCATGTTTACATATTCTGAGCCTATTTATATGAAATAATTGGAATGACAAAATTGTAGAAATGGAGAGCACATTACCCCTGGTTACCAGGGGTAAGGGATGGGATTTAGTTTTTAACGCATACGAAGGAAACTATCATTCCATTTATACTGCTACTGTTTGGTCCTTTCATACAATTATGCAACGATTTAATAGTTTTCAATTTATTAACTGATAATATGCAAAGTTTTCCTAGGCCATCACAGACCACCATAATTTGTTCCAACAAATGTCTACTTAAACATGCCTATCATGTTGAGGAATTTATTACGAGATTTTGGCATATTGCACCCGGAGGAGAGATTTTAATATAACACCTATTAAAATATAATTTAAACCTTAGTTCTGGGATGTAATGCTTTTGCATAATGAGTTGGTAAAGGTTGATTAAAATTACAAAAAATGCTTTTCAATTTCATCATCAAAAAAATCTATTTTACCTAGGTGATGCATTCCGGGGTTTCAGAAAAGAAGATAATCAAAATGCAATGCCTTTTAGCACATCAGATGTTGATAATGATGGATGTCGCCCTGTATGCTTCATCAATGGTCAGCCTGTGAAGAGCTGCAGCCACCTCAGTAACAATACCGGCTGGTGGTTCAACCAGTGTGGTCTCGCAAATCTGAATGGCATTCATTACTTCCCTGGAAAATTGCTTGCAACTGGAATTCGATGGGGCACATGGACCAAAAACAACTCACCTGTCAAGATTAAATCTGTTTCAATGAAAATTAGAAGAATTTACAATCCATATTTTAAGTAATCTCATTTTAAATTGTAATGAGTGTTCCACAGTTATTTTTAATAATATATAAACAATTTTATATAGTTTCTCTTTTTACTGAGTGTTTCAAGCATATTAGCCAAAATTTAACCATAGATGACATCTAGGTATTATGAGTCTAAATAGAAATCTTTAATTTTGTAGAGTTTTATAAAGGAAAACATGGTTCAATGTATGTTTTTACTACTAATTATATTAACAATGTGTAATAAAATTTGTTTTGAGTGTATTGCAACCTGTCTACCTGGAATCTGTTGTCCTTTTAAAAAATTTTCCCTTTTCTTTAAAACATATAAACCATAGTGCATTATTAGGAAAATTAAAGAAAGTGTTATATTTATTTCTATATTTATTTGAAATAGCTAAATATATAATCTACAGATAATTTCTGTTGAAGACAATTACAAGGAATAATTTTGTGCAGATTAATATATAAGCTTCACATAGTTTAAAAACCTTACTATTTCCAGGTGATTCCATAATATTTTACAGGTAATAAGAGTTTGCTGCAAAAATAAAGTCCTTCTTGTTTTCCTATTTTATTGTGGTTAATAAGTTTATTCTTATTTGTAATGAACTTACTGTACATTTGCATACTGATCAGTTGCATTCTAAAACACATTTATATCCTAACTCTTTTTAAGGCAATAGGAATGGTATGAGCTTTAAGTGAAGGAGAAAGAACAATGAATCACTGGTCTAGAGGTGGCTCTAAGAGCAAGCTTTTTTTAGGAAGTTGGAAGGAGTTGGAGTGGTAAGGCTTCCATGGGAAAATACAGCAAGGAATGTGCTAGACCACATTCAGTTAATTAAGAAAATTAGTGTTGAGTGGAAAAGTACTTTGTCCAGAGTTAGGGCTATACAGTGGGTAGAAGTAACTGAAAAGTGAGGTGGGAGGAGGTCTGAATTAAAAATACATATGAGGGTATAGAGATCACGGTGAGTTATCTGAGTACAGCAGAGGGCTTAGTTTGATCAGAACATAGAACCTCATCTGAGTTCAGGGATGAGCAAAAATGACATGGTCACCTTTCAAGATTGCTTTCACTTTGATCTCCTCACCAAGCAGTGAATAAACCGTGTACAGATTATAGACGGGATACAGTTGCAAATGGTTGAGCATGGTTCCCCATGGCTTCCTGTCCATCTCATAGAAGCACAGTTGAGGTTCTGTGTCTTTACATTGGAGTAAGATGTCTACTAGGTTGCAGGAGCAGAGAACTGTAGGTTCACTGCCTGCAGTGATACGAGTACTAGAAACAAATTTATATACAGTTAAGGAAATAATTTTGCTACTCAGCAAGCTACGTCTAATGTGTGGATTCTGGACCTTGAAATTCTTGGTCCTATACAGGGGAATCTCCTTTATTGTACTGCAAGGTCTAAGGGCTTCACATTTTTACCCTACCATAAAGGTTACGGAGATACTGAGGGTAAAAGCAGAGTGGGAATAAATGTTGGGATGTTAAGGGAATGACAGACCCAGACAAAAGCAAGAAATTTTAATTTCTCTGGGTTTGGGAATAAGAAGATGTATTTGACTTTGAATGGGTAAGAGACAATGGCCCCCAGGATGCCTTATGAGAAGGTGTGAAGGTACTAAGAGGCCTTAACCCACACTGCAAACGAGAAGCTATATTTTGGTTAATAATCCTAAGCTTCAGACTTCCAGAAATGAAGTGACCTTAACCTTGGGAGAAGTTATGGTATCAAGACAACGGTTCCTTTTGTGCTCTCTATTATCCCAACACCATGCCCACATCTCTTAGAAGTAAGCATAAAAGATTGGAGTATCATACCCAAGGTCTACATGACATCATTGTAGATTCATTCTTTCAGAATCTGAGGACTTCTCTGGATAAATGGTCCCATTTAAAAATACAAATAATTTATTATTTTGTCAATTTAATTATCAGTAAAATTGAAACTGTGTCCAGTTAAAAATCAAAAGGAAACTATACAGATCCAAAAGCTTCTCTCTATACCAGCATATATTAGTTATAAATAAAAAGGTTAACATTCATAATAGCTTTGAGAGCTATAGAAGTAGGCTAATAATCTATTTAAAAATAACTATAAAACATTACCAAGAAACATAAATGACTCTAAATAGCAGCACAGTCATGTTCTTTGAATAGAGGACTTGGTGCAAATATCCCCAGATGTATGAATGGAGTAGTGGGTTTGAGAACCAAGAGCAGTTTGGAGTTGCAAGAACAATATGTGAGGAGGACTTAGGTCATGCCAAGGAGATCACTGACACACTGCTTCACTGGCATATATGAAATAGGGTTTATTGGGAAAAAATGTACAGGCTGGCAGGTAGGAGAGCCTACTTATGCTAATGAATAGTGCATTCCGGGAGGGCATTTTTGTAACAGTACAATTTCATGGTTGAGAAAGTGGCTTTGTTTGAAAGGGGAGCTCACTCACTCAGCAGCTGGTACCAGCTTGTTCTTTCCATTGAGCCACTGCAGATCCTCTGAGCCTGTTCCTTTATACCAAAGGGAGGGAGACTATTTGGATCTGTCACCAAAGTAGTCCATAAATTTAACATAAGGACACCATGAATTGTCAGTACGATTTTTTTTTACTTGAGAAAATTTGAAGCGCTTCTTGAAGTGTATTGAATGAGAACAGATAATGTTTGAAAAAGAATTGATATTGTAAATATATTTTTTAAAAATTATTATGGGACAACTTACCACAAACTTAGTGACTTTAAATTAAATGACACTCATTTACCAGCTCACTGTTCTGCTCAGGGTATTATGATGCTCAAATCAAGATGTCATCCAGGCTGAGCTCTCCTCTGGGTTCAGGAACCTCTTCCAAACTCATTGGTTGTTGGTAGAATTTATTTCCCTGTGGTTGTAGGATTGAGGCCTCAGTTGTCCAGCTAGTTGTGAGCTTGGACCACTCTCAGCTCATAGAGGCTGCCTGTGGTTCCTTGCCATGTGGTCCGATGTGCAGTTTATAGGGTGGATATTTGTTTTCTTCAAAGGCAGCCAGAACAGCTCTCTAACTTCCTATTCTGCAGCCAACTAGACCAGCCACAGAAAGCTCACTGCTTTAAAAAGAGCTCATGTGATTAGGTCAGATGCACCTGAATAATCTTATCTTCAGGTTAACTGATTTGAGACCTTAATTATGTCTGCAAAATCTTTTTGAAGCCATACATAAATTAGTGTTTAATTGAATAACTAGGAGAAGGTATATGTAAAATGGAGTCTGGAAATCTTGGGGCCATCTTAGAACTCTGCCTACTGCAATAAAGTGACAAAATAATTATTATGAGAAAAGCAGAAAGGTCAGTAGAGTACAAATTCTACAATTATTAAAAAATATATAATGTAGTATACAGGAAAAGTAGAGTTTTATATTAGTGGGGGAGGAGACAGATTGAAAAATGGCAAAGAGGGAAAATTACTAACAACTTGAAAATAAAAAGGAACATCTAATTATACAAAAATAGATTACAGATTCATTAAACATATTAAAAAGTCCAAATTATTGGATAAATATGAGGCAAACGTTAACAGTAAATCTTTCATTTCAAAGGCATAAACAGTTTTCTTTTAAAATATCTTTATTGGAGTATAATTGCTTTACAATGATGTGTCAGTTTCTGCTTTATAAAAAAGTGAATCATGTATACATATACATATAGCCCCACATGCCCTCCTTCTTGTGTCTCCCTCCCACCCTCCCTATCCCACCACTCTGGGTGGTCACAAAGCACCGAGTTGATCTCCCTGGGCAATGTGGCTGATTCCCACTAGCTCTCTATTTTATATTTGGTAGTATATACAAGTCCATGTCACTCTCACTTCGTCCCAGCTTATCCTTACCCATCCCCGTTTCCTCAAGTCCATTCCCTACATCTGTGTCTTTATTCCTGCCCTGCCCCTAGGTCCTTCAGAACTTTTTTTTTAGAAACCATATATATGTGTTAGCATAAGGAATTTGTTTTTCTCTTTCTGACTTACTTTGCTCTGTATGAGAGACTCTAGGTCCATCCACCTCACTACAAATAACTCAATTTTGTTTCTTTTTATGGTTGAGTAATATTCCATTGTATATACGTGCCACATTTTCTTTATCCATTCATCTGTCGATGGACACTTAGGTTGCTTCCATGTCCTGGTTACTGTAAGTAGAGCTGCAACGAACATTGTGGTACATGACTCCTCTTTTTGAATTATGGTTTTCTCAGCCCAGTAGTGGGACTGCTGGGTCATATGGTAGTTTTATTTTTAGTTTCTTAAGGAACCTCCATACTGTTCTCCATAGTGACTGTATCAATTTGCATGCCCACCAACAGTGCAAGAGGGTTCCTGTTTCTCCACACCCTCTCCAGCATTTATTGTTTGTAGATTTTTTGATGATGGCCATTCTGACTGGTGTGAAGTGATACCTCATTGTACTTTTGATTTGCATTTCTCTAATGATTAGTGATGTTGAGCATCCTTTCAAGTGTTTGTTGGCAATCTGTATATCTTCTTTGGAGAAATGTCTGTTTAGGTCTTATGCCCATTTTTGGATTGGGTTGCTTGTTTTTTTGATATTGCGCTGCATGTGTTGCTTGTAAATTTTGGAGATTAATCCTTTGTCAGTTGCTTCATTTGCAAATATTTTCTCCCAATCTGACGGTTGTCTTTTCATCTAGTTTATGGTTTTCTTTGCTATGCAAAAGCTTTTGTTTCATTAGATCCCATTTGTTTACTTTTGTTTTTATTTCCATTTCTCTAGGAGGTGGATCAAAAAGGATCTTGCTGTGATCTATGTCATAGAGTGTGCTGCCTAAATTTTCCTCTAAGAGTGTTATAGTGTCTAGCCTTACATTTAGGTCTTTAATCCGTTGCGAGTTTACTTTTGTGTATGGTGTTAGGAGTGTTCTAATTTCATTCTTTCACATATAGCAGTCCAGTTTTCCCAGCACCACTTATTGAAGAGGCCGTCTTTTCTCCACTCTATATTCTTGCCTCCTTTATCAAAGATAAGGTGACCATATGTGCATGGGTTTATCTCTGGGCTTTCTATCCTCTTCCATTGATGTATATTTCTGTTTTTGTGCCAGTACCATGCTGTCTTGATTACTGTAGCTTTATAGTATAGTCTGAAGTACAGGAGCCTGACTCCTCCAGCTCCATATTTCTTTCTCAAGATTGCTTTGGCTATTCAGGGTCTTTTGTGTTTCCATATAAATTGTGAAATGTTTTGTTCTAGCTCTGTGAAAAATGCCTTTGGTAGTATGACAGGGTTTGTATTGTATCTGTAGATTGCTTTGGGTAGTATAGTCATTTTCACAATGTTGATTCTTCCAATACAAGAACATGGCATATCTCCCCATCTGTTTGTATCATTTTTAATTTCTTTCATCAGTGTGTTATAGATTTCTGCATACAGGTCTCTTGTCTGCTTAGGTAAGTTTATTCCTAGGTATTTTATTCTTTTTGTTGCAATGGTAAATGGGAGTGTTTCCTTAATTTCTCTTTAAGATGTTTCATGGTTAGTGTACAGAAATGCAAGAGATTTCTGTGCATTAATTTTGTATCCTGCTACTATGACAAACTCATTGATTAACTCTAGTAGTTTTTTGGTAGCATCTTTAGGATTCTCTATGTATAGTATCATGTCATCTCCAAACAACGATAGTTTTCCTTCTTCTTTTCCAATTTGGATTCTTTTATTTCTTTTTCTTCTTTGATTGCTGTGGTTGAAACTTCCAAAACTATGTTGAATAATAGTGGTGAGAGTGGACAACCTTGTCTTTTTCATGATCTTACAGGAAATGGTTTCAGTTTTTCACCATTGAGGATGAAGTTGGCTGTGAGTTTGTCATATATGGCCTTTATTATGTTGAGATAAGTTCCATCTATGCCTACTTTCTGTAGGGTTTTTAAGATAAATGGGAGTTGAATTATGTCAAAAGATATTTCTGCATCTATTGAGATCATCATATGGTTTTACTCCTTCAATTTGTTAATATGGTATATCACATTGTTTGATTTGCATATAGTGAAGAATCCTTGCATTCCTGGAATAAACCCCACTTGATCATGGTGTAGGATCCTTTTAATGTGCTGTTGGATTCTGTTTGCTAGCATTTTGTTGAGGATATTTGCATCTATGTTCATCAGTGATATTAGCCGGTAGTTTTCTTTCTTTGTGACATCTTTGTCTGGTTTTGGTATCAGGGTGATGGTGGCCTCGTAGAATGAGTTGGAAGTGTTCCTCCCTCTGCTCTATTTTGGAAGAGTTTGAGAAGGATAGGTGTTAGCTCTTCTCTAAATGTTTGATAGAATTCTTCTGTGAAGCCATCTGGTCCCGAACGTTGGTTTGCTGGAAGAGTTTTAATCACAGTTTCAATTTCAGTGTTTGTGATTGGTCTGTTTTTATTTTCTATTTCTTCCTGGTTCAGTCTCAGAAGGTCGTACTTTTCGAAGAATTTTTCCATTTCTTCCAGGTTGTCTGTTTTATTGGCATAGAGTTGCTTGTAGTAATCTCTCATGATCTTTTGTATTTCTGCAGTGTCAGTTGTTCCTTCCCCTTTTGCATTTCTAATTCTATTGATTTGAGTCTTCTCCCTTTTTTTCTGGATGGGTCTGGCGAATGGTTTATCAATTTTATTTATCTTCTCAAAGAAGCAACTTTTAGTTTTATTGATCATTTCCTTAATTTCTTTTTCATTTATTTCTGATCTGATCTTTTTGATTTCTTTCCTTCTGCTAACTTTGGGTTTTTTTTTCTTCTTCTTTCTCTAATTGCTTTAGGTGTAATGTTAGCTCTTTTATTTGAGATGTTTCTTGTTTCTTGAGCTGAGATTGTATTGCACTAAGCTTCCCTCTTAGAACTGCTTTCACTGCATCCCATAGGTTTTGGGTGGTCGTGTTTTCATTGTCACTTGCTTCTAGGTATTTTTTTGATTTCTTCTTTGATTTCTTCAGTGATCTCTTGATAATTAAGTAGTGTATTGTTTAGCCTCCATGTGTTGTATATTTTACAGATTTTTGCTGTAATTGATATCTAGTCTTATAGCATTGTGGTTGGAAAAGATAGTTGGTACAATTTCAATTTTCTTAAATTTACCAAGGTTTGATTTGTGACCCAAGATATGATCTATCCTGGAGAATGTTCCATGTACACTTGAGAAGAAAGTGTAATCTGCTGTTTTTGGATGAAATGTCCTATAAGTATCAATTAAATCTATCTGGTCTATTGTGTCATTTAAAGCTTATGTTTCCTTATTAACTTTCTGTCTGGATAATCTGTCCATTGGTGTAAGTGGGGTGTTAAAATCCCCCACTATTATTGTGTTACTCTCGATTTCCTCTTTCATAGCTGTTAGCAGTTGCCTTATGTATTGAAATGCTCCTATGTTGGGTGCATATGTATTTATAATTGTTATATCTTCTTCTTTGATTGATCCCTTGGTCATTATTTAGTGTCCGTTCTTGTCTCTTGTAATAATCTTTATTTTAAAGTCTATTTTATCTGATATGAGTATTGCTACTCAAACTTTCTTTTGATTTCCATTTGCATGGAATATCTTTTTCATCCCCTCACTTTCAGTCTGTGTGTGTCCCTAGGTCTGAAGTTGGTCTCTTGTAGACAACATATGTACAGGTCTTGTTTTTTATCTATTCAGCCAGTCTATGTCTTTTGCTTGGAGCATTTAATCCATTTATATTTAAGGTAATTATTGATATGTATATTCCTATTCCCATTTTCTTAATTGTTTTGGGTTTGTTATTGTAGGTCTTTTCCTTCTCTTGTGTTTCCCACCTAGCAAAGTTCCTTTAGCATTTGTTGTAAAGCTGCTTTGGTAGTGCTGAATTCTCTTAGCTTTTGCTTCTCTGTAAAGGTTTTAATTTCTCTGTGAAATCTGAATGAGTTCCTTGCTGGGTAGAGTAATCTTGGTTGTCAGTTTTTCCCTTTCATCACTTTAAATATGTCCTGCCAATCCCTTCTGGCTTGCAGAGTCTCTGCTGAAAGATCAGCTGTTAACCTTATGGGGATTCCCTTGTATGTTATTTGTTGTTTTTCCCTTGCTGTTTTTAATATTTTTTCTTTGTATTTAATTTTTGATAGTTTGATTAATGTTTGTCTTGGCATGTTTCTCCTTGGATTTATCCTGTATCGGACTCTCTGTGCTTCCTGGCCTTGATTGACTATTTCCTTTCCCATATTAGGGAAATGTTCAACTATAATCTCTTCAAATATTTTCTCAGTCCCTTTCTTTTTCTCTTCTTCTTCTGGGACACCTATAATTCAAATGTTGGTGCATTTAATGTTGTTGTAGAGGTCTCTAAGACAGTCCTCAATTCTTTTCATTCTTTTTTTCTTTACTCTGCTCTGCAGTAGTTATTTCCAGTATTTTATCTTACTGGTCACATATCCGTTCTTCTGCCTCAGTTATTCTGCTATTGATTCCTTCTAGAGAATTTTTAATTTCATTTATTGTGTTGTTCATCATTGTTTGTTTGCTCTTTAGTTCTTCTAGGTCCTTGTTAATTGTTTGCTGTATTTTCTCCCTTCTTTTTCCAAGATTTTGGATCATCTTTATTATCATTACTCTGAATTCTTTTTCAGGTAGACTGCCTATTTCCTCTTCATTTTTTGGTCAGTGGGTTTTTACTTTCCTCCTTCATCTGCTGTGTGTTTCTCTGTCTTCTCATTTTGCTTAACTTAGTGTGTTTGGAGTCTCCTTTTCACAGGCTGCAGATTCACAGTTTCCCTTGTTTTTGTGTCTTCTCCCAGTGGGTAAGGTTTGTTCAGTGGGTTGTGTAGGCTTCCTGGTGCTTGGGACTGGTGCCTGTGTTCTGTTGGATGAAGCTAGATCTTGTCTTTCTGTTGGGCAGGACCGTGTCTGGTGGTGTGTTTTGGGGTTTCCCTGACCTTGTTATGATTTTAGGCAGCCTCTCTGTTAATGGTTGTGGTTGTGTTCTTATCTTGCTAGTTTGGCATAGGGTGTCCAGCACTGTAGCTTACTGGTCTTTGAGTGAGCTGGGTTTTAGCATTCAGATGGAGATCTCTGTGAGAGCTTTTGCCATTTGATATTATTTGGAGCCAGGGGGTCGCTGATGGACCAATCTCCTGAACTCGGCTCTCCCACCTCAGAGGCACAGGCCTGACACCCAGCCATAGCACCAAGACCCTGTCAGCCACACGGCTCTAAAGAAAAGGGAGAAAAAAGAGAGAAAGAAAAAATAAAATAAAGTTATTAAAATAAAAAATGATTAAAAATAAAAAATGTAAAAAATTAATTTAAAAAAAAAGAGAGAGACAACCTTGGGACAAATGGTAAAAGCAAAGCTATACAGACAAAATCACACAAAGATGCATACACATACACACTCACAAAAAGAGAAAAAGGAAAAAATATATATCTATATATAAAAAAAAAGGATGAGAGCAACCAAATCAGTAAATAAATCTACCAATGATAATAAACTCTAAATATTAAACTAAGGTAAACATAAAACTGGAAACAAATTAGATTTGCAGAAAGCAAACCCCAAGTCTACAGTTGCTCCCAAAGTCCACCCCCTCAATTTGGGGATGGTTCGTTGTCTATTCAGGTATTCCTGAGATGCAGGGGACATCAAGTTGATTGTGGAGATTTAATCCACTGCTCCTGAGTCTGCTGGGAGAAATTTCCCTTTCTCTTTTTTGTTCGCACAGCTCCTGGGGTTCAGCTTTGGATTTGGCCCCACCTCTGCATGTTGGTTGCCTGAGAGTATCTGTTCCAGCTTAGAAAAAAAGGGTTAAAGGAACAGCTGATTAGGGGGCTCTGGCTCACTCAGACCCATGGGAGAGTGGGGTATGGAATGTGGGGCAAGGCTGCAGCGGTAGAGGCTGGTGTGACATTGCAACAGCCTGAGATGCACCGTGTGTTCTCCTGGGGAAGTTGCCTGGATCATGGGACCCTGGCAGTGGTGTGCTGTACAAGCTCCCAGGAGAGGAGTTGTGGGTAGTGACCTGTGCTTGCACACAGTCTTCTTGGTAGCTGCAGCAGCAACCTTAGTGTTTCATGCCCGTCTCTGATGTCTGCGCTGATAGCCACGGCTTGCGCCTGTCTCTGGAGCTTGTTTAGGTGGTGCTCTGAATCCCCTTTCGTCACGCACCCCGAAACAATGATGTCTTGCCTATTAGGCAGTTCCAGACTTTTTCCTGGACTCTCTCCTGGCTAGCTGTGGTGCACTAGCCCCCTTCAGGGTGTGTTCACACAGCCAACCTCAGTCCTTTACCTGGGGTCTGACCTCTGAATCCCATGCCTCAGTCCCAGGCCCCACCTACCCCGGTGGGTGAGCAGCCAAGCCTCTCAGGCTGGTGAGTGCTAGTCAGCACCGATCCTCTGTGCAGGAATCTCTCTGCTTTGCCCTCTGCATCCCTGTTGCTGTGCTCTCCTCCATAGCTTCGAAGCTTCCCGCCCCCCCCACCCCACCGCCACCACCCAACTCTGCCAATGAAAGGCTTTCCTAGTGTGTAGAAACTTTTCCTCCTTCACAGCTGCCTCCCAGAGGTGCCATCCCTATACTTTTATCTCTGTTTTTTCTTTTGCCCTACCCAGTTATGTGGGGGAGTTCCTTGACTTTTGGGAAGTCTGAGGTATTCTGCCAGTGTTCAGTTGGTGTTCTGTAGGAGTTGTTCCACATGTAGATGTATTTCTGATATATTTGTGGGGAGGAAGGTGATCTCTACATCTTACTCCTCTGCCATCTTGAAGGTCTCTCTATAGGCTTGGCATAAATATTTCATTTGATTAGTTGAATGTTCCATATACCCCCAACAACAGAAGCAAAATTAGAGACAAGTGAAAAACTAGAAAAAGTATTTTAGCAAATGAAAAATTCTATTTCTTATGTATGATGCATTCTAAAATAACAGAAATCTTTATAGAATAGGCAAATGACATGAACAGCAATTCACAGAATATAAATGGTCAATAAACATGGAATTATGTCATGAATCATCATGAAAGTTAAGACCTAATGTTGGACCTGTCAGCATTTATGAGGTAGCACTACTCAGTGTTTGTACGGAAGTTGGGAAATGGGCTTAACCATATGTTTTGTTTTAGTGTAAATTGACATAAACTTGTTGGAGCATACCTTTGATAATTCTCATCTAGAGCTGAGGAATAGTCAGAAGGATCCAGATTTTCCCAATTCCATAACATATCCACATACACAGTTATGAATATTCAGTCATAGCTAACATTTAGTATCTTCTCACTTATTAAGTATTTACTTATCCTATGAGTTACTGATGAAGAAATTTAAATCCTGTATATACCTCCCATAACTATACCACTTATGTGTAAGTGAACTGGAATTTGAATGCAGGTCTTTTTCTTTGTGAAGGGCTTCTTTTTTTTCTTCCAGTTTTATTGAGATATAATTGACCTACAGCACTGTATAGGTTTAAGGTATACAGCATAATGATTTGACTTACATACATCATGATAAGATTAGTGGACATTCATCATCTCATATAGGTACAAAATTGAAGAAATAGAAAAAAAATTGATCCTTGTGATGAGAACTCTTAAGATTTACTCTTAACAACTTTCATATATAACATACAGCAGTGTTAATTATCTTTATCATGTTGTACATTACATCTCTACTACTTATTTGTCTTATAAGTGGTAATTTGTACCTTTTGACTGCCTTCATCCAATTCTCTCTCCCTCCATCCTCCTCCTCTGATAACCACAAATCTTATCTCTTTTTCTATGAGTTTGTTTGCTTGTTTGTGAAGTATAATTTTTGCTTGTTTTTGAAGTATAATTGGTCAAAAACACTATGTTAGTTCCTGTTACACAACATAGTGATTCAATATTTCTATACCATGATTGTCTATTTATAGCACCATACAAAGATATTACATGGTTATAGACTATATTCCCCACACTGTACATTTCTTACCTGTGACTCATTTATTTTGTAACTGTAAGTTTGTACCTTTTAATCTCCCTCACTTATTTCTTTCCTTCCTCCACCTCCCTCCCCTCTGGCAATCACCTGTTTGTTCTCTCTATCTATAATTGTGTTTCTGTATTGTTATGTTTGTTCATTTGTTTGTTTTTTAGATTCCACATATAAGTGAAATTACACAGTATATGTCTTTCTCTGTCTGATGTTTCACTTAGCATAATGCCCTCTAAGTCCACTCATGTTGTCCCAAATAGCAAGATTTCATTTTTTTATGGTTGAGTATAAATTTCATTACATATATATCTTTATCCATTCACCTATTGATGGGCACTTAAGTTGTTTCCATACCTTGGCTACTATAAATAATACTGCAATGAACATTGGGGTGCATATATCTTTTCCAGTTAGTGTTTTTGTTTTTCTCAGATAAATACCCAGAAGGGGCACTGCTAGATCATATGGTAGTTCTATTTTCAAATTTTGAGAAATCTTCATACTGTTTTCCATAGTGGCTGCACCAATTTACATTCCCACTAACAGTGCATGAGGGTTCCCTTTTCTCCATATCCTTGTCAACACTTCTTATTTGTTGTCTTCTTGATAACAGCCATTCTGACAGGTGGGAGGTGATATCTCATTGTGGTTTTGATTTGCATTTTCCTGATGATTAGTGATGTTGAGCATCTTTTCATGTGTTTGTTGGCCATCTGTATGTCTTCTTTAGAAACATGTCTATTCAGATCCTCTGCCCAGTTTTTAACTATGTTGTTTGTGTTTTGATGTTGGGTTGTATGAGTTCTTTGTGTATTTTGGGTATTAACTCCTTATCAGACATATCATTTGCAAATATCTTCTCCCATTCATTAGGTTGCCTTTTCGTTTTGTTGATAGTTTCCCTTGCTGTGCAACAGCTTTTTCATTTGATGTAGTCCTATTTGTTTATTTTTGCTTTTGTTTCCCTTGCCTGAGGAACAATATCCAAAAAATATTAACAAGACCAATGTCAAAAAGCTATTGTCTATGTTTTCTTCTAGAAGTCTTATGGTTTCAGGTCTTACGTTTAAGTCTTTAAACCATTTTTAATTTACTTTTGTGCATGGTGTGAGAGAGTAGTTCAGTTTGATTGTTCTGCATGTAGCTGTCCAGTTTCAACACCATTTATTGAAGAAGCTCTGTTTTTCCCATTGTTTATTCTTGCCTTCTTTGTCATAGATTAATTGCCCATGTAAGTGTGGGTTCATTTCTGAGCTTTCTATTCTGTTCTATTGATCTATGTGTCTGATTTTGTACCAGTACCATACTATTGATTACTGTAGTTTTGTAGTATAGTTTGAAATCAGGGAGTATGATACCTCCAGCTTTTTCTTCTTTATCAAGATTATTTTGGTTATTTGGGGTCTTTTGTATTTCCATACGTATTTTAGAATTATTTATTCGAGTTCTGTGAAAAAATATCATTGGTATTTTCATAGAGATTGCGTTGAATCTGTAGATTGCTTTGGGTAGTATGGTCATTTTAACAATATTTATTCTTCCAATTAATGAACAAGGTATATTTTTCCATCCATTTGTGTCTTCTTCAATTCATTTCATCGGTGTCTTATGGTTTTCCAAGTACAGGTCTTTTACCTCAGTTAGAATTATTCCTAGGTATTTCTTTCTTTTTGATGTGATTGTAAATGGGATTGTTTTCTTAATTTATCTTTCTGATTGTTAGTGTATAGGAATTCAACAAATTTCTGTATATTAACTTTGTATCCTGCAACTTTAACGAATTCATTGATGAATTTTAATAGTTTTTTGGTGGCATCTTTAGGATTTTCTATGTATACTATGTTATTTACAAACAGTGACAGTTTTACTTCTTCCTTTCCAATTTGGATTCTTTTAATTCTTTTTATTGTCTGATTGCTGTGGCTAGGACTATGCTATGTTGACTAAATTGGTGAGAATGAGCATTCTTGTCTTGTTCCTAATCTTAGAGTAAATGCTTTCAGCTACACTGCTTTCAGCTGATATGATATTAGCTGTGGGCTTGTCATATATGATCTTGATTATGGTGAGGTATGTTACTTCTATATCCATTTAATTGAGAGATTTTTTTAATCATAAATGAGTATTAAATTTAATCAAAACCTTTTTAAAACATTTATTGAGATGGTCATATAATTTTTATTCTTCAATTTACTAATGTGGTGTATCACATTGATTGATATGTGGATATTGAATCATCCTTGCTTCTCTGGGATAAATCCCTCTTCCTCATGGTGTATGATTCTTCTAATGTGTTGTTGAATTTGGTTTGCAAATATTTTGTTGAGGATTTTTTCATCCATACACATCATATTCATCACTGATATTGGCATGTAATTTTCTTTTTTTGTGATATCTTTGTTGTTGTTGTTGTTTTTTTTTGTATCAGGGTGATGCTGGCTTGGCAGAATGAATGTGTAAGTGTTACTTCATCTGCCATTTTTTGGGAATTGCTTGAAAAGGATAGGTGTTAAGTCTTTTTTTTTGAATTTTATTTTATTTATTTTTTATACAGCAGAGACTTATTAGTTATCTATTTTATACATATTAGTGTATATATGTCAATCCCAATCTCCCAATTCATCCCACCACCCCACCACCCCTCCACTTTCCCCCCTTGGTGTCCATATGTTTGTTCTCTACAACTGTGTCTCTATTTCTGCCCTGCAAACTGGTTCATCTGTACCATATTTCTACGTTCCATATATATGTGTTAATATACGATATTTGTTTTACTCTTTCTGACTTACTTCACTCTGTCTAGATCAATCCACATCTCTACAAATGACCCTATTTCATTCTTTTTTATGGCTGAGTAATATTCTACTGTATATATGTACCACTTCTTCTTTATCCATTCATCTGTCGATGGGCACTTAGGTTGCTTCCATGACCTGGCTATTGTAAATAGTGCTGCAGTGAACATTGGGGTGCATGACTCTTTTAAAATTATGGTTTTCTTAGGGTATATGACCAGTAGTGGGATTGCTGGGTCATATGGTAATTCTAATTTTAGTTTTTTAAGGCACCGCCATACTGTCAACATAGTGGCTGTATCAATTTACTTTCCCACCTAACAGTGAAAGAGGGTTCCCTTTTCTACACACCTTCTTCAGCATTTGTTGTTAGTAGATTTTCTGATGATGCTCATTGTAACTAGTGTGAGGTGATACCTCACTGTAGTTTTGATTTCATTTCTCTAATAGTTAGTGATATTGAGCAGCTTTTCATGTGCTTCTTGGCCATCTGTATGTCTTCTTTGGAGAAATGTCTATTTAGGTCTTCTTCCCATTTTTTTTTTTTCTTGTGGTATGCGGACCTCTCACTGTTGTGGTCTCTCCTACCGTGGAGCACAGGCTCCGGACGCGCAGGTCCAGCGGCCATGGCTCATGGGCCCAGCCGCTCCGTGGCACATGGGATCCTCCCAGACTGGGGCATGAACCCATGTCCTCTGCATCGGCAGGCGGACTCTCAAACACTGTGCCACCAGGGAAGCCCTTCTTCCCATTTTTTGATTGGGTTGTTTGTTTTTTTAATTTGAGCTGCATGAGCTGTTTGTATATTTTGGAGATTAATCCTTTGTCCGTTGATCTGTTTACAAATATTTTATCCCATTCTGAGGGTTGTCTTTTCATCTTGATTGTAGTTTTTTTTTTGCTTTGCAAAGCTTTTACATTTCATTAGGTCCCATTTGTTTATTTTTGTTTTTATTTCCATTACTCTGGGAGGTGGATCAAAAACGATCTTGCTGTGGTTTATGTCATAGGGTGTTCTGCCTATGTTTTCCTCTAAGAGTTTTATAGTGTCTGGTCTTACATTTAGGTCTTTAAGCCATTTTGAGTTTATTTTTGTGTATGGTGTTAGGGAGTATTATAATTTCATTCTTTTACATGTAGCTGTCCTGTTTGCCCAGCACCACTTATTGAAGAGACTGTCTTTTCTCCATTGTATATCCTTGCCTCCGTTGTCATAGATTAGTTGACCACAGCTGCATGGGTTTATCTCTGAGCTTTCTATCCTGTTCCATTGATCTATATTTCCGCTTTTGCACCAGTACCATATTGTCTTGATTAATGTAGCTTTGTAGTATAGTCTGAAGTCAGGGAGTCTGATTCCTCCACTCCATTTTTTCCCCTCAAGACTGCTTTGGCTATTCGGGGTCTTTTGCGTCTCCATGTAAATTTTAAGGTTTTTTGTTCTAGTACTGTAAAAAATGCCATTGGAAATTTGATAGGGATTGCATTGAATCTGTAGATTACTTTGAGCAGTGTAGTCATTTTCACAATATTGATTCTTCCAATCCAAGAACATGGTATACCTCTCCATCTGTTTGTGTCATCTTTGATTTCTTTCATCACTGTCTTATAGTTCTCTTTCTGAGTACAGTTCTTTTACCTCCTTAGGTAGGTTTATTCCTAGGTATTTTATTCTTTTTGTTGCAATGGTGAATGAGATTGTTTCCTTAATTTCTCTATCTGATCTTTCATTTTTAGTGTATAGGAATGCAAGAGATTTGTGTGCATTAGTTTTGTAACCTGCAAATTTACCAGATTCATTGATTAACTCTAGTAGTTTTCCGGTGGCATCTTTAGGATTCTCTATATACAGTATCATGTCATCTGCAAACAGTGATAGTTTTACTTCTTTTTTCCAATTTGGATTCCTTTTATTTCTTTTTCTTCTCTGTTACCATGGCTAGGACTTCCAGAACTATGTTGAATAACAGTGGTGAGAGTGGACATCCTTGTCTTGTTCCTGATCTTAGAGCAGATGCTTTCACCATTGAGTTTTTCACCATTGAGAATGATGTTTTCTGTGGGTTTGTCATATATGGCCTTTATTATGTTGAGGTAGGTTCCCTCTATGCCCACTTTCTGGAGAGGTTTTTTTTTTTTTCATCATAAATGGATGCTGAATTTTGGAAAAGCTTTTTCTGCATCTATTGAGATGATCGTATAGTTTTTATTCTTCAGTATCTTAATGTGGTGTATCACATTGACTGATTTGTGTATATTGAAGAATCCTTGCATACCTGGGATAAATCTCACTTGATCATGGTGTATGATTCTTTTAATGTGTTGTTGGATTCTGTTTGGTAGAATTTTGTTGAGGATTTTTGCATTTATGTCAGTGATATTGGTCTGTAATTTTCTTTTTTTGTGGTGTCTTTGTCTGGTTTTTGTATCAGGGTGATGGTGACCTCATAGAATGAGTTTGGGAGTGCTCCTTCCTCTACAATTTTTTGGAAAAGTTTGAGAAGGACGGATATTAGCTCTTCTCTAAATGTTTGATAGAATTCACCTGTGAAACCATCTGGTCCTGGACTTTTGTCTGTTGGAAGATTTTAAGTCACAGTTTCAATTTCATTACTTGTGATTGGTCTGTTCATATTTTCTATTTCTTCCTCGTTCAGTTTTGGAAGGTTATAACTTTCTAAGAATTTGTCCATTTCTTCCAGGTTGTCCATTTTATTAATTTTATTATTATTATTTTTGCAGTACGTGGGCCTCTCACTGCTGTGGCCTCTCCTGTTGTGGAGCACAGGCTCCAGACATGCAGGCTCAGCGGCCATGGCTCATGGGCCTAGCTGCTCCGTGACATGTGGGATCTTTCTGGACTGCGGCATGAACCTGTGTCCCCTGCATTGGCAGGCGGACTCTCAACCACTGTGCCATGAGGAAAGCCCTATCCATTTTATTGATATAGAGTTGAGTGTTAATTCTTCTCTACTAGTTTAGTAGAATTCATCTGTGAAGGCATCTGGTCCTGGACTTCTGTTTGTTGGGAGTTTTTTTTAATTACTGTTTCAATTTCACTACTGGTAATTGGTCTGTTCATATTTTTTATTTCTTCCTGGTTGTCTTGGGAGTTTGTACATATCTAGGAATTTGTCCATTTCTTCTAGGTTATCCATTTTATGAATATATAATTGTTCATAGTCATACTATATGATACTTTTTATTTCTGGGCTATTGGTTGTTATTTCTCCCTTTTTTTTTTCTTTAGCTTACAAAGTTGTCTTCATTGGTTTCTTACTGCCTCACAGGGTTTCAGTGTCTATCCCTCCCAGGAATATGGCATTTGAGGAGATAAATA
The DNA here is from genome assembly GCF_011762595.2 of Tursiops truncatus. NCBI lineage: Eukaryota > Metazoa > Chordata > Mammalia > Artiodactyla > Delphinidae > Tursiops > Tursiops truncatus. Next base: position 31,565,781 of record NC_047041.1, read on the forward strand.
CTTATTTTGCTCCCTACTCATCAGTAGGGGGAGGTTTAATAAAAATAGTAATATAATAACAATAATAATGACTGCAATCAATAATAAAATGCCCCTATGATCCCCTAATATGCAGTTGGTTGAAGCTTTGAGAAAAAAGACACCCCTCCACCCCGGCCTTTCTGTGAAGGGCCAGAGTGTGCCTGGAAACCCATAGGGTACCCATCTCCAACCAAATAGCCCTTATAAATACCTCCTCATCCATTCCCTGGCTCGGACTTATCTTCCTCCTGGACAGATTAGATGACAATGTCAGTTGGCTCATGGAGCCCCTCCCTCTTCCTACCCCCACTGGCTCCCCCCAGACAGAAAGCACCTATGCGTGTGCTCTCCCAGCTCCCTCTCCCTCCACCCCTTTCCTCTAGCTTCTCTCTTCTCCATCGCTCCTCCTTTATCCTTCTGTCCTTCTCCTCTGGATGGCTTTCACCTCCTTCCAATCACTATCCCCTCCTCTTGTGCTTCCTTTCCTTCCTCTTGCCTCTCTCACCTCTTTCACCGACATCCTCTCCCTCCATCTCTACTTCTTCCTCTGGATTAGAGCCTGTCTTTCCTGCCCTGACCCTGAGCAGAGACTGGGAAATACCCCAAGTTAACCTCCTTGGGGGTTAGACAGTCCACAGCCTAGACATCAGACTGCTCCCAGGAACCCGGCCCCTCTCTGTCCCTCTTCTGGACTCTTGCTCACAGGACTCCTGAGGCTTGGCCCTGGAAGTGAGAGCTTTGGAAAAATCACCCCTGAACACTGGTGCAGGGGTCCCCCAGGGCAGAAGGGGGGCCAACCTATTCCCCATGACTAGTACAGGCTGGGGTTGGGAGCAGAACAAAGGGTGGGATGAGAGCTGGGATTCAGACCCCACCCCCAGCCCTGTCCTAGCAACCCAGGCCATGGCTGCCCAGCCCAGGCCCTCCCTGAGTCTGAATTTCCACACGTCCTGCACCAGCTGGAATATGACGTTCCTCAAGTTCTTTGCTCTCTCGCATCTCTCAGTCCTGGGATTGGGGGTTGGGCCCTGCTGGAGGGTGTCAAGGGGAGCTATCAGATTCAGGGGCTGGGAGGAGGCTCTGGGGCTGTTCTGAGACTGTGGTCTGTGTCTCCAGTGAGGCTGTCACTGCCCATGGAAGCTGGGTGCCGTGAGGCCTCAGAGAAGCTGTGGGACTGCTGTGGGCACCTTGGCCTTTCTCTTCTGAGCCTGTTGGGGACAGTGTGGAAGGCTGGAACCAGGTCAAATGAACTGCATACGGCCTGGATGCCCTGAGGTCCCGGGTCTCAAGTAAGCAGAGGCTGGTGATTGACTCAGCCTCACCAGGGAGGCTTGGGATTGGCTCCAGAGGACTCACACTCACCAGGGACAGGTCTCTGGCACTGGGCCTTCCATCTGCAGGGCCCACATGCACCAGGTGGTTGAAGTTGATAGGCATTGAGATAAGCTTGGAGCGCACAAAACGGTTCTTCAGCATCTCTCTACAGCAGGGAAGGGGTGAAGGGAGGAAGGCGGTGAAGGTGACACCTCCCCACCCTCTCTGGGATGGGGAGGCACGTCTACTTCTCCCTTTTCATTTCTGATTTTATTTACTTGGGCTCTCTTTTTTGTTCGTGATGAGTCTGGCTAAATTTTTATCAATTTTATTTTTCTTTTCAAAGAACCAGAACCTGAGTTTCATTGATCTTTTCTATTGTTTTTTTATTCTCTTTTTAATTTATTTCTGCTCTGATTTTCATGATTTCTTTCCTTCTACTAACTTTGGCTTTTGTTTGCTCTTATTTTCTAGTTGCTTTATGTGTAAGATTAGGTTGTTTATTTGAGATTTTTCTTGTTTCCTGCAGTGGGCTTGTATCACTATAAACTACCTTCTTAGAACTATTTTGTTGTGCCTTATAGATTTTGGAGCATGTGTTTCTGTTTTCTTTTATCTCCAGGAATTTTAAAATTTTCTCTTGATTTCTTCAGTGACCCATTAGTTGTTCAGTAGCATATTGTTTAGCCTCCATGTTTTTGTGGTTTTTGAAGTTCTAATATTGTAGTTGATTTCTTGTCTCATACCATGTTTTTTGGAATAGTTCCTTGACATGATTTCAATATTCTTAAATTTACTGAGACTTATTTTGTGGTCTGGCATGTGATCTATCTTGGAGGATGTTCCATGAACACCTGAAGAGAATGTGTATGCTGTGTTTGATGGGGTGTTCTATATATATTTCTATTAAACTTGTTTGAACTAATGTGTTGTTTAATGTCAGTGTTTCCTTATTGGTTTTCCACCTGGATGATCTGTCCATTGAAGTAAGTGAGGTGTTAAAGTCTCCTATTATTATCATTTTACTGTCAATTTCTCCCTTTATGTCTGTTAATATTTGCTTTATGTATTTAGGTGTTTTTATGATAGGTACATATATTTACTATTATATCTTCTTTTTGGATTGATTGCTTGATCATTATGTAATGTCCTTCTTTGTCTCTTGTTATAGTCTTTGTTTTTAAATCTATTTTGTTTGATATAAGTGTTGCTACCCTGGCTTGCTTTTCATTGGCATTTGCATTGTATATATTTTTCCAACTCCTCACTTTCAATCAGACTTTGTCTCATATATGTGAAGTGAGTCTCTTGTAAGCAGCATTTATATGGGTCTTGTTTTTGTTTCCATTCAGCCAGTCTATGTCTTATGATTGAAACATTTCATCCATTTACATTTAAAATAATTATTGATAAGTGTGTACTTATTGCCATTTTATTAATTTGGGGGGATTGCTTTGGTAGTTCTTTTTTGTTCTTTTCTTTTCTTGCTTTTATCCATTGTGATTTGAGGACTATCTTTAGTTTTGTGTTTGGATTTCTTTCTCTTTTGTGTGTGTATATCTGTTATAGAGTTTTGGTTGGTGGTTACCATGAGGCCTATGTATCAATATCATATCTGTATCTATAGATATAGACATACTATATATGATTATTTTTAGTTGTTGATTTCTTTAGTTTGAATGCATTTTAACAACCCAGTATTTTTACTCCTCCCACCCCGTTTACTATTTGTGACATCATATTTTACAACATTTTGTTTTGTGTATCCCTTACCTACTTATTGTGGATATATACTTTTTTTTTTTTTTTACTACTTTTGTCTTAACCTTCATACTAGCTTTATATATGGTTGATTTACTAACGAATTTATATTTGTTTTTACTAATGAGATTTTTTTCCTTTTGTAATTTTAAAATTTATAATTGTGGCCTTTTCTTTTTTGCTTAGACAAGTCCCTTTAACATATCTTGTAAAGCTGGTTTGGTGGTGCCAAACTCCTGTTGCTTTTGCTTATCTATAAAACTTTTGATTTCTCCTTCAAATTTGAATGAAAGCCTTGTCAGGTAGAGTATTCTTGGTTGTAGGTTTTCCCCTTTCATCACTTTAAATATATGTGCCACTCCTTTCTGACCTGTAGAGTTTCTGCTGAAAAGTCAGTTGATAGCCTTATGGGAATTCCCTGGTATGTAACTCTCATGTCTTTAATTTTTTGCCATTTTAATTACAGCATGTCTTGGTGTGGTCTTTTTTGGGTTAATCTTGTTTTGTACTCTCTGTACTTCCTTGACCTAGATGTTTGTTTCTCTTTCCAGGTTAGGGAAGTTTTCAGCTATTATGTCTTCAAATATGTTCTCTGCCCCATTTTCTCTCTCTTCTCTTTCTTGGACCTCTATAATATGACTTAGTATGCTTGATGTTGTCCCAGAAGTCTCTTAAACTGTCCTCACTTCTTTTCATTCTCTTTTCTTTTTTCTATTCAGCTTCAATGATTTCCACTACTCTGTCTTCCAGCACTGATCTGTTCCTCTGTATTATCTAATCTACTGTTTATTCCCTTTATTGTATATTCTTTTTATTTCAGTGATTACATTCTTCATTTCTTATTGTTTCTTCTTTATATATTCTGTTAACAAACTCTAAGTTCTCGCTGTGTTCATTCATTCATTCTTTTGAGATCTTTGAGTGTCTTTATGATCATTACCTTAAACTGTTTATCACATAGATTGTTATCTTTACTTCACTTAGTCCTTCTTCTTGGGTTTTATCTTGTTCCTTTGTTTGGAACATATTCCTCTGCAATTTTACCTAATTTGCTGTTTTTATTCTAAAGTATTTGGTATGTTGGTTGGGTTTCTTGACCTTGGAGAAATGGCCATTTGTAGGAGACATCCTGCAAATGTGTCCCAGCAGCATACTCTCCTCTAGTCACCAGAGCTAGATGCTCCAGAGGTGCCCCTAATGTGGGCTGTGTGTTTTCTTCTGTTGTGGCATGATTACTTCTTACTGTGTGTGGTCTGGTAGGCATGGTTAGCCTCCAGTCTGGTTGGTTGCCAGGGCTTGCCCTGTGTGGAGGCTGCCAGCCACTGATATGTCAAGCTGGGTCATGAGGCAGCTGGCTGCAGAGCCCTGGAGGGGTTGTCCCAGGGCTAAAGCTGGCCAACTAGTTGGAGGAGCCTGCTTCTGGGGTGAATATTGTGAGGCCAGGGGTCTTGGACCTAGTGTTGGCCTGCTGGTGGGTGGGGCCAGTTTCTGACATAGCTGGCTATAGTGTCTGGGGTTTTCCAAAGCTTATGTTGGCCCACTGTTGAGTGGAGCTGGATTTTGCGGCAGCAGGCTGAGGGGCCAAGGCAGCTGGGAGCTATTGTTGGCCTGTTTGTGGGTGGGGTCAGGGCAAACTGGGGTTCCAGGTCTGGTAGCAACCCATTGGTGGGCATAGCCAGGTCCTGGGATCTCTGGCTATAGGGCCCTCATGGTCCCAGAGTTGGTGTGTCAGCCCACTCATGCATGGGGCTGGATTCCTGTGCTTCTGGTTGAGGGGCCTATGGTGTCCCAGAACTGGTGTTGGCTTGTTAGTGGGTGGGCTGCATCCTAACATTGCAGTCTGTGGGGCTGCAGTGATCCTGGAGCTGATGTCTGTCCACTCTTGGGCAGGACTGATGCTCAAGGAATCTCAGGGCTGGGGCTGCCCACTGGTGATTGAAGCTGGGGTCTGAGGATAGTGCTGGTCTATTTGTGGGCAGAGCCGTGTCCCAAGGTCTCTGGCTGTGGGGCCTTGGGGGTCCCACAGTTGGTATGTCAGCATGCTGGTGGGTGGGGCTGGGGCCCTGTGTGTCTTGGGGCAGGTGTATGCCCACTGGTGAATAAAGCTTGTCTCAGAGCTAGTGCTGGTCCACTGGTGAGTGGATCTGGGTCCTGGGGTCTCTGGCCGCAGGGCCCTGGAGGTCCTGGGGCTAGTGCTGATGCACTGGTGTGCAGGGCTGGGTCCTGGGGCTGCTGTGGCCTTAGGGGGTCTTAAGAAGCTGGCCTGCTGGTGGATGGGGCTCTCTTGTGGCTAGCTGCTTGGCCTGAGGTATCCCAGTACTGATGCTGATAGGCTTGTTGGTAGGGCCGGGTTCTGGTGCTAATAAACTAGAGGGAGGATTCCAAAATGGCACTTGTCAGTGCCAGTGTCCTTGTGGTAGAACAAGCTCCCCCAGATGGCTGTCTCCAGTGTTTATGTCCCCAGGGTGATCTCCAGTTTTTTCTTACCTATGCTGAAGAGTCTCTAAGATGGGTTTGACCCAGGCTCCTTTCAAATTACTGCTTCTGCTCTGGATCCCAAAGCATGTGAAATTTTTCTGTGCACATTTTAAGAGTGGAGTCTCTATTTCACACAGCACTCGGGATCTCCCTAAAGTAAGCCCTGCTGATCTTCAAATCCAAATGTTCTGGGGGCTTGCCTTCCCAGTGCAGGAGTCCTGGGTTACAGAGCCCAATGTGGGGCTCAGACCTCTCACTCTTTGGGGAAAGCCTCTGCAATTGTAATTATCTTTCAGTTTGTGGGCTGCCCACGTGGGGATATAGGTCTTGACTATTCTGTGTCTTTACCCCTCCTAACCATCTAGTTGTTGTTCCTTCTTTATATCTTTATGTATAGAAGATTTTTCTGCTAGTCTTCCAGGCTTTCTCATCAATAGTTCCTTTTAAATAGTTGTAATTTTGATGTGTCTGTAGGAGGAGGTGAGCTCAGGGTCTTTCTACTCCACCATCTTGGCCACTCCCCCCTGAACACAGGTCTTCTGAACCCCTTCCACCATGATGAAACAGCTGGATGTAGTGACATATGGAGGCTTACATACGTCTGGCCCTGCCCCCAATATATTTCTTGTCCACATTGTACTACTGTGCAGTGAATGTTCTTATAACTAAGGACAAGTCAATCCCTTTGCTAATCTGAAATAAATTTTCAGTGATTTATAAAGAAAAGCTTGGAAAGCCATTTGTTGATGTAATAGGAGATATGAAGGTAGATAGGAGAAAACAAAAACAGAACTATATTTTCTATTGAAATCAGCCACAACCAGGCTTGCCATCAGTCTCATAGTGGTTGCTTACAATCCAAGAAATGATGTAAGAGCTTCACAGGACCTGTGCTTTCAACTCAAATAAACAAGCATAACTAGAAATGTTGAGAAACAGAAATGAGAAAAATTGGTAATATTGAAGCATATAAAAGGCTATTTTCATTTTATGGTTCCTAGTATTATAATTAATATAGTCATGCTTTTTGTTTTCTATAAAAGCAGAGTTTAAGAAATCAAATACTTGTTACGTGGCATTTAAGAATCTAATGCATTAAACAGCCCAGAATAAGACAAAGTATTTCATTTTCCACTAATACCCAAGGCATTTTGTATTTCAGGAAGGCTAGTCTTTTGAAACTGAAACAAATGGTTTAAGGAGAACTTTGATTTCTTATAAGTTATACAGATTTCTTAGAAACACATTTGAAAACACAATTAATTTATATCTTAACAATACTATAATTTCACACTTGGAGTATTTTGATTCAAAAATACATTTTTGGGGGTGGTAAAACTTCATAAATATCTCAAATAAGACACCTAAAATCTGCCAGATATGCAAGAAGTAAACAGACTTAGTATCCTAAATTAAAAATGTTAAAACAGCTGATAATCTGACAAGTCTATCATCTGGACAGCAGTGCTTAAATTTAACTATTAATTCTAAATGAATATGAATATAAACAGTTATAAATTTCTTTATAGTGCAACTGTTGTATATGTGAACCATTGTCTTGTCTCAGGTCAAATGTTTCCAATTCTGTTAGTTCCCTGCTAGGTGTCTGTGTCCCATGGGTGTTTATAAGTGTTCTGGGCACTGAGGGCAGACGCTTATAAGAGCAGCCAGATGACACCTCATGGCTTAGGCTGCACATTGTTCTTTTTAGGTGCTCAGCTGGTGATGTACTGAACTAACAGAGCCAACACTGAGCTTAAAATGGAAACAGTTTAGACAGAATAATGATTTATGTTTTGCCTTAAGCAAATGTGTGAGGAACAATAAAGTCAGCAGTTTGTAGTGTGTGTGTGTGTGTGTGTGTGTGTGTGTGTGTGTGTGTGTGTGTGTTTAAAAAAAGTCCTTCACTGTTTTTCAATTTTCCTTGGGAGGTAGAGTCATTCTCCTTGGAACTAGGACTAAGATCAGAGCCTTCTTCTGGGAGAGTCTTTAGAGAATTGTTCCTCAGTGTTCACTCTCTCCCCTAGGAAATAGGTGGTCCTGAAGGAAAGGTTAACTGGCTTCCTTCACACCCCAAATTTAACAAACAAAAACAACCCATTTCCTCCCTGTGCTGTCAGCTTTCAAAGAAATACTCAAAGGTATCTCAAAGAGGACAAGTGAATCCATGGCTCAGAGGGGTTTATGCTGGCCTTGATTATTCCCTGGAAAGAATTCCTGCATTAGGGCTCTTGCAGGCCATGGGAGTCCTTTTTATCACCTAAGTAAGTGGGAAGAACTGGCTGCTGGGATCAGAGTTCTGTCTGAATGTATGGATCTTAGAGCCATATGGTTCCAGATGGTGAGGTCTAGGATATGACCATGAGAGTGAGTGACAAATGCAAGCCAGTATCTTGAGAACCAGCATATTGTTGAAATCCTCTGGGGTGGCATCAAGTCAGGCTGTACACTCGTTCATTACACTTTGGGTGAAAAGGATGACAGGTCATCATGATAGAATTAATGAGAGTGGTTAAATAGCAACCCAAAGGGTGTGGGTCTGGTAATTAGAATCGGTGAGTCAGGCCTTTCCCTGGGTATTTTCTTGACAGTGTGAACTCAGGAAAAGCAGAGGGAAGCATCTAAAGCTTACTCCAAAGCTGTGAGGATAAGGAACCATGTGCCTCTGATACTTTATCAATGGTGGAATTTGGAGAAATTTGAACACCTGTGCCAGAGAGATAGGATTGTATGTGAGGAAGGCTCTGGTGGGTCTACAGGACCTGACAGTGAATTGTGTGTGGGATTTTTGGGGATCTTGTCCTCCTGAACTGGATGTTTGGGTTCCAGGATTGTTCCGGTAAATTTTAACCCCAACCCTTTTCCAACCTAGACATGATCAGAGGATGTTTGTAATAAGTTTGCTGAAGTACTCTGGAAGGTTATGAGAGTCTTTGACTTAGACCATATTTTAGATGCTAGATGATATGATGTGGGTTGGTACTTAAACATAGATTCTTAGATTCAGGGGTTGGTTGCCTGCCCCTTAGATCTTTGACTCACTGAGAAAGTTCTTCAGAAGCATAAGTTCCTCTTTCACATATATAACTCCTGTACTGGTGCCTATCAAATGCACCAATTTTGGTGGTTTGAATTCGGCAACCAGGTTTGAGTTTTGAGGTATGGAAGGAGCTAAATTCTCTTTGGCCTCTCTTTTCATGAACAACTGCTGGATACGTTGGCACTGCCCTAAGAATGGGACTACAGTCTACTTATATTTGTTCACACTATAAGAGCTTCACTGGAATAGAATTTCTGAAGCTTGCACTCCTTTACTTTTTATAAAAAAGATTTGCCTATGGAATGCATTACTAGTACAGAGTATATTAGGTTGGATAATTGAAAGACTTACAAGGCCTCACAGATCATGATCAATAAAGGCAAAAGATATAGAACAGCAGGAGAAAGAGAGTGCAAGCAAGCATCTGGAGCCCAAGAAACATCCCAGTGTAGCTCCCCAGTGTTCTTATTTGCACAAGGATGTATTTTGTTTCCAGATTGAATTACCAAGAATTGTGTGATGATAGATTTTTGTTTTGGGAGAGGAATTTAAGTTTCCATCTTGGACTTTTATGAGTCTCTTGGTCACATAGCCAAACCAGGCTGTCCAACTGGTTACACTGGGTACAAGCAATCAATAAAAAAGCTGGTCCTGGCTGACACCAGGAGAGTTCAAACTTTAAATAGCACATCATAAATCATTAGCTCACTGCCCTTATCTTGGCTAAGAGTCAGTGCCAGAATCCCAGGCATTCCCAGAGATAAGCAGTGTTGTTCTGGTCCAGGTGTGACATAAGTATCCTATATAATCTACACTCTGACTACTGGTCATGCCTTTTAAATTGTATATTGCATATTATTCTCTTCCCTGAAACTTGGGTTATTTACAGAACATAAAACAAAAAAGGACATTTTCCAAAATAATAACTGTTTCCCAATGAATATTGTTTTAAATAGGTATTGCTTAAATGCCTTTTTAAACCAAGTTTGCTAAATTTCCAGCATAGTCATGTACAAACTTAACAATAATTTTATCTCCTTCCACCACTGAAATATTTGGAGGAGAGGGAGCTGCTTTTTTAAGAATTGAGACATAATTTACAAACCACAAATGTCACCCCTTAGAAGTATATAGTTCAGCGATTTTTAGTATATTCACAAGATTGTGTAACCATTTCCTCTATGTAATTGAAGGAAATTTTCATCATTCCCAAAAGAAATCCTGTATGCATTAGCAGTCATTCTTCATTTGCCTTCTCCCCAAGCCCCTGCAAAACCACGAATCTACTTTCTCTCTCTATGGAACTGCTTATTATGAACATTTCATATAAATGTGACAATACGTGACTTTTTGTAACTGGCTTCTTTCACTTAGCATGATATTTTCAAGTTTCATCTACATTGTAACATGTATCAGTACCTCATTTAAAAAACAGCTTTATTGAGACTATAATTCACATACTACCCAAATTCACACATTTAAAGAGTACAATTCAGTGACATTTAGTATGCTCAGAGTTGTACAACCTTCACCACAATCAATGGTAGAACATTTTTATCCAATCTTTGAGTGTATCTTATTTAGAGTTTCTTAAGATCCTTGAATATGTAAATTAATGATTTTCATCAAATTTGGGAAGTTTTTGGTCATTATTTCTTCAGATTTTTTAATGCTTCTTTCTTTCTCTCCTCTCCTTCTTGGATTCACACTATGCAATATGTTGGTACAGTTGATAGTGTCCCACAGGAATCTGAGGCTCTATTCATTTTTCTTTATTCCCTTTTCTTTCTATCCTCAGACTAGGTAATCTCAGTTGACCTATATTCAAGTTCTCTAGTTCTTTCTTCTGCCTGCTCAAATCTGCTCTTGGGTTCCTCAAATGAGTTTTTTACTCCAGTTATTATATTCTTTAGCTCCAGAATTTATATTTGGTTCTTTTAAATAATTTCTATTTTTAAATTGATAATCTCTATTTGATGAGACATCATTCTTATACTATGAGTCTTTAGATATGGTTATTTTTCTTTATTTAAACAGTGAATTTAAAGTTTTTGTTTACTAAGTCCAATAGCTGGGCTTCCTCAGGGCCAGTTTCTATTGATTGTTTTTTTTTATTTGTTGGTTTTATTCAGTTTTTGTCCTGTGTGTTGTCCATACTATTTTGTTTCTTTGCATGTCTTATAATATTTTGTGGAAAACTGGATATTTAAAATAATATAATGTGGCAGCTCTGGAATTCAGATTCTTCTCCATTCTTCAGGGCTTTCTGTTTTTGATGCTTCTATTGTTATTTGCATTTTTGTTTAGTGAGTTTTCAGAACTAATTTTGTAAAGTCCTTATTCTTTTTCCTGGGTGGCCACTGAAGTGTCTACTTGGTTAGCTTAGCGGTCAATTAATGATTGGACACAGATTTCCTTAACTGCCTGGAATCAATAAGGCTTCCAATCTCTACTAAGTGCCTCTGTATGTGTGTTGGGGACATGCCTTCAACACTCAGTCAGGCATTTGACAACACTGGCTTAGCCTTCACTTTCTCCTTGTGCAGAAACTTAAGGTCAGCCAGAGGCAAGAGTTTAGGGCCTTCTTAGGTCTTTCCTGAGCATGCACATAGTCCTGTGAGTTCACACAGCTCTACACATGCAAATGGCCTTCTTGATTCTCAGGAATCTAGAAAAATCCCAGGAAGATTCCTATGCTTTATACTAAAAGATATGCAGCTTTTTAAAACCTCTACTGACATTTTATTTGCCAGCTTTTCCTTTTAAGTTTTCTGATTAATCTATTGTTTTTCCCAATTCTTATCTATTACTTTAGACAGCTGCAATGTTAAATAATTGCTTCTAATTGTTTTCAACAAATGCCCCTCCTTCTCCTTCCATCTGGAAGAACATGCTTACTCGTCCATCTTGGGTCAGTGTGAGGCTATCTCTATCTATCTATCTCTTTCTCTCTATCTGTTGAGCCTCCGATTTGCTTCTGAAAATCTGTACTACCTGTCCAGGCTCCTTTCACTCTTTCCGTTCCTCCTGAAATAACATCTCTGCTAAGCATAAAACATGGGCCAATAAGTTTTTTCCTCAGTATGATTCTCTTCTTTAAATATAAATTTGGCTTGTTCTATGACTACTAGACCATTTGAACCCAGGGCTCTTATACGATGTTTTGACCATGTTGGTTTAGTCACCCAAAGTGTTGTTACCATAGAGTACTTATTTCTTGGGTAGTTTTGACTGTATAGTTTGGACTCCAAAATGTTCAGTTCCACAGAACAATGCCACATGGGTAGCAGTGGGCCAAAATATAGTGTGATTATGCCAAGAGCTTCCCATAGATGTTTTTGGCAGACAATGGGCTATTGGTAGTAGTTATATAAGCCCACCAAGTCACCTCAACTGACATTGGTTTGTTTGCCTATCATTCTTTACCTTGATTATTGTCCTTCATCCACAAAAACATGGTCTACAGGCATTAGGGCACATGATACAATGATAAATTGGGCATGTAGCCAAGCCATTATATCTGGACACTTTTCTATATAATTCATCAAATAAGGTAATACTTATACAGTGACCTGTGGTTCTGTTATTAAACAAAGTCTTTCTTTGGCATTTGAGGGGCAGTAGTTCCCCCTTGTCACCTCTGAAAGGGTCTTCTGTAATAAATTAATTGGGGGCAATACTTGTGAAAGGTAAAGGGAATGGGAGCAGAGCAGGAATAAAAATGGAATAAGAGGGCTTCCCTGGTGGTGCAGTGGTTGAAAGTCCGCCTGCTGATGCAGGGGACACGGGTTCATGCCCCGGTCCGGGAGGATCTCACATGCCGCAGAACGACTGGGTCCATGAGCCATGGCTGCTGAGCCTGTGCGTCTGGAGCCTGTGCTCTGCAACAGGAGAGGCCACAACAGTGAGAGGCCCACATACCACAAAAATAAATAAATAAAAAATGGAATAAGAATGTGATATATGACTGACACCCATGAAAGGAAAAGAAGGAAGATTAGATAAGAAGAACCTCAGATTGTGGTTCAGATTTCTTAGGTTTGAGAAAGATTTGGCTAGCTTATCAGGGAACTCTAGAGCAAAGATTCTCTATTAGAAGTGTCCAATATTGGGCAGAAATTACCAGGCCTTATTATTCCCCACGTGGTCAATCACTGGCAGGAGCTTCCCAGGAAGACTGTGGCTTCAAGTCAAACATTGAAGGATCCTGAAAGAATTAGCATTGAAGCCTCTTGGTTTCCTGACTGTGCTCCCTGCAGCAGGCTCTCTCTCTCTTCCCAACTGCTAGTCTGCTCTCCGTATCTTTAATTACGTTATTTGAAGAATGTTGTATAAATGAAACACTACAGTGTATTCTTTTGAAATTTTGAAGTTGGCTTTTTTCACTCATCATAATTTCCTTGAGTTTCATCCAAATTTTTGTGTATATCAGTCATTTCTTACTCTTTCTTGCTAAGTGGTATTCCATGGTTGGATCTACCACCATTTCTTTTACCATTCTAAAATTGATTTTCGTATTGATCTTGTTTCCTGTAACTTTGACAAACTTACTTATTAGTTCTAGTAATTTTTAAATATATTTGATTAGATTTCCTACATCAATGATCACATTGTTTATGAATAAAGATAATTTTATTTCTTCCCAATTTGGAGACTTAGGCAATAATCTTAGGGAAAGCCTTCAATCTTTCACCATTAAGTATGATGTTTGCTGTAAGTTTTTGTGGATTCCCTTTATAAGGTTGAAAATATTCCCTTCTATTTCTATTTTGCTGAGATAATTTATGAACTAGATTATTAGGCAGATAAAGGCTTATGTCCTTTGATAAATTAACTACTCTATTATAAAAAATGGACCCTCTTTATTTCTGAAAATACTCTTTTCTCTGAAGGGTACTGTGTTGGTTATTAAGGTAGCCACTCCAGCTTTTGCTTGATTAGTGTTGGAATGGAAAAAGATATACCATGATTAAAATATGTATTTTTATATTTAAAATGTGTTTATTGTAGGTAGTGTATAGTTCAGTTTTGCTTTCTTATCCAATCTTAAAATCTCCACCTTTAAATTGAGGATTTTCAACCATATACACTTAATGTAATTATTGATATGATTAGTTAGTTATCTTGCTCTTTGTTTGTATTTGTCTCATGTGTTCTTTGTTTTTTCTACCTCTCCATTTTTGGATTAATCGACTCTTTTTTATAATTCAGTTTTTTTTTAAAATATATAATTCAGTTTTATATCAATTTTTTTGGCTTATTACTTCATCATTTTGCTGATGTCACTCTAGCCATTGCTTTTTTCTGCAGTTTTTGAGAAAAAATTGAAATATAATGTGCAAACTTAAGGTGTACAACATAATTATGTGATAAATATATGCATTGCAAAATGATTACCACCATGAAGTTAGTTAGCACATCCTTCTCCTCATGTAATTATCTTTTTTTCTGGTTATTGTGAGAAATTTAAGATCTAATCTTTTAGCAACTTTCAAGTATACAATACACTATTGTTAACTATAGTCATGATGCTTTGCATTAGATTCCCAGAACTTATTTATATTCTAACTGGAAGTTTGTACCTTTGACCAACATGTCCTCACTTCCCCCAGTCCCCATCCCCTGTCAATCACTATTCTACTTTATGTTTCCATGAGCTTGGCTTCTTTTGTTTGTTTGTTTGGGTTTTTTTTTAGGTTCCACAGTGAGATCATACAGTATTTGGTTTTCTCTGACTTATTTCACTTAGTGTAATGCCCTCAAGGTTCATCTATGTTGTTGCAAGTGGCAGTTTTTCCTTCTTTTCTTTTATGGATGAATATTATTCCATTGTGTACATTTCTTTTCTTTCGCTTTATCCATTCATCTGTCAATGGACATTTAGGTTGCTGTAGTGAACATGGGGTGCAGATATCTCTTTGAAATAGTGAGTTCATTTCCTTTTGATATATACTCAGAAGTGGGATTGCTGGACCATATGATCTATTTTTAATCTTTTGAGGAACCTCCATGCTGTTTTCCATAGTGGCTCTACCAATTTACATTCTCATCAATAGAGCAAAAGAGTTCCATTTTGTCTACATCCTCATCAGCATTTATTATTTGTAGAGTTTTTAATGATGGTCATTCCTAGCCATTTATTTTTGATTTCAAAACCATTCCTGGGGGCTTCCCTGGTGGCGCAGTGGTTGGGAGTCCGCCTGCCAATGCGGGGGGCACGGGTTTGTGCCCTGGTTTGGGAGGATCCCGCGTGCCGCAGAGCGGCTGGGCCCGTGAGCTATGGCCGCTGGGCCTGCGCGTCCGGAGCCCTTGCTCCGCAACGGGAAGAGGCCGTGGCAGTGAGAGGCCCGTGTACCGCAAAAAACAAAACAAAACAAAAACAACAACAAAAAAACATTCCTGGGACTTCCAAGTCTTATTTACTTGAAGATAGACTCCCTGATCCTCCCTGATGAATGTCGCATGTCTCATTTCCTCAATCAAATATTCTTACAGAACAGGAAATCAAACAGTAATGAACTCTGGAACCCATGCCTCATTGTATTGAAGCAATATTCTGCTACTGTAGTGAGGGAAAGAGCTCTGATCCCCAGTTATTGCTAGGACTCTTCTTTTCTGTTCTTTATTATTATTCCTGAGTTTCCATTATGATGGTTCTATGTAAGCACTCTTTTCCTGGAGGCCAAGGTACCTTGGGCTCAGTTCCCTTCAGGCTGGACCCTGTGTCACATCTGCCTCTGACAGTCTAAATTTTCCCCAGAGCCTGTTTAGTAGTCCCTGTCCATAGGTGGTTTGGCCTGGAATTGCATCACAGGCTGGAGAATGCTTATTTTCTTTTCTCTTGCAGACTCCAGCTAGCCTTGTGTCCTTCCTCATCACCATGTTTTCCCTAGGAAATTGTTCAGGTAATAGAAATGCATCCTGAATTTGGAGTTTTAGAGAAAAAGGTTGAGGTTAATGAGAAGATCTCCTTGTGCTCAAAGGGTTGTTTCTAATACTTGTCTAGGCTTTATTGTCTTCACTCCTTGTAAGAGGGCTGCTTTATCAGTTGGGTGGAGTTATGATGACATAGTTACAAACATTAAAGTACAAGCTTGTAATGGAGAGTCCATTTTAATATGTCATTAAGGGCCAGGGACAGATTTGTATCTCTTTGTAATGAACCCATCCTCTTTGATAGGACTGCACTGCTGGAGTCTGACCTTCAGGAGCATGTGTATGTAAAGACCATAGGCTTTCAGTTTTCCTCTTGAAGATGGGCAGCAGAAATTTCAATTATCACAAGATTCTTGATCTCCCTTCAGAGCTCATAGAAACTATCATTAAAATAAATGCCCCATTTAGCGTAGATGAGTTTGAGTTTTTATTACTTTTAAATAAGAATTCAAGTTTCACCCCTCATGTTGGTGATCTCTAAGCCTATTACTATAGTTGGACAAGGTTATTTAACACTCCCCCAATATCACTGTACCATGCTCCTGCGCCCTGGTGGAGCAGAGAGCAAGCATTTAATTTGTCCAGATAGTAGATGCTGATGAAATGCAGTCGCCATTCTTAACATCCCATTAAAGCTAATCCATGTTGCAGCTTAATTTTTGCTTCCTCTATTAGTTGCTCAGGGCCTATATACATTATGTCCATCTCCCTGCCCTATAAGGAAGTGGATATAAGGGTTTTCCTAGACTTTCGATTATCTTCAATATCAGAGCATCTAGCTTCCCCAAATTGGCCAATGAAATTTGGGCCTGTTATGGAGTGACTAGTGTCATAAGATGTCTGGGTTTGAACAGAGGAGAAGCAGAGGTGATTAAGGGGAAGAGACAGAAAGGGTCACATAGTACTTTGGTAGAAGTCAACCTTTGGGGTGTGTCAGCATTTTTGTCCAGGAAGGGAAGCTGACAGAAAGAATAGTCCTGTAAGAACCTGAGATCAGCTGGGAGCAAAGTTCAGATACTGTGGACCCCAGAGGCCATGGTAGCACTGATAAGTTCTGGGAGGATTGGAAGCTGAAAACAGTCCTAAGACTACAAATTGGGAATGAGGGTTCACAAACTAAGGATATCTTCCTATGCTTTTTTCCTTGATGTCAGTATTTTTGGATTTCTGTCACAGACTGATTTTGTAAATGAAATCTTGAGGGTTTTCCTGAGTGTTCTCCCTCTAAATAAAGTTTCCTTTAATTATAACAGAACTAACTTACAATCCATTGTTCCTGACATAGATTTATCTTACACTGGGTTCCCTCAGAAGAAAACCCTGAGACCAGGACTTGCACATAAATGGTTATTTAGGAGATAATTTCAGAAAGCACCAATAAAGGAGTAGAGATGTGAATGATACAGGAAAAGAATGGAAGCCAAATGGGATGTGTTTTTAAGCAGGTTACTTCTACGATCAACTGAGTCTTAATCCTTCTGGGAAACTCTGGGAAGCAG
This sequence comes from Tursiops truncatus, assembly GCF_011762595.2. Taxonomy (NCBI): domain Eukaryota; kingdom Metazoa; phylum Chordata; class Mammalia; order Artiodactyla; family Delphinidae; genus Tursiops; species Tursiops truncatus. The sequence continues at coordinate 31,582,830 of NC_047041.1, forward strand.
TGAAGAAATCCTCTAAGACTTAACCCAACCAAGGGCTCCCATAAGTCATTGATTGGTACTTCTTGGTACTTCTGGCCTGTTCTGTACTCAGTCAAGAAAGGCCTTAGACAAAGAGTTGCAGACACTTGCAGTTCAATCAGATTTTCATGCACAGGAATGGTAAAAGGAGTCTCAACCTGATTACGCTTAAAATATTTCTCCCTCATTTTCTAAGAATTATCTACATTCAGCAGTGGCCAAACTAGGAAACCAGGTAGGGATGTGGTATGAATCCTCACCCTGAATTTCTTCAAGATTTTAGAGATGCTAATATGGATGAAGCATTGCTTTTGATTTATTCTTGATAGAGTTGGAGAGCTAAATGGGCTTCTTTTCGGCATTTCCTACTAAATTATTGTGCAAATTCTACTAGCTGCTGAAGATATCTATTCAATAAAACATTAGCAAACTGGGGAAATAACCATGTGGTGCCTTTGGGTCCCAGTGGGCTTATAATAGAGCAGGCTCTGGACGCGCAGGCCCAGTCAAATATCCACTTATATTTTTATCCCTATAAGTCTCCATTATGGAAAGAAGACCATAGTAGCATTTTGGTTTCCCAGGAAGTAATCATCAGGGCTAATGTCCAATAATTCCTCAAAGGTTTGGGTATTTTCCTTTCTCCAATACAGTTTAGTCTTGAAACTTTCAGCAGTTTCCATTGGAGAGAGCTAGGAGGATGCAATATCATATCTGTTTATGATGTTGAGATAGAATTTGCCATCAGGCATATCTCTCTTTCAGTACTGACTTTGGATAGGTTGGAAAACAACACTTGGTCCTCAAGATACCTTATTGCCTTATGCTGCAAAATCATTATAACTGTGAATGGTATCCTCTAAAGTTGAGCAACGCACAATTTGTCTGAATGTGTGTGGTGGTTCCTGCTGGCCTGCCTTGTATTCGAAAGGTTCTTGGTCTGTGAACTAACAGTTCTAGGAATTCGGTGAAGGCCCATGGCTCTCCACATTGAAGGCTTAAATTAGACCCTTGTTCTCAAGACATAGAATTTTTGTTAAAAGAATTTTTGTTATACAAAAGAGTTGAACATTACTAGGTTGCCCATATATTTTGATCCTAGTGATCTCATGTTTAAATAACAATTAGCAGAGTCAAAATAGCATATTTTTTATAAAAGAAAGCTGAGTTTTCTGATACAGAATGGTTTGCACTATAGGGCTGTCTGGTGAAGTATTTTTACCTGATTTTGCCACTTCAGAATGACTTTCTTAACATTGAAATTAGGGAGGTCATTTAATTTACAGCATCTTCCATCAGCATATCTGATCTACAGAGAACCACCACTCTAGAACTTTAAAGATGCTGGCATGCTCCTTTCCTAAGTCTTGATGGAGAGGGTATGCCTTCTGCATCCTTTAGTAGGATATAATTAAATAGACAGTGATTCTCTACTTCATATATTATAAACCACACTGGATTTCTGTCTTGTGAAGTCCTTAACTGACAGAAATTCTTTGTTTACAATATAGAAGCCAGAACCTAGCTAGGACCACCTTTGAGTTCAAATTTCTATGAGTTATTTCAGAAGCAAGAGAGCAACTCCTGGCTACTTCAGCTTTTATAGTTAAATCCATAATCTGGTAATTATATCCATATCACTAAATAAACCCCAAGGTAAAATTTAGAACTTGCTTGGTCTAGCAGCTTCACATTTTCCAAACCAGTCTGTTACGTGTTCCACATATTTAGCCAACTTTAGGCAGCAATATTCTGCAATTGTTTTGGCAGATAAGCTTTCCTTTCATAATCTCAGCCCAGTTCTTCCTCTACTGCCACCATGTGGTAGATGTAGAGATGTGCTGCCCAGATCACTTGATGTAGGGGTTTCCAGCCCCAGCGTGGGGAGTTCAGGGCACAGACAGCTTCTAGCTGCCAGATACTTCAGGGTCTGCCTCAGCGGTCACTTTCCTCACTCAATGTCACTCTCTTGTTGGGGAAACTCATGTCCAGTGACTGAATCGGGCAGGGTAAAAAGGCTGGGAATTGTAGCTTGAAGCAGGACAACTCTGGTGAGCAGTACTCACTCTTGAGCTTCCCTCCTGTTTTGTTAGAAAATTTGCTGGGCTTGCACCCTATATTCAGTCTCAGATTTCGCTTCTGGAAAATACAACCTGCAACAATTGGTACCAGAAGTGGTATGGACTGAAAAATAGGTGATAAGTTGGGGTTTTGGATCTGGGTTACTCACTGCCCCACAGGTAAAGAGGACCCCATCACTGTTGGTAGGAGGAGCACATGCAAACTTTCACTGGTGGTGTATGGTGATGGTCTACTATGTGGAAGGATAGCACTAGTGGGTGCAATGTGTCAGGTGTTTGAGACATGGAAGAAATAGAAGCTATATGAATGAATGAATTGGATGGTTATTGCTAAACATCTTCATGCTTCAGAAAGATAATAAATGGGCAATTGAAAAGATGTGTGAAAGCCAGAGGGCCTATTTAATTGTATATGAAGAAATTCCTATTTCCTGCATCAGGAAGGCAGAAAAAGATGACCCAAAACAGAATCCAATTGTCTGAGTAATAGAATGTGAAAGATGGTTAAAGAGCCCAATCAAAGTAGATCTGTTATATCAAGTTGAGGGCCCTGGTTGAGAGAATCTGGACCCTAACACTTGAGATGGGGCTATCTGGGTAGATGTCCCCTAAATTTTGGCTTCCCAGAATTTTCTGAATCTGCCGAAATGGCCCATGTCTTCTTATTATGAGCTAGTGGTTTCTTGTGTTGAAAGACAATACATAGGCATTTCTGCTGCAAAGTAACATCCCCTCAGAACTTGCTCCCAAACCCTTGTCCTGGCCAGTAGGCCTATCATTATTAAATCACAGAATAATCAAGTTTGAGAGGTGCTGGACTGGAAAAGGTGTTTCTTTCAGGTCAGCTGGAGAATCTCTCCAGTTTGCTGATTCTGAGTCTTATATAATTTAAGCTAATCAAGAGAGTGACTTCCCAACACCTTTGCCATATTCTATTGGTATAAGAGTGAGTCATGAGATAGTCTCATCTACCAGAAGGTGGACAGCAGAAGCAAGAAGAACTACAGTCCTGCAGATTGTGGAACAAAAACCACATTCACAGAAAAATAGACAAAATGAAAAGGCAGGTGACTATGTACCAGATGAAGGAACAAGATAAAACCCTAGAAAAAACATTAAATGAAGTGGAGATAAGCAACCTTACAGAAAAAGAATTCAGAATAATGATAGTAAAGATGATCCAGGACCTTGGAAAGAGAATGGAGGCAAAGATCGAGAAGATGTAAGAAATGTTTAACAAAGACCTAGAAGAATTAAAGAACAAACAAACAGAGATGAACAATACAATAACTTAAATGAAAACCACACTAGAAGGAATCAATAGCAGAATAACTGAGGCAGAAGAACGGTAAGTGATCTGGAAGATAGAATGGTGGAATTCACTGCTGTGGAACAGAATAAAGAAAAAAGAATGAAAAGAAATGAAGACAGCCTAACAGACCTCTGGGACAACATTAAATGCACCACCGTTTGCATTATAGGGGTCTGAGAAGGAGACGAGAAAGAGAAAGGATCAGAGAAATGATTTGAAGAGATTAGAGTTGAAAACTTCACTAACATGGGAAAGGAAAGAGCCACCCAAGTTCAGGAAGCACAGAGAGTCCCAAGTAGGATAAACCCAAGGAGAAACATGCCAAGACACACAGTAATCAAACTGACAAAAATTAGAGACAAAGAAAAATTACTGAAAGCATCAAGGGAAAAACAACAAATAATGTATAAAGGAACTCTCATAAGGTTAACAGCTGATTTCTCAGCAGAAACTCTACAAGCCAGAAGGGAGTGGCATGATATATTTAAAGTGATGAAAAGGAAGAAACTACAACCAAGATTACTCTACCTGGCAAGGATCTCACTCAGTTCAATGGAGAAATCAAAAGATTTACAGACAAGCAAAAGCTAAGAGACTTCATCACCACCAAACCAGCTCTACAACAAATGCTAAAGGAACTTCTCTAAGTGGGAAACACAAGAGAAGAACAGGACCTACAAAAACGAACCCAAAACAATTAAGAAAACGGCAATAGGAACATACATATCGGCAATTATCTTAAATGTAAATGGATTAAACACTCCAACCAAAAGATACAGGCTCGTTGAATGGACACAAAAACAAAACTCATATATATGCTGTCTACAAGAGACCCACTTCAGACTAGGGACACATACAGACTGAAAGTGAGGGGATGGAAAAAGATATTCCATGCAAATGGAAATCAAAAGAAAGCTGGAGGAGCATTATCCATATTAGATAAAATAGACTTTTGAAAAAGAATGTTACAAGAGACAAGGAAGGACACTACATAATGATCAAGGGATCAATCCAAGAAGAAGATATAATAATTATAAATCTATATTCACCCAACATAGGAGTACCACAATATATAAGGAACTGCTAACAGCTATAAAAGAGGAAATTGACAGTAACACAATAATAGTGGGGGACTTTAACACCTCACTTACAACAATGGACAGATCATCCAGACAGAAAATTAATTAGGAAACACAAGCTTTAATGACACAATAGACCAGATAGATTTAATTGATATTTATAGGACATTCCATCTGGAAGCAGCAGATTACACTTTTTTCTCAAGTGCACATGGAACATTCTTCAGGATAGCTCACATCTTGGGTCACAAACCAAGCCTCGGTAAAGTTAAGAGAGTTGAAATCATATCAAGCATCTTTTCAGACCACAACACTATGGGATTATAAATCAATTACAGGGAAAGAAACGTAAAAAACACAAACATATGGAGGCTAAACAGTACGTTACTAAATAACCAAGGGATCACTGAAGAAATGAGAGAAGAAATAAAAAAATATCTGGAGACAAATGACAATAAAAACATGACAATCCAAAACCTATGGGATGCAGCAAAAGCAGTTCTAAGAGGGAAGTTTATAGCAATACAATCCCAGCTCAAGAAACAAGAAAAATCTCAAATAAGCAATCTAAACTTACACCTAAAGGAACTAGAGAGAGAAGAACAAACAAAACTCAAAGTTAGAAGAAGGAAAGAAATCATAAAGATCAGAGCAGAAATAAATGAAATAGAAACAAAGAAAACAATAGTAAAGATCAATAAAACTAAAAGCTGGTTCTTTGAGAAGGCAAACAAAATTGATAAACATTTAGCCAGACTCATCAAGAAAAAGAGGGAGAGGACTCAAATCAATACAATTAGAAATGTAAAGGAGAAGCTACAATGGACACCACAGAAATACAAAGGATCATAAAAGACTACTACAAGCAATTCTGTGCCAATAAAATGGACTACCTGGAAGAAATGGACAAGTTCTTAGAAAGGTATAAGCTTCCAAGACTGAACCAGGAAAAAATACAAAATATGAACAGACCTGTCACAAGTAATGAAATTGAAACTGTGATTAAAAATCTTCCAACAAACAAAAGTCCAGGTCCAGATGGCTTCCCAGGTGAATTCTATCAAATATTTAGAAAAGAGCTAACACCCATCTTTCTCAAATTCTTCCAAAAAATTGCAGGGGAAGGAACACTCCCAAACTCATTCTACGAGGCCACCATCACCCTGATACCAAAACTAGACAGGCTAATATCACTGATGAACATAGAAGCAAAATTCCTCAACAAAATACTAGCAAACAGAATCCAACGACAGATTAAAAAGATCATACACCATGATCAAGTGGGATTTATCCCAGGGATGCAAGGATTCTTCAATATACGCAAAGCAATCAATGTGACACACCATATTAACATATTGAAGAATAAAAACCATATGATCTTCTCAATAGATGCAGAAAAAGCTTTTGACAAAATTCAACACCCATTTATGATAAAAACTCTCCAGAAAGTGAGCATAGAGGGAACCTACCTCAACATAATAAAGGCCATATATTACAGCCCCACAGCCAACATCATTCTCAATGGTGAAAAACTGAAAGCATTTCTTCTAAGATCAGAACAAGACAAGGGTGTCAGTCTCACCACTATTTTTCAACATAGTTTTGGAAGTTTTAGCCAAGGCAATCAGAGAAGAAAAAGAAATAAAGAAATACAAATTGGAAAAGAAGAAGTAAAACTGTCACTGTTTGTAGATGACATGGTCACATACATAGAAAAGCTTAAAGATGCCACCAGAAAACTACTAGAACTAATCAATAAATTTGGTAAAATTGCAGTATAGAAAATTAATGCATAGAAACCCCTTGCATTCCTATACACTAACAACAAAAGACCAGAAAGAAAAATTAAGGAAACTATAAACAAGACGAAAAGACAACCCTCAGAATGGGAGTAAATATTTGCAAATGAGTCAACAGGCAAAGGATTGATCTTCAAAATATACAAACAGCTCATGCAGCTCAATATTTAAAAAAAAAAAACCCAATCAAAAAATGGGCAGAAGACGTAAATAGACATTTCTACAAAGAAGACATACAGATGGCCAAGAAGCACATGAAAATCTTCTCAACATCACTAATTATTAGACAAATGCAAATCAAAACTACAATGAGGTATCACCTCACACCAATTAGAATGGGCATCATCAGAAAATCTACAAACAACAAATGCTGGAGAGGGTGTGGAGAAAAGGGAACCCTCTTGCACTGTTGGTGGGAATGTAAACTGATACAGCCACTATGGAGAACAGTATGGAGGTTCCTTAAAAAACTAAAAATAGAATTACCATATGACCCAGCAATCCTACTACTGGGCATATAACCAGAGAAAACCATAATTCAAAAAGGCACATGCACTCCAATGTTCATTGCAGCACCATTTACAATAGCCACGTCATGGAATCATCCTAAATGTCCACTGACAGACAAATGGATAAAGAAGATGTGGTACATATAGACAGTGGAATATTAGCCATAAAAAGGAACGAAATTGGATCATTTGTAGAGATGTGGATGGACCTAGAGACCATCATATAAAGTGAAGTAAGTCAGAAAGAGAAAAACAAATATCATATATTAAGGCATATATGTGGAATCTAGAAAAATGTTACAGATGTACCAGTTTGCAAGGCAGAAATAGAGACACAGATGTAGAGAACAAATGTGTGGACACCAAGGGGGGAAAGCGGGGGGCAGTGGTGGTGGTGGGATGAGTTGAGAGTTTGGGATTGGCATATATACACTAATATGTTTAAAATAGATAACTAATAAGAATCTGCTGTATAAAAAGAATAAAATAAATTTTTTAAAAAAAGTGTGAGTCATGACTACCCTCAGCTGGTGAAGACTATAGCAGGGCTACAAGAGTATGACTTTTAGGGTGACTTTTAGGGTTCTTGGCCACAACCTCTCAGATGCTGATCAAGTAACAAAAAAAGGGCAAATGTGTACTATATAGCAGAATAACTTCAGCATAATATCAAGTGCCAAGAATATTTTATTCTTCAAAGCCATCAATCTACCTTTCTGATGACTAATTTGGCTTGTCATTTCCCCTTGATGGGGGAATAGTATTAAGGATTAATATGTCTCATTTTAACCTATAAATGAACATTCTTTATAACCTAAGTTAAAATAAATCCATTACCATGTGTATTACTCAGGGTTCCCCAGAGAAACAGAGCCATTAGGAGACCTCCCTCGCTTTCTATTAAGGCCTTCAACTGATTGGATGAGGCCCACCCACATTATGGAGGGTAATGAGCTTTACCCAAAATGTTTGAATGATCTAAATGTTAATATCATCTAAAAAATACCTTCACACAAATATCTAGGATAAAGTTTGAACAAATATTTGGGTACTGTGACCTAGCCAAGTTGACACATAAAATTAACCATCACACCATGAAACCTAGTTGCCTTTCTTAGTCTGGTCAACTCCTTAATTTTATAGAGAGAAAACAGATGAAGTGACTTGCATCAGACTATACTGCATACTATTGGTATAAAAACTGGTCATAAACACTAGAAGCTGCCCATGCTTTGTTTCTAAAGAAAATTCGTTATTCATAATGTTACACTGGTGCCATTTGGTATGCAATATAGTCTGTGTAGGTGTCTCTGTACCACTAGCAATGCTGGAACTGCCTTGTCTAAGAGATAAGTGGAGGTCTAAAAGAGTGATCCTATTTTTAGGAAGCTGAGACACATGTTGGCCCCTTCTTTGGGTTCCACATACAGTTTTTTTTTTTTTTTTGGTCAGGAAGGAAGAGGCAGGTAAAGGAGAAGGCATAGAGTGTACAGCGCTTTCTCGATGCAGTATGGAGAGGGAGAGAGAGGCAGCAGTGTCCCCTCTGCAGGCAACCATCTTCTGGTACAGAAGGGCCATCACCCAGCTGGAGCCCAGCACCCCTGCCCTGAGCCTAAAGCCTTGGCTAAGGTTCTCTCTCCTCTGTGGGTTAGGGCAGAAACTGGAGAAACACCCAAGGTGTTCTCCAGGGAGAAAAGTCAGAGCACACTCCCAAAGCCATTCCCATTTCAAGAATTAGGTTGCTCTTCACCAGAGCCACAGTGGACTGGAAGGGATTCCACATACTTATTTCTTTAGGAGCAGAAGTCCAACCACATCCAGAGGGGTAGAATGACCTATATTTTTCTCTACACGTCTTAACATTCCTCTTAATATAGGTGTATCATATGTGTAATCACATGCCTTTTCTCTCTGCCTTCTTTCTGTTTTGCCACCAGTTATAATTATGTGCGCATTGCACTTTCAAGATTCCCAAGAATTCTGGACGCATCTGCTTTCTCTGATTTTAATGCCTTTGCCAAATAACATATCTCTATTCCTGGTTGTTGATAACCTAACCTTGGCTTTAGTGGCATGCTTAAGTATCCTGAAGTCTTTTCTTTCTTTTTTTTTTTTTCAAGTTTCAGAGCGAGGTTTAATGCTGTGTGCATTCACAAACCAAAGCTATTGTCAAAAACCTCGAAAGTCTAAGTCGCGCTGTGGGTTTCATCAAGGTCCATCCTGAGAGGTTGGGCTGTTCCAGAGGCAGATGGAAAGAGGCAGCACCACCAGATACCAGAAGGGCTTCAGGGGGATTGATTTAATTAATCATCCTTAAACTTGCCGTTGATGTAGAACACCCAGTCCAGGATCAGCTGCCAGGCGGTGGCTCACACCACCCCATGGTGCCCAGGGGCTCCATGTGCCCACCATGGGAATTCAGTTTCTGACCAGCTTGTGGTAGCGTGGGCCCAAGAACCTGCTCAGGGCGACCCTGGCCCCACGGCCCAGGCGCACTCTATCCTGCAGTCTTAGAACCGAGGATGACAATGGACCAAACCCTGCATGTAAATCAATACTCCTCACAAATCCTCAGTTTGTGAATTTTCCCAAAGCGTATTTTGTAATATGCCTTAACTATGTTCCGGTTTATATGATGGTTCAAAGATTTTCTCTTATGAAGTTTTAAATTTTAATGTGAAACATACATTCACTGAAAACAATAGCAAAAAGTCAAGTTTACTTTAAAACATCATTATAGGATAAGCTTAAATTATTCACCAGCAGATGGCAATATAATCATAAATATTACTGGTCATAGGTAATTAAATAATTTATAAAAGACGGAAATAGCATATTAAACCCATAGATTAAATTCAATTTCACCCATATAATTTTCTTGCACCAAGACTTTTTTTTGGTCTTTTTATGTCTATTTCAGAGCTATAAAAAGTCATTAATTTTATGACTTTTATTTTATTTTTAAATAAAATTTAAAATTTTATTTAAATACATTAAAAAACCCTAAACTGTTAGAAACCATGTTAATCAATGATAGACTCAATATTGTAATGATAAGTCTTATGACTTTTAAAGTATATGGTATCATTAGAATGAGTCTTTAATTGTAAAATCAAACTAAATTATATGTGCTAGTTCTAATTTTATGAGAATTTAGACATGGTCTACACGCAAGTATTATTGACTTCTAAGGTTCAAAATACTGTCCTTTAAACGTCAGAACCTTATTAGTTAGGGGAGCCCTTCTATTTTTTTCCCCCAATATCCCCAACTAATTAAGCAACAGAAACTTTTGCAATGAGCTGCTGAATTTTGGACCTGAAGACTTCTATAACTTGAAGAGCTTCCATTTATGATACATGGTTGTATTCTATTGCTTCCTTCTATAACATATAAACTAAGCATGTGTATGTATTTGTAAAATGAGGTTAGTGAAAAGATTAATTTATTCTAATATTTTATAATTTAACTAAAATTTCTTAAGTTAGTTTTCCTTTGGTTTTATGGGGCTAATTATAAAAATTATCAAGGAGCCCATGTTAGTTTAGTATACTTACAAAGAATCAGGAACACCTGGAAATTGCTTAGATCAGTGATTTGCAAATTTTACTGCCTATTAGGATCACCTAGGAAGCACCTAAAACTCACATCCAGGTCTCATCTATACAAATTAAATAAAAACCTGAGGGTGAGATCCAGGTATCAGTAATTTTTAAAGTTCCTAGTACCAACTTCTGATGTGAAGCTAGGGTTAAGAGTCACTGGTTTAGCCCGGTTTTTCTTAAAGTTAAATGTTCATATGAATCACATGAGGATCTTGTTAATACACAAATTTTCATTCAGTAGGTCTGAAGTGGGTTCTCATTTCTTGCATTTATAACCAACCTCCAGGTGATGCTGCTGCTGATCATAGATCACACTTTGAAAAGAATTGGCTTAGCTCTTTAAAGACAGTAGTTCTCAATATTTTTGTGTGTATCAGAATTACCTGGGAAAATTGGTAAAAACAGGCTCAGACCTTAGTATACATCAATGAACCCAGGTGATGCTGACTCACACCAAAGTTTGAGGATGGCTGTTTTAAGACAATTAGAATTCTTGTAGCTGAGTTATCCCAAAGATTATTACTTGAACAATCTGTTTCTCTGATAGTAATTTTAAACTTGGCTGGCAAGGTGATTGGCCTGGCTTGATGCTCTTCCCACTGGTTGAAAAGTCCTTCCACCTCCTCTAGTTGCAGAAATTCTACCCACATTTAAGACCCTGCACTAATGACAATTTGTCTAGAAGTTCTGTCTGATAATCACCTCTAATGGACTTGAACTTTCCTCCAGCTGTGCATAGCTCTATTGGCTCCTTTTCTCTCCTGTTAGTATTAAAACTTAAACCAGAGGCTAAATTTAACATTTTAATTTTTGTCTTCCTTTCCTCTGAGTTCTCCCTCAATCAGATTTGATCCCTTTCCTCATCTTTGACTGTATGGGGGTATCTCCTATTTGATACTTGAAGGCATGAATATTTATACCTCCTTGAATGGGGTAAAAAATGTGGTGGATAAATATTCTGTTCAGGAAAGAGTTAATACTTGATAGTGGCTATTAAATATGCTCTGTGAATACGGGTGAATGTGGGTCTTGCTTCCCACCATATCCACTATACCTAGCATATAGTGAATGTTCAAATGTTGCCTTTGGCTCAAAGAATGATAGGAGTGGAAAAAATGAGAGTCAAACCATAAAGACATTTTATGGTAACCTAAGGATTTGAGAGTTGATCTTACAAACATAAATATAGAAGTTTTGGCAAAAACAGAGAGGATGAGGATGAAGACAAAAAAGACTGAAGACAGAGAGTCCCATTAGGAGGATATCATATAATAAAGGCTGGATTAGACATTAAGGTAGGAAACAAAGTTAACCACCATTTTATTGAGCAGCTACTTTGTACTACTCATAATGCTAAGTACTTACTATACATAATCTTTTATCTTTATAAATATGCCATATAGGAGATATTCTCATTTCATAGATGATGAAATCAGGCTAAGTATCTTCTCAAAGAGGTTAAGTAACTTGTCAAAAGTCAGACATGAGAGCTAGAACTTGAACCCCAAACTGTCCAACTCCAAAGTCTTACACTGCAGTAATAGTAATGATGTGGCTGGAGCAAAGAGGGCAAGTTCTGGAGACATTTTTATTTTGAGGAGAACTAACTCACTGTGGTGACTGATTCAGGTTTCTGAAAACAGGTGAGGCAGGAAGAAATAATATTGTGTAGCATTACCATGATTATATGCATTTTGGTGTCAGCTGTGATAATGAATTCCGTTATGTGTTGAAGGCTGATGTGATCGGGTCTGGCTATGTGAGATCTTGGTTACAAACTCCCAGGAAGAATGACCCAGGAGAAATATAGAGAATCCAGTGGCTATATATGAATCTGGTGCAGGTCCCCTCATTGTTTTTCTGGTTCTCTTAGAGTAATTTTCTGGTATCTCGGACACATTATAAAATAAAGATGAGTGGCTGGAATAAAAGAGCTTCTGCTGATATTTGGTGTATGAGTCTTGTGACTCCTCCATTTTTCTGAAACAATTAAATACAGTGTATTAAGAAGAATGCAGTCAATACTTGTGCCTGCCAGTACGTTTTCAAATCATGAATTTAGAGATGCAATTTGAAAAAAAATCAATAATAGGGAATCTGTTCATATTGCATAAAATTGAAAAAGCTCTACCTACTTTTTACTTGCATAGTCCAATTTAGTCCTGTTAAAGTGGGAGAAGCCATGATGTAATTCCAGATAAGAATGAAAACTGATTGAATTTTCTGAGAATTATAGCCTGGCTCTAATTTTAAAAATACTACTTCGGTTTGGTGGGCTTTTAATTTTTTAGCTCCTATACAACAGTGCCACAAATGGTCTCCTAGGTTTTTTTAATTTTTTGGACATCTATTGTATTTATGCCCATCAAACTGCTTCAGTCTATATAGTACCTGAAACTCAGCATAGTCATGGAAACTGACAATGGAAAGAAATGCTTCATGCTGCTCAAGGATATTCTGTATCCTTTCCAATGCTCTTAATTTTGTCATCACCTTTATTGTTTAAAAGTTATTTTTCTTATCACCATAGTGATAAGAATGTCTTTTTGTAAGCTAATGAAATGACTGGTGACTGGGGGCCCCTAGTTAGTGTCAGCAAAAGGGCTGGTCACTGGCAAGACCAAGGTGTGAAATTTCAGCCTTACCCCTACCCTCAGGGGAGGGGAGAGGGGCTGGAGAGTGAGTTAGTAAACTATCATGCCGACATGTGACAAAGCCTCTGTAAAAATTTCTAAACTATAGAGCTTCTCGGTTGGTGAATACACCCATATGCTGCGAGGTTGGTGCACCCTAACTCCATAGAGACAGAAGTTTCTGTTCTCAGGACCCTTTTAGACCTCACCCTATGTGCCTTTTCGTCTAGCTGATCATTTGTATCTTTTATAATATCCTTTATAATAAACTGGTAAACTTAAGTGTTAAAAAACTTATTTTCCTTATTCTGAAAAAAGATCTTATAAAATATGTAAAAGCATAAAGGAAAAAAAGTCGCCCATAATCTCATCGCTCAGTGCCAACCTTTGGTAACATACTCTAAGTAACTTTGAAGTGCAAATATATGTACCTGTTTACCCAGTTTTATAATAGAATACATAATATACAATTTTGTAATTGACTATCTGTAGGAAAGCATTAAAAGATGCAGGAAAAGAGACATGCTCAAATGGATATGTCATGTGAGGCCAGAAGATCCGACAGAGAATTATTTTATTTCACTGAAGGGCCCAAGGGATGCATTCACAATCAGGAAGCTACTGATGAGAGGAAATCAGCATCATGTAAAAATGTTGCAGTGACTTCTCTGCAGGCCAGAGTTGACAGTAGGAAAAGTGGTCATACAGCTGGACTTATTAATTGCAGTGGAAATGACGGGGCCACAAAGCAATAGAGGTTGGTGGTGCTTAGCTTCCAGAAGCTGAGTGGTCACAATTACCATAAGGGTCAGTAAGGTTGAAGAGCAGTCATCAAAATGGCTTGACCTTGAGGGAATTGTGGAGATGATTAAAGAACATGGTGTCACCAAGGGCAAAACAGGTTTTGCCCTACATGCTGAAAGCAGAAGCAGGCAAGAATACATCAGCAGGAGACTGAAGTCAGTCACCACCTGCTCCAACATAATATCTTGTCCAAGACCTGGACCTAATCCATTTCTCAGACCTGGAATCTGTTGACTGAAGAGGTGGTCAGGACAGAGTTGCTAGCTAAAATAGTGGATGCCCAGTTAAATTTGAATTTCAGATAAACAACGAATAGTATAAATATGTCCCATACGATACTTGGGGAATACTTAGGCTAAATGTTATCCATTGTTTATCTGAAATTCAAATTTACTTGAGTGTCCTGTATTTTATTTGCTAAATCTGGCCACCCTACCCCCAGAAAAGGATCCTGCAATACCACAATAACATATAAACTATGTTGATTCTTCGTTTGATTGATCTTTTCCTGAAGGGACCTATGGCTATTTACTTGGATGACAGTGCACTAGATGTTCTGAGGAATCTTGGACACAGAATTTGAGTTGACATTGATACCTGGAGACCAGAAGCTCCACTGTGGTTCCCTATTGGGTAATAAATGGAGTAGTGGCCAAGTTTCAGCTTGCAGTAGGTCTACTGAGTCCAAGACTGAGGAATCTCATGACCATTTCCTTGGTTCAGGAGTGTATTAATGGCATTGATATACATAGCAGCTGGTGTAACTACCAGACTAGGCCTTGGCCTGCAGTGAGGAAGGCCAAGTGGGAGCCTCTAAAACTGCATACATTCCTCTCTGACCTCTAGTTTCTGCCAAGATAGTAAATAAAAACAATATTACATCTCACATGTCAGGAAATATAACAGAGATTATAAGGATCTAAGGATCATAAGGATGCAGGGGTGGTGGTTCCCATCATCTATGTCTTTAATTCACCTGTTTCTTTCCTGCAGCAGCTGGATGGATCCTCAAAAGAGATTATAGGTTGCTAAAAGCTCAACTAAGTATTATTCCCTATTGTGGCTGCTGTACTGGGTGTGGAATCATTGCTAGAGTATGTTAATAAGGCCTGCTGCATATGGTATGTAGACACTGAATTGGCGAATGTGTTCTTTTCTATCCCAGTCAGGAAAAAGTATCAGAAACTATTTGCATTCATATGGAATGGGCAAAAATTTACATGAGTTTTGCCATAGGGCTCCCTGTCATAATATAGTCAAAAGAAATCTGTACCATCGGAACATCCTACAGAATATCTTGCATCCTCTACCACAAAGAAAGAAGTATAGTATCTGTTGAGTCTCTTCGGGTTTTGAGGGCAACACATTCCATACTTAGTAGTTGTATTCTAGACCATGCACTGAGTGACTCAGAAGGCTGCCAGATTTGAGTAGGGCCTGGGCAGGAATTGTTTCTGCAGTAGGACCAGGCTCTGGTGTAATTAGCTTTTCTGCCTAGGCCATATGATTTGTCTGACACTACGATACTGGAGATGTCAGTTGTGGGAAAAGATGCAGCATGGAGTTTATGGCAAACCCAGTAGGATAATTAAAATGCAAGCCCCTGGGTTTCTGGAGCAGGACATTTTTATGCCTTTCAAGAAACATCTCCTGGTGTATTACTAGACCCTGGTAAAGTACAAACACTTTATTGTTTTCATCAAATGACCATACTTCCACAACTGGCCATTGTAAGCTTGTAATGGATCTACCATTGTAATGGATTCTCTTGGATCTACCAAGTCTTAATATTGAGTGGGCCCAGCAGCAGTTTATCTTAAAATGGAAATGGCACTTCCAGAATTGATCCTAAGCTGGAAAGCACATGAGTCAGTTGCAGGTAGCATTTGGAGGAGGTTATCAAAAGGACGTGACCACTGGTTGACCTGTGAGCTGGACCTGGGAAATCAGAGGTTCCTTACCCTTTCCCCTGTCCTTAGAGTGTACGTTCCTCCTACTATTCCTATGGTAGCAGCTCTTTCAAGGACATAGTCCTGAGAAAGTTAGGTGTTGTTGAGATTATCTGGACAGAATACATGACTGAATCCAGTTAAGACCTCTATATAAACTTTTAAGATTCTGGCAGGCAGGTGTGGAGATATACCCATCTTGAGGCTGCCCAAGACAAGCCTCGTATGTTAGTTCCTTTGCTGATTAAAACTGCCACCTATCGGAACTTCCCTGGTGGTCTAGTAGTTAAGACTCTGTGCTTCCAATGCAGGGGACATAGGTTTGATCCCTGGTTGGGGAACTAATATCCCACATGCCTCGAGGCACAGCCAAAAAATTTTAAAAAACTGAGCTCGCGTGCCTCAACTGGAGAGTCTGCATGCCACAAACTACAGAGCCCACACGCTCTGGAACACGCGCGCCACAAATAGAGAAGAGAAAACCCGCACACCACAACTAGAGAGAAGCCCATGCACAAAAACGAAAGATCCTGCGTGCCTCAACGAAGATCCTGTGCACCACAACTGAGACCCGATGCAGCCAAAAATAAATAAGAAATAAATCTTAAAAAAAAAAACCCAGCCCTGCCACCTATCAATCTGGAGTTGCTGCCTCTTTCTTTGGTCTCTCTTTGCCCTTCATATATGGGGGTCAATTTGTGAATCAACAGTAGCCCAGACCCCATGTCACTTTCAAGGTTGGTGTTAGCATCATTTGTTAGCTTGCACTTGTGGCCATGTTGGGAATCATGTACAACTAGTTAAAGGAGCCCAAGCTTGGTTTATGGATTGATTGGTGTGGTATGTGGGTACAATACAAAAACAGATGCCTGGTACACCATAGCCACACCGAAGGGTGAACTTGAAAGACAGTGGCAGGGAAAATCTGGACAGTGGTGAATGATCTGGCTGGATGGTCAAAAGCCCAAAGGGAAAAGAACTGAAAGATTGTATACAAGGAAGTTTGAGATAGAATTGTGAATGGATATATGGGAGTGGGTATAAGTTATGAAGATTTTATATCATAGATAATGCCCACCAGGAAGCAAGTACCCATCATGGGTGAGGCAATGACTAATAGAGTAGATAAAATGTTTTGATGTTAGCCAGCCTTGCCACTGGTCACCCTGAACTGAAATAGAGTGGTCGTGGGGCAGGGATGTGGCTTCAGGTGGGATCAATAGCATGAAACCCATTTACCAATTACTCCATGAGTGGAATAGAAAGTGGTGGCCATGGAGTTCCACTGCTTAGATATTCCTTTAAGAAAAAAATGAGCTGATCAGTTGTGAAGAGCGTAGTTAGCTGACAGTTTCCAACTGTAGCACCTTCTGAGTCTCTCACAGCATTTGAACTGCAGCCACTCCATCTTCCCAGGCAGCCCCAGGTGATGGCTGAACCCAGTGGGGGTAACATGGCTTGACCCTTTCTGCCCAACACTGGACTCTTCTACCTGCAATCTCTGCTTTAGAGCTCTTAGTGGGCAAAGTGAGACTTTTGCAGAGCCACACCTCAGTCTGAGGCTTTTCTTATTCACTGCTCAGCCCTTCCCCATCTCTTCACAAGTTTCAGAACTACATCACAGTCTGAAGACTTTTCTTGTCTACTTCTGCTTCCTTTCCCCTTTATTTTCATGGACACTATCTCCAGTAAGCCTTTTGCTTGTCTACCTTCTCCTGGTCATCTGCTTCCTAGAAGACCCAATAGATGGCAGAGGTTTTTCAGTTTTTCATTATTGTAATAATGACTTTGATTTTCAAAGTACACGTTTGAATAGTTCTGTTCCTTGTTGTTTGCCTCTTTGCATTGAGTATTTTATTACATAGTACTTTTTCTCACCTTATATCTGAAATGTACTTGAGTACTCACACAAATCATTCACAAAAATATATTTGAATGTGTCAAGAATAGTGACTTAGTATAACAATTCCACAAGTAATTAATTATGATATAAGTTCTTACTAGGTAAATGTGCCTTCATTCTATGATGTATATAGGTGGTATGGATGTGTCAAGTGGTAAAAATATCCAGTAATTACAGAATACCTTATGGAAACTTTAAATGTAGTCTCAATGTAGTTTGAATATAAATATAAATTTTTCGCTATATGTATGCCTGGCACAGTAGGTATTCAATAAATATTTGTTGAATGAATGAATAAAATAATTGGCATAAAACTGCTGGCCAAGTAATTATTTAGGAGTGTTAATGTAGAATTAAATTTAGAAATTATTTTCATTATTTTACTGAAATTATATAATAATTATAAATTGTTATTAACAAATTGTGGTAATTCCCAGCAAAATTATCTCAGCAGCCCTTCTCACACAAATCTATTTGTCTCTGGTTCCAATTACCATGCCTCTTTTCCACAATTTCAGGCCCAGTGGGGTTTTTTTATGACATCCTGTTAGTGTTAGGTTCAAGGTACTGAATTATCCCTCACTGATTTCCCTACAGCCTGCCCAACCTTTATAAATTAACTTTATTTCCTTCTTTTTCCCAATTACCCAGTTTGAGTGTGCCATGTATTTCCTGCTATCTTGACTTGACTGAATAGAAGCAGAGCAGCCAGAAAAGATTCAAATGTGCCATCAGAAAAGATAAATTGTTATGCATCAGTTTTAGGAAGTCCCTCTTGAAGGACTGTTCACATTCTGCTAAGGGAAGCTAGGTGGAACATACCCAAAGTAAGGATTTTGAGGCATGTGGCCAAGAAACTTCCTGGAGAAACTCCACAGGAATGCGATGCCAAGGTGTCATGAGTTGTCACAAGTTGGGTTCTCTGGAAGTAGATAAGGAGATGGAGTTTAGGGTGTAAGATAGGTATCAGAGATCAACACCTGCAAAAGGAAGGGTGAAGAAGCAGGATTGGGTGGAGGGAGAAGTAAAGCCTGCATCACAGTTAGCAAAGCAGTGGCCAACACAGTCAAGTGAGGGGGGTCCATGTGTGGGGGGGTATGAGGGGGTGGGATGAGGCTCAGGTCAGGCCAAAATGATTGGGCCTTTATACTTTGGCCTCTGTCACGGAATGCAGGCTGCCTCAGAAAGGACAGTACTTGGGCAAGTTAGATCCTTCAGGTGGCTGGTTGCTGAGGGCTGGGAGACTATCTGAAGGTGTACTCTCCACAGCTAGGTAGCAATTTCTTTTTCCAAGGGGAATCTGGGTGGTTTATCTCTTTGTGTACAAAACATACATGTGAAATGATGGTAGTATTAAAGCTGCCAGTTTTTTTTTTTTGAGTTAAAATTTGTTCATTTTATTGTATATAAATTATAAGCCTGCAGTTCAATATGATCTGATAAATGTAAGCACCCATGCAACAAAACCACCCCACTTAAGATAACAGACACTTTCATCACCTCTATAAAATTTCTCTTTCTATTCAATCCTTTCTCTTTTGTACATGGTTTCTTAATTTCAATATGATATTTTTGAGATTTATACACTTGTGTGTTTTGGTAGTTTGTTTATTTTTGCTGTTGAGTAGTTTTCCATTGAAAGAATGCACCAAAATCTGTCCATTCTAGAGTTGGTAGAATATGTGGGTTGTTTCTGTTTTTCTTTTTAACTCGTATCAACAAAGTGGTTATGAATAGACTTGTCTAAGTGTTTTGTGCACATGTGTTTTCATTTCTTTTGGGTAAACATCTGAGAGCAGTATTACTGTATCATGTTGTAATGCAAATTTAACCTCATAAAGAAACTGCTAAACTGTTTTCAAGTGATTGCATCAGTTTATATTTTCACCAGCAATGTATGAGAGTTCCAGTTGCTTTAAATTCTTTCCAATATTATTAGGCTTTTAATTTTACCCATGAGTTTGAAATTATATTTCATGGTGGTTTTAAACTTGTATTTCCTTATGTTGACATCTTTTCATTTATTTGTTGATTGTGCATACATCTTCTTTTCCAAAGATTCTGTTGTCCATATTTTCCACTAAAAAAATTTTGTTTTGTAGGATAAAAAGTTGATACAAGTACTTTGCCATATATATACATGTATATGTATAGTTTGGCTTTTTGCTTTCTTAATGATTTCTGTAAAAAGCAGAAGTATTTTTAAAAACTTTGTTAGACTTTAATTTATCACTATTTTTTCTTTTACGGTTACTGATTCTTGTGTCCTATAAAATATTTGCTTTTCTCAAGATTGCGAAGATATTCTCCTTTGTTTTCTTCTAGAAGGTTTATGGATCTTTTTAATTTAGATTTATGATTTTCTCAAGTTAATTTTATATGGTGTGAGATAGGGATTGAGGTTCACTTTTTTTTCATATAGGTAACCAATTGTTTCAGCACCATTTGTTAAAAAATAGTCCAAAAGCCAATGAATCATATATGGATAAGTATATATTGTCCATATATACATTTGGATAATATAGGGATAGATTTCTAGACTCTCTATCCTATTATATTGATTTATATGCCCGTCTTTGTGACTATACCACACTATCTTGGTTACTGTACTTTTATAATATGTCTTGAAATCAGGTTGTGTCTTTCAGCTTTGTTCTTCTAAAAGATTATTTTGGCTATTCCAGCTTCTTTGCATTTCTCTATAATATTTTGTAATCAACCTGCTTATTTCTACAAAAAAATGCCCCTGGGATCTTGATTTGGCTTGTGCATGTATAGATCAACTTTGGGAGAATTAATATCTTAGTTCATGAGTTTTCAATTCATGAACATGGTGTATCTCTCATTTATTAAATTTCTTTTAAATTTCTCCCTGCAATATTTTCTAGTTTTTAGAATAGAGATTTTGCACATTTTTGGATTACATTTATTCCTACATATTTTATGTTTTTTGAAGTTTTGCAAGTTGTATTGTTTTACATTTATATTCCAGTTGCTTGCTGCCAGCATACAGAAATGCAATTGAGGGGAGCTTCAAGACGGCGGAGGAGTAAGACATGGAGAACACCTTCCTCTGAACAAATACATCAAAAATACATCTACAGGGCTTCCCTGGTGGCGCAGTGGTTGAGAGTCCACCTGCCGATCCAGGGGACACGGGTTTGTGCCCCGGTCCGGGAGGATCCCACATGCCACGGAGTGGCTGGGCTCGTGAGCCATGGCTGCTGAGCCTGCGCACCTGGAGCCTGTGCTCCGCAACAGGAGAGACCACAACAGTGAGAGGCCTGCGTAACACACACAAAAAATAAATAAATAAAAAAAATACATCTACATGTGGAACAACTCCTACTGAATGCTGGCAGAAGACCTCAGACTTCCAAAAAGCCAAGAAATTCTCCACATAACTGGGTAGGGCAAAAGAAAAAAGAAAAATAAAAAAAGAGAAAAAGGAATCAGAATGGGATCTGAGCCTCTGGGTAGGAGCTGTGAAGGAGGAAAAGTGTCCACATTCTAGGCAGTTCCCTCACTGGCGGGAACGGTAGGGAGCTTCAGAGCCTCAGAGGAGAGGGCAGCAACAGCGGTGTGGAGGGCAAAGTGGAGAGAATCCCACACAGAGGATTAGGGCCAACCAGCACTCACCGGTCTGAGACACATGTTGGCTCACCCACCAGGGTGGGTGGGGGCTGGATACTGAGGCTTGGGTTTGGAGGTCAGACCCCAGGGAGAGGACTGGGGTTGGCTGCATTAAGACAGCCTGAGGGGGCTAGTATGCCACAGCTAGAAGGGAGGGGGTCCAGGAAAAAGCCTGGGCCTGCCAGAGAGATAAGAGACCACTGTTGCAGGGTGTGCGAGGAGAGGGGCGGGCCCATCATAGGAGCTTCTAGCTCTGTGCACTCGTGGACTGCAGAGCACCATCTATGTGAGCTCCAGAGGTGGGCCTGAGCTGCCGCTGTTATCTTGGAACCCAGAGGTAGACAATGGCTGCCACTACTGTCCCCAAGGGTCCTGTGTGCAAGCTCAGGTCACTGCACACACCCTCCTGGGAGCCTGCACAGCCCACCACTGCCGAGGGTCCCACGATTTGGGGAAATTCCCCAGAAGAATGCACAGTGCCCCTCAGACTGTAGCAACATCCTGCCAGCCTCTGCTGCTACAGGCACTCCCTGCACATACCAATTGTGGCTGTCGAATCCCTCCCTCTCCCCAGCCTGAGTGAGCAAGTGAGACCTAATCAGCTGCTATTTTCAACCCCTCTTGCCTGGCCTGGAAACAGATGGCTGAGGGTGGCCGACAAGCAGGAGCAGGGCCAAAAGCAAAGCTGAACTCCAGGGGCGGTGCAACCAAAGAAGACGGAGGGAAGTGTCTCCATGCAGCCACAGGAGCAGTGGATTAAACCCCTGTAATCAGCTTGGTAAACCCTGCACCTATGAAATATGTGAATAGACAATGAGTGTTCCCACAATCGAAGCTGTGGACTTTGGGGACAGTTGTGGAATTTGGAGGCAAGTACAAGTGGGAGTAAGGCCAGATCACAGTCTGAGCTGGCCCCACAGTGCCCACAGCAGGTCCAGAGACCTACCTAGAAGTATTGGAGGACTTCCTGGGTAGGCAGGGAATAGCAGTGGCCAACTGTGAGGGCAAGGGCACTAACAGCTGAGGCCAGAGGAAGATATTACTATCATTACTATTATATATCTTTTTCTTTTTTTGCCATTTTGTTCTATTGTTGTTCTTTTTCAATTATTCTTTTAATTTTTATTTCTTTATTTACTTTTGATTTTCTTTTATTTTTAATATATTTTTTATCTTATTTTTTCCTGTTTCTACTGTACTTTTTCATTATATTATGTTTTTTTTCCTTTGCTTTGCTGTGTTTTTATCTTATTTTTAACTATATTTCCTATTTTTACTTTATGTCTTTGTTGTTTTGCATTTTTCTCCTTTTGTTTTAATCTTTCAGTTTGTACTTTTTTGGACCATTTTTGTGTGTTTGTTTTTGTGCTTTTCATTTTTTTAGTTTGCTTTCTGTATTTGATTTGCTTTTGTTTTTGTTACTTAATTTTTAGGGTTTGTTTTCGTTTGGGGGTTAGTTTATTGGTTTGGTTGCTCTCTTCTTTTTGTTTTCACCTTTTTTTTTTTGTGAGTGTGTGTGTGTGTGTGTTTCTTTGTGTGTTTTGTCCGTTTAGTTTTGCTTTTACCATTCTTCTCTTTTTTGGTTTTGTTCGTCTGTTTTCTTTTTTCCCTTTTCTTCTGTGCCGTGCGGCCTGTGGGGTCTTGGTGCTCAGGCCAGGGGTTGGGACAGAGTTTCTGAGGCGGGAGAGCCAAGTTGAGGTTGCTCGACAACAAGAGAACTCCTGGCCCCATGGAATATTAATCAGTGAGAGTTCTGCCCCAGGTCTCCATCTCAACACTAAGACCCGGCTCCATGCAGTTTCTTATATAGAAAATCCTAAGGAGTCAACAGAAAAATTGCTAGAATTTATGGGTGAATTTAACAATGTTTTATAATGTAAGGTAAATAGGCAAAAAATCAATTGCATTTCTTTTTTTCTAAACAGATTATTAATCTTTTTATTTTTCCATGTATCCAGTTTTATTTTTAATTTTTAAAAAAAATTTTAATTGGGGTATAGTTGTTTTACAATGTTGTGTTAGTTTCTACTGTACAGCGAAGTGGAGGTTCCTGTGGTATACAGCAGGTTTTCATTAGTTATCTATATTATATATATTAGTATATATATGTTAATCCCAATTCATCCCACCCCCCCTTCTCCCCTTGTTGTCCATACATTTGATTTCTATGTCTGAGTGTTTATTCCTGCCCTGTAAAATGGTTCATCTCTACCATTTTTCTAGATTCCACAAATATGTTTTAATATACGATATTTGTTTTTTTCTTTGTGACTTACTTCACTCTGTATGACAGTCTCTAGGCCCATCCACATCTCTACAAATGACCCAATTTCCTTCCTTTTTATTGTTGAGTAATATTCCATTGTATATATCTACCACATCTTCTTTACCCATTCTCTGTTGATGGACATTTAGGTTGTTTTCATGACATGGCTATTGTAAATAGTATTGCAATGAACATTGGGGTGCATGTGTCTTTTTGAATTATGGTTTTCACTGGTTATATGCCCAGTAGTGAGATTGCTGGGTCATATGGTAATTCTATTTTTAGTTTTTTAAGGGACATCCATATTGTTCTCCATAGTAGCTGTATCAATTTACCTTCCCACCAACAGTGCAAGAGGGTTCCCTTTTCTACATACCCTCTCCAGCATTTATTGTTTGTAGATTTTCTGATGATGGCCATTCTGACCAGTGTGAGGTGATACCTCATTGGAGTTTTGATTTGCATTTCTCTAATAATTAGTGATGTTGAACATCTTTCACCTGCCTCTTGGCCATCTGTATGTCTTCTTCAGAGAAATGTCTATTTAGGTCTTCTGCCCATTTTTTTGATTGGGTTTTTTGTTTTTTTGATATTGAGCTGCATGAGCTGTTTATATATATTGGAGATTAATCCTTTACCTGTTGCTTCATTTGCAAATAATATCCCCCATTCTGATGGTTAACTTTTCATCTTGTTTATGGTTTCCTTTGCTGTGCAAAAGCTATTTTCATTAGGTCCCATTTGTTTGTTTTTGTTTCTATTTCCATTAATCTATGAGGTGTGTCAAAAAAGATCTTGCTGCAATTTATGTCAAAGAATGTTCTTCCTGGGTTTCCCTGGTAGCACAGTGGTTGAGAGTCCACCTGCCAATGCAAGGGACAGGGGTTCGTGCCCCAGTCCGGGAAGATCCCACATACCACGGAGCGGCTGGGCCCATGGGCCATGGCTGCTGGACCTGTGCGTCCAGAGCCTGTGCTCCGCAATGGGGGAGGCCACAACAGTGAGAAGCCCGTGTACCGCAAAAAAAGAGAGTGTTCTTCCTATGTTTTCCTCTAAGAGTTTTAGAGTGTCTGACCTTATATTTAGGTCTTTAATCCATTTTGAAGTTATTTTTGTGTATGGTGTTAGGGAGTGTTCTAATTTCATTCTCTTACATATAGCTGTCCAGTTTTCCCAGCACCACTTATTGAAGAGGCTGTCTTTTCTCCATTGTATATTCTTGCCTCCTTTATCAAAGATAAGGTGACCATAGGTGAGTGGGTTTATCTCTGGGCTTTCTATCCTGTTCCATTGATCTGTATCCCTATTTTTGTGCCAGTATCATACTGTCTTGATTACTGTAGATTTGTAGTATAGTCTGAAGTCAGGGAGTCTGATTCCTCCAGCTCCATTTCTTTCCCTCAAGACTGCTTTGGTTATTCGGGGTCTTTTTTTTCTCCATAAAAATTTTAAGAGTTTTTTGTTCTAGTTTTGTAAAAAATGTCACTGGTAATTTGATAGGGATTGCATTGAATCTGTAGATTACCTTGGGCAGTATAGTCATTTTCAGAATATTGATTCTTCCAATCCAGTGACATGGTATATCTCTCCATCTGTTTGTATCATTTTTTATATGTTTCATCAGTGTCTTATTGTTTTCTGCATACAGGTCTTTTTTCTCCTTAGGTTTATTCCTAGGTATTTTATTCTTTTTGTTCCAATGGTAAATGGGAGTGTTTCCTTAAATTCTCTTTCAGATTTTTCATCATTAGTGCATAGGAATGTAAGATATTTCTTGGCATTAATTTTGCATTCTGCTACTTTACCAAATTAAGTGATTAGTTCTAGGAGTTTTCTGGTGGCATCTTTAGGATTGTCTATGTACAGTATCATGTCATATGCAAACAGTTATAGTTTTACTTCTTCTTTCCAGTATGGATTCCTTTTATTTCTTTTTTTTCTCTGATTGCTGTGGGTAGGACTTCCAAAAGTATGTTGAATAATAGTGATGAGAGTGGGCACCCTTGTCTGGTTCCTGATTTTGGAGGAAATGTTTTCAGTTTTTCACCATTGAGAATGATGTTTGCTGTGGGTTTGTCATATATGGACTTTATTACGTTGAGGTAGGTTCCCTCCTCTTTATGCCCACTTTTGGAGAGTTTCTGTCATAAATGGGTGTTGCATTTTGTTAAAAGTTTTTTCTGCCTCTATTGAGATGATCCTATAGTTTTCACTCTTCAATTTGTTAATATGGTGTATCACATTGATTGATTTGCATATTTTGAAGAATCCTTGCATCCCTGGGATAAATCCCACTTGATCAGGGTGTACAATCCTTTCAATGTGTTGTTGGTTTCTGTTTACTAGTATTTTGTTGAGGATTTTGCGTCTATATTCATTGGTGATATTGGTCTGTAATTTTCTTTTTTTGTGTGATATCTTTGCCTGGTTTTGGTATCAGGTTGATGGTGGCCTCATAGAATGAGTTTGGGAATGTTCCTTCCTCTGCAATTTATTGGAAGATTTTGAGGAAGATGGGTATTAGCTCTTCTCTAAATGTTTGATAAAATTCATCTGTGAAGCCATTTGGTCCTGGACTTTGTTTGCTGGAAGATTTTTGACCACAGTTTCAATTTCATTACTTGTAATTGGTCTGTTCATATTTTCTTTTTCTTCCTGGTTCAGTCTTGGAAGATTGTGCTTTTCTAAGAATTTGTCCATTTCTTCCAGGTTGTCCATTTTATTGGCATAGAGTTGCTTGTAGTAGTCTCTTATGATGCTTTTATTTCTGTGGTGCCCATTGTAGCTTCTTTTTTTTCATTTCTAATTTTAATGATTTGAGTTCTCTCCCTCTTTTTCTTGATGAGTTTGGCTAATGGTTTATCAAATTTTTTTATCTTCTCAAACAACCAGCTTTTAGTTTTATTGATCTTTGCTATCGTTTCCTTCATTTCTTTTTCATTTATTTCTGCTCTGATCTTTATGATTTCTTTCCTTCTACTAACTTTGTGTTTTGTTTGTTCTTCTTTCTCTAGTTCATTTAGGTGTGATGTTAGATTGTTTTTTTGAGATTTTTATTGTTTCTTGAGCAGGGATTGTATTGTTATAAACTTCCCTCTTAGAAGTGATTTTGTTGCATCCCAAAGGTTTTCGGTCACTGTGTTTTCATTGTCACTTGTCTCTAGGTATTTTTTTATTTCCCCTTTGATTTCTTCAGTGATGTCTTGGTTATTGGCATGTTGTTTAGCCTCCATGTGTTTGTGCTTTTTACAGTTTTTTTTCCTGTAATTGATTTCTAATCTCATAGCATTGGGGTTGGAATAGATCCTTGATATGATTTCAATTTTCTTAAATTTACCAGAGCTTGATTTGTGAACCAAGATGTGGTCTATCCTGCAGAATGTTCCCTGTGCACTTGAAAAGAATGTGTATTCTCCTTTTTTGGATGGAATGTCCTATAAATATCAATTAAATCTATCTGGTCTAATGTGTCATTTAAAGTTGTGTTTCCTTAGTAATTTTCTGTCTGAATGATCTGTCCATTGGTGTAAGTGAGGTGTAAAGTCCCCCACTATTTTTGTGTTCCTTTCAATTTCCCCTTTTATGGCTGTTAGCCTTTGCCTTACATACTGAGGTGCTCCTATGTTGGGTGCATATATATTTATAATTGTTGTATCTTCTTCTTGGATTGATCCTTGATCATTATGTAGTGTCCTTTCTTTTCTGTTGCAACAGTCTTTATTTAAAAATTTATTTAATGTGATATGTGTATTGCTACTCCAGCTTTATTTTGATTTCCTTTTGTATGGAATATCTTTTTCCATCCACTCACTCAGTCTGTATGTGTCCCTAAGTCTTAAGTGGGTCTCTTGTAGGCAGCATATATATGGGTCTTGTTTTTGTATCCATTCAGCTAGTCTGTATGTTTTGGCTGGGACTTCTAATCCATTCACATGTAAGGTAATTTTCAATATGTATGTTCCTATTACCATCTTCTTAATTGTTTTGGCTTTGTTTTTGTAGGTGTTTTTTTCTTCTCCTGTGTTTCCCACTTAGAGAAGTTCCTTTCTCATTGGTTGTAGAGCTCGTTTGGTGGTGCTGAATTCTCTTAGCTGTTGTTTGTCTGTAAGGCTTTTGATTCCTCCATCAAATCTGAATGAGAGCCTTGCTGGGTAGAGTAATGTTGGTTGTAGGTTTTTCCCTTTCATCACTTTACTTATATCCTGCCACTCCCTTCTGGCCTGCAGAGTTTCTTTTGAAAAACCAGCTGATAATCTTATGGTGATTCTCTGTATGTTATTTTTTGCTTTTCCCTTGCTACTTTTAATAGTTTTTCTTTGTATTTAATTTGTGATAGTTTGATAAATGTTTCTCAGCATGTTTCTCCTTGGTTTATTCCATATGGGACTCTCTGTGCTTCTTGACTTGATTGACCATTTCCTTTTCCATGTTAGGGAAGTTTTTGACTATAATCTCTTCAAGTATTTTCTCAGACCCTTTCTCTCGTCTTCTTCTTCTGGGACCCCTATAATTTGAATGCTGTTTTGTTTAATTATTTCCCAGAGGTCTCTGAGACAGTCCTGAATTATTTTTATTTTTTTTCTTTACTCTGCTCCTTGGTAGTTATTTCCACCATTCTATCTTCCAGCTCACTTATCTGTTCTGCTTCAGTTCTTCTGCTATTGATTCCTTCTAGAGTATTTTCAGTTTCAGTTATTGTGTTGTTCATCACTGTTTGCTTTGTAGTGCTTCTAGGCCCTTGTTAAACGTTTCTCGTATTTTATCCATTCTATTTCTGAGAGTTTGGATCATCTTTACTATCACTACTCTGAATTGTTTTTCAGGTAGACTGCCTATTTCCTCTTCATTTTTCTGGTCTTCTGGGTTTTTATCTTGCTCCTTTGTCTGCAAGATATTTCTCTGTCTTCTCATTTTATTTAACTTAGTGTGTTTCAGGTCTCCTTTCCTCAGGCTCCAGTGTCTTTGTTCCTCTTGCTTCTGGTGTCTGCCCCCAGTGGGTGAGGTTAGTCCAATGGCTTGTGTAGGTTTCCTAGTGGGGGGAACTGGTGCCTGCATTCTTGTGGGTGGAGCTGGATCTTGTCCTTCTGATGGGCAGGGCAGTGTCTGGTGGTGTGTTTTGGGGTGTCTGTGAGCTTAGTATGACTTTAGGCAGCCTGTCTGCTAATGAGTAGCCTTATGTTCCTGTCTTCCTAGTTTTTGGCATGAGGCGTCCAGCACTGTGGCTTGCTGGTTGTTGGGTGTAGCTGGGTCTTAGTGTTGAGATGGAGACCTCTGGGAGAATTCTCACCAATTAATATTCCCTGGGGCCAGGAGTTCTCTGGTGGTCCAACATCCTGGACTCAGCTCTCCCACATCAGAGGCTTAGGCCTGACCCCTGCCCAGAGCACCAAGACCCCACAAGCTGCACGACATGGAAAACAAGACAAGACAAGAAAAGAAAAGAAAAGAAAAGAAAAGAACGAACAGACAACACTACTCCAAGACAAATGGTCAAACCAAAACTAGACAGACAAAAACACACAAAGAAACACACAGACACATAGACAAGAGAAAACTAAAAAGAAGACAGAAACCAAATAAATAAACAAAACCAAAATTGAAAACAACACTAAAAACTAAAGTAAAAAAACAAAAAAAACCAAAAACAAATCAAAAGCAGAAAGCAAGCTAGAAAAAGGCAAAGAAAGCAAAAAACAAAAACAGAAAAAAAGAAAGAAAAAAGGTAAGAACAAAAGAAAGAAGAAAACAAAAGGAAAAAACACAAAACAAAAAAAAGGTAGAGTAAAAATAGAAAAATATAAAATACAGTTAAAAAAATAAAAACAAAGCAAAACAAAGGAAAATATCAAAACAGGGAAAAAACACAATATAATGAAAAAGTACAGTAGAAATAGGAAAAAATAAGATAAAAAATATATTAAAAATAAAAGAAAATCAAAAGTAAATAAAGAAATAAAAATTGAAAGAATAATTGAAAAAGAACAACAATAGAACAAAATGGCAAAAAAAGAAAAAGATATATAATAGTAATGATAGTAATATCTTCCTCTGGCCTCAGCTGTTAGTGCCCTTGCCCTCACAGTTGGCCACTGCTATTCCCTGCCTACCCAGGAAGTCCTCCAATACTTCTAGGTAGGTCTCTGGACCTGCTGTGGGCACTGTGGGGCCAGCTCAGACTGTGATCTGGCCTTACTCCCACTTGTACTTGCCTCCAAATTCCACAACTGTCCCCAAAGTCCACAGCTTCGATTGTGGGAACACTCATTGTCTATTCACATATTTCACAGGTGCAGGGTTTACCAAGCTGATTACAGGGGTTTAATCCACTGCTCCTGTGGCTGCATGGAGACACTTCCCTCCGTCTTCTTTGGTTGCACCGCCCCTGGAGTTCAGCTTTGCTTTTGGCCCTGCTCCTGCTTGTCGGCCACCCTCAGCCATCTGTTTCCAGGCCAGGCAAGAGGGGTTGAAAATAGCGGCTGATTAGGTCTCACTTGCTCACTCAGGCTGGGGAGAGGGAGGGATTCGACAGCCACAATTGGTATGTGCAGGGAGTGCCTGTAGCAGCAGAGGCTGGCAGGATGTTGCTACAGTCTGAGGGACACTGTGCATTCTTCTGGGGAATTTCCCCAGATCGTGGGACCCTCGGCAGTGGTGGACTGTGCAGGCTCCCAGGAAGGTGTGTGCAGTGACCTGCACTTGCACATAGGACCTTTGCTTGCAGCGGTGGCAACCATCACCCACCTCTGGGTTCTGAGATAACAGTGGCGGCTTGCTTCCACCTCTGGAGCTTGCATATGTGGTGCTCTGTTGTCTGTGAACACACAGAACTAAAAGTTCCTATGATGGGCCCGGCCCTCTCCTTGCACACCCCACAAGAGCAGTCCCTTGCTTCTCTGGCTGGCCAAGGCTATTTCCTGGACTCCCTCAGCTGTGCCACACTAGCCCCCTCAGGCTGTCTTCATGCAGCCAACCCCAGTCTTCTCCCTGGGGTCTGACCTCTGAATCCCAAGCCTCAGCATCCAGCCCCCTCCTGCCCCAGTGGGAAGACTAGCATCTCAGGCTGGGGATTGCTGGTCAGCACCAATCATCTCTGTGGGATTCTCTCTGCTTTGCCCTGTTGCTTCTTTGAGGCTCCAAAGCCCTCCCCCGATCCCTGCCAGTGAGGGGTCTTCCTAGTGTGCAGAAACTTTTCCTCTTTCACAGCTCTCTCCCAGAGGCACAGGTCTGGTCCCGATTCTTTTTTCTCTCCTTTTTTTTTTTCTATTTGTGGTAGGTGGGCCTCTCACTGTTGTGGCCTCTCCCGTTGCGGAGCACAGGCTCCGGATGCACAGACTCAGCGGCCATGGTTCATGGGCCTAACTGCTCCACGGCCTGTGAGATCTTCCTGGACTGGGGCACCAACCCATGTCCCCTGCATCAGCAGGTGGACTCGCAACCGCTGCACCACCAGGGAAGCCCTCTCTCCTTTTTAAAAAATTTTTTATTTTGCCCTACCCAGTTTCCTGGAGATTTTCTTGCCTTTTTGGAATTCTGAGGTTTTCTGCCAGCATTCAGGTTGTGTTCTGTAGGAGTCATTCCACATGTATTTTTGATGTATCTGTGGGGAGTAGGTGATCTCCACATCTTACTCCTCTGCCATCTTGAGGGTCTCCTCCTAGAAATTTTAAAATTTCTTCTAGTTTATCCAATTTCTTGGCATATAATTGATTATAGTTGTCTCTTATGATCCTCTATATTTCTGTAATATCAGTTGTGATGACTCATTCATTTAAATACTTAATTTACTTAAGTCTTTTCTCTTCATTCATCTAGCTAAAGGTTTGTCAATTTTATCTTTTCAAAAAAATAGCTGTTAATTTTTTTGACCTTTCCTATTATTTTTTCTGGTCCCTATTTTATTAATTTCTTCCCGATCTTTGTTATTTCCCTCCTTCTTCTTACTTAGGGCTTAGTTTCTTCTTCTTTTTCTAGTTCCTTGAGGTATAAATAAGGTTGTTTATTTAAGATATTTCTATTTTCTTACTATATGCAGTTTTCACTATAAACTTCCCTCAAAGAACTGCTTTTGCAACTTCCACAAGTTTTGGTGTGTTGTGTTTCCATTTTCATTTGTTTTGAGTGTTTTTTTTTTAATTTCTTCCCTGACCCATTACTTGTTCAGGAGTGTGCTTTTTAGTTTCCACATGTTTGTAAAATTTCTAGCTTTCCTCTTGCTGTTGATTTCTAGTTTCATGATATTTGGTATACTTTAAGTCTTTAAAAATCTGCTGAGACTTGCTTCTGGCCTATAAAATGATCTATCCTGGAGATAGATCCATGTGTACTTGAGAGGAATGTGTATTCTGCTACTGTCGGATGGAATTTCTTGGTCAGCTTCGTGAAATATATGATTCAGGTTCAATGTTTCCCTGATTTACATTCTGTCTGGATATTCATCCATTGCTAAAAGTGGGGTATTGAATCCTCTATTATTGTATTTATTGTCTCTTTCTTCCTTCAGATCTGTTAGTATTTGTTTAATACATTTGGGTGCTCTGATGTAGAGTGTGTATATATTTACAATTGTTTTGTCTTCTTAATGAATTGACCCCCTTTATCATTATATAATGACTGTCTTTGTTATTATTTTTGGCTTAATGTTTACTTTATCAGATATAAGTATAGCTACCTCCACTTTCTTTTGGTTTTCACTTGCATGGAATATCTCTCTTTTTTAATTGTTCTCCTCTGACTTGGTGTTTCAAAGTTCCTATCCTATATATCACTGATTCTATTCTGTTTGGTCTATTCTGCTGTAGATGGTCTATATTGCATTCTTCACTTCATTCGTTGAATTCTTAAGCTCTAGAATTCCTATTTAGTTCCTTTTTATGATTCCTATCTCTGTTGATTTCCCATTTTGTTCATGTATTGTTTTCCTGATTTTGTTAAATGGCTTTCTGTTTTCTTGTAGTTTGTTGAGTTTCCTCAAAACAGCTGTTTTGATTTTTTTTCATTTATATTGCAAAATTGTGTGTCTTTGAATTCAGTTACTAGAGGACTATCATTGCTTTTGGTGATAACATGTTTCCTTCATTCTTCATGTTTCCTGGAATTTTGCATTGCTGTTTTTGCACTAGATGTATCAGTCACCTCCTCAAATCTTTACCAGTTATCCTCAGTTGGGAGATACTTTTTATTGGCCTGCTTTTATCTGGGACTTTATCCAACCTTGTATGGATACACCTGCTCCATACTTCTTGTTCACTCTGTGGCAGAGGTCTTATGTCTTATCTGGCTCTTACAGCTCACCAGGCCAGCTTCAGGAAATCTCTCTGTTGTTTTTCAAAATGTGGTGCTATAGCTCACGTTTGTGGTTTCTCCCTTGCTGATACCTTGGCTTAGTTTTCTGAGGGTACTCTGTCTAGCAGAGCTTGGCCACCAAACTCAGGTATGTGTACAGGATCCAGTTCCAGAGTTGGTGGAAATATAGGCCTATAACTCAGGAGATTGGGGATGTGAGGTAGGGGAATCTTACAGTGTTCTCCCAGCAGCTCTTGGGTAGGCTTCTTGCTGGAGTCTTGAAAGCAGACAGCAGGAATGGCATCCTTTTAATGCCCCTTCATATTCTTATCTGACTCTTTCCTGACCTCCCCCTCCATCCACATCAGGGAGGCTCAATGCAGTACTTTGGGTGCTGCAGGAGAGAAATGTGTTACTCTAGCAGTGCCCCACACAACTGGAGTAGCTGCTTTCCCCTCTGAAAGAGAGGTCCCCATGCTGTGTTGCCTTGGGAGAGGAGTGGTGCTTGCAAAGTTCCACTTACCTTCTCCAATATGTCCAAACTTGGGTCGCCCCCCTTTTTCTTTTTGCTCTAGTGGAGTGTTGGAATCTCTATTTGGGAAGGCTGGACTTTTCTACAAAGGTTCTCTCATCCATGGGTGTCTGCCCAAAGCAGCACTCTCTAGGTTTTCTCCAACCAAGCCTGAAAGGGACTGGACCCATTTGTCAGATCTTGCTGGTTTCACAACCTGTAGAGAGATCTGTCTGCCAATTCATAGGTGGAAGAGACTTCTCCTGGGTCCCTTGGCATATGGTGCTGGATCCCACAACTCCCACAGAGGTACTTTTGTTCATGGATGGATGCCAAAATTTAGTTGTTAAAAATGGGGCACTAATAGGAAGGACATATTATGTTGCCATGAAACAGATATCACTCTGCATATTCCCCCCAAAACTTTATTTACAAAAATAGTTGCTGGTCCACTAACTATAGTTTGCTGACCCCAGCTATAAATAACATAGATTTGGTTAAAAAATTAAATATGAATTTTCAACATCTAAGTTATCATATGTTGGTTTTCTTTTTCCTCTTTGAACAATTTTTTTTTTCGGTATGTGGGCCTCTCACTGTTGTGGCCTCTACCGTTGTGGAGCACAGGCTCCGGACGCGCAGGCTCAGTGGCCATGGCTCACGGGCCCAGCCACTGTGCGGCATGTGGGATCTTCCTGGACTGGGGCATGAACCGGTGTCCCCTGCATCGGCAGGTGGACTCTCAACAGCTGCACGACCAGGGAAGCCCTGAACAATTTTAAGTGATATGCAAAATAGAAAAAAATGTAAACATTCACATACAAAAGGTTTCCTTTACTACCTTCCCTCTCAGTTCTTAATTTACTTGATCACTGGGGAGCAGTGTGCTTCATTATTTTACCTCCTATAGTGAATATAAAAATTTCTTCAAATTCTGATGTGACAGAAACAAAATGAATAATTTTACTGTATCTATACCTAAATGCCTCTTTTTTTGCTATTTTTTTCTAAACAGCTGTGACTCTTGAAATCATTTGTTTTTGGAAGGCATTTTTAAACTTCCCTTTTTTGAATACAGGAAAAATAGTTTTTTTGTGATTTGAGAATTTGTAGCACTGTGAATAATATACTGCATTCTGAAAGGCTGACTCAGGAAGAATTAGAAAGCTCTCTTATTCATGCTTCTCTATTTTCCTTCTATCTTCTGTTAACTAGGTACAAACAATTTGAGGGAAGCCATATCTAAGGGATGAGTAAAGTTTTGGCAGATGAAGAAAAAACAGAGGAGATTTGATTCCTCACCTACTTATTTTTATAACAGAGGAAATTGAGACCTGGACAAGGTTAAACAATTTGTTCAAAGAAGATAAAGGTACCTCTTGATTTGGGTCTTATTACTATATTAAATTTATTCAATTTTGGTTCTAATTGATTGTATTTTTGTTTTTTAAAATGAGACGGATCTAGTACAAACTAGAGGAAGAATGTTTCTACAGATAATTATTCACAGCTTGGTATGTCCATGGTTGGAAAGCAGTGTGTTGCTCTGCTGAAGAGATGATGTGGCCTTCCTGGATTTAAGCACTTTTATAGTTTGTGCTGCATTGCCCTCCATTGTAATATAAAGTTCATTCATTCTCTGAATTCCAAAATGCAGTGACCCTAAGCCAGAAAGGATGAAAATATTTATTTTAGTGTTCTTTTAAAAATAGAAGTTTATCTCATTCTATTTCTGAAGTTTGAAATAGTATGTATTACATTCCAATTCATGCTAATTATGAAATATTTGACCACAAAAATCTAACAGTTTATAATTAACAGATTTAATGATAGTGTCATAGAATTTTAGAATGAAAGGGACTTAATAGATGATTTATATCAATGGTTCTTACCTTTTTTTTAGGATTGTGGATCACTCTGTGTATTAAGATTCTGGGCTCTATTCTCCCAGAGATGTGTGTGTGTGTGTGTGTGTGTGTGTGTGTGTGTGTGTGTGTGTGTGTGTGTATATATATATATAAAATCACATATTTACAGTGTATGTATTTTTAAGTTTTAGCCACCTTACAGATAGCCAAACTTTATTCATAGATCTCCCGCTTTGACTTCTAAGAATATCTGATGCAGTTTTGATTTTGGAAAATAGTACTTGAAAGAGTTTTAAGAAGCAATTCGTTAACATACAGGCAGACCTGTACTTAAACAATTCAAATAACTCTTACCTTTCTTTACTAATATGATATTAGAGAAAGAATACAAGATTAAAAGTCAAGAATCAATTGATCCCATAAATAACTAGCTGTTTGTTTAAATTATAAGGCTTATGGAGCTAGAAGAAATCTTGAAAATCAACTTCAAGTGCTTAAAACTAGAGATGTTATTATATAGGAACACCTTCCGAACCTCAAATCTTAATTTACATATGGATTTTCAATAGCATTTAACAATATTCATCATCTACTCAAGAATTTTGTCAGACATAAAATCTATCATTTAGTTAAATGGACAAAGCTAACATAATGAAGCAATGTGAAGAATACTGATTAATTAAACTGTGCATATATGAGTTCCCCCGTAAAGGCAGATTGAGTCTTTACTTGCCTAAGCTCATGTAACTCATAAGTGGCAGATCTGGATGTGAACACAGGCAGCTGTGTCTTCAACATAACACAACCTTGGCTACTAAAGACAAAATCAGTGTGAGCAGGGGTGGCTGGAGAAGTTCT
The DNA here is from genome assembly GCF_011762595.2 of Tursiops truncatus. NCBI lineage: Eukaryota > Metazoa > Chordata > Mammalia > Artiodactyla > Delphinidae > Tursiops > Tursiops truncatus. The sequence continues at coordinate 31,618,940 of NC_047041.1, forward strand.
TTGTTGGTGCTGATACTTGAGCTGCTCATTAACGGGGAACACCTAGTGGGGAAAGTAGACTTACACATGACTCGAAGAGCATGGGCAGATTTCACAAGGAACTTAACACTGCTTACATTAATGTAGGCAGTATAATAACAGATACATAGAGTCTTCTTGGCATTCAGTTTTCTCTCATAGGAATCACACTTGTTCTAGCCATCAAACGTTACCTAGATCTGTGCTCTTTCTAAAATTCTTTTCCAACAATGTGCTGATACCTCCCGCTCTAGCACTGCAGCTTACTGTGTCTCAGATGGAACTCTGTGCCCTTTCTGCTCACATAGGTCCAGTGGAGGAGGACCTTCACTGGACCTATGTGAGCAGAAAGAGCACAGAGTATTTTTCAGCAGAAATTCTGCAGGCTAGAAGGGATGGTGTCATTAAGACTCTTTCCAGCTCTAAAACACTACAAGAATATAGGATTGGAAATAGTAATGGCCACACATGTGTTTTTTTCTCTATGATGTTCCTTATCCAAACAAATAATGATAGTATAATTTTAAAAATTCTTTGTGACAAACCTTACATTCTTGTATCCTACTCCTATCACAGTTTGTGAAAAATTGCATCACTACAGGTTTCCTCTCTGGGTAAATTTTGTGCAAGTATGTTATTTTAAAATATCAATTCTATTTCTTTTTCTGTCCCATATAAAACATTTACATTATATAAAGTCCACTTATGGAAAACATGAAAAGTCATTGCTTTGTCTAACTAAAATTCACAATGGGAATATTGGTGTTTTTGCGAGGAATTTTAGACATTACTTCAAATGTCAAATCCTAAAATGACAAATGACTGGCAAAAGTATGTTAGAAATATTAATAAATGTTTTTAGTTTCTTTTTTATCTTTTAGGCCCTAAGCTGTTTGTTCACATTCTATAATATCATTTTTTCAAATTATGTTACTTTTCTCAGAGTCTTCTCCTCTGGAGTGTGAGCCTCCAGGAGGCAGGGAGTGTCATTGTTATCTCAGCCCTTGATATGGTCATTGCCTATAATATAGAAGGAGGGAAGGACAGGGAAATGAGTAAAGGACATGAAAAGTGAGGGAAAAATCAGGGAAAAATCAATCTGCTTAGCAAAATTAACTTTTAGAGAATCTTATTTTATTAATATATATGCAAATATGCTTTGCATATTGTACTTTTTCACATTGAGTAAATCACTATTTCAATAAGTGATTTAAGACTCCTTAGTTTGCAAGGCACAGAAGTGTACTTGAATTAACTTAAAGATGTTTATTTTCAGGATAGTGAGTGGAAAACTTCCAAATATCGAAAAGGGGAAGTTATAATACCTTTTAACTTGAAATTGAGAAATGCCTCAATAAGTGAAGGGTCATCAACTGTAGATGTTTTTACATATTTAACAGATTATTTCCCCAAACCCACACTTATTTATTATTCAGTCTTGTATAACTTTTAAAAATTCTTGAGTTTTTATTTTCTCATCTAGAGAATAATTATCTATTCTAGTCATTTGGAGATTGAAATTAGAATTTTGTTTAAAAAATTAAAGTTCAGTGACTGGATATTATTGGTCTAAACTATAACATTTGTTTCTTTCTCCATTTCTCTACTTAAAAAACAAGAATAATTATATTTTGTGTAACATCTGATTTGATGCTCACAATAATAAATTATGTGAATGGATTGTGAAAACTTAAAAAAGTTTCACAAATATTTGCTTGATACTTATACCAACCACTCAAGGTAATAGCTAAACAAGGACCCGGAAAGTTCCAGAAGTAGTGTCCTTTTTAAAAAAAAAAATCAAATCAAGGATATAAATGCATATGGGTGCTCAAAAGTGAAGATTACATTTAATTACATGCAAATCAAAATAAAATACAATCTATAATCAAATATTTAAAACAAGTCACTAATGAACTTAGTTTAAAAATAGATGAAAAGTTTAATTAAAATAAATAAATAAAATTTAATTGTCTTTTTTTTTTAAAAAAAGTTTAATTAAAAATAGATGTCATTTATGTTGGTAGGCATTTCTGTACCAATTCACTGGGTTTTTGATTCCTCAATAGGAAGTTGTCTTTCATTGCTTACTTGAGAACAAAAAGAAAATTCCATTTCCAATAGTGAGTGTTTATAAACAGCTTTATAATTGTTTCCAGTTTATATTTTTAAAGATGGTCCAGGGCCGCAGGACCCACCACCACTCACCTGGAGGGGTGCGGACAGATACAGCCACTGGGAATTCTGCCAGTGGGCCTCAGGACGTGCCCATACTGTCTCGGGAAGGCATGGAAAGCTTCAACTGGGAAATCCATCAGTGGGTGCCAGAACACACCCCACTCTCCCAGGAGGGTGCAGAAAGCTTCCACTACTGGGAAATATGCCAGTGGGTGCTGGGACACACACTGCTGTCCCAGAACGGTGTGGATAACTCCCCCCACTAGGAAATTCACCCAGAGGAGGACCTGAAACAACAGTTGAGCCCCAGGGGCTACATGACTAAGGAAGAAGAACTGAAATCTCTCCTCGTGGCTGTGAGAGCTGTGAAGTTACACCTTCACTGACAGATCCCTAAATTCAGCACCTGCAAAGGATTTGAAAGGATAAAAAGTGCTAATGCAGCTGGGGTGTGTCTGGCATTAGCAGCTGTAGGCTCTGCAGGCATGTGCAAGTGAGGGTAGGGCCAGATCAGAGTTTGAAATGCCTCAATAGCTCCCACTATGGGTCTAGGTGCATGAATACTGCAGTATTGGGACCTAACCTCAGTGAGCCTGCATCAGTCACTGGGTGAAAACAATGTCTGAGAGTCACCAGGGGCAATTGCTGTCACACCCACAGTTAAGGTGGGACTGACAGAAGTGCCAACAACAGTACACTTCATGAGCCCACACAATGAGCAGAAGGAGACACAATAGAGCACATTCACAGGTGAACAGCTCCAAAGGAGGAAAACTCAGTGGCTTCTCTCCCAGTGTGAGTGCTCCAACTAGAGAGCAGACTCCATCCCTGACAGGACAGTGACAACCACAGAGCAAAGGGGGGGCACTGCTCAATATCTAGGGTAGGCTCTTATCATCACAACACCCCTATCAAGGGTATAAGAGCACAAACCTCTGGACCAACCTCACCCATCAGGGGGCAGACACCAGAAACAAGAGAAACTGTGATCCAGCAGCCTGTGGAAAGGAGACCACAAACACAGTAAGTTTGATAAAATGAGACTACAAAGAAATATGTTGCAGAGGAAGGAACAAGATAAAAACCTACAAGAGCAACTGAATATAGAGGAGATAAGCAATCTGAAAAAGAATTCAGGGTAATGATAGTAAAGATGATCCAAGACCTTGGAAAGAGAATGAAGGCATGGAACAAGAAGATACAAGAAAAATTTAACAAAGAACTAGGAGAACTAAAGAACAAACAAACAGAGATGAACAAGACAGTAACTGAAATGAAAAACACATTAGAAGAAATCATTAGCAGAATAACTAAGGCAGAAGAATGGATAAATGACCTGGAAGACAGAATGGTGGAAATCTCTGCCATGGAACAGAATAAAGAAAAAAAAAGAATGAAAAGAAATGAGAACAGTCTCAGAGACCTCTGGGACAACATGAAACACAGCAACATTTGAATTATAGGGGTCACAGAAGAAGAAGAAAAAGAGAAAAGACCTGAGAAAATATTTGAAGAGATCATAGTCAAGAATTTCCCTAACATGGAAAAGTCACCCAAGTCCATGAAGCGCAGAGAGTCCCATACAGGATAAACCCAAGAAGTACATGCCAAGACATATATTAATCAAAGAAACAAAATTAAATACAAAGAAAAAATATTAAAAGCAACAAGAAAAAGGCAACAAATAACATACAAGGGAATCCCCATAAGGTTATCAGCTGATTTTTCAGCAGAAATTCTGCAGGTCAGAAGGCAGTATATATTTAAAATGATGAAAGTGAAAACCTACAACCAAGAATACTCTATCCAGCAAAGCTCTCATTCACATTCAACAGAAAAATCAAAAGCTTTACAGACAATTTACAAAGCTTTACAGACAATAGAATTCAGCACCACCAAACCAGCTTTACAACACTTGCTAAAGGAACTTCTCTAGGCAAGAAACACAAGAGAAGAGAACAAAAGAGGAAGGGAAGAAAAAAGACCTACAAAATCAAACCCAAAACAATTAAGAAAATGGGAATAGGAACATACATATTGATAACTACCTTAAATGTAAATGGATTAAATGCTCCAAACAAAAGACAAAGACTGGCTGAATGGATACAAAAACAAGACCTGTATATATGCTGTCTACAAGAGACCCACCTCAGAGCTAGGGACACACACAGACTGAAAGTGAGGGGATGGAAAAAATATTCCATGCAAATGGATCAAAAGAAAGCTGGAGTAACAATACTTACATCAGACAAAATAGACTTTAAAATAAAGACTGTTAACAATTGACAAGGAAGGACACTACATAACGGTCAAGGGATCGATCAAAGAAGAAGACATAACAATTGTAAATATATATGCACCCAACATAGTTGCACCTCAACATGTAAGGCAAATGTTAAGAGCCATAAAAGGGGAAATAAACAGTAACACAATAATAGTGGGGGGCTCTAACACCCCACTTACATCAATGGACAGATCATCCAGACAGAAAATTAATGAGGAAACACAAGCTTTAAATGACACATTAGACCAGATAGACTTAATCGATATTTATAGGACTCTCCATCCAAAAGCACCTGAATACATTTTCTTCTCAAGAATACAAGGAACATTCTCCAGGATAGACCACATCTTGGATAATAAATCAAGCTTTGGTAAATTTAAGAAAATTGAAATCATATCAAGAATCTTTTCTGACCACAACACTATAAGAGTAGAAATCAGTTACAGGAAAAAAATTGTAAAAAACACAAACACATGGAGACTAAACAATATCTTACTAAATAACTAATGGATTGCTGAAGAAATAAAACAGGAAATAAGAATATACCTAGAGAAAAATGACAATGACAACATGATAATCCAAAACCTATGGGATGCAGCAAAAGCAGTTCTAAGCAGGAAGCTTATAGCAGTACAATCTTACCTCAAGAAACAAGAAAAATCTCAAATAAGCAACGTAACCTTACACCTAACTCAATTAGAGAAAGAAGAACAAATGAAACCCAAAGTTAGTAGAAGGAAAGAAATCATAAAGATGAAATCAGGAATAAATGAAATAGAAAGGAAGAAAACAATAGCAAAGATCAGTGAAACTAAAAGCTGGTTCTTTGAGAAGATAAACAAAATGGATAAACCTTTGGCTAGAGTCATCAAGAAAAAAAGGGAGAGGACTCAAATCAATAAAATAAGAATTGAAAAAGGAGAAGTTACAACTGACACCACAGAAATACAAAGGATCATAAAAGACTACTACAAGCAACTCTATGCCAACAAAATGGACAACCTGGAAGAAATGGACAAATTCTTTGAAAGGTACAACCTTCCAAGAGTGAACCAGGAAGAAATAGAAAATATGAACAGACCAGTCACAAGTACTAAAATTGAAATAGTGATTAAAAATCTTCCAACAAACAAAAGTCCAGGTCCAGATGGCTTCACAGATGAATTCTATCAAACATTTAGAGAAGAGCTAACACCTACTCTTCTCAAACTCTTCCAAAAAAATTGTAGAGGAAGGAACATTCCTAAACCCAATCTGCAAGGCCACCATCACCCTGATACAAAAACCACACAGGCCAATATCACTGATGAACGTAGACGCAAAAATCCTCAACAAAATACTAGCAAACAGAATTAAATAACACATTAAAAAAATCATACACCATGATCAAGTGGGATTTATCCCAGGGATGAAAAGATTCTTCAATATACACAAATCAATCAATGTGATACACCATATTAGCAAATCAAAGAATAAAACCCATATGATCCTCTCAATAGATGCAGAAAAAGCTTTTGACAAAATTCAACACCCATTTATGATAAAAACTCTCCAGAAAGTGGGTATAGAGGGAACCTACCTCAACATAATAAAAGCCATATATTACAAACTCACAGCCAGCATCATTCTCAATGGTGAAAAACTGAAAATATTTCCTCTAAGATCAGGAACAAGACAAGGATGCTCAGTCTCCCCACTATTATTCAATATAGTTTTGGAACTTTTAGCCACAGCAATCAGAGAAGGAAAAGAAATAAAAGAATGCAAGTTGCAAAAGAAGAAGTAAAACGGTCACTGTTTGTAGATGAGATGGTGTATTCATAGAAAATCCTAAAGATGCCACCAGAAATCTACTAGAACTAATCAATGAATTTGGTAAGGTTGCAGGATACAAAATTAATGCATAGAAATCTCTTGCTATACACTAACAACAAAAGATCAGAAAGAGAAATTAAGGAAACAATCCCATTCACCATTGTAACAAAAAGAATAAATTACCAAGAATAAACCTACAAAAGGAGGTAAAAGATCTGTACTCAGAAAACTGTAAGACACTGATGAAAGAAATCAAAGATGATACAAATAGATGGAGAGGTATACCATGTTCTTAGATTGGAAGAATTAATGTTGTGAAAATGACTATATTACCCAAAGCAATCTACAGATTCAGTTCAATCCTTATTTAATTACCAGTGGCATTTTTCACAGAATTAGAACTAAAAATTTTATAATTTGTAGGTAGACACAAAAGACCCCAAATAGCCAAAGCAATCTTGAGAAAGAAAAATAGAGCTGGAGGAATCAGGCTCCCTGACTTCATACTATACTGCAAAGCTACAGTCATCAAGACAGTATATACGGGCACAAAACCAGAAATATAGATCAATGGAACAGGATAGAAAGCCCAGAGATAAACTGAGGCACCTCTGATCACCTAATTTATGACAAAGGAGGCAAGAATATACAATGGAGAAAAGACAGTTTCTTGAATAAGTGGTGCTGGGAAAACTGGACAGCTATATTTAAAAGAATGAAATTAGAACACTCCCTAACACCATACACAAAAATAAGCTAAAATAGATTAAAGACCTAAATGTAACCTGGACACTATAAAACTCTTAGAGAGAAACATAAGCAGAGCACTCTTTGACATAAATCGCAGCAAGAGCTTTTTTGACCCACTTCCTAGAGTAATGAAAATAAAAATGAAAATAAACAAATGGGATCTAATTAAACTTCAAAGCTTTTGCACAGCAAAGGAAACCATAAACAAGACAAAAAGACAACCCTCAGAATGGGAGAAACTATTTGCAAACGAAGCAACTTACAAGGGATTTATCTCCAAAATATACAAACAGCTCATGCCACTCAATACAAAAATAACCCAATCAAAAAATGGAGGGAAGATCTAAATAGACATTTCTCCAAAGAAGACGTACAGATGACCAAAAAGCACATGAAAAGATGCTCAACATCACTAATTATTAGAGAAATGCAAATCAAAACTACAATGAAGTATCACCTCACACCGATCAGAATGGTCATCATCAAAAAATCTACAAACAATAAATGCTGGAGAGGGTGTGGAGAAAAGGGAATGCTCTTGCACTGCTGGTGGGAATGTGAATTGGTACAGCCACTATGTAGAACATTATGGAGGCTCCTTAAAAAACTTAAAATAAAACTACCATATGACCCAGCAATCCCACTCTTGGGCATATACCTGGAGAAAACCATAATTCAAAAAGATACATGCACCCCAATGTTCATTGCAGCACTATTTACAATAGCCAAAACATGGAAGCAACCTAAATGTCCATCAAAAGAGGAATGGATAAAGAAGATGTGGTACATATATACAATGGAATATTACTCAGCAATAAAAAAACACAAAAGAATGCCATTTGCAGCAATATGGATTGACCTAGTGTTTGTCATTCTGAGTGAAGTTAGTCAGACACAGAGACAAAATATCATATTGCTTATATGTGGAATCTAAAAAAAAGGGGGTACAAATGAACTTATTTACAAAAGAGAAGTAGAGTCACAGATGTAGAAAACAAACTTATGGTTACCAGGGGATAAGGGGGTAGGGGAGGGATAGATTGTGAGATTGGGACTGACATATATACACTACTATACATAAAATAGGTAACTAATAAGAACCTACTGTATAGCACAGGGAAGTCTACTCAATACTCTGTAATGACCTATATGGGAAAAGTATCTAAAAAGAGAATGGATATATGTACATGTATAACTGATTCACTTTGCTGTATACCTGAAACTAACACAATATTGTATATCAACTATCCAATAAAATTTAAAAAATGAAAAATAAACACATTCACCCTAGGAAAAAAAATAAAATAAAAATGGGCCACTAGAATAATGTGAATTGTTTGTACAATTGTTTCATGTCTTTGAAACTTGTCAAAGAGAAGAATGTTTATTGAGTAAGGAGTGTCTAGAGTAAAAATGCTAGAGCCAGAAACAATCTTATGGTTTAGATATTATCTTTTTCAGATATCTTTTTGAATCATCTTTTTCAAACAGTTATAGCTGAAGTATTTGAGAATCTAGAATTGTTTGAGTAATCAAATCACAAACACATAGTACTTAGTGGAAAATATGGAACTAGAACTCAGGTGGTAGGATCCAGCTCTGAGGCAGTCTTTAAATGAAGAAGAATCCACCATTAGCATTTTAAGCTCTGTCAGAAGCTGGCATGTGTACTGCTTAATGTAGCAGGTTAGCCACTGGTGCTTTAGCATGAAGGAGAATAATTCCACCATTCAGAAATCCCTCTGTGTTCTTGAGCAGGTTGTAGTTTCCACGTTGTAAACAATTGCTGGCCATACCTTGGTGCTGAGCATTTTAGGACACAGTAACTAAAGAAATTAAATTTATATCCTTTAATGAGTGAGTATTGGAATATTGACCTTTTCATGAGCAGAAGCATTAGCTACTGGAAACAAAATAAAAACAAACAAAATCCCACACATCTTTTGTTCGTATATTTTTAGAAAAAAGTATTGTATCTAGTAGCACCCTAATAGCTGAAGAGTTTCTTTCAATAAAATGATGTAATTCTATTTAAAGATTGATCAGTATGTATTTACCCCAGAAACTGGAAAAACATATTTTTGGTTGTGAAAAAGAGTTAAATTGTCTTGTTGGATATTTCCATTGATGAACTCAGATAATTTTTTCTTGTGGTTTGTGGACTGAGTGAGATCTTACCATCCTTTACCTGGCCCAAACAATTTATATGTGAAAATAAAATTAACTTTTATAAAGTCCTCAAATGTCTTTGCTATCTTTTATGGAATAAAAAATTATCTTCATAATTATTTTGAAATATTAAAATTATTTAAATTTTGTTTTTCTTATTACAAAACATACAAATTATTGTAAAAAATCTGGACAAGTAAAAAAAAATAAATGATTATTAGTGTTTAGATAGTGATATTATAGATTAGTATACAGATGTTCACTTATGGTCTTTCACATGTTCACATACTCATTTTTACAAAATAATCATTTAGAACATACTATTTGGACTTTTTAAAAAATGTAATGCTATATCTTGATTATTTTTCTATGCCAATTAAAAATTCTTCTACAATATTTAAGTGGCTTATATTAATGTACCACAAATTTTAAAAGATTATGTTATTAGACATTTAGGTTTTTCAGTGTTTTAAAAATAAACATTGCTCTGACGAATATCCATGTTGCTAAACATTTGAAGATACATTCATGTTGATTTCCCTCAGCATAAATTCCAAGAAATGGATTTGCTTGTTCCAAAAAAAAATTACTTTTTAGAAAATTTTTGGTTTATATAGCCAATTGCTCACCAGAAATGTTGTAATATGAATTATCTGTAAGTGAAAACATATGAAATACATCATTTTTATGTGATGCTGAAGGTGGTCTTGTTTAATTAAAAACACCAATAGGAAGTTTCCACTGTTAGAAAGTAGAAAGAAGGGAAGGAAAAAGACAATGGTCACAGAGCAAACATTGGAAAAGTTGTTTTCAGTATCAGGCTAAGATCTACTCTTACAGTTTGGAATAGACTTTCTTAGCAGAGTAGGCAAATTATCAAGTTAACAGACCTTAGGTGAGATTTTTCTTTGCCTTTTCAAAACCTTATCTCTTATAGTCCTTCTTTCCCCCACTTTCCTTCAATTTGTCTCTCCTATTTTGATATTCTTTCCTCCATAAATGGCACCACTGACATTTGGATAGTTATCCTCAGTGGGTCTTTTTTTTTTTTAAACATTTATTTATTTATTTGGCTACATTGGGTCTTAGTTGTGGCATGCAGTATCTTTTTAGTTGTGGCACGTGGGATCTTTAGTTGTGGCATGTGGGACCTAGTTCCCTGACCAGGGATCGAACCCGGGCCCCCTGCATCAGGAGCGTGGAGTCTTAGCCACTGGACCACCAGGTAAGGCCCCCTTGGAGGGTCTTTCCAACGTGAAGCTCATCACCTAGTTCAGGTCATAGGCCAGGGACAATGAAAGCTGACTTGGTACCTTGGGATAGTAACATGCATTTCATCACTGTCCCATCAACTGATCAGTTATAGGAATCCTGACATCACCTTGTATTTTAAAAGAGCTAATTTTTTAATCAAATAATACAAATTTTTATTACCATTTCAGGATATAATAGGAGTTATTTCTCTTCACTATTTAATTGTTAACTTCTTATCACAAAATTATCAATTTTAGAGAGTATTGTCATAAATACAGTAGCCTATTATTTATTACCTCTTATAAGTCTCAAAATGTGGTATCTGAATCAACAGCATCAGCGTCACCTGGGCACTTGTCAGGAATGTAAATTCTCAGGCCGTATCCCACTCCTACTGAATCCCACAACAGAAATTCTGGGTGTAGGACCCCCCAGCTCTGTTTCAACAAGCCATCCAGGATTCTGATGCATGCTGAAGTTGAAGGACCACTGATTTAAGACAATATTCAGGTTTCCAGGAGTCTTGCTAAGTCAGGATGATTTTGGAAGAATGTAATTTAATAGTAAGAAAGACTTCTCTCTCATCACTCCATTTATTTGAATTAGTTGTGACAAACAAAGCCTCAAAGATAGCTTTAAAATATGTGTAGGATAAACCACTTCTCCCTGGAAAATAATAGGATAATTGTTACTTTTCAAATTATTGAGGCTGGAAAGTTGTGTTTCTTGGGAATGTTTTGATGCTATACTTTTCATTTAGCTGAGTGCAGCTGAAAAAATGTTTCCCATTAGTTCTCCTTAATTTCCCAGTGGTTAGATATACCCGCTCCATCAGATTTCTGGTTACTATGAGTAAAAGTTTTGACGTCATCATTCATTCAATTGTTTTCACTTGCAAAAACATACAATATGCTGAGAGAAACTAATCTCACTGGCATTTCTTCATAAGCATTATCCAGTTAAGACAATGGAATGATTTTTTGATTTGTGAAGAAAATCTTTGCTTCGGTTAAGAAACAAGGTTAATGTCTTCTTGGAAAAATGAAGTTACTGCTAACATTTATAGGGAGTTAAGTAGCATATCAATCGTTAAGGATAAAACTGTTATATATATGTGGCATAAGATATATGTGGCTGCTGTGCCTTACTTTTGAATCCGATGAAAGGGTCCCAGGAAAAAATCAACTATCCAATGAGAACAAGGACCTCCTTCATCAGTCAATTTCCTTAACCAGTTTCTATAGATGACCACAGAGGAAAATACAGGAAGGCATAGGCTTCAGGCAGCAGATGCATGAAGGCCCATTAAATGAGGCAGAGAGGAGAGAAGGCTTGTTGCTTGAACCTCGCTGGGTCTTGAGACTGTTCTGACAAACTGCCCATGCACTTTCAGCTTTCCAGGATGTGGTCAGATCTACTTCTTCCTGCAGTTGTGAACAGAGGGCAGGAGAACCAATGGCTGCTAGCGGAAGGGGGAGTGGGAAACAGGAGAGAAAAGTAGAGAGATGCAGAAAGCGTGTTTTACTGCTCAACCCAGCCCGCCCCCCTCCCCCGAACCATAATGTCTTGTTTCCCTTTCGTTTATAAACGAGATTACCAACTCTAGGTAATAAAATAAAAAAACATGTAAAATGATTCTGTTTAATTTATCACATTATCGTTTTACTTTTCTCATGAGTAAATACATTGTCTCTTCAGAAATGTGTATAATATACTCAAGCTAAATTTACTCATATGCACAAGTATCTGAGCTTAAGAATTGGTCTAAGTCAGGTAAAGAATGAATTACACTATATAAAAAAAATCACCAAGACTTCTCAGTTATTCAGAGTATGTTAGATTTAAATAAGGCAAACACATTTCTAAGAAATGTGTACAGAAAGGAAGCATAAATTGAGTGAAGATGTACACAAGACCCATTGCATGTTTGGTTATAGTTGAAAACAAATGACTAAATAAGGAATCAGCATCCATTCTATTAAAAAAGCACTCCTACAAAATAAGCTTTTGGAAAAGAACTTAAAATATAAAAAAAGTTTGGACTATGTCTCAATTTAATTTATCACAGTCAAGCATGGATTCCGTTATTAGGACTGATTTTAGTAATTAGATTGCAGTGCAAAGTCATGCATTCAACAAAAATGTAACAAGTGTGGACATGCAGAGAGAAAATAGTGAATTTAGAACTAGAGGTCCTTTATAATATTTATATTTCTTACTGAAAAAAGAGAAAGATTTACGGTTTTCTTAAATTATGAATCCCAAACATGGAGTCAAATTCACCAGTCAGGAAATGACTGAAACCCAATGATAGAAGTCACTCACGCTGTAGTAAGGCACTAACCATAAAGAGTCCAGGGTAAAGTTTGTTCAGGGAGAGCAGTAGGTCTGTATAATAATACTTTGTTTGTAGCCATCACTGAATTTCATTTTAAGCATAATCTGCATTGTGGAAAATGATTGATACCATCTCAATGAAATCATCATATGATGAAAAGAACACATTAGCATTACACTTAAGAGAACAGGACACCACATTTGAAAATAATGTTAAGAGAAAATCATATTTCTGAAAGCATATTAATGATAACTTGCAAAATACATTGATACATTGATACTAGAGCTGACTGGGTGGTGTCAAATCAGAAATTTCCAGTTTACTAAAGAGTCTCTATTTACTGAAGAACTGCTCACTTTTATATTTTCAGTGTGAAATATGCAGACAGAGCTTGATGCTTTTAAATTATTCTATCTGAATAACTACCTGTAATAGTTACATAAAACTCTAGGATTGATTTGGGTAATTATCTATTGGGATTTTTCTGACCTAGAGTAAAGGGAAAGGAAACAAATATTTATTAACAGAAAAAGCTTCCAAATAAGTTTGTCACCACATTTAGCTCTTAAAGCAATGTTATATCAATGTTTATTGGTGGTGTGGGAAGTCACCTGATAGGATGCATTAAAATTCTTAGACTGTTTAAAATAAGATGAGCATTGATTTTCTTCTGAAAAATGAGTGCTAAAATGAACATTTTTGTTCTCAGTGATTTCAAGATGCAAGCCTTTCTATTAAATAATTAATAATTTATGAATACATAACTCAAAAATATCCTTGGAGGATAATAATACTACGGTTACCTTTTAAAGTTGTCATGAAGATAACAGTGAAAATGCATGTGAAATATCTAGAATAATGCCTGGAATATAATAAAATCTTTCCTTCTCACATTCATGGGGACAAGGACTCCTTCTTCTCTGACTCTGCTCTTGTACATTTTGGACTTTCTATGAATACTTGCTTATTTATTGCCTATTGAAACTATTAAAAAAAGAGTTTTGCATTATAAGTGGTTCATATGGAAATTGGAAGAATCTAAAGTCACACAGAGCCTAAAGTAAAATGATCTCTAGTCTGGTTTTGGCAACTTACCTAGATGGGTTAGATACTTGGGTAACTATTTAGCATCTGAGGCTTTGGCTAAAAGCAAATTCCATAAGCTCATGGTATTTATGTGGTTATATTAGTCATTTTGGGGGCAGTGGGAATGAAATGTTTTCCCCAACTTCCCTATGTTTAATATAGTCTCATAATCTTTTTTTCAAATTTTCTACTGAGAAACTCAGCTAATTCACATACCCTAAAGACACACATACACAAACACACAAATATAAACCAAGTACATTTATGAATTATATATATATATATATATATATAAACTAGATGTGTACAGATAAAAAAGATGTATATAAGTTAAGTACATACACTAAATATATAAACTAAATATAAACTACATATATTTATGAAATTGTAATTGATGAATTGATGAAATTGTGTATGTAAACTCTAATATACCTAAATAAACTAAAAATACAATATAAAAGTAAATTAAGTATCTATGTCAATATCATACTTTGATCTACATATCCATTATAACTGGGTGTTGACAAGGTGCTAGGAATTATGCTAGGCATACAAAATAAAAATATAGTTTCTGTCTTCATGAAGTAGATTAAAAATATATAATATAGTGTTTATACCTGACATAATAGAACACTAACAAAGAGAAATAATGGTAGAGGAAAGAGCAGACCTGCATATTAGGTGGTTGGACAAGGCTTTATAAGACAGGTGACAATAGACTTTTATGATGATTAGTAGTTCATCAAGAGGAAAAAGATTAGGAGGGATCAGAAGAACAGCATGGCAAAAGTGATAGTAACATGGCAGCACATGGCTTGCTTTTGGGTGGAGGTGCATGACTTTGGCTTGAACCAAGAAATTTGGGTTGAGATGGTTGACGAGAGGTCAGTCCTGGCATGAATGGTCTAGGGTGGGCTAACTGGGAGCTGCCTCTAAGTGGACCAGTAGGCCTTCCTGAACTACTTGGGAGGTGGAGCTGAATTAGCAGGAAGAATAGGCAGAGAGGTGAGGGACCAGCCAAGATGATGGTGTAGAAATATCTTGAGCTCACCTCCTATGATGAGCACACCACAATCACTACTATCTGTGAGACAACCATTGGTGGAAAAGGCTGGAACCTACCAGAAAAGATCTTCTATAACTAAAGACATAAAGAAGGAACCTAAATGAGACAAATAGGAGGGGTGGACTTGCAATATAATCAAATCCCATATCCCTGGGTAGGCAACCCGCAAACTGGAGAATAGTTATATTGCAGAGGTTCTCCCATAGGAGTGAGAGTTCTGAGCCCCACATCAGGCTCCCCAGCCTGGGGGTCCTGCACTGGGAAAATGAGACCCAAGAGCATTTGGCTTTGAATGCCAGTGGGGCTAATTTTGGGAACCCTACAGGAGTGGGGGAAATAGAGACTTCACTCTTAAACGGTGCACACAAAATCTCATACACACTGGTAGCCAGGGCAAAAGCAATAAGATGACAAGAGCCTGGGCCAGATCTACCTGTTGCTCTTGGAGAGTCTCCTGGAGAGGCAGGGGGTTGGCTGCTCCTCATGCTCTGTACATGGACACTGGTGTAAGCCATATTAGGGAACATTCTATCACATGAACACTGTTGTTGGTGCTGCCATTTTGATTCATTAGTGCCAAGACCCAGCCCCACCCAACAACCTAGAGGCTCCAGTGTTGGGACACCTCAGGCCAAACAACTATTTGGGGAGGAACACAGCCCCACCCATCAGCAAACAGGCTGCCTAAAGACTTCCTGAGCCCATATCTGCTTCTAGACATGCCCCTAGACATGACCCTGCCCCCCAGAGGGCCAAACCTTGGCTCCACCTACCTATGGGCAAACACTGGCCTTTCCCTCCAGGAATCCAGCACTAGCCTCTAGACCAGCCTCACCCACCAGGGGGTAGATAGCAAATGCAAAAACTATGATCCTGCAGCCTTCAGACTCAGCCCACCCACAGCAGGCCAGACCCTACCCAGGGGTCAGCGGAACTCTGGCCCTGTCCATTAGTAGGCCAATGCAAGTTTTGGGACACCTTGGACCCCATACCCAACTGTATCAGGAACCAGCCAAGCCCCACCAATGATCCAAAACAATCTCTGGGATCCCTAGGTCCTCCACCCAGACTCCGGGAATCAGCTCTGCCTGTCAGTAGTCAAGCACTTACCCCAGGACCTGGCTTTACACTCCAGTGGGCAGGCAACAGCCCTGGAGTCCTCAGGACCCTGACTCCACTGAAAAGTTCCCTAACCTGGGAGACAATCAGACAAGTCCAGGAAATGCAGAGATTCCCATACAGGATGAACCCAAAAAGGAACAAACCAAGACACACTGTAATCAAAATGACACAAATTATAAAGAGAGGATATTAAAGGCAGCAAGGGAAAATCAACAAATAACAAGGGTTCTCCCATAAGGCTATAAGCCTACTTTTCAGCAGAAACTCTGCAGACCAGAAGGGAGTGGCCCATATATTTAAAGTGGTGAAAGGGAAAAGCCTACAACCATGTTTGTATACTCTATTCCACAAGGCTTTTATTCAAATTTGAAAGAGAGATCAATGGCTTTACATACCAGAAAAAGCTAAAAGAGTTCAGCACCACCAAACCAGCTTTACAACAAATGTTAAAGCAACTCCTCTGGGTGAAAAAGAAAATGGCACGATCAGAAGCAAGAATATTATGGGGCTTCCCTGGTGGTGCAGTGGTTGAGAATCTGCCTGCCAATTCAGGGGACACAGGTTCGAGTCCTGGTCTGGGAAGATACCACATGCCGTGGAGCAACTGGGCCCATGAGCCACAGCTACTGAGCCTGCACATCTGGAGGCTGTGCTCCACAACAAGAGAGGCCATGACAGTGAGAGGCCCATGCACCGCAATGAAGAGTGGCCCTCACTCACCGCAACTAGAGAAAGCCCTCGCACAGAAACAAAGACCCAACACAGCCAAAAATAAATAAATAAATAAAATTAAAAAGAATATTATGAAATGAAAAAGCTCACAAGTAAAGGCAAACATACAGTAAGAGTAGGAAATCATCCACACACAAAGTTAGTAAGGAGGTTAAAAGACAAAGGTAGTAAAATCATTTATATCCACAGTAAGCAGTTAAGGGATACATAAAAATAATTAGATGTAAAATATAATATCAAAAACAGTAATCATGAGAGGAGGAGAGTACAAGTGCAGGGTTTTTAAAATACATTTTCAATTATGAGATCAGCAACTTAAATCACGTATATATATATAGACTGCTATACAAAAACCTCATGGTAACACAAACCAAAAATCTATAATAGATACATACACACACACACAAAGGGAATTCAAACCTAACTAAAGTTAGTCATCAAATCACAAGTGAAAATAACAAAAGAAGAAGAAAGTGCAAAAAAAAAAACCCCTAGAAAAACAAATCCAAAGAATTAACAAAATAACAATAAGGACATATGTATTGATAATTACCTTAAATGGAAATGGACTAAATGCTCTAACCAAAAGACATAAAGTGGCTGAATGGATAGAAAAAATAAGACCCACATATGTGGTGCCTACAAGAGACTCACTTCAGATCTAGAGACACATACAGACTGAAAGTGAGGGGATGGAAAACTATTCCATGAAAATGGAAATCAGAAGAATGCATGAGTAACAATACTCATATCAGACAAAATCAACTTTGAAATAAAGACAGTTACAAGAGATGAAGAAGGATATTGCCTATTGATCAAGGGGTCAATCCACATGAAGAAGATATAGCAATTGTAAATATATATGCACCTAACATAGTAATATCTAAATATATAAGGCAAATATTAACAGACATAAAAGTAGAAATTGAAAGTAACACAATGATAGTAGAGGGCTTCTTTAACTTGTCACTTACATCAATGGACAGATCATTCAGACAAAATCCACAAGGAAACAATGGCCTTAATGATACACTAGATCAGATGACCTTCATAGATATATATAGAACATTTCATCCAAAAGATGCAGAATACACATTCTTTTCAAGTGCATATGGAACATTCTCCAGGATAGCTCACATGCTAGGCCACAAAACAGTCCTCAGTAAACTAAAAAAACTGAAATTGTATCAAACGTCTTTTCCAAAAACAGTGCTATGAGAGTAGAAATTACCAGAAAAAAACTTCAAAAAATACAAACATGTAGAGGCCAATCAGTATGCTACTAAACAACCAATGGATTACTGAAGAAATCAAGGAAGAAATAAAAAAAATACATAGAGACAAATGACAATGAAAACACGATGAACAAAAACCTATGAGGTGCAGCAAAAGCATTTCTAAGAGGGAAGTTTATAGCAATATAAGAAAAATCTCAAATAAACAACCTAACCTTACACATAGAGCAACTAGAGAAAGAACAAACAAAACCTAAATTTAGTAGAAGGAAAAAAAATAATAAAAATCAGAGCAGAAATAAATCACATAAAGTCTTAAAAAAATAGAAAATATCAATGAAACTAAAAGTTTGTTCTTTGAAAAGATAAAATTGATAAACCTTTCACCAGACTCATCAAGAAAAAAAAGGGAGAGGACCCAAATCAATAGAATCAGAAATGAAATAGAAGTTACAACCAACACCACAGAAATACAAAGTATCATAAGAGACCACTATGAACAACTATATGTCAATAAAATGGACAACCTAGAAGAAATAGACAAATTCTTAGAAAGGTTTCATCTTCCAAGACTGAACAAGGAAGAAATAGAAAATATGAACACACCAATTACCAGTAATAAAATTGAATCAGTTATTAAAAAAATCCCCAAAAACAAAAGTCCAGGACCAGATGGCTTCATAGAGAAGTGTTAACACTATCCTTCTGAAACTATTCTAAAAAAATTTCAGAGGAAGGAACACTTCCAAAGGCATTCTATGAGGCCACCATTACCTGGATACCAAAACCAGACAAAGATATCAAAAAAAAAGAGGAGAAAATTACAGGCCAATATCACTGATAAACATAGATGAAAAATCCTCTCTAAAATAATAGCAAACCAAAGCCAACAATACATTAAGAGGATCATACATCACTATCAACTGGGATTTATCCCAGAGATGCAAGAAGTTTTAAATATCTGCAAATAAATCAATGAGATACACCACATTAACAAATTGAAGAGTAAAAACCATATGATCATCTCAGTAGAAGCAGAAAAAGCTTTTGATAAAATTCAACATCCATTTATGATAAAAACTCTCCAGAAACTGAGAAAACAGGGAACCTACCTCAACATAGCAAAGGCCATATATGAGAAAACTACAACTAACATCATACTCAGTGGGGAAAAGCTGAAAGCATTTCCTCTAAGATCAGGAGCAAGACAAGGATGTCCATTCTAACCACTTTTATTCAACATAGTTTTGGAAGTCCTTGCCACAGCAGTTAGAGAAGAAAATGAAATGAAAAGAATACCAATTGGAAAGGAAGAAGTAAAAGTGTTACTACTTGTAGGTAACATGATACTATACATAGAAGCTCCTATAGACACCACCAGAAAACTACTAAACTCATCAATGAATTTGGTGCATTTGCAGGATACAAACTTAATATACAGAAATTTGTTGCCTTTCTCTACACTAACAACAAAGTACCAAAAAGAAAAACTCAGGAAACAATCCTGTTTACCATCTCATCAAAAAGAATAAAATACATAGGAATTAAACCTACCTAAGGCAGCAAAAGGCCTGTACTCTAAAAACTTTAAGGCACTGAAGAAGTTGAAGACAACACAAACAGATGGAAAGATATACTATGTTCTTGGATTGGAAGAAACAATATTGAAAAAATGACCATACTACCCAAGGCAATCTACAGATTCAATGCAATCCTTATCAAATTACCAATGGCATTTTTCACAGAACTAGAACAAATAATTTTAAAATTTGTATGGAAACACAAAAAGCCCCGAATAGCCAAAGCAATCTTGAGAAAGAAAACAGAGCTGGAGGAATTACACTCCCTGACTACAGACTGTAATACAAAGCTATGGTAATTAAAACTGGCACAAAAACAGACACATAGATGAATGGAACAGGATAGAGAGCCCGGAAATAAACTCACACACTTATGGTCAATTAATCTATGATAAAGGTGGCAAGAATATACAATGGAGAAAAGACAGTCTCTTGAATAAGTGGTGCTGGGAAAACTGGATAGCTACATGTAAAAGAATGAAATTAGAACATTCCCTAACATCATATACAAAAATAAACTCAAAATGGATTAAAGACCTAAATGTAAGACCAGCTACTATAAAACTCCTGGAAGAAAACATAGGCAGAACATTCTTTGACAAAAATCACACCAATATTTTTTTGGATCTGTCTCCTAGAGTAAAGGAAATAAAAACAACAAAAAATAAACAAATGGGACCTAATTACACTTAAAAGCTTTTGCACAGCAAAGGAAACCACTGACAAAATGCAAGACATCCTACTGAATGGGAGAAAATCTTTGGAATGTATGACTGATAAGGGATTAATAGCCAACATATATAAACAGCTCATACAAGTCAACATCAAAAACAAACAAACAAACAAACACAAAAACTTGATTAAAAAATAGGAAGAAGAATTGTATAAACGTTTTTCCAAAGAGGAAATGCAGATGGCCAACAGGCATATGAAAAGATGCTCAACATTGCTAATCTTCAGGGAAATGCAAATCAAAACCACAATGAAGTATCACCTCACACCTGTCAGAATTGCTATTATCAAAAAGACCACATATAACAAATGTTGGTGAGGATGTAGATAAAAGGGAACACTTGTACTTTTTTGGTGGGGACATAAATTGGTGCAGCCACTGTGGAAAACAGTATGGAGGTTGCTCAAAAAACTAAAATTAGAACTGCCTTTCAACCCAACAATTCCACTCCTGAGAATATATGTGAAAGAAACAAAAACACTAATTTGAAAAGATACATGTACCCCAATGTTCATAACAGCATTATTTACAATTGCCAAGATGTGGAAGCAACCTAAGTGACTGTCGACAGATGAATGTATAAAGAAGATCTGGTATATATATATATATATATATATATATATGTATATACACATACATACATACATACACAATAGAATACTACTCAGCCATAAAAAAGAACAAAATTTTGCCATTTGGCACAACATGGATGGACTAGGAGGGCATTATGCTAAGTGAAATGTCAGACAGAGGAAGACAAATACTGTATGATACCATTTATATGTGTAATCCAAAAAATAAAAGATAGTGAATATAATAGAAAAGAAGCAGACTCACAGATATAGAGAACAAACTAGTAGTTACCAGTGGGGAGAGCAGGGGAGAGGTAGTATAGGGGTGGGGGAGTGGGAAGTACAAATTATTGGGTGTAAGATAGGTTCAATGATGTTTTGTACATCACGGGGAATATCACCAATATTTTGTAATAACTGTAAGTGGAAAGTAACCTTTAAAAATTGTATATAAAAAAGGAATAGACACAAAGGCAAGCAGGGAACATTACAAGAAAAATTAATTTGGAAAAAAATTTCATGGTGAGAGCAGTTCCATATAACTAAAGATCCACAATAATTTTGCCTGTCTTAAAATAATATGGTGAAGATTAATAATTTTTTTTCCCAAAATACATGAGTGTTCTGTGGGATAGGGTGATGTTTACATGTTGTACTTTCCCAAATGACAAACTGTTACTAATCTTATTCCATATGACCAATGTTTTGAAATTAAGCTTTGATCTGCTTTTAGTTGATAGAGGTTTTCTCATCCTTTGAACTCCAGAGTCTTCCCATGACCCTGCATGCTCAGATGGCTCTCCACCACTAATGTCTCCTCCTCTTCACCTATCAAAATAAACTATTTTAGTATTTTGCATTTTATTCCAATTCGTCGATCCCCCTGTTGACATAGCAGATATCCTGAAATGGTTGGCCCTCACCCTGTCTAGGAAAATTCCCCCACAAGTGCTGTGAATTCCATCTATCTTACCCTCTTTCAGGATTTAGTTTCTTTGGTTACCTCATCCTCTTCTTGTTTCTTAAATCTCTCTCTTCATAGAGTCTTTGCCATCTCAATTTAAACATGTTTAAATATCTTTATTCAGTAGAAATCTCTTAGCCTGTGTTCCCATCTAGCTACTGCCCTCTTGTCTTTCCTTTACACTATATTTGACACTTTTTCACCCGACATGCATTCACTAACCCTCTGAAATTTGATTTATATCCCCTCCCCAAAATGGCTTAACTGAAATGACTCTTGCCAAGTCACTGATAAACAGCTAAGTGACATGGGCACTTAAATATCTTATTTTACTCTACATGCGGTTCATTTTCATGCCAAAGTTTCCTTTCTCTCTCATCAGAGCCTCCTTTATCAGGCTCCTGTGAGAACACTTTCTTCTGTTCTTTTCTGAATTTGATGGAAGTTCCTCCTCAGACTTAAATTTTTTCCACTTAGTCTTTAAAATTTTGTTTTCCCAAGTATAAAGCGTGTGGGTATTATATTTATTTCAGGATTCTTGGGAATAACAAGGGTTGTAGTAACATAACTGTATGCTACTGACATAGTTTGGATTCAATAACTAGTAGCTAGAAGAGGAAGTATAGTTGTTAGAACTTTAGAATTTGGACTCAGAATTCCTCCTCTGCTACTTTTCAGCTTGTGGCTTTAGGAAAATTCCTTAACCTGTTTTCCTTTATATCCTCATCTGTAAGATGGAGATCACAGTAGGACCTGCTTCATAGTGTGAGGACTCAGTGATGTAGTGTGCTCAAAGTACTCAGTACAGTGCCTGGTAAATATTAAGTTCTCAATTATTATTAACTTTAATAAAATAGCTTATTTTTTTACTCATTTGGCCATAAAATGTCCCTAAACCAGCTTTAACTTTCCATTTGTCATTCAGCGACCTCAACCCTTCTCAACATTGAAATTTTTTTTAAAATTTTCTATTTTTTTTCTTTGAGTAGCTTTAATTTATCTTTTAAAAAGGATTTAAATAATGTGAACACATTTGCTCCTGGCAGTTTCTAATTCATTTGCTCAAGATCTCTTCCGCTGAGTGAAGGACATCCCTTCATACTGCTTAACTTTGAAAGAAGCCAGGTCTACTCTCATTTTTGGAATTTTTGAAACCACTCAAGAGGAGCATAGGATGGTGTAAAGGCACTGAGACTGGGAACCAGAAACCCAAGATTCACATCCTTGCTCCCCCACCAACTCATCTTATGACTTTGGTCAACGCCTACCTTTCTGGACTTTAGTTTCTACAACTGAAAAATGAACATATCTGCTTCAAATATAAAGCACATAAGAAAACATCCAAAATTATGAATTGTGAAAATTTGTAAGATACCAAATTAAGAAGCACTCTACAAATATGTGATGTACCTAGAACTGCTTTATTTACAATATTCTTTGGCATCTTGATGATCTAAATTTTGGTTATTGTCACAAAATAAGTTTATAGGCTTTATGGCTCATTTAACTGTGCTGCTGTAGCTTCCTGTCCTTTTTTAATCTGGGCTCCTGTTTCTAAGGAGCCACTAGTGCTCTGCTCCAATGGTTTTGAGTATTTTAATCTTAAGGTTTCCAAACTTTTCAAATAATGATTCTTCTCTTCTATCTTATCGGCACATTGGAAGAAAAATCAAAACAAATACTAACTGTCCTTAGAGACACATAACTAAAAAAAAAAAAAAGTCCAAAACCCAAAACAATAACCAAAACCATAGCTATTAGCTAAAAACGTTGCCTCTTGAAAACAAAATCATGTCCCTTCTTGGTTCCAGAAAAATACTTTAAAATTGGAAGAGAAAAATAAGACATGAAAAATAAGACAGGCTGATTGATGCAAATACATTTTTCGTGAAAACATTCTCTCTAAGGGGACGATATTGGTTGATGAGTTTCCACCTGGTATCTAAGCCAACCATAATTACATTGGCACTAAGGATATGATCACAGTTGATTCGAATTTAGATTGTACGTGACTGTGCCACTTTTTTTTGTGTTATGTGTAATCAACTGAATGAACAGAATATGAAATACACTTAACACATGCAGTTTAACCAGGAGGATGATGATTCTGCCAGCACTAAGATTTATCTCTGATGGGTTTTCAGTCAGCTAAACTGGGAATCTTATAATTTTCTACAATTTAGACTAAATTTTCTCCAATGGAAAGTGCACTGGTGGTGGGTGGGTGGAGCTCCTCTATTAACTTAGCATCCACAGTTTGCCAGTGTGGAATTTATGCATTTGTATTTCATGTTCAGGGTTTTTTCTGATGCAAGAATAATGTCATGATCTTTAAACGGGTCATAGTTTTCTTCCATATTTTCCTAAGCTTGTAACTTACCAAAATATTGGGATGTTTTGCAAAGATCATTAAATGTAATTTTTTTTGGTTTTAGTCACATATTTCTAGTGTCTTGTTTGCAGAAAATCTTACTTGCTCTTTCTCCAGCTGGAGGTGATCTCTCACATACTTTTATTTTTGGAGCTCTTTTATGACATGTTTCACTTTGTTTTAGTTTATAGATACCTATATGTATTCTATTTGTCCCATTATAATGTAAAACATCCTTGAGAAAAGATGTTATATACACACTGTATTTCCAATATCTCAAATAGATGAGGTGCTTAAAAGACAAAGTACATAAATCAATTAAAAAATACCTACGTTGAATAACAACAACAAAAAATTTATAGTCCCTGAGAGTAGACAGAAAGATCTAGTGGAAAATGTCTCTTGGCTTGAGTAAAAAAACAAGCACTGCAGTTTTCTGGTTACTAAGGAGTTTAGGAGTTGTTGTGACCTTAGGCAACATTCTTATTCTGTTATTTTTTTATCTGTAAAATGGAAATATTTTATGTCAACCTCACAGAACCAATGAGAACCTCTAAGTTAGGAAATATATGTAAGGGTGTTTGTGAACTCCAAAGTGCTATATAAGTGTTAGAAATCAAACCATATGTGAAGGGGAATCCGGAGCTTTTGCTAATTCCCACATTTAACTGGGTTTGAGGTCCTTAGGAGAAATTTATGAGCCATACATTAAGTATCCGGAAGAATGCCTCCTTATAGTAGGCATTCAGTACATACTTGATGAACTGAATTATTGATAACTTCAACTATCAAAGGGTTCCCTTAGAGAGTCAAGGGAATTGTGCTCTGATTTGGCACACAAGAATTAGAAACTGACAGCTAGCATGTGACTTTGTGTGCACATGTCACACATGGATTTTAGATTTGTGCTCAGATTATAATTCCACAGGGCTTTGGATCCATTCCAGAGAGCTGTTTAAAAGAGTTGTGTAGGGTTTTACCTAGAGGGCTCAACAGGGACTATTTCTTGAATTGCTCAACAGAAATGTGCTCAGAAATTACCCTTGAGACATCCAGCTACTGGAAATCTAAAAGCTGTCCCAGAGGCAAGAAATACCTAAAATTTAGAGTGGTTAAGGCAAGTAGATGCTGAAGGCAGATTTCATTAGTGGTTGCTGCCAAATGAAGTCATAGCAGTTGCTAAGAACTATACCTTATTTAATTTATTCAAAAACTATTTATTGAATCCCTACTCTGGGCCAACCACTGTGTCAGACATGGGGATTTAGGTGAGGGCAAGAAGGATGAAAATTTCTGCCATCATGGATAAAACTCCTTAGGAATAGCTGTTGGAAGGTACTGTCACCAGAAGCTGGGATTAGTAGATAACTCACTAATGGCAGCAGCTGTGTCTCTGGGATCCATGAATGGCACACACTGACAGGAACACCTATGGAGGGAAACCAGAGGTTTCTCTACTATCTCAGTGTGAAACATCCTGATATGCAAGGAGATCATTGATTTTTAAAAATAAACTTTTATTTTCCTAAAAAGAAAATTTATATCTTGATTCCCATATCAACTTACATTGATTAATTATTCACATCTGTGTGCAGTTTTCCTCTCTTATATTACTTATCACTTTCTAGCTTATATTACAGTTAACTTTTCTTAAAGGGAGTATAGACTAGAATTAAGCAAAATTGTAATTGCTGGAAAATCTATATATAAAGGTCCCCATGCTGTAAGAGAAGTCTAAAATAGTTTTTTAAAAGTTGAGTGACTCAGTAACATTCTCTTCCCATGGCCTCTTGACATATTATTTTGACCTATGGTGAACTCCCTTGTACTTTTAGACATCATTATTTAGTATTCATTATGGTACATTGAAACGATGCCAAAAAATTGAAGACAGCATGAAAATATTTATGGGATGGAAGTGCATTCTATAGACTCTTGAGTATCACTCCGAGAAGTTGAATGTGTTTGGACAAAATAAGAGAATTGAGATTAATTAAATAAAAAATAAAATATTTTTCTTTAAAAGATGTACCATTCAGAATGTTTGCCTACATGCTAGATGTATTGGTTAGAGCTTCAGAGTAAGAGCATGGACTTTGAGGTAACCCTGCTTGGATTTCTACATTTATTATTTATGTGATCTTGGGAAGTTGCTTATGACTACTCTACAGATGAAGAAACTGAGGTTCAGAGAGATCATTTTTGGTATGTACCTTATAGGTTGTCAGAAGAATAAAATAATGATATTAAAGCACTTAGCATAGTGCCTACATCCTAATAAACATATATAGCTGTTCAATGATGGAAATATTGTTATTCCTAGTCATTTACATCTAAGCATATTTTGGTTAATTCCCTGCCAAATACTGATTTCATTACCATACTATACCATTTTAATTATTATGAACAAGGGTGTTTTAAAATATAAATATTTTTAACTCTTTAAAATCTTTTTTATGGCTTATTTAAAGGGTTTCTGATTCAAACAGAGATCTACTAATCTGCTAAATATTTTTACAGATTTTTGAAGGAAAAAGACAAAAATGCTGTTAACCTTGCAAGAGCCATTTCTATTAATGATATTTAGTAATCCAATTTTACTATTAATCTTAACTTCCATATAAACTTGGAAATGTAAATTCTTGTATATAATAAAACAATCACTTTCACTGAGGGTTCCCTGTGTGCCAAACTGTTATGTACACAGCAGGGAGATGCTTAATTTAGCTGCAGAGGTTAAAGTTGGCCCCAAGTTCAAAATGAGTTGATGGGTCTAGGATAGAGAGAGATAAAAGTTCTTCCTTCAATTCAATGACACCTTAAAAGTAAGAATAATATATGAAGACATCTATTTGATGTGTCAGTTATCATACTTCTATTTGCAAGTGACAGAAAAATCAACACTCACTGGCTAAAGCCAGATTAAAAACAAAACCACAATAACAAAAAGGAAATTTATTGGCTCACTCAGCTGAAGATAATATATTCAGGTGCAACAAAATTCAAAGACTCACACTATGTAATTGAAAACCTGTTTCTCTACATCTCTCATTTCTGCTTTCCAACTTATTCTGTTCCACAGACCATAAAGAAGGCTACAAAATAGCCACCAGTAGCTCATACCCATTTCCTCCCATGTATAAGTTGGTAGAAAAGGGGGACTCTTCCCAGTATTCTTGGATTAATATGGGTCACATATCTATCCCAAAGTCAGTTACTGTGGATGGAGGGATTCAATAGGCTGAGAGCTAGTCCTGGGTTATTTATGCTACCCCTGAGACAAGGGTCCTTCCCAAGAGCCATACAAGGTGAAATGAGGTAGAGGAGGCACATGGAAGAAAAGTATGTGTATTCTTGCTAGAATAAGGAGAATATATGATCAGAGGGCAAAACAGCACATGTCCATCATATGGGAAGTATTTAAATTGAGCATGAACCTATCGTAAATATTGTAGACTCTACAACGTAAATTATGCCCTGAATGGGAACTTGAATTAGATGGCTATAAATGCCCTTTTCAACTCTAAAATATGTTTGATATTTGTGATTTCATGAGATGGTGTTCCTAAATTGATATCTGTAAGAAGAACAGAAAATAATCACTTAAACTGATAGTAAGATTGTAGCAGATACAATAATCTGTTCTAAAGTTTATCAAATCATACTACAAACATGACTGGGAGCTTATTTTTTATCAGACTTTTCCTGTTAAAAAAACCCAAAAACACCAGACACTGGTTTATCATAAGAAGTCAGTTATGATAGTTATATTAGTTTTTGGCAAATCATAGCTTCTCCGTGAGACATACTACAATAGTGTTGAAGATGAATTGCCATAACTCTTTACTCGAGGATCTTTGAATATGTATTTAATTTTGGAGAGAATAAAATAATAATAGGTAACATTTGAGTACCTCCAATATGGTAGCCACTGCCCTAAGAGGTTCACATATGTTACTCAGCGAATTCTATTCCCAACCCTATGAATAGAGTAATATGATTATTTCCATATCAGAGATGAGAAAGCTGAGGGATAGAGAGATTAAGTAACAAGTAATATGTCTTATAAATTATATAATATATATGTATATACATATAAACCTATTTATAATACAATTTTATATTATAGTAGTTCAGATTGTCCAAGAATAAAAAGAAGATTGAATTATGATTTAATCAAGATTAATGAATACATTAATATTTTGTGTTATTTTATTAATCTTACATTTATTAATATAATAATACATTAATATATATTGTTATTTTTCAAAACTTAATTTTGACAATCAGAAGTTTACTTATTTTGCTTTAAACAGTTTCTTACCAAGAATGCCACAACATATTTTATAGTCTTCAGTGACTCATTTATAAGTAATTTTGAGAAAACATTTAGCAAATCAGTTCCTGAATTTACAAAACTATGCTGAATAACAGATGACAGAATATTTTTGACTGTGGGATATAAATGATGTAGAGATCAAATAAGCTTGAAAATAATTGTCTTGTTCCTTTTCTGTACTGCACAATCTTTTGTTTTTTCAATCTATACTTTTTATTTTAACTTTTTATTTTATATTGTAGTACAGTTGATTAACGATGCTGTATTAGTTTCAGGTGTATGACAAAGAGATTCAGTTATACATACACATGTATCTATTCTTTTTCAAATTATTTTCCCAGTTAGGTTGTTAAGGAATATTGAGGAGAGTTTCCTGTACTATACAGTAGGTCCTTGTTGGTTATCTATTTTAAATATAACAGTGTGAACATGTCAATCCCAAATTCCCTAACTATCCCTTCCCCCATCCTTCCCCCCCGGCAACCATAAGTTCGTTCTGTAAGTCTGTGAGCGTGCTTCTGTTTTGTAAATAAGTTTATTTGTATCATTTTTTTTAGTTTCTGCACATAACTGATATTATACGATATTTCTCTTTCTCTGTCTGATTTACTTCATTCAGTATGACAGTCTCTAGGTTTATTCATGATGCTGCAAAGGGCATTATTTCATTCTTTTAAATGGCTGAGTAATATTCCATCATATATATGTACTGCATTCTTCTGTAGATGGACATTTAGGTTGCTTCCACGTCTTGGTTCTTGTAAACAGTGCTGCAATGAACATTGGGGTGCATGGACCATGTTTTTACCGGGGTATAAGTCCAGGAGTGGGATTGCAGGATCATATGGTAGCTCTATTTTTAATTTCTTAAGGAACCTCCATACTGTTCTCCATAGTGTCTGCACCAATTTACATTTCCACCAACAGTGTAAGAGGGTTCCCTTCTCTCCACACCCTCTCCAGCATTTATTGTGTGTGGATTTTTAGATGACAAACATTCTGACTGGTGTGAGGTGATATCACATTGCAGCTTTGATTTGCATTTTATGGTACTGGCACAAAAATAGAACTATAGATCAATGGATACTGATAGAAAGCCCAGAAATAAACCCATGCACCTATGGTCAACTAATCTATGACAAAGGAGGCAAGACTTTAAAATGGAAGAAAGACTCTCTCTTCAGTAGATGGTGTTGGGAAACTTGGACAGATACACGGGAAAAAATGCAATTAGAACATTCCTTAACACCGTACACGAAAATAAACTCAAAATGGATTAAAGACCTAAATGTGAGACCGGGCACTTCAATCTATTCTTTATATTCATTCCTTTCATTTTGATTTCATAATTTTTTTATACATACTAATTGGAGTATAATTACTTCACAATGCTGTGTTAATTTCTGTTGTATAACAAAGTGAATCAGTCATATGCATACATATATACCCATATCCCTTCCCTCTGGAGCCTCCCTCCCATACACACTATCCCACGACTCTAGGTCATCACAAAGCACAGAGATGATCTCCCTGTGCTATGCTGTTGCTTCCCACTAGCTAGCTATTTAACATATGGTAGTGTATATATGTCAATGCTACTCTCACTTCACCCCAGCTTCCCCCTCCTCCACCGTGTCCTCAAGTCCATTCTCTATGTCTGCGTCTTTACACCTGCTCTGCATGGTACCCTTTTTTTTTTTTAATTCCATATATATGCGTCATAAAAACATATATATGTTTTTCTCTTTCTGACTTACTTCACTCTGTATGACAGACTCTAGGTCCATCCACCTCACTATAAATAACTCAGTTTCGTTTCTTATTATGGTTGAGTATTATTCCACTGTATATATGTGCTACATCTTCTTTATCCATTCATCTGTTGATGGACATTTAGGTTGCTTCCATGTCCTGGCTACTGTAAATAATGCTGCAATGAACATTTTGGTACATGTCTCTTTTTGAATTATGATTTTCTCAGGGTATATGCCCAGTAGTGGGATTGCTGGGTCATATGGTAGTTCCATTTTCAGTTTTTTAAGGAACCTCCATATTGTTCTCCATAGTGGCTGTTTCAATTTACGTTACCACCAACAGTGCAAGAGGGTTCCCTTTTCTCCACACCCTCTCCAGCATTTATTGTTTCTAGATTTTTTGATGATGGCCATTCTGAGTGGTGTGAGGTGATACCTCATTGTACTTTTGATTTGCATTTCTGTAATGATTAGTGATGTTGAGCATTCTTTCATGTGTTTGTTGGCAATCTGTATATCTTCTTTGGAGAAATGTCTATTTAGGTCTTCTGTCCATTTTTGGATTGGGTTGTTTGTTTTTTTGATATTGAGCTGCATGAGTTGCTTATAAACTTTGGAGATTAATCCTTTGTCAGTTGCTTCATTTGCAAATATTTTGTCCCACTCTGAGGGTTATCTTTTCAGCTTGTCTATGGTTTCCTTTGCTATGCAAACTATTAAGTTTCATTAGGTCCCATTTGTTTATTTTTGTTTTTATTTCCATTACTCTGGGAGGTGGGTTGAAAAAGATCTTGCTGTGATTCATGTCAAAGAGTGTTCTGCCTATGTTTTCCTCTAAGGGTTTTATACTGTCTTGCCTTACATTTAGGTCTTTAATCCACTTTGAGTTTATTTTTGTGTATGGTGTTAATGAGTGTTCTAATTTCATTCTTTTACATGTAGCTGTCCAGTTTTCCCAGCACCACTTATTGAAGAGACTGTCTTTTCTCTATTGTATATCCTTGCTTCCTTTGTTGTAAATTAGGTGACACTATGTGCATGGGTTTTTCTTTGGGCTTTCTATCCTGTACCATTGATCTATATTTCTGTTTTTGTGCCAGTACCATACTGTTTGATTACTGTAGCTTTGTAGTATAGTCTGAAGTTGGGGAGTCTTTTATAAAATCAATATGTTGAAAGACTTTGAGATTTATTGAAACCAAAATCAGAGAGCACACACAGACTTTGACCAAGTTGTGAAGCCCCAAAATTTATGTCCTAACATTTTGAATGGGTAAGCCCAGTAAAAACATTGAACTTATTACTATTGCCAATTTTCCAACGTGTACACCAATAAATAATTTGAACAAAGATCCTTATATTGGGCTAGGAAGTAGATTGTAAGGATGGGAGTCTGGAACTGGACTATTTACCAGCTGTATGGCAAAGTGGATACTATCACTAGAGGTGAATACACTGTTGATACTTCTTGGTATGTGCTAGCCATTCAGTTGTTAAGACTTTTATCCATGGTATTTTGGAACCCATTCCAGAATAAAAGTCTTAGCAATTGAGAGGTATGGGAGAAATAGTAACTAGAAGGACAGTGGAAATGTGTGGCTCTTAATAAGCACCAGTGATTGATTAATAAAAGAAAATGATTAGTCAGATCTATTAATCGACAATTTAAAGAAAATAATGAGAGTCAGAGGGCCTCCAAGACATCATTTAAATAAATTCTTTTCTCCTGCAGTTGGAGGAGAAACACAGATGAAGATCAGGCACAGAGTGGAAGAGCATCACAGAAAGTTGAATTCTCAGCTTAGACAAGTCTTCTACACCAAGGTTAGTCCTGCCAAGGAAGGAGTGGGATCTTGAAAATTGGAATAAGGGTGTTTGGATAGAGGCACTCGAGACCCTTGAAACTTTAGACTCCTCCAAACCTTCTAGGTCTGCAGAAGAGGCCTACCGCCCGTTGTTGGGTTATAGAAGGTTCCTTCCCCTTGCTTGAAGACACTCAAGTAAGGCAATTCCTTTTAAGACAATGCTTTCTCTAATTAGGCTCTGCCTCCATCTCCTTTCCTGGCCACTTCAATATTTAATTGAGGTCATATATTTGCATAATCCAACTGGAAAGTATTGACCTACCAGGGGAAGATAAATTATATATGTCAAGGATACAGAACCTGGCTTACATGTACTGCCAAGAAATAGAAGAGTATGACTGAGAGGAAATCTTGAGGGTCCTAGATCAAGGGGATGGAATATAAAGCTGGATTAGGAAAAATTTGTCAACATGCAGAATTTTCCTATGACATTCTGTGGACATAAGAGATAATGCTTATAAACAGCTGGCATTTCTATTTGGAAGCTTAGAGAAAAATATTCCTCATTAAATACAGCAGAGATGCTATCGATACAACTTCCTTCTTCCAACAAATGAGAAAAGTGGGAATTCTAGAGTGTGTCTTTTATACAAGAAGAGAAGAGTCACTAGCTTCCCATTCTCCTTAGTATACTTCATTTACCAAGGCAATAAAGACTATAGCACAGGGGGTAAAAAAAAAAGAAGGCACAATCTGTTTACAGGACATATATTAAGTTAACCTTAAAACTGCATTCCAATATACATTAGGTGCAGACAAATACTGTTTGGTTCCACTTACATGAGATACCTAGGATAGTCAAATTCATAGAGTCAGAAAGTACACTGGTAGATGCCAGGGGCCAGGGGGATGTGGATGTGGGGAAGGGGAATGGGGAGTTAGTGTTTAATTGGGACATAGTTTCAGTTTAAGAAAGTGAAAAATTCGGGAGATGGATGATGGTGAGAGTTGCATAACAATGTGAATGTACTTAGTGCCGCTGAACTGTACAGTTAAATATGGTTAAAATAGTATGTTTTATATTATGTGACTTTCACCACAATAAAAAAAACATTAAAAAAAGAGAAAAGGATACAATGGTAGGGGAGCACCGGTATCACTGAGAGCTCAGACATGCTGTCAGAACTTGTACCCCTAGTAGTGCTGTGGATTATAGTATCCTGGAATAGCTGAGGCCAGGTGGCAACATTTTACCATCAATGGCAAGGCAAAAAGGTGTACTAGATACTATCATGCTTCACTCATATGTCTTCTTTTTCAGACATAAGTTTCCCCAGTTGCTGAGAATATTGGTTAGTATTGGCACATAGCTGTGTCCCTTGGTCTCAGGGAACTGTATGGTTCAAGGTTAAACTACTTTGCCCAGCAGACAAGATTCTGCCAATGATTGGCTGATAGGAGGGCATCTAAAAGTCTGGCCCTTTTGACTCAGTTTGGGACAATTCTGAGGAGTCCTTCCTGCTTCAGAACAACCTGTTGGATTGGTTTAAGTCTCGTTTGCAACTTCATTGATGACTGGGCTACCATAAACCTAACAAGGTAAGATACCTATAGCAGTTGCTACACTGGTTGTGGTATCTTTGCTAGAACAGATTAACATTGCTCTGCCTACATGGTATGTGACTATTGATTTGGTAAATGCATTCTTTTACTTATCCATCATGAAGGAACATCAGAAACAGATTGTACTCATAAGGGAAGGTCAACAGTACACTTTCAAAATCTTACTTCAAGGCTCTATTAATTCTACTGTTTGTCATAATTTAGTGCATAGGGACCTCAATTATATGGAAATTCTGCAGAAGACCATTGTTCCCTTATATTGATTACATTATGTTAATGGGATATGATGAAAAAGAACTGGCAAATATTCTGGATGCTTTGGTAAAGCATTTGTGCTCCAGAATGTAGGAGAAAAACCCTACAAAAATTCAGGGAAATACCACATTATTGAAGTGTTTAGGGGTTTATGGTCTTGGGTATACCTTTGTATCCCTTCCAGAATATGGCACAATTATTGCACCTTGTACTTTCTACACTTAAGGAAGAAGCAGAAATGTTGGTAGGCTCTTTGGGTTTTGTGGTCCACATATTCTACACGGTTACTTTAATGCTCAACTTATATGGTGAAATGCTTCTCATCTTGAGAAGGACTCAGATCAAGATCGAGAAAGGACACTGCAGCACATCTAGTTTGCAATATAAGCAGTTCTGCTACTAGGGATATACAATTTAGCAGATCCTATATAATTTAGCAGATGCTAGAGTGGTAAAGAAAGATGCTGTTTGGAGTTTCTGGCAAGACCAAATAGGAGAAACACAGTACAGACTCATAAGGTTCTGGAGTAAGGACAAGCCTTATACAGTTTATAACTACTATACACCATTCAAACAGCCTTGGCATGTTACTGGGCCCTAAGAGAAACAGAGCATTTCACCATGGGGCCTAAGTGACCATGAATCTGAAAGTACCAATCATGATTTGAGTGCTGCCAGATACACCGAGTCATAAAGTCAGGTAAATGAGAATCTATTCATTGTATGATGGGAGTGGTACATGATGGGGCTTGTGCAGAAGGCACAAGTAAACTACATGAGCAACCAGCCCAGATAGCCATCACATGACACTATTTTTGATGCTTCTTTTCAGCATAAATTTATATAAAAATGGTAGGGGGAGAGTTCCCTATGAACAGATGATGAAGGAAGAAAAGGGTAAACCCAATCACATTTAGGTTGGCTGAAAAGGGACAACTCATTCATTATAGTTCCCCTCGAGGTGGCTCTGGAAAGTAGTAGGGAGGTGAAATCTTCCTAGTTGGCAGAGCTGTGTGTGGAGAGAAAACTGGCACAAGGCACGAGTATATATGTGTACGTGGGTGGTGGTGACTAGCTTAACAGTTTTTCCAGGGGCCTGAATGGAAAAAAAATTGGAAAATGAAGGGCAAAGAATATTTGGGAAGAAAGATGGTAATGAACCTATGGAAGTGAACACAAAATGTGAGGATATTTTTGTTGTAATTTAATGATCACCAGAAAGTATACAATTCAGAAAACTAAACTACCAAGTGGAGGAAATGACTCAGAAGCTATCTACTAGTCTCTGTCCTTGGTCACTCTAATGCCTGTGCTCAGGCACTATCCAATGAGCTCAGGCACTGGAAAGCTTTTAGTTACAGGGAAGTTCCCTTCAACCTCCTTGAACTGCACTCCCCCAGGTAGACCAAAACCAGTGATTAACAGACAAGAAAATACAAAGGGGTACAGCTTCCTCTCCTTAACGTGAGACCAAATCTGTGTTGCTGTTGCATTCCAGAGCTTCTCCATGGTATCAAACTAAAGCTAGCCTTCAGGCAAGAACCCATTCTTGCTCGGGTATTTTCTCCACCTTATCATCCTTCTCTCATCACACTTCTCCTAAGAATATTCCTTCAATAAATAATTTTAACAAGGATCCTGGTCTCAGGCTGATTCTAGGGACTCTGACCTAAGACAGGAGTCATCAGCATAATAGTGGTATTTGGAGCCATGCGTGATAATGAGATCACCTAAGAAGGATGCAGAGCGAGAACAACTCTGGAGAATAACAGTAGTTAAAGAATGGAAGGTGAGTTACAGAAGTCAATGAATTTAGACAAATATACCAAGCATTCTGTTGTGAAACTAAGCAGAGCCATAGGGGTAGAGAGATTTGGGGTTGAAGTAAAGAGAGGGGTGTATGCCTGCACACGTGTGTGTGCATAAGGGTGCATGTAGGTATTTTAAGATGTCAGATTCTTGAGCATTCTATGTTTAGAGAAAATAACCAACAAAAGGGAGAAATTGACAATCATGGAAAAGAGGTGGAACCAGTGTCACTGAACACCTGTGTGATTCTCATAAAAGTGTATGTGATTAAAAACCACAAACTTGGAATAAAGGATGAATGGAAGCATATTTTATTTTTATATCTAGTAAAAGTTCTTGTAGTATAAAGCCTCAAGTACTCAAATGCAACCAAACGTTCTGAATAGATAGTAATGATAATTTTCAGTAAATTGGTGAAGAGGACCTTAAGAATAATAGGTTGCTGATTGCCTGACTTGTGCCATATTAAATATATTTCTTGTTGTTAGGTATCAGATGTGATAAACTATATAGCAAATGATGAATGTTATTTTAGGAGTTTACCAGTTACTTAAAAGCAGACTGATAATATAATCAAATTGGAATGGATGAAGGCAACAAAAATATGGATATGGAAAAAGGAACTAAATGAGAATTTGAATGTTTTAAATTCAATTAACATAAAATCATAAGTAGGCTGTGTGGTAGGGGCTACTAAAAAGTTTAGACTATGAGCCCTGTCTCAACGATATTATAATTCTTATCATATACTTGAAATCCTTATTGAAAAGTCTAAAATTTATTTATAGTAGCACAGGCCCATCATGTAAATTTTTCCACTTATTTTTCCATCTGCAATTGCCAACTGTCCACAAAGGTCATTCATCTTCTTTTCCATTTTCTCCTTGGTATTTTTCAGAGTCTGTCTTCTTAGCTCCAGGAACTCTCACCTATTTGCACATTTTCATCTGTTGGGTCAATTCAGGAAGTTTGCAGATTGGCAACTCTTCATCATACTCAGCTTATCCTCTCTGCTACCATAAATGCAAGTAGATATTTAAGCCCTGGATCCAAGGCCAAGGATGTCATGCTATCATCTAGTCTCAGATGTGACAAGAACTATTAACTTCATGAGGATCCCTTCTGTAATCTTTATACCCCAGGATGTCAATTCATTTTTGTTTTCTCCTTGACATTTCCATTATGTTTTATTTAGAGAAGCAAGTGTGAAGAGTTAAAAGGCATCTGGTTCTCAAGCTTCTGGAAATTGCTTGACCTGAAATGTCAAGTTTTGTACTTTGCTTTGTGGGCCAGCTGATTCAGACTGTCAGACCCCAGTGGGTTAGTCATTTTAAAGGTCACATGCCATCCAGTGGGACTGTCCTGTCAGCTTTCCCCCTTTCCTGCTACCATCTCAATACACAAGTCATTCAGTGTGGCCTGGATTGGAGATAACCTTTCTATGATAGTCAGGTCTTGTAACTGTTTTCCTTATTTACACTTTATAACAAAAATAATAATTGGTGAGTGTGAAATTTTGTAAAGATAACCCTTTTGCTACAGGTTCATCCAGAAGCCTTTTGTTGCTAAACATTTTTACTCACTTTGTTACTACAAGGAAGAGCTAATGCTCTGTCACTGACTCTGTGGTCCCTTTCTAAATCCCTTGGTTTCCAGAAGTCATTAGTAGTTATTTTCAGATAACTGTATGGATAAAAACCTTCCATGCATAAAAGAAATTTATGGGAGGTGCTACCTAAATGAAACCACAACGTCAGGAATTCTAGATTTTCAGAAAATCAGACACATTTTCAGAGTTACTCAAAATATTAATGTATGTTAAAACTTCAGTCTGATGAATCTAGGTAAATATGGCCACCAAATAGCCAGGCAGAAGATGTAATAATTCTGAAAAACCCATTTGCCTTTTACACTTTTCCCTCTGCCCTATCCTTACGCCTCTCTCTTTTCCTTGTCAGTTGTACTCCTGCTTTAACCAACTTATGTAGTCCCTGAATCAAATAAGTGTTGTTCCTTCCTCATTGTCAGAGACCTAGAGTATAGTGAAGGTGGGGAGCAGTATTATGTTCATAAATAACCACAGGACAACATATTAAATGTTCTGAAAATAATAAATATAAGGTGCTCTATATTGAGGATGAGACTATCAAAGAAGAGAAATTAAACTCAGATTGTGAGGAAGTAGAGGCAAAACTGAACTTGTGTTCCTCTGCATTCTCCTTCTGTATGGAAAATTCTGCTGCTCACAGTCTTTCAAACTTCTTTTAGGCTTTCACCATGGAGGTCCAACCCATCAGCAAAGCTTGTAAATCTATCTCCTTAAGCACTGGCCTCTTCTCCCCATTTCTTCTCTCACTATTCATACAGCCCTGCTCTTTAGTTTTTAGAACTCACAAAAATGCTTTCCAAAATCATGTTTCCTAAATCTAGAATGCCCTTCATCGATTGCTTGATTAGGTTTTCCTCCTCCAGTGAGAGTATTTGTTCTTGGAGGGCAGGGGCTGTAAAAGAGCAAGTGACTTCTTAGCTGAGTGTGTAAGAATAGCTGGGAGTTTCACATCAGATGTGTGAAAAAAGGCAGAGGCATGGAAGAGTACCAAGTAATTTGGAAGGTTTAGGAGGTTTGCTTCAATTCTTCTGTTAAGGGTTGGACTACTGAGAGAACAGACATATTTGGAAAACTGCAAGTAGCTTTGTGTAGTAGTCTATGTTGGGGAAATGGCAGAAGTGACATTGGAGGAGATTTAGTAAACAACAAAATCATTTATACCAGGCCAAACACTTTAACATTTTCCAATTAAAAATCAATCTTCCATACATCATGATCAAGTGGGGTTTATCCCAGGAATGCAAGGATTCTTCAATATATGCAAATCAATCAATATGATACACGATATAACAAACTGAAGGAGAAAAAACATATGATCACCTCAATAGATGCAGAGAGAGCTTTTGACAATATTCAACACTCATTTATGATAAAAACCCTCCAGAAAGTAGGCATAGAGGGAACGTACCTGAACATAATAAAGGCCGTATATGACAAACCCACAGCCAACATCATCCACAATGGCGAAATACAGAAAACATTTCCACTAAGATCAGGAACAAGACAAGGTTGCCCACTCTAACCACTATTATTCAACATAGTTTTGGAAGTCTTACCCAAAGCAATCAGAGAAGAAAAGGAAATAAAAGGAATCCAAATTGGAAAAGAAGA
The DNA here is from genome assembly GCF_011762595.2 of Tursiops truncatus. Lineage (NCBI taxonomy): Eukaryota > Metazoa > Chordata > Mammalia > Artiodactyla > Delphinidae > Tursiops > Tursiops truncatus. The sequence continues at coordinate 31,658,012 of NC_047041.1, forward strand.
AGTAAAGATGTCACTGTTTACAGATGACATGATACTATACATAGAGAATCCTAAAGATGCTAGAAGAAAATTACCAGAGCTAATCAATGAATTTAGTAAAGTAGCAGGATACAAAATAAATGCACAGAAATCTCTTGCATTCTTATAGACTAATGATGAAAAAATCTGAAAGTGAAATTAAGAAAACACACCCATTTACCATTGCAACAAAAAGAAAAAAAATACCTATGAATAAGCCTACCTAAGGAGACAAAATATCTGTATGCAGAAAATTATATGAAACTGATGAAAGAAATTAAAGATGATACAAATAGGTGGCGAGACATACCATGTTCTTGGATCGGAAGAATCAATATTGTGAAAATGACTATACTACACAAAGCAATCTACAGATTCAATCCAATTCCTATCAAATTACCAATGACATTTTTTAGAGAACAAGAACAAAAAATTTCACAATTTGTATGGAAACACAAAGGAACCCGAATAGCCAAAGCACTCTTGAGAAAGAAAAATGGAGGTGGAGGAATCAGGGTTCTGACTTCAGTCTATACTACAAAGCTACAGTAATCAACACAGTATGGTACTGGCACAAAAATAGAAATATAGATCAATGGAACAGGATAGAAAACCCAGAGATAAACCCCCACACATATGGTCACCTTATCTTTGATAAAGGAGGCAAGAATATAGAATGGAGAAGAGACAGTCTCTTCAATAAGTGGTGCTGGGAAAACTGGACAGCTACATGTAGAAGAATGAAACTAGAACACTCCCTAAGACCACACACAAAAATAAACTCAAAATGGATTAAAGATCTAAATGTAAGGGCAGACACTATCAAACTCTTAGAGAAAAACATAGAGCACTCTATGACATAAATCACATCAAGATCCCTTTTGACCCACCTCCTAGAGAAATGGAAATAAAAACAAAAATAAACAAATGGTACCTAATGAAACTTCAAAGCTTTTGCACAGCAAAGGAAATCATAAAGAAGACAACCCTCAGAACGGGAGAAAATATTTGCAAATGAAGCAACTGACAAAAGATTAATCTCCAAAATTTACAAGAAGCTCCTGCAGCTCAATGTCAAAAAAACAAACAACCCAATCTGAAAAAGGGCAGAAGACATAAATAGACATTTCTCCAAAGAAGATATATAGACTGCCAACAAACACATGAAAGGATCCTCAACATCATTAATCATTAGAGAAGTGTAAATCAAAACCACAGTGAGGTATCACCTCACATCAGTCAGAATGACCATCATCAAAAAATCTACAAACAATAAATGCTGGAGAGGGTGTGGAGAAAAGGGAACGCTCTTTCAAAGTTGGTGGAAATGTAAATTGATGCAGTCACTATGGAGAACAGTATGGAGGTTCCTTAAAATCTAAAAATAGAACTACCATACAACCCAGCAATCCCACTAACGGGCATATACCCTGAGAAAACCATAGTTCAAAAAGAGTCATGTACCACAATGTTCATTGCAGCTCTATTCACAATAGCCAGGAAATGGAAGCAACCTAAGTGCCCATCGATACATGAATGGATAAAGAAGATGTGGCACTGGGCTTCCCTTGTGGTGCAGTGGTTGAGATTCTGCCTGCTGATGCAGGGGACACAGGTTTGTGCCCCAGTATGGGAAGATCCCACATGCCAAGGAGTGGCTGGGCCCGTGAGCCATGGCCACTGAGCCTGCATGTCCGGAGCCTGTGCTCCACAACAGGAGAGGCCACAACAGTGAGAGGCCCAGATATGGCAAAAAAAAAAAAAAAAAGAAGAAGATGTGGCCCATATATACAATAGAATATTACTCAGCCATAAAAAAAAACCCAAAATTGAGTTACTTGTAGTGAGGTGGATGGACCTAGAGTCTGTCATACAGAGTGAAGTAAGTCAAAAACAAAAATAAATACCATATGCTAAAATACATATATATGGAATCTAAAAAAAAAGAAAAAAAATGGTCATGAAGAACCTAGGGGCAAGAGGGGAATAAAAACACAGACCTACTAGAGAATGGACTTCAGGACATGGGGAGGGGGAAGGGTAAGCTGGCACAGTGAGAGAGTGACATGGACATATATACTGTACCAAATGTAAAGCCGATAGCTAGAGGGAAGAAACTGCATAACACAGGGAGATCAGCTCGGCCTTTGGGCCACATAGAGGGGTGGTATAGGGAGGGAGGGAGATGCAGTAGGGAAGAAATATGGGGATATATGTATATGTATAACTGATTCACTTTCTTATAAAGCAGAAACTAACACACCATGGTAAACAATTATATTCTAATAAAGACGTTTTAAAAAAATCAATCTTCCACTCATTATTTTATTTATTTTTTGTGAATTTCATTTCATTTATTTTTTATACAGCAGGTTCTTATTAGTTATTCATTTTATACGTATTAGTGTAATACCATATTTAGATAGTAGTAGCAATTCCTTTTATATCTCATCTTCTTTTTTTTTCCTCTGAATTTTTTTAAAAGTGTTTGTTGAATTTGTTTCAGTATTGCTTCTGTTTTATATATTGGATTTTTGGTCACAAGGCATGTGGGATCCTAGCTCTCCAACCAGGGATCAAACCCTCAACCCATCGACTGGAAGACGAAGTCCCAACCACTGGACCATCAGGGAAGTCCCCCTTTCTTTGAATTTTATTTAATTATAGTTTTTATAGAGCAGGCTCTTATTAGTCATCAATTTAATACACATGAGTGTATACATGTCAATCCCAATCGCCCAATTCATCACATCACCACCACCATCCCCCGACCACTTTCCCCCCTTCGTATCCATACGTTTGTTCTCTACAACTGTGTCTCAATTTTGGCCCTGCAAACCGATTCATCTGTCCCATTTATCTAGGTTCCACATATATGCATTAATACACAATATTTGTTTTTCTCCTTCTGACTCACTTCACTCTGTATGACAGTCTCTAGATCCACCACATCTCAACAAATGACCCAATTCGTCCCTTTTCATGGCTAAGTAATATTCTATTGTATATATGTACCACATCTTCTTTATCCATTCGTCTGCAATGGACATTTAGGTTGCTTCCATGACCTGGCTATTGCAAATAGTGCTGCAGTGAACATTGGGGTGCATGTGTCTATTTGAATTATGGTTTTCTCTGGGTATATGCCCAGTAGTAGGATTGCTGGATCATATAGTAATTATCTTTTTAGCTTTTTAAGGATTCTATACTGTTCTCCATAGTGGCTGTATCAATGTAGAGTACCACCAAAAGTTCAAGAGGGTTCCCCTTTCTCCACACTCTCTCCAGCATTTGTTGTTTGTAGATTTTCTGATGATGCCCATTCATTTTTTTTTTTACATCTTTATTGGAGCATAATTGCTTTACAATGGGGTGTTAGTTTCTGCTTTATAGCAAAGTGAATCAGTTATATATATACATATGTTCCCATATATCTTCCCTCTTGTGTCTCCTTCCCTCCAACCCTCCCTATCCCACCACGCTAGGTGGTTACAAAACACCGAGCTGATCTCCCTGTGCTATGTGGCTGCTTCCCACTAGCTATCTATTTTACATTTGGTAGTGTATATATGTCCATGCCACTCTCTCACTTTGTCACAGTTTACCCTTCCTTCTCCTCATATCCTCAAGTCCATTCTCTAGTAGGCTTGTGTCTTTATTCCTGTCTTGCCCCTAGGTACTTCATGACATTTATTTTTTTCTTAGGTTCCATATGTATGTGTTAGCTTACGGTATTTGTCTTTCTCTTTCTGACTTACTTCACTCTGTATGACAGACTCTAGGTCCATCCACCTCACTACAAATAACTCAATTTCGTTTCTTTTTATGGCTGAGTAATATTCCATTGTATATATGTTCCTCATCTTCTTTATCCATTCATCTGATGATGGACACTTAGGTTGCTTCCATCTCCTGGCTATTGTAAATAGAGCTTCAATGAACATTTTGGTATATGACTCTTTTTGAATTATGGTTTTCTTAGGGTATATGCCCAGTAGTGGGATTACTGTGTCATATGGTAGTTCTATTTGTAGGTTTTTAAGGAACCTTCATACTGTTCTCCATAGTGGCTGTACCGATTCACATTCCCACCAGCAGTGCAAGAGTGTTCCCTTTTCTCCACGTCCTCTCCAGCATTTATTTTTCTAGATTTTTTGATGATGGCCATTCTGACTAGTGTGAGACAATATCTCATTTTAGTTTTGATTTACATTTCCCTGATGATTAATGATGTTGAGCATTCTTTCATGTGTTTGTTGGCAATCCATATATCTTCTTTGGAGAAATGTCTATTTAGGTCTTCTGCCCATTTTTGGATTGGGTTATTTGATTTTTTATTGAGTTGCATGAGCTGCTTGTAAATTATGGAGATTAATCCATTGTCAGCTGCTTCATTTGAAAATATTTTCTCACATTCTGAGAGTTGTCTTTTGGTGTTGTTTATGGTTTCCTTTGCTGTGCAAAAGCTTTTAAATTTCATTAGGTCCCATTTGTTTATTTTTGTTTTTATTTCCATTTCTCTAGGAGGTGGGTCAAAAAGGATCTGGCTGTGATTTATGTCAAAGAGTGTCTGCCTATGTTTTCCTCTAAGAATTTGATAGTTTCTGGACTTACATTTAAGTTTTTAATCCATTTTGAGCTTATTTTTGTGTACGGTGTTAGGGAGTGTTCTAATCTCATACATTTACATGTAGCTGTCCAGTTTTCCGAGCACCATTTATTGAAGAGGCTGTCCTTTCTCCACTGTACATTCCTGCCTCCTTTATCAAAGATAAGGAGCATGGTTTATCTCTTGGCTTTCTATCATTTTCCATTGATCTATATTTCTGTTTTTGTGCCAGTACCATACTGTCTTGATAAATGTAGCTTTGTAGTATAGTCTGAAGTCAGGGAGCCTGATTCTTCCAGCTCCATTTTTTTGTTCTCACGGGGTATTTTGGGTCTTTTGTGTTTCCATACAAACTGTGAAATTTTTTGCTCTAGTTCTGTGAAAAATGCCAGTGATAGTTTGATAGGGATTGCAGTGAATCTGTAGATTGCTTTGGGTAGTAGAGTCATTTTCACAATGTTGATTCTTGCAATCCAAGAACATGGTATATTTCTCCATCTATTTGTATCATCTTTAATTTCTTTCATCAGTGTCTTATAGTTTTGTGCATACAGGTCTTTTGTCTCCCTAGGTAGGTTTATACCTAGGTATTTTATTCTTTCTGTTGCAGTGATAAATTGGAGTGTTTCCTTAATTTCTCTTTCAGATTTTTCATCGTTAGTGTATAGGAGTGTATGAGAATTCTGTGCATTAATTTTGTTACCTGCAACTTTACCAAATTCATTGATTAGGTCTAGTTTTCTGGTGACATCCTTAGGATTCTCTATGTATAAAATCATGTCATCTGCAAACAGTAACAGTTTTACTTCTTTTCCCATTTTTATTCCTTTTATTTCTTTTTCTTCTCTGATTGCCATGGCTAAGACTTCCAAAACTAAATTGAATAATAGTGGTGAGAGTGGACAACCTCGTCTTGTTCCTGATCTTAGAGGAAATGTTTTCAGTGTTTCACCATTGAGAATGATGTTTGCTGTGGGTTTGTCGTATATTGCTTTTATTATGTTGAGGTAGCTTCCCTCTATGCCCACTTTTGGGAGAATTTTTATCATAAATGGATGTTGAATTTTGTCAAAAGCCTTTTCTGTATCTATTGAGATGACGATATGGTTTGTATTCTTCAATATGTTAATATGGTGTATCACTTTGTTTGATTTACATATATTGAAGAATCCTTGCATCCCTGGGATAAATCCCACTTGATGATGGTGTATAATTCTTTTAATGTGTTGTTGGATTCTGTTTGCTAGTATTTTGTAGAGGATTTTTGCATCTATATTCATCAATGATATTGGTCTGTAATTTTTTTTTTGTAGTATCTTTGTCTGGTTTTGATGTCAGGGTGATGGTGGCCTCATACAATGTGATTGGGGGTGTTCCTTCCTTGGCAATATTTTGGAATAGTTTGAGAAGGATAGGTGTCAGCTCTTCTCTATATGTTTGATAGAATTCACCTGTGAAGCCATCTGGTCCTGGACTTTTGTTTGTTGGAGGATTTTAAATCACAGTTTCTATTTCATTACTTGTGATTAGTCTGTTCACATTTTCTGTTTCTTCCTGGTTCAGCCTTGGAAGGTTATACCTTTCTAAGAATTTGTCCATTTCGTCCAGGTTGTCCACTTTATTGGTATAGAGTTGGCTTGTAGTAGTCTCTCAATATGCTTTGTATTTCTGTGGTGTCTGTTTTAACTTCTCATTTTTCATTTCTAATTTTATTGATTTGAGTTCTCTCCCTCTTTTTCTTGATGAGTCTGGCTAATGGTTTATCAATTTTGTTTACCTTCTCAAAGAACCAGCTTTTAGTTGTATTGATCTTTTCTATTGTTTTCTTTCTTTCTATTTCATTCATTTCTGCTCTGATCTTTTTGATTTCTTTCCTTCAGCTAACTTTGGGTTTTGTTTGTTCTTCTTTCTCTAGTTCCTTTAGGTGTAACGTTAGATTGTTTATTTGAGATTCTTCTTGTTTCTTGAAGTAGGCTTGTATAGCTATAAACCTCCCTCTTAGAACTGCTTTTGCTGCATCCCATAGATTTTGGATCATCATATTTTCATTTTCATTTGTCTCTTGTTACTTTTTGAATTCCTCTTTGATTTTTTCAGTGATCTCTTGGTTATTTAGTAACGTATGGTTTAGTCTCCATGTGTTTCTGTTTTTTTTACCTTTTTTCCCTGTAATTCATTTCTAATCTCATAGTGTTGTTGTCAGAAAAGAGGCTTGATGTGATTTTACTTTTCTTAAATTTACTGAGGCTTGATTTGTGACCCAAGATGTGATCTATCCTGGAGTATATTCTGTGTGTACCTGAGAAGAAAGTGTAATCTGCTGTTTTGGATGGAATGTTGTATAAATATCAGTTAAATCTATCTGGTCTATTATGTCATTTAAAGCTTCTGTTTCCTTATTTATTTTCGTTTTGGATGATCTTTCCATTAGTGTAAGTGAAGTGTTATAGTCCCCCACTATTATTGTGTTACTGTCGTTTTCCTCTTTTATAGCTGTTAGCCATTGTCTTATGTATTGAGGTGCTCCTATGTTGGGTACATAAATATTTATAATTTTTATATTTTCTTCTTGGATTGGTCCCTTGATCATTATGTATTGTCCTTTGTTGTGTCTTGTAACATTCTTTATTTTAAAGTCTATTTTATCTGATATGTGTATTGCTACTCCAGCTTTCTATTGATTTTCATTTGCATGGAATAACTTTTTCCATCCCCTCACTTTCAGTCTGTATGTTTACCTAGGTCTGACGTGAGTGTCTTGTAGACAGCATATATATGGGTCTTGTTTTTGTATCCATTCAGAAAACCTGTGTCTTTTGCTTGGAAAATTTAATACATTCACATTTAAGGTTATTTCTTTCTGTATGTTCTTATGATTATTTTCTTAATTGTTTTTGGTTTGTTTTTGTAGGTCCTTTTCTTCTCTTGTGTTTTCCCAATTAGAGAAGTGCCTTTAGCATTTGTTGTAGAGCTGGTTTGGTGGTGCTAAATTCTCTTAGCTTTTCTTTACCTGCAAAGCTTTTGATTACTCCATTGAATCTGAATGAGATCCTTGCTGGGTAGAGTAATCTTGGTTGTAAGTTCCTCCCTTTCATCACTTTAAAAATGTCATGTCACTCCCTTCTGCCTTGTAGCGTTTCTTCTGAGAAATCAGCTATTAACCTTAAGGGAATTCCCTTGTATGTTATTTGTCATTTTTCCCTTGCTGCTTTCAATAATTTTTCTTCTTCTTTAATTTTTGCCAATTCGATTACTATGTGTCTCAGCATGTTTCTCCTAGGTTTTATCCTGTATGGGATTCTCTGCACTTCCTGGGCTTCAGTGATATTTCCTTTCCCATGTTAAGGAATTTTTTGACACTAATCTCTTCAAATATTTTCACAAGTCCTTTCTCTCTCTCTTGTCCTTCTGGGACACATATAATGTGAATGTTGTTGCATTCAATGTTGTCCCAGAGGTCTCTTAGGCTGTCTTCATTTCTTTTCATTCTTTTTTACTTTATTCTGTTCTGCAGCAGTGAATTCCACCTTTCTGTCTTCCAGATCATTTTTCCATTCTTCTGCCTCAGTTATTCTGCTATTGATTCCTTCTAGAGTAGTTTTCATTTCAGTTATTGTATTGTTCATCTCTGTTTGTTTGTTCTTTAATTCTTCTAGATCTTGGTTAAACATTTCTTGCATCTTCTAAATCTTTGCCTCCATCCTTTTCCCGAGGTCCTGGATCATCTTCACTATCATTATTCTGAATTCTTTTTCTGGAAGGTTGCCTATCTCCACTTCATTTAGTTGTTTTTCTGGGGTTTTATCTTGTTCCTTCAACTGGTACATAGCCCTCTGCCTTTTCATCTTATCTATCTTTCTGTGAATGTGGTTTTTGTTCCACAGGCTGCAGGACTGTAGTTTTTCTTGCTTCTGCTGTCTTCCCTCTGGGGGATGAGGCTATCAAAGAGGCATGAGCAAGTTTCCTGATGGGAGGGACTGGTGGTGGGTACAGCTGGGTGTTGCTCTGGTTAGAAGGGCTCAGTAAAACTTTAATCTGCTTGTCTGCTTATGGTTGGGGCTGGGTTCCCTCCTTGTTTGTTGTTGACCTGAAACAACCAAACACTGGAGCTTATCCGGGCTTTTTGGTGGGGATAATGGTGGCCTGTGGGATGGCTCACACCAAGGAGTACTTCCCAGAACTTCTGCTGCCAGTGTCCTTGTCCTCATGGTGAGACACAGCCAGCCCCCGCCTCTGCAGAAGACCCTCCAACACTAGGAGGTGAGACTGGTTCAGTCTCCTATGAGGTCACTCCTCCTTCTTCTGGGTCCCAATGAGCACACTACTTTGTGCATGCCCTCCAAGAGTGGAGTCTCTGTTTCCCCCAGTCCTGTCAGAGTCTTGCAATCAAATCCACTAGTTTTCAAAGACTGATTCACTAGGAATTCCTTCCCCTGTTGCTGGATCCCCATGTTGGGAAGCCTGACGTGGGGCTCAGGACCTTCACTCAACTTCTGTGGTATAAGTGTTCTCCAGTTTGTGAGTCACCCACTCAGCAGTTATGGGATTTGATTTCATTGTGATTTTGCACCTACTACCCTCTCATTGTGGCTTCTCCTTTGTCTTTGGATGTTGGGTATCTTTCTTGGTGAGTTGCAGTGTCTTCCTGTTGATGATTGTTCAGCAGTTAGTTGTGATTCTGGTGTTCTCTCAAGAGTGAGTGAGAGCACGTCTTTTTAGTCTGCCATCTTGTTTCTCCCCACTCATTATCTTTAGCTGTGTTTCTCAATCTTGAGTAATATAGAAATTCCATATATAGGGAAATATTTTTCAAGGACCTTGTTATTAAATATATTTCTTAAAAATGTAAGGACATAAAACTGTTATAAACTCTTCATACTTAAAGTCTTTCATGCGATTCAAACAAAAACAAATTTATAAATTAACAAAAACAAGACTAAAAGGCTTATAAAAGTCAAATTAATATCAGGAATTTTAAACAATGAGTGGTATTGCAAAACAAAAACAAAAACAAAAACCCAAACCCAGGAATAAACCTACCTATGGAGGTAAAAGACCTGTACTCAGAAAACTATAGGACACTCAGGAAAGAAATAAAAGATGACAGAAACAGATGGAGAGATATACCATGTTTGTGGATTGGAAGAGACAATCTTGTGAAAATGACTATACTACCCAAAGCAATCTACAGATTCAACACAATCCCTATCAAATTACCAATGGCATTTTTTCCAGAACTAGCACCAAAAATATTAAAATTTGTATGGAGACACGAAAGACCCTGAATAGTCAAAGCAATCTTGAGGGAAATAAATGGAGCTGAAGGAATCAGACTCTCTCACTTCAGCCTGTACTACAAAGCTACAGTAATCAAAAGAGTAAGGTACTGGCACAAAACAGAAATATAGATCAATAAAACAGGAAAGAAAGCCCAGAGATAAACCCATGCACCTATGGTCAACAAATCTATGACAAAGGAGACAAGGATATACAATGGAGAAAAGACAGTCTCTTCAATAAGTGTCACTGTGAAAAGTGAACAGCTACATGTAAAAGAATGACATTATAATACTCCATAACACCATACACACAAAAAACTCACAGTTTATTAAAGACCTAAATGTAAGAACGGAGACTCTAAAACTCTTAGAGGAAAACATAGGCATAACACACTTTGACATAAATCACAGCAAGATCTTTTTTGACCCAGCTCTGAGAGTAAAGGAAATAAAAACTAAAATAAACAAATGGGACCTAATGAAACTTAAAAGCTTTGTAACAGCAAAGGAAACTTTAAACAAGACGAAAAGACAATGCTCAGAATGGGAGAAAATATTTGACAATGAATCAATGAACAAAGGATTAATCTCCAAAATATAGAAAGAGCTCATGCAGCTCAATATTAAAAAAATAACCCAATCAAAAAATGGACAGAAGACCTAAATAGATATTTATCCAAAGAAGACATACAGTTGGCCAAGAGGCACATGAAAAGTTGCTCAACATCAGTAATCATTAGAGAAATGCAAATCTAAACAACAATGAGGTATCAAATCACACCAGTAAGAATGGACATCATCAGAAAATCTACAAACCACAAATGCTGGAGAGGGTGTGGAGAAAAAGGAACAATCTTGCACTGTTGGTGGGAATGTAAATTGAAACAGCCACTATGGAGAACAGTATGGAGTTTCCTTAAAAAACTAATAATAGAATTACCATATGACCCAGCAATACCACTACTGGGTATATACCCAAAGAAAACCATAGTTCAAAAAGACACATGCACCCCAATGTTCATTGCAGCACTATTTGCAATAGCCAGGTCATGGAAGCAACCTAAATGCCCATTGAAAGATGAATGGATAAAGAAGATGTCATACATGTATACAATGGAATATTGCTAAGCCATAAAGGGAACAAAATTGGGTCATATGCAGAGACGTGGGTGGACCTAGAGACTGTCATACAGAGTGAAGTAAGTCAGAAAGAGAAAAACAAATATGGTATATTAATGCAGATTTGTGGAATCTAGAAAAATGATACACATGAAACAGTTAGCAAGGCAGAAATAGAGACACAAATGTAGAGAAAAAACACATGGACACCAAAGAGCGAAAGTGGGAAGAGGGTGGTGGTCGTTGTAGTGGGATGAATTAGGAGACTGAGATTGACATATATACACTAATATATATATAATAGATAAGTAGGGAGGGCAGACAGCAGAAGCAAGAAGAACTGCAATCCTGCAGCCTGTGGAACAAAATCCACATTCACAGAAAGATAGATAAGATGAAAAGACAGAGGGCTATGTACCAGATGAAGGAACAAGTTATAACCTCAGAAAAAACAACTAAATGAAGTGGAGATAAGCAACCTTCCAGAAAAAAAATTCAGAATAATTGTAGTGAAGATGATCCAGGACCTCGGAAAAGAATGGAGGCAAAGATCGAGAGGATGCAAGAAATGTTTAACAAAGATCTAGAAGAATTAAAGAACAAACAGAGATGAACAATACAATAACTGAAATGAAAACTACTCTAGAAGGAATCAATAGGAGAATAACTGAGGCAGAAGAACGGATAAGTGACCTGGAAGACAGAAATGTGGAATTCACTGCTGCAGAACAGAATAAAGAAAAAAGAATGAAAAGAAATGAAGACAACTTAAGAGACCAATGTGACAATGTTAAACACAGCAACATTTGCATTATAGGGGTCCCAGAAGGAGAAGAGAGAGAGAGAAAGGACCGGAGAAAATGTTTGAAGAGATTATAGTCGAAAACTTCCCTAATATGGGAAAAGAAATGGCCACTGAAGCCCAGGAAGCTCGGATTATCCCATAGAGGTTAAATCCAAGGAGAAATACACCAAGACATATAGTAATCAAATTGACAAAAAATAAAGATAAAGAAAAATTATTGAAAGGAGCAAGGGGAATACAGCAAATAACATACAAGGGAACTCCCATAAGGTTAACAGCTGATTTCTCAGCAGAAACTCTACAAGACAGAAGGGAGTGGCATGATATACTTAAAGTGATGAAAGGGAAGAACCTACAACCAAGATTACTCTACCCAGCAAGGATCTCATTCAGATTCGATGGAGAAATCAAAAGCTTTGCAGACAAGGAAAACGTAAGAGAATTTAGCACCACCAAACCAGCTCTACAACAAATGCTAAAGGAACTTCTCTAAATGGGAAACACAAGGGAAGAAAAGGACTTACAAAAACAAACTCAAAACAACTAGGAAAATGGTCATAAGAACATACATATCAATAATTACCTCAACAGTATGGGTTAAATGCTCCAACCAAAAGACACAGGTTTGCTGAATGGATACAAAAACAAGAACCATATATATGCTGCCTACAAGAGACCCACTTCAGACATAACAACACATAAAGACTGAAAGTGAAGGGATGGAAAAAGATATTCCATGCAAATGGAAATCAAAAGAAAGCTGGAATAACAATACTTATATCAGATAAAATAGACTTTAAAATAAAGAATGTTAAAAGACATAAGGAAGGACAGTACATAATGATTAATGGATCAATCCAGGAAGAAGATATAACAATTATAAATATATATGCACTCAACATGGGGCACCACAATACATAAGACAATAGCTAACAGCTATAAAAGAGAAAATCAACAGTAACACAATAATAATGGGGGACATTAACACCTCACTTACACCAATGGACAGATCATCCAAAATGAAAATAAATAAGGAAACAGAAGCTTTAAATAACACAATATACCAGAGAGATTTAAATGATACTTACAGGACATACCAAAAACAACAGATTACACTTTCTTCTTAAGTGCACATGGAACATTCTCCAGGATAGATCACATCCTGGGTCACAGTTCAAGCCTCAATGAATTTAAGAAAATTGAAATCATATCAAGTATGTTTTCTGACTACAACACTATGAGATTAGAAATGAATTACAGGGAAAAAAAAAAACGTTAAAAAAAAACACATGGAGGCTAAACAATGTTACTAAATAACCAAGAGATCACTGAAGAAATCAAAGAGGAAGTCAAAAAACACCTAGAGACAAATGACAATGACAATACAGTTATCCAAAACCTATGGGATGCAGCACAAGCAGTTCTAGGAGGGAAGTTTATAGCTATACACGCCTATATCAAGAAACAAGAAAAATTTCAAATCAAAAATCTAACGTTACACCTAAAGGAACTAGAGAAAGAAGAACAAACAAAATGCAAAGTTAGCAGAAGGAAAGAAATCATAAAGATCAGAGCAGAAATAAATGAAATAGAAACACAGAAAACAATAGCAAAGATCAATAAAACTAAAAGCTGGTTCTTTGAGAAGGTAAACAAAATTGATAAACCATTAGCCAGGCTCATTAAGAAAAAGTGGGAGAGGACTCAAATCAATAAAATTAGAAATGAAAAAGGAGAAGTTACAAGAGTCACTGCAGAAATACAAAGCACCCTAAGAGACCAGTACAAGCAACTCTATGCCAATAAAATAGACAACCTGGAAGAATGGAGAAATTCCTAGAAATGTATAACCTTCCAAGACTGATCCAGGAATAAAGAGTAAATATGAACAGCTCAATCACAAGTAATGAAATTGAAACTGTGATTACAAATTTTTCACCAAACAAAATCCAGGACCAGATGGCTTCACTGGTGAATTCTACCAAACATTTAGAGAAGAACTAACACCCATCCTTCTCAAACTCTTGCAAAAAATTGCAGAGGAAGGAACATTCCCAAACACATTCTATGAGGCCACCATGACCCTGATACCAAAACGAGAAAACGATACTACAAAAAAAGAAAATTACAGACCAATATCACTGATGAATATAGATGCAAAAATCCTCAACAAGATACTAGCAAACAGAATCCAACAACACTAAAAGAATCATACACCGTGATCAAGTGGGATTTATCCTAGGGATGCAAGGATTCTTCAATATATGCAAATCAGTCAATGTGATACACCATATTAACAAATTGAAGAAGAGAAGCCATATGATCATCTCAATAGATGCAGAAAAAGCTTCTGACAAAATCCAACACCCATTTATGATAAATATTCTCCAAAAAGTGGGCATAGAGGGAACCTACTTCAACATAATAAAGGTCATATACAGCTAACACACAGCAAACATCATTTCCATGGTGAAACACTGAAAGCATTTCCTCTAAGATCAGGAACAAGATGAGGATGTCCACTCTCACCATTATTATTCAACTTAGTTTTGGAAGTCTTAGCCATGGCAATCAGAGAAGAAAAAGAAATAAAAGTAACCCAAATTGTAAAGGAAGAATTAAAATTGTCACTGCTTGCAGATGACATGAAACTATACATAGAGAATCCTAAAGATGCCACCAGGAAAATACTAGACCTAATCAATGAATTTGGTAATGTTGCAGGATACAAAATTAATGCACAGAAATCTCTTGTATTTCTATACACTAATGATGAAAAATCTGAAAGAGAAATTAAGGAAACACTCCCATTTACCATTGCAACAAAAATAGTAAAATACGTAGAAATAAACCTTCCTAGGGAAACAAAAGACCTGTATGCACAAAACTATAAGACACTGTTGAAATAAATTAAAGATGATACCAACAAATGGAGAGGTATACCATTTTCTTGGACTGGAAGAATCAATATTGTGAAAATCACTATGCTACCCAAAGCAATCTACAGATTCAGTGCAATCCCTATCAAATTACCAATGGCATGTTTTACAGAACTAGAATAGAAAATCTTAAAATTTGTATGGAGACCTAAAAGACCCCGAATAGCCAAAGCAGTCTTGAGGGAAAAACACGGACCTGGAGGTATCAAACTCCCTGACTTCTGACTATACTACAAAGCTACAATAATCAAGACAATATGGTACTGGCACAAAAACCGAAACATAGATCAATGGAACAAGATAGAAAGCCCAGAGATAAACTCACGCACCTATGGTCAACTAATCTATGACAAAGGAGGCAAGGGTATACAATGGAGAAAAGACAGTCTCTTCAATAAGTGGTGCTGGAAAAACTGGACAGCTACAGGTAAAGAATGAGATTAGAACACTCTGTAACACCATACACAAAAATAAACTCAAAATGGATTCAAGACCTAAATGTAAGACAAGACACTCTAAAACTCTTAGAGGAAAACACAGGAAGAACACTCTTTGACATAAATCACAGCAAGATCTTTTTTGATCCACCTCCTAGAGTAATGGAAATAAAATAAACAAATGGGAACTAATGAAACTTCAAAGCTTCTGCACAGCAAAGGAAACCATAAACAAGATGAAAAGACCCCTCAGAATGAGAGAAAATATTTACAATCGAATCAACAGAAAAAGATTAATCTCCAAAATATATAAACAGCTCATGCAGCTCAATATTAAAAAAAACAACAGCCCAATCTAAAAATGGGCAGAAAACCTAAATAGACATTTCTCCAAAGAAGACACACAGATGGCCAAGAAGCACATGAAAATGTGCTCAACATCACTAATTATTAGAGCAATGCAAATCAAAACTACAATGAGGTATCACCTCACACCAGTTAGAATGGGCATCATCAGAAAATCTACAAACAACAAATGCTGGAGAGAGTGTGGAGAAAAGGGAACAATCTTGCACTCTTGGTGGGAATGTAAATTGATACAGCCACTATGGAGAATAGTATGGAGTTTCTTTAAAAAACTAAAAATAGAATTACTATATGATCCCGCAATCCCACTACTGGGCACATACCCAGAGAAAACCATAGTTCAAAAAGACACATGCACCCCAATGTTCATTTCAGCACTATTTACAATAGTCAGGTCATGGAAGCAACCTAAATGCCCATCGACAGACAAATGGATAAAGAAGATGTGGTACATATATACAATGGAATATTACTAAGCCATAAAAAAGAACAAAATTGGGACTTTTGTTGAGACGTGGATGGATCTAGAGACTGTCAAACAGAGTGAAGTAAGTCAGAAAGAGAAAAACAAATATTGTATATGTGTGGAACCTAGAATAATGGAACAGATGAACTGGTTTGCAGGGGAGAAATTGAGACACAGATGTAGAGAACAAACGTATGGACACCAAGACGGGGAAAGTAGTGGGGTGGTGATGGTGGTGGTGTGATGAATTGGACGATTCGGATTGACATGTATACACTGATGTGTATAAAATTGATGACTAAGAAGAACCTGCTGTATAAAAAAAAAATAAAATAAAATTCAAAACATATATAGAAAGAGGTTAGCACTTCCCAATTTATTTTATAAAATCAGCAGAGTAATGTCAAAAATCTGACAAAGACATTTAACATTTAAATATCAATCAGTGTAATTCATGATATTAACAGAATAAAGAAGAAAAATCAAGTGATCATTTCAATAATTGTAGAAAATCATTTGGCAAAATTAAAAAAAATAATAGATAAGTAATAACAACCTGCTGTATAAAAAATAAAATTAAAAAAAAACAGTGAGTGGTAGTTGGTAAAATTAAATTGTTAGTTAATTTTTTAAATTTAATTTTACATTTGTTATTTATTTTATTTTTGTCTGCATTGGGTCCTCATTTCTGTGTGCAGGCTTTTCTCTGTTTGCAGTGAGCAGGGACTACTCTTCTTTGTGGTGTGTGGGCTTTTATTGCGGTGGCTTCTCTTGCTGTGGAGCAAAGGCTCTAGGCATGTAGGCTGCAGTAGTTGTGGCTCATGGGCTCTAGAGTGCAGGGTCAGTAGTTGTGACACACGAGATTAGTTGCTCCACGGCATGTGGGATCTTCCCAGAACAGGACTCAAAGCCATGTCTCCTGCATTGGCAGTTGGATTCTTTTTTTTTTTTTTTTAGATGTTGGGGGTAGGTGTTTATTAATTAATTAATTAATTTTTGTTGTGTTGGGTCTTCGTTTCTGTGCAAGGGCTTTCTCTAGTTGTGGCAAGCGGGGGCCACTCTTCATCACGGTGTGCGGGCCTCTCACTATTGCGGCCTCTCTTGTTGCGGAGCACAGGCTCCAGACACGCAGGCTCAGTAGTTGTGGTTTACAGGCCTAGTTGCTCTGCGGCACTTGAGATCCTCCCAGACCAGGGCTCGAACCCGTGTCCCCTGCATTAGCAGGCAGATTCTCAACCACTATGCCACCAGGGAAGCCCCTGGCAGGTGGATTCTTAACCACTGGGCCATCAGGGAAGGCTTAAATTCCTAGTTTAAATTTAATAGTAGAAGGATGTACTTTCTGGCTCTCTGTCTATCTATCTATCCATTCATTCATTTATTTATTCACTCATTCATTCTTTTTATTTGAACCCCAATAAACCATCCTCAGAGTGACCACCATGATTGGTGTCATTAATATACTTTTTAGTAAGGCTTTAGTTACTGATACATCATTTTGTGGGGCCAATGAATTGAATATGATATAGCAAAAAAAAAAAAGAAAGCAAATTAAATAAAATAATTTTAATCACCATTTAGAGAACATTTTCCCCTTTAACCATAAGTTATTTTGTGTAAGACAGGATCTGCCCAAGCAGCTGCTCTAAGTGATTATGCTACCCAGTGCTATGGAGTAGGTACCTTTGTGTTTAGAAATCTCTACTACCACAAGCCACATGGTAACTCCATTCTTTCAGGACTTTCTTTAACTGAATCACAGTGGAACCTTTGTTCATACCTTATAACATGATTTAGTCTTTACTTGGTGCCAACTCATCAATTGCATTGTAAGTCTGCCAATGTTTTTTCCTCATTAGACTGTAACAATTAAATATATTACTATGATACATATGTTATTTTCCTGTTAAAGTATCTATTAATTAAAAGTTTTGTTAAAATGCTTTTGAATTTAAAATGCCTTTACTGTAAAAGAATTATTTTACAAAGTAAGGAAAAAATATTGTAAATGTACAATTGTATAGGTGGAAAAATTAGATTAGTTTGTCAGTCTCTGTTTCTCCGAGTATATTTTAAGCATTTTGAGATTAGTGATAGAGATTTATCCAATTTTGATCATTTAAGTACTCAACAAATGTTTATTGAATGTTAACTATTCATCACATATTACAGAAATATCACTCTCATACAATGTTGGGATTGATTGGAGGTCAGTCAGCAAGACTGAAAATTTGGAGAACTGTCAAGATCATAAATCTGATTAGGAAATGATGAATGTCTGAACTAAGATAAGTATATGAGGATGGAGTGGAGGATGGAAAGGTTTAGAGATAGAATTAAGTAGAATGTTGCATAAATTTGAGATCTGAGATTTATTCTAGACTCCCTAATTCTCTCTCAGCTTTTGCATAACATAATTCACTGGAGTAGATGTCACTTAGTGAGAGTGAAACTATGGGAAGTTCTTTTTAAGTGGGGAGAGGGAAGAAGAATTCATTTTGGATCCCTTAATGTGCCCATGGGACATCAGGATGGAGATTCTGCTCTGGTCCCTATCACCCATGTATGAATCCATGCAAGGGGAGAGGAGATACCTGGCTTGATTTTCTTAGTTCTTATAATAAATTGAAGATCCTAAAGATACAACATATAGAGTTTTCTTAACAAATTTTAGCTTTTTGAAAGTGTAAGTTTCCCTTATTTTTTTTTTTTTTTGTTGCAGTATGCGGGCCTCTCACCGTCGTGGTCCCTCCCCCTGCGGAGCACAGGCTCCGGACGCGCAGGCCCAGCGGCCATGGCTCACGGGCCCAGCCGCTCCGTGGCACGCGGGATTCTCCCGGACCGGGGCAAGAACCCGCGTCCCCTGCATCGGCAGGCGGACTCTCAA
The DNA here is from genome assembly GCF_011762595.2 of Tursiops truncatus. Taxonomy (NCBI): domain Eukaryota; kingdom Metazoa; phylum Chordata; class Mammalia; order Artiodactyla; family Delphinidae; genus Tursiops; species Tursiops truncatus. The sequence continues at coordinate 31,676,937 of NC_047041.1, forward strand.
CCACTGCGCCACCAGGGAAGCCCCAACTTATGTATCTTTTATTTTCCCTTCACACTTTCAACTTTTGAACACACTTTTTGAAAAGGGGACAACTTGTGTAAAGTTAGAATTTGTTATTGTGGATTTGCTGACCAAAACCAGAGGAAAAGTGTTTACCAGAGGAGAAAATATACATTAGGAAGAGAATAGTATTAAGAATGGAATTCCATTTTATTCTTAAAACTTTAAAAAATAAAAGTTATTTTATATTTTCAGCAAAGAAAATTTGAAAACTACCAGAAAAGGTAGAAAAAATTACCTATATAACTACCACCTCAAACAACCTTTATTAACATAGCTTTGTATAGATACTTCTAGCTTTTCTTCCTCAAATTTATTTATTTTTGAATCTATTTTTTTTAAAGATTTATTATTTATTTATTTTATTTATTTTTGGCTGTGTCGGGTCTCAGTTGTGGCACATGGGGTCATCGTTGAGGCATGTGGGATCTTTTGTTGCGGCGTGCGGGCTCTTTGTTGTAGTGGGTGGGCTTCCCTCTAGTTGTGGCATACGGTTTTTCTCTTCTCTAGTTGTGCCATGCAGGCTCCAGAGAGCGTGGGCTCACGTGAACCCTCTCATTGAGGCACATGAGCTCAGTAGTTGTGGTGTGTGGGCTTAGTTGCCCCACGGCTGTGGGATCTTAGTTCCCTAACCAGGGATCGAACCTGCATCCCCTGCATTGTACGGCAGATTCTTTACCACTGGGCCACCAGGGAAGTCCCTTTGCCTCAAATTTAAAGATTTTTTTTTATTTACCTCTATTTAGAATGGGGGCAATAACATGTAAGGGACAGATGGAAGAAAAGGAGTCTCTGAAAATGGTTGGAAGGATGTGAGAGCAGAAGCAGATAAAGAACTGGTAGAGAACATCACTGGAGAAGCTAAGGAAAAAATGTCGACTCATCAATACTGCCAACATAACTGCTATTGAAAACTGTTTTATTTGATAATTAGGAAGTCTTCAGTGATTTAGGTAGAGCAGTTTTATGGGAAAGAGGTGATTTTATTTTTTATTTATTTTATATTTTTTAACATCTTTATTGGAGTATAATTGCTTTAAAATGGTATGTTAGTTTCTGCTTTATAACAAAGTGATTCAGTTGTACATATACATATGTCCCCATATCTCTTCCCTCTTGCATCTCCCTCCCTCCCACCCTCCCTATCCCAACCCTTCAGGTGGTCACAAAGCACTGAGCTCATCTCGCTGTGCTATGCGGCTGCTTCCCACTAGCTATCTATTTTACGTTTGGTAGTGTATATATGTCCATGTCACTCTCTCACTTTGTCACAGCTTACCCTTACCCCTCCCTGTATCCTGAAGTCCATTCTCTAGTAGGTCTGTGTCTTTATTACCGTCTTGCCCCTAGGTTCTTCATGACTTTTTTTTGTCTTTTTTTTAGATTCCATATATATGTGATAGCATACAGTATTTGTCTTTCTCTTTCTGACTTACTTCACTCTGTATGACAGACTCTAGGTCCATCCACCTCACTACAAATAACTCAATTTCGTTTATTTTTTATGGCTCAGTAATAGATCATTGTATATATGTGCCACATCTTCTTTATCCATTCATCTGTTGATGGACACTTAGGTTGCTTCCATGTCCTGGTTATTGTAAATAGAGATTCAATGAATATTGTGGTACATGACTCTTTTTGAATTATGATTTTCTCAGGGTATATGCCCAGTAGTGCGATTGCTGGGTCATATGGTATTTCTATTTTTTAAGGAACCTCCATACTGTTCTCCATAGTGGCTGCATCAATTTACATTCCCACCAACAGCGCAAGAGGTTCCCTTTTCTCCACATCCTCTCCATCATTTATTGTTTGTAGATTTTTTGATGATGGTCATTCTGACTGGTGTGAGGTGATACCTCATTGTACTTTTGATTTGCATTTCTCTAATGATTAGTGATGTTGAGCATTCTTTCATGTGTTTGCTGGCAATCTGTATATCTTCTTTGGAGAAATGTGTATTTAGGTCTTCTGCCCATTTTTGGATTGGGTTGTTTGTTTTTTTGATATTGAGTTGCATGAGCTGCTTGTAAATTTTGGATATTAATCTTTGCCCATTGATTCATTTGCAAATATTTTCTCCCATTCTGAGGGTTGTCTTTTCATCTTGTTTATGGTTTCGTTTGCTGTGAACAAGCTTTTAAGTTTCATTAGGTCCCATTTGTTTATTTTTGTTTTTATTTCCATTACTCTAGGAGGTAGATCAAAAAAAAAACTTGCTGGGATTTATATTAGAGAGTGTTATTCCTGTGTTTTCCTCTGAGAGTTTTATGGTGTCTGGTCTTACATTTAGGTCTCTAAACCATTTTGAGTTTATTTTTGTGTGTGGTGTTAGGGAGTGTTCTAATTTCATTCTTTTACATGTAGCTGTCCAGTTTTCACAGCACCACTTATTGAAAAGACTGTCTTTTTTCCGTTGTATATCCTTGCCTGCTTTTTCATAGATTAGTTGGCCATAGGTGCATGGGTTTATCTCTGGGCTTTCTATCCTGTTCCATTGATCTATATTTCTGTTTTTTCTGTGCCAGTACCATACTGTCTTGATTACTGTAGCTTTGTAGTATAGTCTGAAGTCAGGGACCCTGATTTCTCCAGCTCCATTTTTGTTTCTCAAGAGTGCTTTTGCTATTCGGGGTCTTTTGTGTTTCCATACAAATTGTGAAATTTTTTATTCTAGTTCTGTGAAAAATGCCGTTAGTAATTTGATAGTGATTGCATTTAATTTGTAGATTGCTTTGGGTGGTATAGTCATTTTCACAATATTGATTCTGAAAGGTTATTTTTTTAAAATTGAAATATAGTTGATTTACAATATTGTGTTAGTTTCAGTTTTACTGCAAAGTGATTCATATATATATATATACGTATATTCTTTTTCTGACTCTTTTCCATCATAGGCTTTTACAAGATATTGAATATAGTTCCCTGTAGTGTACAATAAGTCCTTATTGTTTATTTTATATATGGTAGTGTGTATCTGTTAATCCCATACTCTTAATTTATCCCTCCCCTATCTTTTCCCCTTTGGTAACCATAAGTTTGTTTTCTATATCTGTGAGTCTGTTGTGTTAATAAGTTCATTTGTATTATTTTTAAAGATTCTACAAATGTGATATCATTGACAGCTTATTAATTGTGGATGACTAGAGAACAAAATGAAAGCCAAAAGATGATTTTGGTGCTTCATAATTTTCCCTAAATAACATATTTTGAGGCATATATTTTTCTGTTTATTTGTTTTGTTACATATTTTGGAAATATTTTATCCATTTGAAAGAAGATTGGACACATGTTTTCTCAAATCCAGATATGTGAGTCTAAGATACCTGGAATTGGCATCCAGACTGGCTGGAATGGAGAAAAAGTGTAGATTGCCTTTTAATGAAATTACTGTCTTTTTGCTTTGATTCAACAGTCATCATTTTGATACTTATTTTATGTTTAGAAAATAGTGGAAGTTGGAAAACTTTTGAGAGTATGTATACTCATGACTAAGATAGTGCTCTCTGGGCCTATCTGACAAGGAAGATGATGTCAATATGTTTTTGGAATGCATCCTATGTGTCTAGTACTGGGATAGATACAAAAGTAAAATGTTGAGATAGGATTATTTTTTGCCTTCACTGACTTTCAATCATTAAAAATTATTTATTTATTAAAAAATGAACTTTAAAAAAATGTTTATAAGCTGCTTTATTGAGATACAATTCATGTGCCATATGATGGACACATATAAAGTGTACAATTCAATGATTTTGAATATATTCACAGTTGCACAACAAGCACCACAATTGGAATTCATTTTTATTACCCCAAGAGACCCTATACCCCAAGAGATGATTTTCAATCTTTAAAAGTTACTAATGCACTGTCATTTAAGTGTTTTAGGTATTTGTTATTCTATTAAAAACAAAAATTAATATTAGAAATAAGTCCTCTAGAAGTTGAGAGAAGAGAGATGAGTGTACATAGGAGTATTTCACACACTTCATTACGATGGCTGACCTTGACTTGGATCCAGATTCCAGAAGGATAAGTGGAAGAATTTAGTTGATGAGGGGAGGTAAGACCTATAAAACACAGAAGCTGCTGCTTTCACTCATGGCTGTCAAAGATGGGCAGCTGGTAGATGTTCTGTCAAATTAAAGTGGGGAAAGTGTTTTTCAACCATCATCCTGAACCCCGATTGTATTTTTTTAAAAATTGAGATATACTTGACCTACAGCACTGGTAAGTTTAAGGTGTACAACATAATGATTTGACTTACATACATCATGAGGTGATTACCACAATAGGTTTAGTGGACATCCATCATCTCATATAGATACATCATTGAAGAAAGAAAAAAAAATTTCCTTGTGATGAGAACTCTTAGGATTTACTCTGTTAACAACTTTCATATATAACATACAGCTGTGTTAATTATCTTTATTATGTTGTACATTACATCCAAAGTACTTATTTATCCTATAACTGGAAGTTTGTACCTTTTGACCACCTTCATCCAATTTTCTCTCTCCACACCCCACTCCTGGTAGCCACAAGTCTGATCTCTTTTTGTATGATTTTGTTTGTTTTTGAAGTTTAATTGACCTACTTTAATGATGTTACTTCCTGAACACAGTGATTCAATATTTCTATTTATTTCAAAATTATTACCATAAGAAGTCTGGCTGTCATTTGTCACCATACAAAGTTATTACATAATTATAGACTATTTTTCCCACACAGTACAATTCATACTTGTGTTTCATTTACTTTGCAGCTGAAAACTTGTTCCTCTTAATCTCCCTTACCTAATTTTTTTCCTCCCCTCCACCTCCCTCCCCTGTGGAAACCACATGTTTGTTCTCTGTATCTATGGTTCCGTTTCTGTTTAGATATGTTGGTTCATTTACAAAAATTGTGTTTTAGATTCTAGGCTCATCTATACTGTCACAAATGGCAAGATTTCATTTGTTATATGGCTGAGTAATATTCCATTGTGTGATTGTGTATGTGGTATATATACCACATCTTCCTTATATATTTATCTATCGATAAGCACTTACGTTGCTTCCATATCTTGGCTATTTTTAATAATGTTGTAGCGAACATAGGAATGCATATATCTTTCCAAATTAGTGTTTTGGTTTTCTGTCAATAAATATCCAGAAGTGAAATTGCTAGATGGTATGGTAGTTCTATTTTTAATTTTTTGGGAATCTCCTTACTGTTTTCTATAGTGGCTGCACAAATTTACATTCCCACCAACAGTGCACAAGGGTCGCCTTTTCTCCACATCCTGCCAACACTTGTTTTTTTATCATCTTTTTGATAACAGTCATTCTGACATGTGTGGTTATATCTCATTGTGGTTTTGATTTGCATTTCCCTGATAATTAGTGATGCTGAGCATATTTTCATGTGCCTGTTGACCATCTGTATACCTTCTTTCAAATAATGTCTATTCAGGTACTCTGCCCATTTTTAAATTGGGTTATTTGGGGTTTGTTTTTTGATGTTCAGTTGTATGTGTTCTTTGTATATTTTGGATATTATCCCCTTGTCAGATACATCGTTTACAAACGTCTTCTCCCATTCAGTAGGTGGCTTTTTTGTTTTGTTGATAGTTTCCTTTGCTGTGCAAAAGCTTTTTAGTTTGATGTAATCCCATTTGTTTATTTTTACTTTTGTTTCCATTGTCTGAGGAGGTATGTAAAAAATATTACTAAGACCATGTCAAAGAACTTATTACTTATGTTTTCTTCCAGAAGTTTTATGGTTTTAGGCTTATATTTAAGTCTTCAATCCATGTTGAGTTTATTTTTATATATAGTATGAGAAAGTAGTCCAGTTTGATTTTTTTTTTGTATGTAGCTGTCCAGTTTTCCCAAAATAATTTACTGAAGAGGTTATCCTTTATCATTATATATTCTTGCCTCCTCTGTCATAGATTCATTGCCCATATAATTGTGGATTCACTTCTGGGCTCTCTATTCAGTTCCATTGATCTATGTATCTGTTTTTCTGGCAGTACCATACTGTTTAGATGGCCTGCAGATTTTCTGCTGAAAAGTCATCTGATAGCCTCATTGGACTTCCTTGTATGTAACTAGTTGCCTTTCTCTTGCTGATGTCAATATTCTCTTTAATGTATGCCATTTTGATTATATTGTGTCTTTGTTTGGTCTTCTTTGGGTTGATTCTGTTTGCTACTCTCTTTGCTACCTGGACCTGGATGTCTGTTTTCTTTCCCAGGTCAGGGAAGTTTTCAGCTAATTTGTCTTCAAATATTTTCTCTGCCTCTTTTTCTCTCTCTTCTCTTTCTGGGATCCCTATAATGTGAACAATAGCTTGCTTGATGTTTTCCTAGACTGTCCTCAAACTGTCCTCACTTTTAAAATTCTTTTTTTCTTTTCTCTGTTAAACCTGAGTGATTTCCAATGTTCTGTCTTCCAGTTTGCTGATCTGTTCTTCTGTATCATCTATTCTACTATTCATTACTCTAGTATATTTTTTAATCTCAATTATTGTATTATTCTAATCTGTTTGGTTCTTTATATTTTCTAATTTTTGTTAAAAGCTTCTAACTTCTCACTCAGTTCATCTACTTTTCTTTAGAGTTCTTTGAACGTATTTATGATCATTACCTTAAAGATTTTATTGGATAGTTTGCTGTTCTCCACTTCGCTCTGTTCTTCTTCTCAGGTTTTATCTTGCAATTTCATGTGGAACGTATTTCTCTGCCACTTCACTTTGCATAATTCACTGTATTTATTTCTATGTATTTGGTAGGTTGGTTATGTCTCCCAATCTTGGAGGAGTGTCCTTATGTAGGAAATGTCTTATGGAGCCCAGCAACACACTCCCCTCTGGTCATCAGAGTTATATGTTTTAGGAATGCCCTCTTGTGGGCTTCATGGGTACTTCTGTTTTGGAAAGCTGACTACTGTGGGCAAGCTGGTAGATGTGGCTGGCTCCTAGTGGGGTTTCTAGGACCTCCTTTTTGTGGAGGCTGCTGGCTGCTCTTGGTTGGGGCTGGTGGCTAAGGTGGTCCCATAATTGTTGTTGCCCAACTGGTGGGCATGGTCTATTCCCTGATGTTGTTGACTGTGGGGCCCAGGGGGACTTGGCTGATTGTAGGTTTTAGTGTCAAGAAACTGGTGGGATTTTCACCCTGGAATTGACACCAGTGTATATATTAAAATAATAGTATAAAAGAGGTGGAAATTTATTCCATTAAAATTGCCTTTCCCCTCCAGGTTTGTACCATTTTCACAATTGATGCTGATGTGTATTACAAACATTTCTATATACATATTTAAATCTATTTTATATACATAAATATGATCAAGATATCCTCATGAAACTTATTATCTACTTGCTGGTGATCATAATTTTTATTAGCTTCTCCCCTTTGAAAATTCCTGTGAGTAGAAAATGTAATTCAAAAAATTATCAGAAAAACTAAAGTCAGCAAAAAGGTAGAGTTGGTAAATCCAAGGGCCTGCTTCCCCTACAGAAACTTCAAAATATAATGCAAAAACTGTCAGAAGCAACTTTGCAATAACTCTGGAAAATAGTTAGAGTTGTAGAAATAAAGCAAATACTGTATTTTAAAAAGGAGTAACTTATAAGTGATATGAAAGCTTTATGGCATTTTGCTTCTTCTTGTTTCACTCCTCTGCCTGGCCTGCGAGTATACTTAAAGATGGCAGCCTGTGTACACAGTGTGAGCCCCTGGTCTCTGCTTCTGGAGGGAACAAAGCAGAATATATCCTCAAAGAATAGTGTTTATATGTTTTGACCTATCTGGGGGCTACTCGAAGGACTGATGTAAGTTTCTAGCTTTTGTTTCACCTTACTTGAAATTTTCTCAGGGTGGAAGAGTGGCCACAAAAAGTGCATTCCTTGAAAACATTTTAAGGCAAATGAACAACCTGCTGCTTCCTGGGACAAAAGATTACAGTTAAGGTGAAACAAAATGAAACAAACAAACAAAATCAGCAACAACAACTCAACACTTCAACAGCCTGGAAGGAAAAGCTGGAGAGGGAATTTTTTTGAGAAATTAGGGCATTGAATAGCACTTGCATATACCAGGGAATTTAGAAAGAAATGTGTGGCTCAGGACAGGTTGCCTGCTCATAAAGACTGGAGAACACCCATAGCTTTCACCTCTGGCTGTTCTTTAGGCTCAGTGAAAGTACAAAGTGCAGGTTAATTCAGAACTGTGAACAGCCTGGCTAAGCATCAAAAGAACAAATTTGCAAATGCTGAGAGAGGCTTTTGCCTTTCCTTTTCTTTCTTTTTGTTTTTCTGAATCCAGGCATTCAAAGCAGTCTCTGTCTACAGTAGTTGACTGCAAGCTAAAGGGACAGAGACTTGACTTCAGAAACTACACCCAGGAAAGAATACAAGCTTTACAAAAATAGTTTAGAAAAGTAACAACAACAACAGAAAAGAAACCTCTACAACCTCCAGCAAGCAAGAACAAAATAAAATAATATAATATAAAATAAAAGTTAGTACATGAGGAGTGGAAGAATATGATTTCTCAGTTAACATGTTATAATACTCAAAATGTTCAGTTTTCAACAAAAATTGTGAAGTATACAAAGAAACAAGAATGTATGGCTTATTCACAGAAAATGAACAGAAACTGTTCCTCAGGAAGCACATATATTAGACTTAAAAGACAAAGATTTTAAATCCTATATATAATCAAAGAGCTAAAGGAAACTATGGGCAAACAGATAGAGGAAACTGGTAAAATGATGTCTCAACAAATAAAGGATATCATTAAAGAAATTATAGAAATTATAAAAAGGAAGCCAAAAGAAATTCTGAGCTTAACTGCACTAACAGAAATGAAAAATTCAGTAGTAGATTTTAATAGCATAATTGAGAAGGCAGAAGAAAGGATCAGCAAATTTGAAAATAGATCAATTGTAGCTATCCAGGTTGAAGAGAACAAAGAAAAAAAGAGACCTGTTGGAAACATCAGGAATACCAAAAATGCATCATGGGAGTCCCAAAAGGAGAGGGGACATAGAGAAAGAGGTGGAAAGGCTATTTGAAGTAATAATGGTCAAAACTTCCTAAATTTGATAAAATACATGATTCTACACTTACAAGAAGCTGAACAAACTCCAAGGAGGATAAACACAGAGAGAACTGTACTGAGACACATTATAAGCAAACTGTTGAAAGTCAAAAACAAGGAATCTTGAAATTCTGCTTTCAGCAATCTTGAAGTTGCTGCTTGAATCTTGAAAGCAGCAGCTCACCATGTACAGTGATCCTCGGTAAGAATAACAGTTTATTTCTCAGCAGAAGCCATGGAATCCAGAAGGTTGTGGAATGACATATTTAAAGTGCAGAAGGAAAAAAAAATATGTCAACCAAGAATTGTGTACCAAGCAAAGCTATTCTTCAAAATATAAGGAGACACTAAGACATTCCTAGTTAAATGAAATCTGAGGTAGTTCATCACTAGTAGAGTTGCCCTACAGGGAATCCTTCAGGTGGAAATGAAGGAACACTAGACAGTAACTTGAAGCCATACAAAGAAATAAGGAACATTGGTAAAGTTAACTATATAGGTGTGTACAAGAGACAGTATTATTGTTTTATTGTATTTTTGGTCTGTAACTTTTCTTTTTTCTTATAGGAATTAAAAGACAAATGCATAAAATATAAATTATAAATCTATATTAATCGGTACATAACATTTAAAGATGTAATTTGTGATAGCATTATCATAAAAAGGGAGGGATGGAGCTGTATAGAAGAATGGTGATAGGAGCAGAGGATAACCAATAAGAAAATAACTTAAAAAATACAGAAAATAAAATATTAAAGGAGTCAAAAAGATATATTATAAGAAATACATTAAACACAAAAGAAGACAATAATAAAGGAATTGAGGATCAAAAAGATATGACATGTAGAGAACAAATAGCAAAATTGCAGAAGTCAGTCCTTCCTTGTCAGTAATTGCTTTAAATGTAAATAGATTGCAGGGGGACCTTGAAGATGGCGGAAGAGTAAGACGCGGAGATCACTTTCCTCCCCACAGATACACTAGAAATACATCTACACGTGGAACAACTCCTACAGAACACCTACTGAAGGCTGGCAGAAGATCTCAGACCTCCCAAAAGGCAAGAAACTCCCCACGTACCTGGGTAGGGCAAAAGAAAAAAAGAAAAAACAGAGACAAAAGAATAGGGACGGCACCTGCACCAGTGGGAGGGAGCTGTGAAGGAGGAAAAGTTTCCACACACTAGGAAGCCCCTTCGCGGGCGGAGACTGCGGGAGGCGGAGGGGGGAGCTTCGGGGTTGCGGAGGAGTGCACAGCAACGGGTGCGGAGGGCAAAGCGGGGAGATTCCCGCACAGAGGATCGGTGCCAACCGGCACTCATCAGCCCCAGAAGCTTGTCTGCTCACCCGCCGGGGCGGGCGGGGCTGCGAGCTGAGGCTCGGGTTTCGGTTTCGGACGGAGCGCAGGGAGAGGACTGGGGTTGGCGGCTTGAACATAGCCTGAAGGGGTTAGTGCACCACGGCTAGCCGGGAGGGAGTCCGGGGAAAAGTCTGGACCTGCCGAAGAGGCAAGAGACGTTTTCTTCCCTCTTTGTTTCCTGGTGTGCGAGGAGAGGGGTTTAAGAGCGCTGCTTAAAGGAACTCCAGAGACGGGCGCGAGCCGCGGCTAAAAGCGCGGACCCCAGAGACGGGCGGGAGACGCTAAGGCTGCTGCTGCCGCCACCAAGGGGCCTGTGTGCGAGCACAGGTCACTCTCTGCACCCCTCTTCCGCGGAGCCTGTGCAGCCCGCCACTGCCAGGTTCCCGGGATCCAGGGACTACTTCCCCGGGAGAACGCATGGCGGGCCTCAGGCTGGTGCAAAGTCATGCCGGCCTCTGCCGCCGCAGGCCCGCCCTGCACGCAGTGCCCCTCCCTCCCCCCCGGCCTGAGTGCGCCAGAGCCCCCGAATCAGCGGCTCCTTTAACCCCGTCCTGTCTGAGCAAAAAATAGACGCCCTCCAGCGACCTACACGCAGAGGCAGGGACAAATCCAAAGCTGAGCCCCTGTGAGATGTGAGAACAAAGAAGAGAAAGGGAAATCTCTCCCAGCAGCCTCAGAAGCCGCGGATTAAAGCTCCACAATCAACTTGATATACCCTTCATCTGTGGAATACCTGAATAGACAACCAATCAACCCAAATTAAGGAGGTGGACTTTAGGAGCAAGAACTATGATTTTTTTCCCTTTTCCTCTTTTTGTGAATGTGTATGTGTATGCTTCTGTGTGAGATCTTGTCTGTATAGTCTTGCTTCCACCATTTGTCCTAGGGTTCTATTCGTCCATGGTTTTTAAAAAAAATTTTTTTCTTAATAATTAATTTTAATAACTTTATTATACTTTACCTTCGTTCCTTCTCTCTTTCTTTTCCTTCCTTCCCTCCTTTAGACAACGAATCATCCCAAATTGAGGAGGTGGTCTCTGAGAGCAAGATTTATGATTTTTCCCCCTTTACCTCTTTTTGTGGGGTTGTATGTGTATGCTTCTTTGTAAGATATTGTCTGTATAGCTTTGCTTCCAACATTTGTCCTAAGGTTCTATCCGTCCCTTTTTTTTTTTCTAAATAAGTATTTTTTAATTCAATAACTTTATTATACTTTATTTTATTTTTACTGTATCTTCTTTCTTTCTTTTTTCCTTCTTTCCCTCCTTCCTTCCTTCCTCCCTCCCTCCTTTCTTTCCTTCTGGCCTTCTTTCCTTCTTTGCTTTTTTCTTTCTTCCTTCCTTCCTTCCTTCCCTCCTTTCCTTCTTTCTTTCCTCATACTTCTACTAATGCTCTCTACTTTTTCTCCCTTTTATTCTGAGCCGTGTGGATGAAAGGCTCTTGGTGCTCCGGCCAGGAGTCAGGGCTCTGCCTCTGAGGTAGGAGAGCCAACTTCAGGACACTGGTCAACAAGAGACCTCCCAGCTCCACATAATATCAAATGGTGAAAATCTCCCAGAGACCTCCATCTTAACACCAGCACCCAGCTTCATTCAACGACCAGCAAGCCACAGTGCTGGACAACCTATGCCAAACAACTAGCAAAACAGGAACACAATCCCACCCATTAGCAGAGAGGCTGCCTAAAATCATAATAAGGCCACAGACACCCCCAAACACACCACCAGACGTGAACCTGCCCACTAGAGAGACAAGATCCAGCCTCATCCACCACAACACAGGCACTAGTCCCCTCCACCAGGAAGGGTACACAACCCACTGAACCAACCTTAGCCACTGGAGACAGACGTAAAAAACAGCGGGAACTACGAACCTGCAGCCTGCAAAAAGGAGACCCCAAACACAGTAAGATAAGCAAAATGAGAAGACAGAAAAACACACAGCAGATAAAGGAGCAAGATAAAAATGCACCAGACCTACCAAATGAAGAGGAAATAGGCAGTCTACCTGAAAAAGAATTCAGAATAATGATAGTAAGGATGATACGAAATCTTGGAAATAGAATGGACAAAATGCAAGAAACAGTTAACAAGGACCTAGAAGAAACAAAGATGAAACAAGCAACGATGAACAACACAATAAATGAAATTAAAAGTACTCTAGATGGGATCAATAGCAGAATAACTGAGGCAGAAGAATGGATAAGTGACCTGGAAGATAAAATAGTGGAAATAACTACTGCAGAGCAGAATAAACAATGAAAAGAACTGAGGACAGTCTCAGAGACCTCTGGGACAACATTAAATGCACCAACATTCGAATTATAGGGGTTCCAGAAGAAGAAAAGAAAAGAAAGGGACTGAGAAAATATTTGAAGAGATTATAGTTGAAAACTTCCCTAATATGGGAAAAGAAATAGTTAATCAAGTCCAGGATGCCCAGAGAGTCCCATACAGGATAAATACAAGGAGAAATACGCCAAGACACATATTAATCAAACTGTCAAAAATTAAATACAAAGAAACCATATTAAAAGCAGCAAGGGAAAAACAACAAATAACACACAAGGGAATCCCCATAAGGTTAAGAGCTGATCTCTCAGCAGAAACCCTACAAGCCAGAAGAGAGTGGCAGGACATACTGAAAGTGATGAAGGAGAAAAACCTGCAGCCAAGACTACTCTACCCAGCAAGGATCTCACTCAGATTTGATGGAGAAATTAAAACTTTTACAGACAAGCAAAAGCTGAGAGAGTTCAGCACCACCAAACCAGCTTTAAAACAAATGCTAAAGGAACTTCTCTAGACAAGAAACACAAGAGAAGGAACAGACCTATAATAACGAACCCAAAACAATTTAGAAAATGGGAATAGGAACATACATATCGATAATTACCTTAAATGTAAATGGACTAAATGCTCCCACCAAAAGACACAGATTGGATACAAAAACAAGACCCTTATTTATGCTGTCTACAAGAGACCCACTTCAGACCTAGAGACATACAGACTGAAAATAAGGGGATGGAAAAAGATATTCCATGCAAATGGAAACTAAAAAAAGCTGGAGTAGCAATTCTCATATCAGACAAAATAGACTTTAAAATAAGGACTATTAAAAGAGACAAAGAAGGACACTACATAATGATCAAGGGATCGATCCAAGAAGAAGATATAACAATTGTAAATATTTATGCACCCAACATAGGAGCACCTCAATACATAAGGCATATACTAACAGCCATAAAAGGGGAAATTGAGAGTAACACATTCATAGTAGGAGACTTTAACACCCCACTTTCACCCATGGACAGATCATCCAAAATGAAAATAAATAAGGAAACACAAGCTTTAAATGATACATTAAACAAGATGGACTTAATTGATATTTATAGGACACTCCATCCAAAAACAACAGAATACACATTTTTCTCAAGTGCTCATGGAACATTCTCCAGGATAGATCATATATTGGGTCACAAATCAAGCCTTGGTAAATTTAAGAAAATTGAAATTGTATCAAGTATCTTTTCTGACCACAACGCCATGAGACTAGATATCAATTACAGGAAAAGATCTGTAAAAAATACAAACATATGGAGGCTAAACAATACACTACTTAACAATGAAGTGATCACTGAAGAAATCAAAGAAGAAATAAAAAAATACCTAGAAACAAATGACAATGGAGACACAATGACCCAAAACCTATGGGATGCAGCAAAAGCAGTTCTAAGGGGAAAGTTTATAGCAATACAAGCCCACCTTAAGAAGCAGGAAACATCTCGAATAAACAACCTAACCTTGAACCTCAAGCAATAAGAGAAAGAAGAACAAAAATACCCCAAAGCTACCAGAAGGAAAGAAATCATAAAAATCAGATCAGATATAAATGAAAAAGAAATGAAGGAAACAATAGCAAAGATCAAGAAAACTAAAAGCTGGTTCTTTGAGAAGATAAACAAAATAGATAAACCACTAGCCAGACTCATCAAGAAAAAAAGGGAGATGACTCAAATCAATAGAATTAGAAATGAAAAAGGAGAGGTAACAATTGACACTGCAGAAATAAAAAAGATCATGAGAGATTACTACAAGCAACTCTATGCCAATAAAATGGACAATCTGGAAGAAATGGACAAATTCTTAGAAATGCACAACCTGCCAAGACTGAATCAGGAAGAAGTAGAAAATATGAACAGACCAATCACAAGCACTGAAATTGAAACTGCAATTAAAAATCTTCCAACAAACAAAAGCTCAGGACCAGATGGCTTCACAGGCGAATTCTATCAAACATTTAGTGAAGAGCTAACACCTATCCTTCTCAAACTCTTCCAAAATATAGCAGAGGGAGGAACACTCCCAAATTCCTTCTACGAGGCTACCATCACCTTGATACCAAAACCAGACAAGGATGTCACAAAGAAAGAAAACTACAGGCCAATATCACTGATGAACATAGATGCAAAAATCCTCAACAAAATACTAGCAAACAGAATCCAACAGCACATTAAAAGGATCATACACCATGATCAAGTGGGGTTTATTCCAGGAATGCAAGGATTCCTCAATATATGCAAATCTATCAATGTGATAAGCCATATTAACAAACTGAAGGAGAAAAACCATATGATCATCTCAATAGATGCAGAGAAAGCTTTTGACAAAATTCAACACCCATTTATGATAAAAACCCTGCAGAAAGTAGGCATAGACGGAACTTTCCTCAACATAATAAAGGCCATATATGACAAGCCCACAGCAAACATCATCCTCAATGGTGAAAAACTGAAAGCATTTCCACAAAGATCAGGAACAAGACAAGGTTGCCCACTTTCAGCACTCTTGTTCGACATAGTTTTGGAAGTTTTAGCCACAGCAATCAGAGAAGAAAAGGAAATAAAAGGAATCCAAATTGGAAAAGAAGAAGTAAAGCTGTCACTCTTTGCAGATGACATGATACTATACATAGAGAATCCTAAAGATACTACCAGAAAACTACTAGAGCTAATCAATGAATTTAGTAAAATAGCAGGATACAAAATCAATGCACAGAAATCTCTGGTATTCCTATATACTAATGATGAAAAATCTGAAATTGAAATCAAGAAAACACTCCCATTTACCACTGCAACAAAAAGAATAAAATATCTAGGAATAAACCAACCTAAGGAGACAAAAGATCTGTATACAGAAAATTATAAGACACTGATGAAAGAAATTAAAGATGATACAAATAGATGGAGAGATATACCATGTTCTTGGATTGGGAGAATCAACATTATGAAAATGACTCTACTACCCAAAGCAATCTATAGATTCAATGCAATCCCTATCAAACTGCCACTGGCCTTTTTCACAGAACTAGAACAAAAAATTTCACAATTTGTATGGAAACATAAAAGACCCTGAATAGCCAAAGCAATCTTGAGAACGAAAAAGGGAGCTGGAGGAATCAGGCTCCCTGACTTCAGACTATACTACAAAGCTACAGTAATCAAGACAGTATGGTACTGGCACAAAAACAGAAAGATAGATCAATGGAACAGGATAGAAAGCCCAGAGATGAACCCACACACATATGGACACCTTATCTTTGATAAAGGTGGCAGGAATGTACAGTGGAGAAAGGACAGCCTCTTCAGTAAGTGGTGCTGGGAAAACTGGACAGACACATGTAATAGTATGAGATTAGATCACTCCCTAACACCATACACAAAAATAAGCTCAAAGTGGATTAAAGACCTAAATGTAAGGCCAGAAACTATCAAGCTCTTAGAGGAAAACATAGGCAGAACACTCTATGACATAAATCACAGCAAGATCCTTTCTGACCCACCTCCTAGAGTAATGGAAATAAAAAGAAAAATAAACAAATGGGACCTAATGAAACTTCAAAGCTTTTGCACAGCAAAGGAAACCATAAACAAGACCAAAAGACAACCCTCATAATGGGAAAAAATATTTGCAAATGAAGCAACTGACAAAGGATTAATCTCCAGAATTTACAAGCAGCTCATGCAGCTCAATAACAGAAAAACAAACAACCCAATCCAAAAATGGGCAGAAGACCTAAACAGACATTTCTCCAAAGAAATATACAGACTGCCAACAAACACATGAAAGAATGCTCAACATCATTAATCATTAGAGAAATGCAAATCAAAACTACAATGAGATTTCATCTCACACCAGTCAGAATGGCCATCATCAAAAAATCTAGAAACAATAAATGCTGGAGAGGGTGTGGAGAAAAGGGAACACTCTTGCACTGCTGGTGGGAATGTGAATTGGTTCAGCCACTATGGAGAACAGTATGGAGGTTCCTTAAAAAACTACAAATAGAACTACCATATGACCCAGCAATCCCACTACTGGGCATATACCCTGAGAAAACCACAATTCAAAAAGAGTCATGTACCAAAATGTTCATTGCAGCTCTATTTACAGTAGCCCGGAGATGGAAACAACTTAAGTGCCCATCATCGGATGAATGGATAAAGAAGGTGTGGCACATATATACAATGGAATATTACTCAGCCATAAAAAGAAACGAAATTGAGCTATTTGTAATGAGGTGGATAGACCTAGAGTGTGTCATACAGAGTGAAGTAAGTCTGAAAGAAAAAGACAAATACCGTATGCTAACACATATATATGGAATTAAAGAAAAATGTCATGAAGAACCTAGGGGTAAGACAGGAATAAAGACACAGACCGACTGGAGAACGGACTTGAGGTTATGGGGAGGGGGAAGGGTGAGCTGTGACAGGGCGAGAGAGAGTCATGGACAGATACACACTAACAAACGTAGTAAGGTAGATAGCTAGTGTGAAGCAGCCGCATGGCAGAGGGATATTGGCTCGGTGTTTTGTGACCGCCTGGAGGGGTGGGATAGGGAGGGTGGGAGGGAGGGAGACGCAAGAGGGAAGACATATGGGAACATATGTATATGTATAACTGATTCACTTTGTTATAAAGCAGAAACTAACACACTATTGTAAAGCAATTATACCCCAATAAAGATGTTAAAAAATGTAAATAGATTAACTCTCTAATTAAAAGGCAAAGGTTGGCAGAATGGATTTAAAAGCCATCTAAGTATATGGTATCTAAAAGAGGCTCATTTTAGGTGCAGTATTACCCTGAATCAAAACCAGGTAATAACATGAGAAGAACAGAAAATGAGAAACCAACACCCCTTATGAATATAGATGCAAAAATCCTCAATAAAATTGAATCAATTAGCATATTAAAAGGATTATATATCATGACCAAATGGGATTTATTCTCAGAATTCAAATGTGGCTCAATATATGAAAATCAATGTAATACATCACATTAATACAGTGAAGGGAAACACCCACATGGTCACCTCAATTCATGCAGAAAAATATTTGATAAAATTCAGCACAATTTCATGATAAAAAAAGTACTTAAGCTAGGAGGAAGGAAACTTCCTCAACCTCACAAAGACATTTATGAAAAACCCATAACTACTTCATACTCAATGGTTAGAAACTGAAAGTCTTCCTCATAAGATCAGGAACAAAACAAGGATACTCACTTTCCCACTTCTGTTCAAGGTTATAATGGCAGTTGTAGCCAGAGCAATTAGGCAAGAAAAAAAGGTATACAAATTGGAAAGGAAGAAATAAAACTATTTCTATTCACAGATGACATGATTTTATATATAGAATATCCTAAGAATCCACAAAACCCAATTAAAGCTAATAAATGAATTCAGTTAAGTCACAGAACACAAGATCAACACACAAAAATCAGTTTTATATCTATACATTAGCAATGAATGATCAAAAATAAAATTAAGAAAACTATTTCATTTACAATAGCATCCAAAAGAATGAAATACTTAGGAATAAATTCAACCAAGGAGATGAAAGACTTGTACATTGAAAACAACAAAACATTATTGAAAGAAATTACAGAATAACTAAATAAATGGAAAGATATCCTATGTTAATGGGGTGGAAAACTTAATGGCAGTATTACACAAAGTGATCTACAGATTCAATGTAATCCCTATTAAAATTCCAATAGCCTTTTTTTTTTTTCCAGAAACAGAAAAGCCAATCCTCAAATTCATATGACATTGGAAGGAGCCAAACAATTTTAAGAAAGAACAAAGTTGGGGGACTCTTGCTTCTTGGTTTCAAAATGTACTAAAAAGCTACAGTAATCAAAGCAGTGTGGAATTAGCATAAAGATCAGTGGAAAATGACAGAGAGTTCAGAAATAAACCCTTACATATGTGGTTAATTGATTTTCAACAAGGGTGCCAAAACCATTATATAGAGAATGAATAATCTTCAACAAATGGTGCTAGGGCAACTAGAGTGCCACATGTTAAAGAATGAAGTTGTACCCTTAACTCATACTATATACAAAATTAACTGAAAAATGATTAACAACCTAAACATAAGAGCTAATACCATAACATTGGAAGAAAAGATAGAGGTGAATCTTCATGGCTGTGGATTTGGCAATGGATTGTTAGATGATTCAAAAGCATGAACAATAAAAGAAAAAAAGATAAATTGGATACCATCAAAACTAAAAACTTGTGCATCAAAGAACACTATAAAAAAAGAGAAAAGATGGGCTTCCCTGGTGGTGCAGTGGTTGAGAGTCCGCCTGCCGATGCAGGGGACACAGGTTTGTGCCCCGGTCCGGGAAGATCCCACATGCCGTGGAGCAGCTAGGCCTGTGAGCCATGGCCGCTGGGCCTGCGCGTCCGGAGCCTGTGCCCTGCAACGGAAGAGGACACAACAGTGAGAGGTCTGCGTACCACAAAAAAAAGAAAAAAAAAAGAGAAAAGACAACCTACATAATCTGAGAAAATATTTGTGAATCATATATCTGATAGGCATCCATTACTGAGAGTTATATAAAGAGCTCTTACAACCGAAGAACAAAAAGACAAACGACCCAATTAAAAAATTAGACAAAGGACTTGAATAGATGTGTCTATAAAGAGGATATACAAATGGCCAACAAACATATGAAAAGATGCTTAACATCATTAGCAATTAAGCAAGTCAAAGCACAATGTGATACCAACCTATAGCCAATATAGGATGGCTATAATAATAATACAAAAAGTGAAATTAAAAGGTGTTGGCAAAGATGTGGATAAATTAGAATCCTTGTACACTTCTAGTAGGAATGTAAAATGGTACAGCACTGTAGAAAATAGTTTGGTGGTTCCTCAAAAAGTTAAGCATAGAATTACCATATAAGTCAGCAATTCCACTCTTAGGTATGTTCTCCCCAATGCAAAAAAAAAAAAAAAAAAAAAATTGAAAAGAAGTACTCAGACAAATTCTTATACAAGAAACTTCATAGCAGTACTATTCCCAATAGCCCCATAGTGGAAACAACCAAAATGTCCATTAACGGATTAATGGATAGCCAAATGTGGTATATACATACAATGGTTTATTATTCAGCGATGAAAAAGAATGAAGTACCTATATACTATGCTGTAATGTGGATGAGTCTCAAAAATATTATGCTAAGTGAAAGAAGCCAGACACAGATGGTCATATAATGCATAGTTCCATTTATATAAAATATCCAGAATAGGTAACATTCATAGAGACAGAAAGCATGTTAGTGGTTGCCAGGAGCTGTGAGAGGGAAGAATTGAGAGTGCCTACTTACTGGGTATGAGGTTTTCTTATGGGTTGATGAAATGTTTTGGAACTTGATATGGATGGTAGTTGCACAATATTATGAATGTACTAAATGCTACTGTACATTTTAAAATGGTAAATTTTGTTATGAAAATTGCACCTCAATAAAAATAAAAGCACTGAACTCTAAGTTCCAGGCAAGTGAAAAAAAAAAACAGAGAGAGAACTTGATTTGAATATAGCACTAGATTTAAAATTAAGCTACTCACATAAAAGGTACTTGGGATTTTTCTGTTATTATTTCTCACAACTGCATTAAATATATAATTATCTCAAAATAAAAATTTAATTAAAAAAAGCTATCAGAGTTTGTTGCAAAACAGAGAGATGATTTAAACTTTGAGATATAACAGTAGATACTTAGGATTTCATACGTTTATTTATTCTTTATTTAATAGACACCTACCACTTAAAATGTGTCAGGTACAGTTCTAAGTGCTTTTTAAATATTAACTCAGTAAATGGTTATTTTTAATAGCCAGTTCCTAGAGCAGTGTCCTCAGTGCCTGCAACACTGCTTGACACTAGTAAGTGCTAAAGAGGTATTATTTAATGATTAGATAATATTTTTCCATGTTGCTCTCACTGACTTTGTTTCAATATCCAAATTTCCACTGTCCAGATTTCACTAGATTTTAAGATCTTTGATGTCTTTGTTTGGGTTCTTCTGAAAGCAGAGCCTGAGATTAGAAGCTGGGAGCAGGTACTTTAATTGGAAGGGGAGCCCAGGAAATAGTAGTGAAGGTGCATAGAGAATGAGCTTGGGAAAGAGAAGGAGCCAATATTACAATGAGTCATTGAAGTTGAGGCAGAAACAATTTTCCCATGAACCTCTGAGAAACATACAGAATACCTACTGGGACTGTCCATCTAAAAGAAAGGAGGTTGGACACTTCTCTACCATTTCCCATGCCCCACGGATGGAGTGTGCCTCTGGGCCTTTAACTTGCCCACGTTCCTGGGCTGTGCTTTTGCAGGGCTGAGCAAGCTCCTTGGCTTTGGAAAGCCCTTGATTTAGAAAGGTGGAGATGAAATGCACATGCTTAAGATGGGATGTTGGCAGCTCCAAACTGCAGCTGGAATCCAAGGTGGGCTGTGGGGATGACACTCAGAACAGCAACAGTATTTGTTACACTTGATAAATATAATTTTTTTAATTAATTAATTTTTGGCTGTGTTGGGTCTTTGTTGCTGCATGGGCTCTCTAGTTGCGGTGAGCGGGGGCTACTCTTCGTTGTGGTGTGTGGGCTTCTCACTGCGGTAGCTTTTCTTGTTGCAGAGCATGGGCTCTAGGCGTGCAGGCTTCAGTAGTTGTGGCACATGGGCTCAGTAGTTGTGGCTTGCGGGCTCTAGGGCACAGGCTCAGTAGCTGTGGTGTACGGGCTTAGTTGCTCTGCGACATGTGGGATCTTCCTGGACCAGGGCTCGAACCCATGTCCCCTGCATTGGCAGGTGGATTCTTAACCACTGTGCCAGCAGGGAAGCTCTATACTTTTTAATTTAGTAAACAATTTTTAAATGATGATTAAAGGAAATACCATAAATGAAATGCAAAAATATAGCTATTACAAACTGAGCTGTTAAATATTTACAAGTCAGTGTTCATTTTTCAGAAAAGAGATCATTGCCTCAATGGCTTGTAGAAATATTTATGATAATAGATACAACATGTACAAACTGTCTACGCTTAGGTCATGAAAACTTTCTGCTGCTTGCTGTTCTTTCTACCCACTCCCTCATACTCAAGGTTTTTAGTTTATGGCTGACTCTTGTCAAGTGTCTGTGTTTACTAAACAGCAATTCAAACATTGCCATAAATGGCCTTTGCTTCTGTATAAAAATGTTTTTCTTTCAGCATCATCAGTGGTGGGTACTGTGATTGCTTAAAGTTTAAAGGAAGAGTAATGACTGGTTGATACAGTATTTTCTCAGAAATCAGTCATAGGATGTGGAGTTATTAAAAGAAAATGAACACACATCTTTATCAAAGAGCACATCAATGCTCTTTGTAAAGCTGTGTCTATTTTTAAAACACTAGCTGTATTTCATTTAGTTTTAATCACAGAGTACTGTTCTCTGAATATAACAAGTAGGAAGTAGTAAACTTTATAGTAGAAAAGTCCCTGAAAATCTCTCTCATCCTTATGTGTAATCTTCCAAATTTCAGAGGAGGAGCATGCTTGAAAATATGGAGGAAGAGGTTATGGTGTAAATGTCTCATGGCTTATGGGGGTGGGTAAGGAGTCCTCTTCATTGGGGATAAAAATCATGGGGGTAATTTGGGGATAGGATAGGATCTAGCAATCTTGAGAAAGTAAAGTAGTTTGGGATATGGCATGCTCACAGAAGTGGACATTTTATCCTGCTGGATGGGAAAAGGCATCCAGGTATTCAGCTATAGGTCTTGGGAGCCTCTGCAGATTTTGTACCTATAGACTGTACGGCCTGGAAGACTAGCTTGAGGTGGGGGATATCTGATTTCCAAGAGTAAGAATAATTTTGATTTTTAGTATTTCAAGTGGATCATACCCCTCCAGGGCTGTTGTGAGAGTAGCATGGCAATTGATATTATCCAAATGGAATTTAGAGCATTTTCTTGATTACTTATAGGAAAATTTGGCCTATTAGGACCAGGCAAACCCATAGGGACTCAGAAATATCCTAGTCTATGCTTAAAAAATAAAGGAAAAGAGTTAACCATTCACCAAAGTCTGCTTTCTCAAACTGAGATGGCAAGATCAGATAGTGCTTCTTTTTAGAATTTTCTTAACTTTATTGAGATGATCTCACTTGTATGTGTAATCTAAACTAGTCAAATACACAGAAGCAGAGAGTAGAATGGTGATTGCTAGGAGTGGGGTGAGGGGGAATGAGGAGATGTTGGTCAAAGGGTACAAAGTTTCAGTTACTCAGGATGAAGGAATTGTGGAGATCTAAGGTACGGCCTGGTGATGACAGTTAACAATACTGTACTGTTTACTGGAAATTTGCTAAGGCAAGAGATTGTGCTTCTTAACCTTGAAATTTCAGTCTCAGCTTGTCTCAGGAGATGGCTGAGGCCAGCAAGTCTCACTCATTACCTCTGTTTGCACTTGGCCCTTCCTTGTCCCTCTCTTCCCCTCTGTTGCTTTTTGCTTAAGTAAGGTTTATGGATTTCACCTATTACTTGAAATAGTCTTCCTTTCTTTTTTTCCTTACTTTTTATTTTATTTATGTATTTTTAAAATATTTATTTATTTGGCTGTGTTGGGTCTTAGTTGCGGTGTGAGGGCTTCTCTCTAGTTGTGGCACGTGGGTTCCAGAGTATGTGGGCTCAGTAGTTGTGGTGTGCAGGCTTAGTTGCCCTGCAGCATGTGGGATCTTAGTTCCCTGACGAGGGATTGAACCTGTGTTCCCTGCACTGGAAAGCAGACTCTTAACCACTGGACCACCCAGGGAGTCCCTTTTTCCTACTGCTTAAAAAAAAATTTATTGGAGTATAGTTGGTTTACAATGTTGTGTTATTTTCAGGTGTACAGCAAAATGAAGCAGTTTTACATATACATACATATCCACGCTTTTTTTTTTTTTTTTGCGGTACACGGGCCTCTCACTGTTGTGGCCTCTCCCGTTGCGGAGCACAGGCTCCGGATGCGCAGGCTCAGCAGCCATGGCTCTCGGGCCCAGCCGCTCTGCGGCATGTGGGATCCTCCCGGACCGGGGCACGAACCCGTATCCCCTCCATCGGCAGGCAGACTCTCAACCACTGCACCACCAGGGAAGCCCTATCCACGCTTTTTTTTAGATTCTTTTCCCATATAGGCCATTACAGAGTATTGAATAGAGTTCCCTGTGGTATACAGTACGTCCTTATTAGTTATTTATTTTATATATAGAGGTGTGTATATGTCAATTCCAATCTTCCAATTTATCTCTCTCTCCTCATCCCCTGGCAACCATGTTTGTTTTCTACATCTGTGACTCTACTTCTGTTTTGTAAATAAGTCCATTTTTATCCTTTTTTATTCCACATGTAAGTGATATCATATGCTATTTGGCTTTATGTACCTGACTTACTTCACTGCATTTCCCTTGTAGTCTAAGAGATGAGGGGCACTGATTTATCGTAGGGGTGTGTGTGTGTGTGTGTGTGTGTGTGTGTATGTTTAGGAAAAACAACAGCCCCTAGTATCGTCCAGATTGAATGTTCTCACCCTAACATACATATTTCACTGTTTACTTTTATGTAAAGTTTTACAACCAAATGCTAAAGTGACCCAGATGTGACAATGCCATTTTCTAGAAGGGAATAACAATATTGTTCAGGTACTTAAATCTACTTTCCCCCAGCTCAGCCCTGTCCCAGGCTTAAAGCTCTGTGGGATAGTTTTAGTCTCTCAGCGCCCTATCCCTGGACAGCCCTCCTTCTGAAGCTAAAACTTAATAGCCTGTCAATCTGGAGAAATGCCGGGCAGTTGGGCTTGTCTTACCCTGGGGATATGTCTCTTTGTAAAGAATCTTGGTTGTGAGAGCCTTAAAGCAGGAATATTCCCATAAAGTATTTTAGTACACAGCAAAGAAAGATATTCTTCTTTAGGGGAACTTAGTATGTTCTTCCGTTCACTTACAATTAAGATATTGAGGAAAATGTACAATGTATTTAAAGTTATCTATCCTACACTGGATCACTAAAATACATTTCTATATATTTCTCCAACCTGCCTCATCATATTTTTGTTACACATAATACAGTAATCATAGCAGAAAATATAGTTAATATTTATTGAGTACTTACTATTTTTCAGGCACTGTGTTGAATACTTTATATTCAGTAACTCATTTAATTATCAAACTACTTCCATGAATTAGATTATTATTATCCCTATCTTTAACCTAAGGTTTGCTTTCTTTCCCAAAGTCACTCATTTAGTAAGGTGGTAGAACTTGAATTCGGTTTTGATTCCAAAGCCAAAGTTATTCACATTCTAATTGGGAAGGCATACACCATAACATGGGGATTAATTCAATTCACAAGAAAAAACATTTATTGAGTGTCTGTGGTATGTAATTCTCTGTGCTAAAAGCTAGTGAACTAAAAAGGCAGAAAAGCAGTGTATTAGTCTGCTAGGGTTGCTGTAAAAAAGTACCGCAGACTGGTTTAGAGAATAGAAATATATTTTCTCACACTTCTGGAGCCTAGAAATCTGAGATTACGGTGTTGGCAGTGTTCCTTCTGAGTGCTGTGAGGGAAGGATCTTTTTCAGGTCTCTCTCCACGTGGCCATCTTCTCCTTTATATTCACACAGTCTTCCTTCTGTACATGTCTGTGTCTAAGATTCCTCTTTTTATAAAGACACCAGTCATATTGGTTTAGGACTGGGGTAATGTGGTCAAAATGTGACTGGGGAGTAGGGAAATGACAGGCCATGTGAGGTCTTTGTGATCATGCTAATGATTTTGGTGTTTATCTTACAACCAAAGGGCAGCCACCAAATGGTTTTCAGTGTGTCATGAATATTTGCATGCACACACACTTCTGCCCTGGTTATGACAGGAACAGACTTGTATTTTGGAAAGATCGCTCTGAGTGCAGTGGGAAGAACTGTTGAAGGGAAGCCAAATTGTCTGTCAGGAGATGAACTGGAGGTTATTTCAGTGACGTAGTGGAAGCAGAGGAGATGGGTCAGAGACCTATTGAAGCTACACCTCAGTACCAATGACCACATTTACTGCACAGGTGTTAGGATCTGAGCACCATTCCAGTAAAGGGTTCAGAGTCTTTAGAGTAAAGGCTGTTTCCAGGTCCGGGGAAGGAAGAGCAAAAGGAAAGCCTGTAATATTGTTGAGTCAGAAAGCAAAGACGTGCTTAAAAATGATGGTGGAGCAGCAAAATGATTCAGAAGCCAGTGAAGGAGCTAATAGTGGTAATAGATTATAGCACATTGAAGTCAGAAATAGAAGCTGTGACTACACAGTGATAAAGTAAATGTATGTGTGGAGAGAAAACTCCTCTTTACAAAAGGATGTCAGCTAAGAAATGTAGAATGCCTGATAGAATTAGACAATAATTATTTTGCAAAATCTATGTAATAATTAATTCAAGTAAGATTCATCAGTGGACTACATCTCTGGGATCATAGAATATTCAGTCTCCAAAAACCATCTCACAGACTAATTTTTTTTAATGTTTGTGACATTTTTATTTATTTTATTTTATTTATTGGAGTGTAATTGCTTTACAATGGTGTATTACCACAGATTACTTTTTAATTACAAAGAGAAAGCAGTGTCTTTACAGGAGTGATTTGGTAACACTACTTTAACCAAGTGATCAAATTTGGCATCATTACTATTGGAACGAACTGATATTACATACTTCCTTTAATCATGCACACACATCTTTTGAGACACACAAAATCACATAAGTATTATTTTTGCCAAAAATGTTTAACCAGCATCTAAAAGTGAGGGAACAATTAGTCAAATATAGATGAAGATACATTTTATAAGACAAATTACTTGGAGTCTTCAAAAATGCCAATATCATGGAGAACAAAAAAAAGTGTATTGAAAGGGGGTCACTTCTAGATTTCAGGAGACTAAGCGGACATGACAATCAAAAGTAATGCATAATACATTGATTGAATTCTGAATAGGGGAAAAGTAGCTATAAAGAGCCTTTATCTACTCAAAGATTATACCAGTGCTTGTGTTATTTTATCAATTTTTCCATTAGTTTGAAATTTAGGAAAGTAAAGAAACTAAGACAAAAGCAAGAAAAAGACAATAACTAGAAGGCCTTCAATGAGATAGAATAGGTCAGTGGACCTATTAGTTCATCTGAAACATATAAATTATATAAATTCCATACATGCATGCATTGTAGAATAATACTTATATCTTAGAATTAATCCATATACAGAAATAAATGTATTGTCAGAATTGTCCTAATTTGTAGTGTGTCTCATTATATAACTTTTCTCAAAATTCTTTTCCTATATATCATTTTCTTTTTTTTTGATTTTTCTCCTCTTACTGTGGAATGCTATACACTTCTAAATTTTCACTACATCTTGAACACAGGTGTTTGCTTTAATTGCTGTCAGGCACTGTGACAGGTGCTGAGACACAAAGATAAATAATAGAAATAAAAAATGTTTCCTTCCCCAAAGGAACATATAGGCTATTAAGGAAGAGAACGAAAAACAGATAAATTAGAATACAACGTCTTAAAAATCTTCACACAAAATGATTCATTTACACTGATTCATTCTTTTGAGCTCCAGTTTAAAATGTTGCCTACCAGCATTACCAGCAGCCAGTGTAGGTTATCTTAGATTCTTTCTTAAAATCAAGTCATAGGAAAGGAGAAAAAATTAGCAGCACCACTTAAAACTAAGGCTTAGAGAAAATCTAATGGCAGAATCTAGTTGCAATCCCCACTGACTCTTATGGGAGATGGCACTGGACTGAGAAAGATACACACAGCCTTAGCTTATGGAGCAGAGGCTTCTGGAAGAATCTCCTTTAGTTTGTGCGTCCTGACTCAGAGACATTGATTTGAACCAGAAAGAAAACATGCAGCTGCTTTCTTTAAGGAATTGGGCTACTCTTACCCTCTCTCCTTCTTACCCCAATTTTAGATTGTATAGTTAATTATTAAATACTTCAAACATACAGAAAAGTAAAGAGAAAGTATAACAGAAATTCATGTACCCATTACCCATGTTTTAGAAAGTATCACATCTCTTTTTTTAATTTAATAAAATAAATAGAAGTGGAAGCCTTTTCATTCCCACAGGGTTTACTCTCTCCCTTCTCAGATGTAATTTTGAAATTAATATGTATTTTTCCTTTCCATGTTTTTACTTTTTAATATTATTTTTAATAAGTTAGTTTATGGACATAAAATATATATCGTTGCTTTTTGTGCTTCATAAATATACATGACTTGAATCATATTGAACTTGTATTTTTTAACTTATTTTTATTCACTCAACATTTTTAGTAATTATCCTTTTCAACATTTGTCAATCCTCTTTCATTCTTTTTACAGGTGCATAGATTTAAATTCTATTAAAAAGCCATGCTTCTTTATTCCCCTTATTTATTTGGCTCTTGAGAGCCCTTCTTTATCCTTTTCTTCTCAGCAGGGAGGTTGAGTTCTTCAAAATATTTCACCTGGGATAATCCACTTTTGCCTTTTGCTTGAATTCAGCAACTGGGAAGCACCAGCTGGAAAGCCATGTGTAGAAGCAGAATGAAATCATAGTACTGATTTACTGTTTACTCCCTGTCACGCCATGGATTTGCTCAGGAGGTTCTCTTCCATAGCTACAACCCTCACTGGGTTCTGGGAACACGGTGCAAGACTATTTCCTTCCTCCTGCATGCTAGTACAAGGTAATAGCTTCCAGCGTTGCCAGTCCCTGGTGTTTCATCACCTCTTGTTGGATTTCTAACCCTGTTCATACCTCTGTCAATAGACTTTTTGAAATTCTTAACAATTATCTGTTTGAGTGTGCCATCTGTTTCTCTGCCATGACCCCAACTACTGAAATTGGTAATAAGTAAATATACATAAACCGTTAAGTTTCCAATATACCAGTAATGACTAGTAAGTTGTATAGAAAGATGTCTTATGCCAGAGTAAATATTTATCATTATTTAGGTGTGTGTATGTTGTGTAATGTTTATTTATACACATCTACGTGCTTTGTACATTGGCTTTCTATATTTCATAATATTATATTAGAAAGATGTATTTGAAAAAATACACTGTGGGTCATAAAAAGTAGAAGTGACTAAATTATTCTGCATACTGCATTCTTGAATGGAAAGGCTAACTATTATAAAAAATAATTATAAAAATTAATTTATAATGCAATGCTTATAATAATCCCATTAAATTACTTTTGGAACTTGATAGTGGTTTTAAATTTCTCTTGAAGAATAAACAAGAATAGATAATAAAATTTTGAAGTTCATCTGAAGAATAAGCAAATATAGATAGCTAATTAAATTTTGTAAATGGATTTAAATGTAGAAGTATTTTATACATCAGATATTTAACTAAACGATGTGATATTAACATAAGGATTTAGAGATGAATGGGACAATAAAGTAACCTACAAAAGTTCCTCATGTGTGTATGTTTGACTTTATTAAATAATACATTGCAAGCAATTGGGAGAAAAAAGGATTTAACCAATGTTTTAAAAACAATTGAATAATAATTTGAAAAAATATAATATCTATATATTAAAATAAATTCTATATATAGTAAGGTGTTAAATGTAAAAAAGGTTATTAAAATTTAGAAGAAAACCTAAGTATATATTTCTGATGTAGAGATGGAAAGGACTTTTGAACTTCTAATCATTAAAAAGAAACCCAGTTTCAAACACATGATAATTTGAAAAATTATTTTAAAATTGATAGAGCTGACTATTATTGTATGTATTTGGTATGCCATAATATAAAGAAATTTAAAAGACAAAAGGAAAATTTTAGAAAACATTTATAACAGTTGATAGCTTATTATACAGAGACTTCTTAAATTCACACAGACACACAGACACACACACACACACAATGTAAATGAACAATAGAGTGATAAAACTACTGAAAATCACTAGAAAAAAGTTTAAATGAGGTAGTATGGCACTCTGTATCACATCAAAGGTGAAGAGGAAATCACAATACTTAGTATTGGAGTGGGTTCATAGAAACTACCCTTTTGTATACTATTGGTTGGTGTTTAAATTGTATTAACTTTTCCTAAAGGCATTTGATGATATTTTTTTGAAAGTATGTGCCCTTTGACACAAAAATTCCATATCAATAAGAATAACTTGGAATAGATGTGTGTATAATGTATATGTATAGAGATCTTATAGCACTCTTATTGAAATTTATTGTTCTAGACCTACACATTCAGTGCTAACCTAGCTTGCTCAGATTTCATTATCTCATTCAAGGCCATAGAAGAGATCTGAGGGGATTGTTAACCTCTGGCATTTATGTGTCTTGCCCACATATTCAAGAGTCCTTCTCCACTATTTGGTCTCTAGTTGGATCTGACTATAGTTATTTACATTATCTTTAATCAACGTTTTGGCTTTCAGAGACTCAAACTGTAACTTCACCTAGGGGAAAGTGGTGTATTTCATTAATGAATAGATAAAAGGAATGAGAATCATTATTCTAAAGAAAATATACTAAATATTTGGTTGAGAAATAATAAAATGAAAAATGTCAGTCTCAGTTGACAATTTAAAAGGCCTATGCTTAGGGTAGTCCATCTCTAGAAGTCAGCTTTGGTCAGGGGTCCAAAAGGAACCAGACTGAATAAAAAATATATTTCAGTCTTATTATTCTTTGTACATATATGCTGAAGTGGAATTGTTGTATCATACATACTTCTATTTTTAATTTTTTAAAGCTACCTCCCTACTGTTTTCCACAGTGGCTGCCCTATTAGAGTATGTGTTTATTTGTCACTTATGCCAAAGTTGTTGGATGAGTGGTCTTCCATGTGTTTTAGGAATTCAGGTTCTTTCTACCAGGCTTCTTCATCATCCCCTAGGAACTCAAAGTCTTTCACTGGATCCCTGTTTCTAGACAGCGTATGAGGAATAAGGAGAATGTGGAGGATCACTGAGAGGTTTTTGATGCCAGGCTTAAAAATAATTTATATTTATTTTGTCTCTGTTTCATTGGACAGAATTCAGTTGTTTGTTCCCACCCTCTGTCTTGTAGTTTCAAGGGCGCTGGAAAATACAGAATAATACACAGCCCAAGAAAGCAGATACTGTGAATTATTTATTCACTGCATCATGAGTGTCTATAACAGTGATAGGAGCATAGTAGGAACTCAATAAATATTTGTTGAATGAATACTTTAATGAGTTAATGAGTGTGGGAATGAATGAAAGAATCAACCAATCCATGTTAGTACAGTTGGAAAAATCATGGCAAAGCAGGGAGTAGCAAGCACTGAAATCCACGGGGAAATTGAAGCTCAATGTTGACAAGTTTAACTAGAGACAAGGCATAAGTTCTAGAGCAGGTGCTTCTAGTAGAGGAGATATTTTGAAGACCTTCTTAAACGTGTGCTTTTTTTGAGGATAAACTCTCAGAAAATATAGTAGGCTTATACATTCAATATCATAGCATACAGAATTTAAAAAACTGTCTTTATTGGAATGGGATATTGGGAAAGTTTTTAGTTATAAAAGCCATGGTTTTGTCAACATAATTTAAAACACTTTTACTTTAAAAGTAAATATATTGTTTATAAGAGTACCCTTGTGAATTTTGAAGATTTAAAATACAGATGTTTTGAAGCTATGTGTTTTAAAAATATTTCTTTGAATTGATTTATAAACACTTTCTTACAATCTTTTGTGAACTAATGGACCTACATAAAATTCATTATACCACACTAAAGCGTTGAGTTTGGGAGAAATAAAGCTCTCTCTAAATTGTTATCATATAGTAAGAGTTAGTATTTGATTGCTAAAGAAATGGGAGAGAGGAAAGAGTTAGACTCTGGATTCAGAAAGATATGAGCTGAATCCATACCCTGCCACGTCTCAGTCAGGGGTCCTTGGTTATGTATGTATCTTCTCCTGGCCTTTTAAAAAATCACTAGTAAAATGAGAATAATACTCCTATGCTAGCACTCTTGTAAGAATTAAATGGGTTAGAGTTACAAAACATTTAGTAGTGTCTGATGCTTTGCTCGTCCACAAAAAAGAAAAAAAAAAGCTAGCTTTGGCCTCTTATTCCTCCTCTCCTCCCCATGTGTGACAGTATTCTTCAAAGAGAGAATTAGACTAGAGAGATTGCCTAACATTGCCCTCTTAAGAGGCAACATGGCCTCAGGGTGGTAAATGAATTTCAGTTTACTGCTATGGTGGAGGGTGATGAGAAGATTGCCAGCTTCTTCCAGGTCCAATGGAAAGGGCCCATGGATTTGGCTGGCTGGAGTTCTCTATTCAATTTCTTGCATAAATCCTACCCATAATGCAGCATTTGCCATCTCCTATTTCTGCTTTTTTATAAGTCGAGTAAGCATTTAACGACACTGCAATGCATTTTGAAGGCAATATTTTCTTAGATTTTTATGAATTTGTTCCCTATCTTTTTAAAGTTGTCTTTCCCACAACCAAATCAACAGCAATTTTATATTCAATTCTATCGAGTTTTTCCAAAGCAGTCAATGAGTTGTTCAGAGAATTTTTTTTCACATTGATATTTCTTCTGTTTACATACTATTTAATCAAATTATATGTTAATTATATAATAAATACAAATCATGTAACCAGTTTTGGGAAGAAACACAACTTATTTTTGTTTGGCATTCAACTTGAGTGAGACAGAAGAGCAGACACAGGATGGGGTTGCCTGCTACGACAGCTGCCATCAATGCCATTAAATGAAAAAAAGTTTGATGAAAAAAAAAATTATCCAAGTTGCTCAATTGATTCAAAAGTATACCCAAAAGACATGGAGTTGTTTCAGTGAAAGAAGTTCAAGAGACTTTGGTGGTAAAATAGACCGTATTTTGAAAGATGAAGAAGACATAAAATGGAGACTGAATTTAAAAGACACAAATGGAACCTTCTGGCTCAGCATGAATATTTCTGAGTTTCATTAAAAAATAAATAAAATAGGGCTGCACACTAAGCCAGAGGCAGTGAGAGGCAAAGCGCAGGCAGCAGACTGAAATGTATATACAACTTGTCTGGTAAGATCTGTAGCCAGGGGTAATCACTGAGCAGACTCTTTCCTCCTTGTGGGATCCTGACCATATCTGGAAGTGTCAGATTTGGAGACTGAAGTATTTAGGCCATGGAGCAGATTCTAGAGTTGTCATTTGCCCAGGGAAATGCAGACTTGCCTTTATGTTTTGTTTTGCTCTCTAGCCCTTGGAGATTTCACTTACTTTCTTATGATTTTAGCAATACGTTCAAAAGTATAACTGTTGTAATTCATCCAGGACAGGAAATTGTGTTGCAGCAGGAGCTCATCAGAGTATCTTGTCCTTGATACTGAGGGAAGCTGGCCTGATAATTCCTTAGGAATATAAAGAATGAGAATAGAGCAGATGTCTAATTAGAGGACAAATATGGATCTCAGCTTCCACTAAATGAAAATAACGGTTTCTGTATTTTGCTTCAGTCTTTTTCTTCAAATGTTCTCTAACATGTTTCTCCTCAGGACGTCTTTGCAAATGTCATTGTCAATATTTACCTATTGATATCTTATTTGACAGTGTCAATACCAGGCATCATCACACAATAAAATATTTCTAATAATAACCTGATTGTAATTGTTTCTTCTTATAAAATGGCAATTGTAATTAGTAAGGACAAAACAAATAGAGTTCAAAGTGGCTAAATTTGAGATAACTGAAATTTTTAAAGCTCCTAGATTACCTTGCGGTGATTTCTGAGGTAGAATATGATTGTGTCTTCTAAATGGCATTTTTCTGGGCATTTTATTGTGAAACCCAAACTAAGTGACAATTTTTGTTTATAAAGAAAATAAAATGTTATATTTAAAACATTTATGTTTTGCATAAGTAATAGTTGTCAGCCATAGTCCTTTTTTTTTAAACATTTTTAGGGAGTATAATTGCTTTACAATGTTCTGTTAGTTTCTGCTGTATAATAGAGTGAATCAGCTATACATATACATATATCCCAATATCCCCTCCCTCCTGCATCTCCCTCCCACCCTCCCTATCTCACCCATCTAGGTGGTCACAAAGCACGGAACTGATCTCCTTGTGCTATGCAGCTGCTTCCCACTAGCTATCTATTTTACATTTGGTAGTGTATATATGCACATGTCACTCTCTCTCTTTGTCCCACCTTACCCTTTCCCCTCCCCGTGTCCTCAAGTCCATTCTCTACCTATGCGTCTTTATTCCTGTCCTGCCCCTACGTTCATCAGAACCTTTCTGTTTTTTTTTTTTTGATTCCATATATATATTAACATACAGTATTTGTTTTTCTATTTCTGAGTTACTTCACTCTGTATGACAGACTCTAGGTCCATCCACCTCACTAAAAATAACTCAATTTCATTTCTTTTTATGGCTGAACAATATTCCATTGTATATATGTGCCACATCTTCTTTATCCATTCATCTGTCAAAGAACACTTAGGTTGCCTCCATGTCCTGGCTATTGTAAATAGTGCTGCAATGAAGACTGTAGTACATGACTCTTTTTGAATTATGGTTTTCTCAGGGTATATGCCCAGTAGTGGGATTGCTGGGTCATATGGTAGTTTTATTTTCAGTTTTTTAAGGAACCTTCATACTGTTCTCCATAGTGGCTGCTCAATTTACATTACCACCAACAGTGCAAGATTGTTCCCTGTTCTCCACACACTCTCCAGCATTTATTGTTTGTACATTTTTTGATGATGGTCATTCTGACCAGTGTGAGGTGTTACCTCACTGTGGTTCTGATTTGCATTTCTCTAATGATTAGTGATGTTGAGCATCCATTCATGTGTTTGTGGGCAATCTCTGTATGTTCTTTGGAGAAATGTCTGTTTAGGTCTTCTGCCCATTTTCGGATTGGGTTGTTGTTTTTTGGTATTGAGCTGCATGAGCTGCTTGTATATTTTGGAGATTAATCCTTTGTGTGTTGCTTCATTTGCGAATATTTTCTCCCATTCTAAGGGTTGTCTTTTCGTCTTGTTTATGGTTTCATTTGCTGTGCAAAAGATTTTAAGCTTCATTTGGTCCCATTTGTTTAATTTTGTTTTAATTTCCATTTTTCTAGGAGGAGGGTCAAAAAGGAACGTACTGTGATTTATGTCATAGAGTGTTCTGCCTATGTTTTCCTCTAAGAGTTTTATAGTGTCTGGCCTTACATTTAAGTCTTTAATCCATTTTGAGTTTATTTTTGTGTATGGTGTTAGGGAGTGTTTTAATTTCATTCTTTTACATGTAGCTGTCCAGTTTTCCCAGCACCACTTATTGAAGAGGCTGTCTTTTCTCCATTGTATATTCTTGCCTCCTTTATCAAAGATAAGGTGACCAATGTGCGTGGGTTTATCTCTAGGATCTCTATCCTGTTCCATTGATCTATATTTCTGTTTTTCTGCCAGTACCATGCAGTCTTGATTACTGTAGCTTTGTAGTATAGTCTGAAGTCCGAGAGCCTGATTCCTCCAGCTCCAGTTTTCTTTCTCAAGATTGCTTTGGCTATTTGGGGTCTTTTGTATTCCCGTGCAAATTGTGAAATTTTTTGTTCTAGTTCTGTGAAAAATGCCATTGGTAGTTTGATAGGGATTGCATTGAATCTGTACATTGCTTTCGGTAGTACAGTCATTTTCACAATGTTGATTCTTCCAATCCAATGGACATGGTATATCTCTCCATCTGTTTGTATTATCTTTAATTTCTTTCATCAATGTCTTATTGTTTACTGCATACAGGTCTTTTGTCTCCTTACGTAGGTTTATCCCTAGGTATTTTATTCTTTTTTTTTTTTTTTTTTTTTTGCAGTACGTGGGCCTCTCATTGTTGTGGCCTCTTCCGTTGTGGAGCACAGGCTCCGGATGTGCAGGCTCAGCTGTCATGGCTCACAGGCCTAGCCGCTCTGCGGCATGTGGGATCTTCCCGGACCAGGGCAAGAACCCACGTCCCCTGCATCGGCAGGCGGACTCTCAACCACTGCACCACCAGGGAAGCCCCTAAGTATTTTATTCTTTTTGTTGTAATGATAAATGGGAGTGTTTCCATAATTTCTCTTTCAGATTTTTAATCAGTGTATACAAATGCAAGAGATTTCTGTTCATTAATTTTGTATCCTGCTACTTTAACAAATTCATTGATTAGCTCTAGTAGCTTTCTGGTAGCATCTTTAGGATTCTCTATGTATAGTATCATGTAATCTGCAAACAGTGACAGTTTTACTTCTCCTTTTCCGATTTGGTTTCCTTTTATTTCTTTTTCTTCTCTGATTGCTGTGGCTAAAACTTCCAAAACTATTTGTATAATAGTGGTGAGAGTGGGCAACCTTGTCTTGTTCTGGATCTTAAAGGAAATGGTTTCAGTTTTTCACCATTGAGAACGTTATTGGCTGTGGGTTTGTAATATATGGCCTTTATTATGTTGAGGTCAGTTCCCTCTATGCCTACTTTCTGGAGAGTTTTTATCATAAATGGGTGTTGAATTTTGTCAATAGATTTTTCTGCAACTTTTGTGATGATCATATGGTTTTTATCCTTCAGTTTGTTAACATGGTTTATCACATTGGTTGATTTGTGTATATTGACGAATCCTTGCATTCCAGGGAAAAACCCAACTTTATCATGGTGTATGATCCTTTTAATGTGCTGTTGGATTCTGTTTGCTAGTAGTTTGTTGAGTATTTTTTCATCTATGTTCAGCAGTGTTATTGGCATGTAGTTTTCATTTTGTGACATCTTTGTCTGGTTTTGGTATCAGGGTGATGGTGGCCTCGTAGAATGAGTTTGGGAGTGTTCCCCCCTCTGCTATATTTTGGAAAACTTTAAGGAGGATAGGTGTTAGCTCTTTTCTAAATGTTTGATAGAATTCGCTGGTGAATCCATCTGGTCCTGGGCTTTTGTTTGTGGGAGATTTTTAATCGCAGTTTCAACTTCAGTGCTTGTGATTGGTCTGTTTATATTTTCTGTTCTTCCTGGTTCTGTCTCGGAAGGTTGTGCTTTTCTGAGAATTTGTCCATTTCTTCCAGATTGCCCATTTTATTGCCTTATAGTTTCTTGTTGTAATCTCTCACGATCCTTTGTATTTCTGCCATGTCAGTTTTTACTTCTCCTTTTTATTTTCTAATTCTGTTGATTTGAATCTTCTCCCGTTTTTTCTTGATGAGTCTGGCTAATGGTCTATCAATTTTGTTTATTTTTTCAAAGAACCATGTTTTAGTTTTATTGGTCTTTGCTATTTTTTCCTTCATATCTTCTTCACATATTTCTGATCTGATCTTTATGATTTCTTTCCTTTTGCTAACTTTGGGGTTTGTTTTTTGTTCTTGTTTCTCTAATTGCTTTAGGTGTAAGGTTAGGTTGTTTATTTGATATTTTTCTTGTTTCTTGATTTAGGATTGTATTGCTATAAACTTCCCTCTTAGAACTGCTTTTGCTCCATCCGATAGGTTTTGGATCATTGTGTTTCCATTGTCATTTATTTGTAGGTATTTTTTGATTTCCTCCTTGATTTCTTTAGTGATCTCTTGGTTTTTAGTAGTGTATTGTTTAGCCTCAATGTGTTTGTATTTTTAAAACTTTTCCCCCATAATTGATATCTAGTCTCATAGTGTTGTGGTCAGAAATGATACTTGATACGATTTCAATTTTCTTAAATTTACCAAGGTTTGATTTGTGACCCAAGATATGATCTATACTGAAGAATGTGCCATGAGCACATGAGAAGAACGTGTATTCTGTTGTTGTTGGATGGAATGTCCTCTGAAAATGAATTAAATCCATTTTTTTTTTTTTTTTTTTTTTTTTTTTTTTGTGGTACAAGGGCCTCTCACTGCTGTGGCTTCGCCTATTGCGGAGCACAGGCTCTGGACACGCAGGCTCAGTGGCCATGGCTCACGGGCCTAGCTGCTCCATGCCATGTGGGATCTTCCTGTACCAGGGCACAAACCCGTGTCCCCTGCATCGGCAGGCAGACTCTCAACCACTGTGCCACCAGGGAAGCCCATAAACCCATCTTTTTTAATGTGCCATTTAAAGCTTTGTTTTCTTATTTATTTTCATTTTGGATGATCTGTCCATTGGTGAATGTGGGGTGTCAAAGTCCCCTACTATTATTGTGTTACTGTCGATTTCCCCTTTTATGGCTGTTAGTATTTGCCTTATGTATTGAGGTGCTCCTATGTTGGGTGCATAAATATTTACAATTGTTATATCTTCTTCTTGGATCGATCCCTTGATCATTATGTAGTGTCCTTCTTTGTCTCTTATAATGGTTTTTATTTTAAAGTCTATTTTGCCTGATATGAAAATTGCTACTCCATCATTCTTTTGATTTCCATTTGCATGGCATGTGTTTTTCCATCCCCTCATTTTCAGTCTGTATGTGTTCTAAGTCTGAAGTGGGTCTCTTGTAGACAGCATATATATAGGTCTTGTTTCTGCTTCCATTCAGCCAGTCTATGTCTTTTGGTTGGAGCATTTAATCCATTTACATTTAAGGTAGTTAACCATATGTATGTTCCTATTACCATTTTCTTAACTGTTTTGTGTTTCTTTTTGTAGTTCCTTTCCTTCTCTTGTGTTTCCTGCCTGGAGAAGTTCTTTTAGCATTTGCTTTAAAGTTGGTTTGGTGGTACCATATTCGCTTAGATTTTGCTTGTCTGTAAATGTTTTAATTTCTCTGTCCAATCTGAATGAGATCCCTGCTGGGTAGAGAAATCTTGATTGTAGGTTTTTACCTTTCATCACTTTAAATAAGTGCCTCCATTCCCTTGTGGCTTGCAGAGTTTGTGCTGAACGATCCACTGTTACCCTTATGGGGATTTCCTTGTATGTTATTTGTTGCTTTTCCCTTGTTGCTTTTAATATTTTTTCTTTGTTTTTAATTTTTGATAGTTTGATTAATATGTGTCTTGGTTTTTTTCTCTTTGGATTTATCCTGTATGGGACTCTTTGTGTTTCCTGGACTTGATTGACTATTTCCTTTCCCATATTAGGGAAGTTTCCACTATAATCTCTACAAATAATTTCTCAATCCCTTTTTAATTCTCTTCTTCTTCTGGGACCCTATAATTCGAATGCTGGTGTGTTTAAT
The DNA here is from genome assembly GCF_011762595.2 of Tursiops truncatus. NCBI lineage: Eukaryota > Metazoa > Chordata > Mammalia > Artiodactyla > Delphinidae > Tursiops > Tursiops truncatus. The sequence goes on from NC_047041.1 coordinate 31,715,958, forward strand.
TTTGTCCCAGAATTCTCTGAGACTGTCCTCAATTCTCTTCATTTTTTTGTCTTTTTTCTGCTCTGCAATAGTTATTTCCACTACTTTATCTTCCAGGTCAGTTATCTGTTCTTCTGCCTCAGTTATTCTCCTATTGGCTCCTTCTAGAGAATTTTTAATATCATTTATTGTTTTGCTCATCATTGTTTCCTTGCTCTTTAGTTATTCTAGGTCCTTGTTAAACGTTTCTTGTATTTTCTCCATTCTGTTTCCAAGATTTTGGATCATATTTGCTATCATTATTCTGAATTCTTTTTCTGTTAGACTGCCTGTTTCCTCTTCATTTGTTTGCTCTGGTGTGTTTTTACTTTGCTCCTTCATCTGCTGCGTATTTCTCTGTCTTCTCATTTTGCTTAATTTACTGTGTTTGGGGTCTCCATTTTGCAGGCTGCAGATTCATATTTCCTGTTGTTTTGGGTGTCTGACCCCCGTGGGTGATGTTGGTTCCGTGGGTTTTGTAGGCTTCCTGGTGTAGGGGACTGGTGACTGTGTTCTGGTGGATGAGGCTGGATCTCGTCTTTTGGTGGGCAGGGTTGCATCTGGTGGTGTGTTTTGGGGTCTCTGTGAACTTATTATTATTTTAGGCAGCCTCTCTGCTAATGGGTGGGGTTGTGTTCCTGTCTTCCTAGTTGTTTGTCATGGGTTGTTCAGCAGTGGAGCTTGCTGGTCTTTGAGTGGAGCTGGCTCTTTGCATTGAGATGGAGATCTCTGTGAGAGCTCTTGCTGATATTTATTATGTGTGGCCTGGAGATCCAGTAGCCAATGTCCTGAACTTGGCTTTCCCACCTCAGTGGCTCAGGCCTGCCACCTGGCTGGAGCACCAAGACCCTGTCAGCCACATGGCTCAGAATAAAAGGGAGGAAAAAAAGAGAGAAAGAAAAAAAAATAATGTTATTAAATTAAAAAATTACAAAATGTATTAAAAAATAATTTTAAAAAAGTAAAAAAAAAAAGAAAAGAGCAAATAAACCAATAAACAAATCCACCATTGATAACAAGTGCTGAAATCTATACTAAGACAAAGATAAAAATCAGAAACTAGTCAATCACATACAGCAAACTCCACACCTACAATTGCTCCCAAAGTCCACCACCTCAATTTTAGGATGATTTTTATCTATTCAGGTATTCCACAGATGCAGGGTACATCAAGTTGATTGTGGGGATTTAATCTGCTGCTCCTGAGGATGCACAGAGAAATTTCCCTTTCTCTTCTTTGTTCTCACAGCTCTTGGGGTTCAGCTTTGGATATGATCCTGCCTCTGCATGTAGGTCGCCCTCTGGCATCTGTTCTTCATCCAGACAGGACGGGGTTAAAGGAGAGGCTGATTAGGGGACTCTGGCTCACTCAGGCTGGGGGGAGGGAGGGGGAGGGAATGTGGGGCCAGCCTGCAGCAGCAGAGGCCAGCATGACATTGCAACAGCCTGAGGCATCGTGTGTTCTCCTGGGAAAATTGTCCCTGGATCACAGGACTCTGGCAGTGGCGGGCTGCACAGGCTGCCAGAAGCGGGGGTGTGGATAATGACCTGTGCTTGCACACAGGATTTTTGGTGGCTGCAGCAGTAGCCTTAGCATTTCATAGGCATCTAGTGTCCATGCTGATAGCCTCGGCTTGCACCCGTCCCTGAAGCTTGTTTAGGCAGTGTTCTGAATCTCCTCTTCTCACGCACCTTGAAACAATGTTCTCTTGCCTCTTAGGCAGGTCCAGACTTTTTCCCATACTCCCTCCTGGCTAGCTGTGGTGCAGTAGCCCCCTTCAGGCTGTGTTCACTCAGCCAACCTCAGTCCTCTCCCTGGAATCTGACCTTGGAAGCTGGAGCCTCAGCTCCAAGCCCCCACCTGTCCCAGTGGGTGAGCAGACAAGCCTCTCAGGCTGGTGGGTGCTGGTTGGCACTGATCCTCTGAGCAGGAATTTCTCTGCTGTGCCCTCTGCACCCCTGTTGCTGTGCTCTTCTCCATACTCTGAAGCTTCCCCCCACCCACCCACCTTCTCCACCATTGAAGGGGCTTCCTAGTGTGTGGAAAATTTTCGTCTTTCACAGCTTCATCCCAGAGGTGCAGGTCCTGTCCCTTTTCTTATGTCTCTGCTTATTCTTTTTTCTTTTGCCCCACCCAGTACGTGGGGTTTTTCTTGCCTTTTGAGAAGTCTGAGGTCTTCTGCCAGTGTTCAGTAGGTGTTCTGTAAGAGTTGTTCCACATGTAGATGTATTTTTGATGTATTTGTGGGAAGGAAGGTGATCTCCACAACTTACTCCTCCGCCATCTTGAAAGTCCAGCCATAGTCCTTTGACTCCAATAAATTCCTTATAGGTTTTGGATTTTCATCTGTGTTAATGTATGTTTAAAATAGTCTAAAGAGCCTAAAAATGTAATATTAATTTGATATGGGGTGGGAGGACCTCTTTAAGATAATAGGAAAACATAAAAAAATTGTGTCAACTACATAAAATTAAATATTTGCATATGTACATAAAAAGCACTATGTTCAATCAAAATATGAGCCACCAATTATGAAAAGAACAAATTACAACAAAAACTAAGGCAAATATGTAACGTATTGTTATAGATAAAGAAAAATGTCTTTGAACACCTCCCTATAAAACTTTTCAAAAATATAATTCTAACCTACTGATAATTGAAGTAATAACATTTAAAATAATGTTACCATATTTTGACTATCGAATTGTCATAAAGTTTAAAAAATTATTATGCCCAGTGCCAGGAAGATGAAGGAAGATTTGTACTCTGTGAACTGCTTGGGTCAGCTTATAAAATGTACATGCTTTCTGTGGGGCAATATTATGGTAAGTTTCAGAAATCGTAAAGATATTCATAACTTTTATCCAGTTTTCTACTTTTAGGAAGTTGTGTTTGCAAAATAATCAGAAATATACACAAGATATAGTTAAAATGGCATTTGCTTCAGCATTATTTATAATATCATTGATGTAATTGAATCCAGCAAGAGTGTATGATCAAATTAATTCTGATATATCGGTATGATAGAATAGTGTGCCATCTATATAATTAAGTAGACTAAAATGTTCATGGTATATTTTTAAAGGATAGAAAATTTTAAAAATATATAAAGTACACTTCTGTTTTATATGTATAAATTATACAAAAGATGAAGGAAACAGCACAAAGTATAAATAATGATTCGGGTACTGAGACTATGGGTGAGCTTATTTTTATCTATATATTTTTTCTACAGCATAACATTTATTATGCTATACATCACATTCACTTATACATTTACATGTTTTTATAATATCAATCTACTAATGTAATAATTTTGTAAAGAATGCTTCTCAATTGCATCAGGTGGAATTTTAATTTTACTTAAAGAGAAGAGAGAGAAGGAGGGAGGTGAAGCAGGGATAGATAAGAAAGAATGCAAAATAAACTTTTTCTTTGCTGTATAGTTTCTAAAAGTGCCTTGCCTCATGTCTCAGTGGCAAGAGATGTGAGTGAAAAATAAAATAAAATAAAAATAGCAAATTACATGGAGTTGATGATGCACTTAAATATCTTGTTGGATTCTGTGATGGTTTATTGCATTATCTATACATGAGTAGAAATAATTTATTCTTTTAATAAAATTTCAGAGAGCATTTTATTTGTGCTGTATATTTGCACCAAAATGCAATGGAGACAAAATACAATTACTATTTTATTGAGGCCTTTTAATGTTTTTATCCTGATATATTTTACATTCCTATATCTAAGATTCAAATTTATAGGTTGTTAGATTATTGGCATTGATGAGTTAGAACTGACAACTAACTCAGCTAGCATATGAGAAAGCAACAGTGATTAAACAGAAGAATTCTTGGATATAGGAATTCCATTCCCTCTTTCTCTATTTAAAGTAAAATTTGTTGCATCAGTTTTTGTTGGCATTTCAATTACTGTTTCATCTGTTTATTGTGGACGTATTCTTTGAAATCAGTATCTTTTGACAGCCCATATATTTCTCTAAGTTTAGAATGTGAGACATTTGCTTAGTAGAACTTTTTGTTTTCATGCACAACTGTTGTCAGCAAGGAGGAAGCCAAAAATTCAGTTTAGTCTCGCTTGAGAGGTTACAGAGATAGCACTACACAGCACGTTATTGTTCCATGTGGTTGAATTGCATTGTTTTGTCACAAATGTACTCAGAATAAATGTTCTTTTTTTTCTGTCTATGAGCAGCTCATGAACTATTATTCTCCTTTTTCTGTCTTTACAAGAATCAGAACACAAATACATTCACAATTCCTCTAGTTAAAATAACTTTTGCAAATTTCTGTACAGACTTGCCTTTCCATTTCTGTGTTCCTGTCTCTAATGCAGTTTCAGAAACACAGGGTTTTCTGAATTCCAGGCACTTAATTGTGTTATCTGGGCTCCTAGGCCTTCAACGTATTCTTGTTCGTGGTAAACCGCTGACTCCCTCAGTACTGTCTTGTTCTCGTTGCTTTCAGACTTTTGGCTTTTTACTGCCCCTGGCCCACTGAGATATTTCTAATTCTTACACCTGCCCCAGCACCTTGTTATTTACCTCACTATTAGATGATTATAACTCTTGTTTCAAGGGTCCCTTCTTTTTGCTTGTCCTATCTTAATGTAGTTTCAGTTTTCAATAAAAATAGAAAGGTCTTGTATGGCAATTTATGTTTTACATCTAACAGTATGATTTCTTGATCTTTTCACGCTGATGCATATAAATGTATTTCATTTTTTTGAACTGCTGCATCACAGTATGGTATCATAGAATTTATTTAACTATTCTCCTATGGATGGATAAATAGCAGATTTCTATTTTTTTTTAATCACAAGCAATACCCTAATAAAAATCCTTAGTCATATATTTTTGTTCATGAATTAAAAATATGAAACTGTGTCAGGCTTCCCTGGTGGAGCAGTGGTTGAGAATCTGCCTGCTGGTGCAGGGGAGACAGGTTCGAGCCCTGGTTTGGGAAGATCCCACATGCCATGGAGCAGCTGGGCTCATGGGCCACAACTACTGAGCCTGCGCGTCTGGAGCCTGTGCTCCGCAACAAGAGAGGCCACGATGGTGAGAGGTCTGTGCACTGCGATGAAGAGTGGCCCCCGCTTGCCACAACTAGAAAAAACCCCCACACAGAAAAGAAGACCCAACACAGCAAAAATAAATAAAAATAAATTAACAAACTCCTACCCCCAACATCTTCTTTAAAAAAAAAAATGAAATTGTGGAATGGGTACATGAATTTGAATTACTGGTTCAAAGGGTATATACTTTTAAAATATTAGTAATTATTTACTTTTAATCAATACTGCCAAATTGTCTATTAATATGACCACACTAATTTATACTCTAGCAACCATATTTGAGAGTCAGTTTCCTCATATCTTTATCAATTCTGGTTATAATCAGTATCCATGATTCTTACTAATTGGATGATGGGACAAACCTTCTTTAAAAATTGCATATTTTGTTTTGCTGTGCTGCGCAACTTGTGGGATCTTAGTTCCTTAACCAGGGATTGAACCTGAGCCCATGGCAGTGAAAGCACAGAGTCCTAATCACTGGACCACCAGGGAATTCAAAAAATTGCATTTCTTGATTACTAGTAAGACTGAGCATATTTTGATCTATTTGTTTCTTTTTTGTGTGCTATTCCTATTACGATTCCTTGCTTATTTTTATATTTTAAAATTTTATTTATGAAAGTTCTTTATATGTGAAGGACTTGATTTCTTTAGATATTTTAAAGATTCTTTTTTACTGTGAACTATAACACATACACAGATAGAAAAATTCATATCAAATTTTATTTATTCATCAGAGCTACACAATCTAGAGATGAACCTTATATGATTTAACTAGTGTTGTCTCAATAGTGGACAGCTAGTATTTTGTTTTCCCATCTCCCGTCCTTCTGGGAATAGTAAAAACCTTGCCCCCTGACCACAGAGGATAAGGGTGATAGATCTGGGCTATGGGAATATGAGGTCTTTCTCTCTCTGTGGCTGGAAGTGAAGCCAAGAAGCTGAGAGACACAAATGTGGGAGGGAGGAAGAGAGATTGACAGTAGTAATATTGTATCCATTTTTAAAGTTTTATTCTGAAGTCATTTAACAATTCTGTCCTTGGATTTGATGAGAGCACAGTGTTGTTAGGAAGATTTTCTTTTATGTTTAAGCCAGCTCAAGATGGGTTTTTGTGACATGCAACAGAATGCATCCTTATGAATGCAGAATTTCTGCCCAATTTTGAGGTAGATTGTTTTATTTCCTTTCAATAAAGAGTTTGGATGTAAATTTCTAGGAAGGGCATTAACATGCCACTGAATAAGAAGCTATGTTCAGGCAAATTTACTGATGAGATGCCAATATCTTTGATCCTTTTGTTTCCAGATTTCATAGTTTAGTAAAGTTGGGGGAAGGGTAAGGGATAGAATAATAGGGAGAAAGAAAGGATAAGAATTTGTGAAAGGTTGCCAAAACCGCTGGATAAAATGCAGAGTAGGAAATTAACTTCAGTTACTGTGTTTCCTGCTCCAGAAGAGTTAGCTGGTTCTTTTCAAAAATTGTCTCATTACTTTTGTACAGTTTCCAATTCCTTTCAGATATTTTCAAGATTAAAAAATTTATTTAAACATACTCAACATAGTTTCACAGTATGTATGATAATTCCAATAGATGAAGTGTTTATAGATGTTTCAATTATCTTGTTTCTCCTATTTTTTGCCTTTCTTCCTTGTATGCTGATGATTTTGTATGTCTGGTTTTCCAAGTTCAATAATTAAGTTTCCTTGTAATGCTTGGGCTGCAAATTCAGAAAAGTGTTAGCTTACTTCCAGTTTGCTCTTGCCTTGGGGGCCCCAACTTAAAGAGTGGGTGTCTCAGGATTCCTGCTTAGGGAGACACTGGATTTTGCTTTAGTTGCCCTCAATCTAAAAAGCTTCTAAAACCCCTGTTCTGTTCACAGCTATCTCTTCATGTGGGCAAATACCTTCAAAGCAACAGCAATTTTGCAAACTGTTCTTACCTTATTGGGTTCCCACATTTTCCTAGATTTTGATCTGGTAATTTTCATATATATTACCATTCATCTGTTTGTCATACATTATGTACATAATGTTGATTTTTAGTTGTCCTTGGTGGAAAAGTTGGTCTTAATTACCTGATGCAACATACTAGAAGTGGAAGTCTTTCCTCATAGAGCAGAAAGCAGACCAGTGGTTGCTGGAACCCAGGTGGGAATGAGCATTGACTACATATGGGTGTGAGAGAACATTTGAGGATGATGCAAGTGTTCTAAAACTGCATTATGGTGATGGTTATATAACTGTATAAATTTACTAAACTACATCGATCTGTGCACTTAAAATGTGTAAGTTTTATAACATTTGAACTATCTCACACTAAGGCTGTTTAAAGAAGAGACTCTGAAGGGGTTATTAAAGAATGGGAGAAATCTCAGATAGATTGAGTAGGGGATGTGAAAGCAGAGAGCTTGAACCCTCATTTTCTATTAGGTTCTCAGGAAGGAGACCATTTCACAGGGAGCCCCAAGGTCAACATGGAGAGACCACATGTTAGAAATGATAATTGTGCATGGTTGGGCAGAGAGAGTGCTGGAGATCACTTCTCCCTCTTAAAAATTGTCTTAGCTGTGCAGCACTGAAGGGAGATCCAGAATTCATCACATGTTCTTGTGGAGAACCAGTAGCATTGCCATGGTGAGGACTGTGTTAGCCATATAACAGAGGTCAGACAGAGAAAGCAGAAGAGACCCAGAGAATCTGAAACACCTGCAGGAGCTGAGGTGGGAGGTTTGGGGGTGAAGGTCAAGAACCACCTGATATGCTGAAGGAATAAACCCCAAGTTACATAAGCTGAATATTCCAGAAGCAGATGTAGTAAGGACAGAAACTAGAGACCTGGCAAGATTAAGTTGCTGTCGTATGTATCCTACACCTCCTCTCCATATGGACCTCAACCAGAGCTGGATTGGAGCCCCTGTCACTCCAACTCCTTGGGCGTATATGAGCTTTACCCCGTTACCAGAAACTGTCTTGTGACGGAGGAAGGCAGTCCTTTTGAGAGAGGAAGGACAGCCTGATGGATAGTTTGAACTTTGATTTAGCTGAATATTTTCCTGAAAGGGACTTTTAAACTAAAAAAAGACCATTTATGCCCAAAAAGAATGATTCACCTCTAATTGGCATTTTAATGCTCTGCCCCCATCCCACCCCCAGCCATATGCCAGAATGGTGCTTCGCAGGAAGCTTAGTGCTTTTGTAGAGAAATTAGATCACTTCATTTTTGTTATACATGTGAGCTGTAGTGTGTAAATTTTGACACATGACTGCCACTACCGCAGCATCATCTATGACCTGTCAATAAGCAAAATTATAATTTCCCATGAGGAGAGGTGGCTGTCAAATGATATGTACTTGGATATGAATAAGCAAAGGGTGCTTTGTTTCTCTTGGTTCTGTGTGAAAATTTACAGCCCGTCTATTCTCTTTGTCAATACCAGTATATATTTCACTTCTGCATAAAAGAGCTCATCAGACAAAACTGGTTAAGGTGGAAAAGGTTTTCAATCCTGTGTGTACTGCTTTGATTTCCCCCAGTTTCAGCCAAGTCAATTAGGTCAACTCTGTCCTAGAAATGTCATGCTCATTTCTAAATAAGATGTATTTTGTTGTTGCTTTATATCCTCCTTCTCCTCCTCCACCTGGTCCAAATGCTCCCTTTCTTCCTAGGCCCAGCTTGTATATCCAAATCCATGACTCCTCCAAGCACTTTAAATCACACACTTTTCCTACTCTTCTGGGCTCACAAAGCACTTAAATGCAGACCACTTATTTAGCTCTGCCTACGATGATAATTTAGCCATATCTCATATGGTGATCTAAAATCTTTCCCAAGCTGCGTGAAGTTAGAACCTATAGCTTATGTCTTTGTATATGTCTGTAGTGTAAGGTTGTTTCACTGTTTGGTATCAGCCAAATCTGACTGCTATTTTACTTATTCTATGACCCTAAGCGAATATCTTAGCTTCTATTAGCTTCAGTTTCCTCATGGGGTTGTTGAGAAGATTATTGATATTAGGCATGTAAAGAGTTTAACTCAGTGTATGTATATTTTGGCACACAAATATCGAATAAGTATCAGTTATCCCTAGAGAAAGACCTCTGAGGGCAAGGATTGTCTCCCTTCCTCTTTCCTCTTAACTCTACCTTCCAAATATATTCACATCCAACCACTTCTCGTGACCCTCACTGCCACCAGCCTCCAACTGATACTGGTCCCTATCATCTCTTGTCTGGGTGGTAGTATCTGCTTGATTCTCCTCCCGGCTGCAGGCTACACTACACACAGAACCCAAAGAGATTCTATTGAACTGAAAAGTGTTGGGATTTCACGTAGACTTTGAAATCTTTCAGTAGCTTATTTCTCTTCATGTAAAATCCCATCATTTTAAGGACTGCTTCCAGTGCTAACTCTCTGACTTTATCTCCTACTACTTTCCCCTTCAGTCACTTGACTTTGACCACACTGACCTCCTGCTGCCTCTGCACTGCACCAGGAATTTACAGTTTCAGGACATGCATACTCACTTTTTCACATACATGTTTGCTCCATCGTATTTTTCAGTTCTCTCTTCATACCTTATTAGAGAGGTCTTCCCTTATTACTCAGTGCAAATAGGATTTCTCACCCTGTCTCCCAACAATCTCTATCTCCTTTAATTGGCTTTATTTTTCTCTGATTCACTGACTCTCTGATGTATTACTTTTTAAACTGTTTATTTGCTTTGTCTCTTTTGACTGGAAGGTAAGCTTATGTACGTAGCCTTTTGTTCACTGCTCTATTCCCAATGCTTTAAAAAAAGTACCTGGCATAGAGCATAAAAGAATGAATACATTAATGAAAAAGCAAGTAATTAATGGCATTTGTTTATAGCTATATGTTGAAAAGTTATCTGATATTATCAATACTTCTCTAAGTTGGTGGGAATATGGGTATTCTCCATCTTTTTATTTTCTAGCTTGTCTGTATTTTCTAGCTTTAAAAAATAATGCACATGTATTTTTTTTTTTTTTTTTTTTTTGTGGTACGCGGGCCTCTCACTGTTGTGGCCTCTCCCGTTGCGGAGCACAGGCTCTGGACGCGCAGGCTCAGCAGCCATGGCTCACGGGCCCAGCTACTCTGCGGCTTGCAGGATCTTCCCAGACCTGGGCACGAACCCGCGTCCCCTGCATCGGCAGGCGGACTCTCAACCACTGCGCCACCAGGGAAGCCCTGCACATGTATTTCTCTGTTAATTTTGCGAAATAAAATTTTTAAACAGAAAAAGGGAAAGTCATCTGAATGTGTTTGCAGTAGAAATGATGAGACATTTCAATATGCAAGCCTATGCTGTATAAGCTTCAAAGTTTTAGCATATTTTCTAACTGAATTAATTCTAATATTCCATGAATTTTGATTATGTCAGCATGCCCATATTCATTGCATACTGTTTTTGTTTTGTTTTGTTTTGTTTTGTTTTTTGCGGTACGCGGGCCTCTCCCTGTTGTGGCCTCTCCCGTTGCGGAGCACAGGCTCCGGACGCGCAGGCTCAGCAGCCATGGCTCACGGGCCCAGCCGCTCCATGGCATGTGGGATCTTCCCGGACTGGGGCACGAACCCCTATCCCCTGCATCGGCAGGCGGACTCTCAACCACTGCACCACCAGGGAACCTGCATACTGTGTTTTGTACCATTCTTGAATGAGTATGTTGTCATTCACTGTGTGGTGATCACAGGATTTCTATTTTGAGCCCTGTTAGACTGTAGTTAATGGAATCCATTTCTAGTAGGGATACCAGAGTTAGTACATAAAATACAAGATGCCTAGTTAAATTTGAGTATCAGATAAGTAAATAATATTTTAGTATTAAGTATATCCCAAATATTTATGGGTCCTACTTATCCCCCCAAAATTCAGTGTTTCATATTTAACTGGATGTCTATATTTTATCTAGCAACTACAATTACTAGCATGATTCTCCTACCTGTTTGCCTCATATTTCTGAATGTTTTCTTCTTTTTCCAAATCAAAATCAGGCAACTGTAGCCTGACCACTTGGGCCTGTGCTTTGCTATTGATCTACTTTACCACTAGAGGGATTATTTCCCCTTTGCTTTGGCTCCCGGTAGAAAGTAAAGCCAAAAGATAAGAATGATTAAATAAGAGCCCTTTCTTACCTCTGACTCCAGTAAAACAGAGGACAGAGCACACAAAGCTGGATTAGAACTTTACTTTGTGAGGGAGCTTTGAACAACAATTTGCTCTCTATAATGGAATTAGTCACTTGTTTCTACTTTCTATTAGCTCACCATCATGAAACAGCAGATGGCCTGGTGTGGAGCATGCCCACAGGGTTCTGTTTATGGGAGAAAATTATGCGAAGGGCTGTGTTTGTTTTCTCTTTTCTAATTCCCCTTTTGGTGGAGATATTTTTGGAATTTCCAGTAGTAAGACTTACTAGGTTGAGGATTTGATTTGAAATCTATGTGGCTTATGTAGCACATCTAGCATCTAAGCTGTTGGTTTAATATGGTTTTGTGTATTGTCCACTGATACCTGAATAAAATAATTTTGGACATGAATGAAGGTCTTATAAGTTGCTTTCAAATTTGCCTATACAATGATAGTGATTTTCCTCTGTACAAAAATGTATAGCTTTGTCTGATACATTTAATTTCCTTTTCACTTTAATACTCTGTAGTTAGTAGATTTTATATACTTCCGATTTTAATTGCATACTGAAGCATCATCAGTTGAGGTGTATATGAGCCACTTCATCTGACAAGGAATTTCAATTTACCCAAATGCTGTAAGATGTGGGCTTTTGGGTTTCAAAGCCAGTTGACTCATTAACCACAGGAAAAAATCTTGTATACTATGTGCTGCCCTTTAGTTCTCCTATTTGGTCCATAAACTATTCCTTGTTGACTTTCTAAAGATAAGTACAACTCTGTGAGGAAACTGCATTCTTAGAATTATTAAACTAAAGTGAAGGGCAAACATTTATAAAGAGAGTAACTATTAAAAGAACAGGCAGTGTGGTGTAGAGCTTGTTCTCTTACCTTTCAAATTCTGCTTACTCAGAGGCGCCATATGAAACAGAAACATCCATTATTGTGTACACATTAGGTTAGTAAGAAAGAAAATAACCTCTTGAATCAAATCAAGTGCTCAGTGTCTGTCCTCAAGGCTATTTTTCCCAGTTCAAATAACAATAGTAATAGTAATAATAAGAATTATAGTTAATAGTTTTAAGCACTTACTATATGCTAAGAATTTTTAATATAACGATTTACTTATCCTTCCTATTCATGGAGAATTGCTATCATGTTAAAACTCTTCCACCATATTGTAAGTTCTTCAAGGATATTGACTGTTTTATTTGTCTCTGTATTCCTAGTAACTAGCATAGTGCTTGACTTGTTCTATTTCCTCAGTAAGTGAAGAGTAATGAATAAGTGAAAGAGAAGACTACTTCTTTACTTAAAATGGTAAAGAATAATATTTACTGGATCATTCATAGGATTTAGTCAAGTTTGACCATATTTAAAAATCATATTTATCTTCCTTTTTAATGTAATATTTTATATATTCTAGAATATATACACAAAATAAAGTATGATATGACTAATCACAACCCACAATCCAAATTAGATCCTAGATCATTACCAATAACTCTTACCTATTTTTATGTTCCTCCCCTCATTTAGTTTCTGTTTCCCTCAGCATAAGTAAAGACTGTTCTGAAATTTTGGTTTATCATTCCATTATTTTTATTCTTTATATTTTTATTGAATACATATATGTGTCTAAATAGTGTACTGTTTAGCTGTACTTGCTTTTGAGCTTTATAAAATATGGTATCAGACTATATGAATTCTGCAGAAATGTGCTATTTTTCACTCAACATTATGCTCCTAAGATTCATCTATGTTTTCGCATACAATAGTAGTTTATTCATTTTTACTACTGTATAATATTCCACTGTGCAAATAAACCACAATTTATTGATTTCTTCTCCTGTCAATGGACTTTTGGGGCTTGATTTTTTAACCTTTTGCTGGTAAGAAAAGTGATGCTGTCAACATTCTTGGACATGTCTTTTTGCCCATGTGTTAGAATTTCCTTCAAGCATATACCTATAATTAGTATTACTGGGGCAAAGTGTATGCAATTGTTCAACATTACAAGTTAACGACAAATGGTTTAAGAAGGCAATCACCTTATTTCCTTGGGTGAACCAGAGCTGAGAATCCAAAGTTAATCTAATTCAAATTACTTACCTTGTTTTCTATTTAATGTTATGACCCAGACACTGTATATCTTGTTAAGGAGCAAATTCTAATAAAGACTACACCTTAAGATGTAGAATTGAGTGTTCCTGCTGACAGTATGTGATATACAAAGGATATTTATTAAATAACACCTTTGAGTGATGTTTCTGTAAACTAAAAGTCTAAACTCTGTGTTGGTGGCAAAAATATAGAATGTTATAATTGGAATTGTCCTGAAGACTTTGTAATTCCAAGAGCTTCTCTTCATCTAAATCCCCTTGAATGCAGAGAAGTATTCTGAGAAAATAAAATGACGACAGTATTTCTACTCCATCTTGTTGATGTGCAGAATAGTTCAATACAGGATGAACTGAGCTAGTCAGTTGTTTCCAGGTTTTTTTTTTCTTTTCATAATTTATCCTTTTCAAGATTGTAGGCTGATCTATCATTATATTGTAAAAAATATAAAATAAATCTCAGTTTAGTGTAATTGGTTTCTAAAAGAGTATTTATCCACGTACGTCTAAGAAAAAGTATTATTATAGTTAACTATATACATATGGTCATATCTTTATCAGGCATCTTGATACATCTGCTACATATTGGGAATTTTAACTGAGGAGAATCCACGTATTTTAAGGAAGTTTTCATCTGACCTACAAGTATTCTGATCCATTTGGCAGATTACTTCCCTTCGGATTCCAATTTTAATCCAGATTCTTTAATTTACTATACTGTTCAGATTCAGACAAAGAGCAACATGGTGCAACCATGTTACCAGAAAACAGACCTATGATGTAAGAAACTATAGGTGTTCTGCTTGCATGCAGATCATTCTCTCGAGTGTTGTGTCTATGCTATTGAATTGATCAAATCATTGGACTTTTGTTTGAAATTTGTCTTTAAATTTCATATTCTCAAAATTTGGGATAGGTTAGAGGGCTAAATAAATGGTAATTGATCTATTCTTCAAAATAATGTTATTGAGCACACACCAATGTGCCATCTTCTGCACCAGGCACTATGGGAGCTAGCAGAAGAGGATGAAGCTTGACTCTGCCCTGTGGAGCAGAAGATGAATTTTATATTGTAATAAACAATAAACTCTGTAGTGTAGAAATCACATGCTAAGTGAAAACTGTAATAATTTGAGGGAGTGATCCATCCATTGAACAACTTATTTCTGTCTGTATCTATAAATACAAATAGATCAAAAGCTTCTTTCATTTTGTAGTTTCATGTTTTGAATAGCTAGATTTGCTAATACTAAATCTATTCAGATGTAGATTTGTAATTACTAGAAACTTTTTTTAAGATAAAGTTTGGTTCACACCTTATCCTTATTGCTTATAAAAGTGTTTAGCACATAGTAACTGCTCAACTAACATTAATTCCATGAACTATCACCATTTAAATAATAACTATAAAAATGAATATAAAATATATTAAACCAACTTAGTGGTGTTCACTATCTAGTGGCCAGAAATAAATGGGAAAAACTCAACTAATGTCTGAAAACATCGCTTATGTAATAACCAAAGAGTTTAGCTGATAGAGTCTAATTTCTCTGGTAATATCTTCACCATAGCAATGCTCAGCTATTTTACTGTGAACTATGGCCTCTAAAATAATATTGGAAATGAAGATTTAGTGACATGCAGATTATGAGACACTGGATTGTGTCACTTGAGTAGTTGTTGGGTTACCCTTGAGCACTATGTCTACTTGGAACAAGGTTATGATTAAACTTTGACTCAGATTTGAAATTCATTGTTACATACAGCCATGCCTAATTTATTCTGAACTTTTTAAAAGAGCAAAATAGAAGGTGGTAAACTAAAAAATAAGTCTATCTATCTATCTATCTATCATCTATTTTCTTACAAATATTTGTTCATATTTTTCCAGGGAAATCATTAAGCCAAAGAGGAAATAGTCAATCATTCATAGCGTATAAATACCAGTAATCAGTAGAGGTCATAACTTATTGTGAATAATGAAAATTCTACTTAACACTTGTGAAAGTCTTTGTGATTTGTAAAATGGTTTTCATATATTTCACCCACCTCTCCCTATATGACTTTATCTGCTATAACATCATACACACGTAACAGATAAGGAAACTGAGGTCCATTTTGGTTGTGACTTCCCCAGTATTTCATGTTTAATAACTTACCATTGTCCTTTCACTATTGGGCTTATCTTAATATTGTTTCTTCCATTATTGTTATATGTGTATACATATATATTTTTAAATTTAGTTTAACCATAATATACATAAAATCTACGTAAAAGTTTATATCTTCTTTACTTACTACAATATACATTCATTTTGTTATTTAAGTTTTTCAATTATTATCCTAAATATCTGTGTAATATTTTATTGAAAGGATGTGAATCATTTACTCGATTCATTCAAAAATATTTACTAAGCCTTTATAATGTGCCAGGCAGTAGGCACTGATGATATAGCACTGAACTAAGCAGTTTGTTAATATCAGAAACTAAAAGACCTTTAGATATTATTTTCTAATATGTGATACATATATGTATAAAACACGGCACGCAGTTTTCATAAAAATTAGCCTGCTTCCTATGATAATTAGTAAGGAGGGTATTCTTTACATGACCTTTGATATATAAATTACTTTTCAAATAGGTTGTAAAAATTTACACAGTTGCTGAGTGTATAATAATCTGTAATTTCCTCAAATTCTGACCAGCATTTTACATGCACACACACTCACTCATGCATGTACAGTATTATATGTGTGTATTTACTTTTACTAAATTGATAGGTGATAAATGGTATCATTAATTTAATTTATAAATTTTGATAACTAGTGAAAATATTTCACTATACACTTTTTTATAAAAGTATTTTTCTCTCATGTGAAACACCTGTTCATGTCTCACCCAACTTGGATTTTGAAGTATAAAGGTCAAAATAGAGAGGTCCAACAATGTTTATGAAGAATCTATTTTTACTCTCTTCATTTTACCACCTTTTTCACATATCTAACTCACATATGTATTTAGGTATGCTTCTGTCTTAGTTATATTTAAATAAATAAATATACTAAATTCTGAATGTGGCTTAGTAATATCTGTTTAAATCACATTATATTTAAATGCATTTTAACATCTGATAAGGCAATTTGCCTCTTATAAACCTCTCTATTCGAAGGTGTGTTAACTTTTCTTGCTCATTTACTTTAACTGTTTTAGCGAAGCATTATCATTTTCTTTATAAAAGTTCTATATGTAAGATTTGTTTCTAGTCACTACATACATATGCACAGATATATGTAATTTTCACTGTTTTTTTGCTATTATTAATAAACTCAGTTTCTTTACAGTTTGTAAGTAGCTGTTGACAATATGTGAAAAGCAGTGTTTGCTTATATATTTTCTAGCTGGCTAACTTACTGAACACTTTTATTATTCTTTTTCAGTTAAATCTATTGATTTTTTCAAAGTAATAATATTTTCAGAAATTAAGTAGTTTCTTCTACTTTTCAATATTTACAGGTCCTATTTTACTTTCTTCACATCTTTATTTTGTAAAAATTCAAAGACAAACTTAGTATGCAACAGCTTGTGATATTCCAATCTCTGTGATGAAAACAATTGAGAAAGATGAATTGAATTAAAAATATTACAACACTAGATTGCTGCTGAAGCAATGAGATCTGGAAGGGACAAAATTCAGCTGCAGGGGGAACCACAGTTAGCTGAGTTGATGTTCTGGAGATGATTTATCCTAGGGGTTTGTATTGATTTAGGGTACAGGGCAAGAGACCAAGAATCTGAACTTCATCTCGGAAGAGGATTGATACTAGGTGCAGAGAAATTAATAAATATTTTAGTGATTTTATGGAGCTGAAGATACAAAATTGAAGATTGTGGCCTCTAAAGCATGGTTGCTTTTTGCTTAAAACTTTGCTGAATTTTGAAATTATTTGTGGCAGGAGGAAATATGATAATTTTCTTCTTGAGAATCATGGTGCATATTAGCAAATTAAATGCTTTGGGAAGTCCCTTAGAAACAAAAGCCATTTAACTTTGCTTCCTGTACTTTTCCAAGCTTATTTGTTTAAGGGGTTTTTCACTCATAACAAAAGACATCTTATCAAACACAGTTTGGAAAATGCTGAACTAGAATATTATTTAGTATATCGTGTCAAATTTATACATGTGTTGACTGACTGGGGCATGTCTGAATATAACCTCTAAATCAATCTAAGTTGTACATCAATTTATTTTAAGCACTAGAGGGAAAACAGGTAGATTCTCAAAACAAATGCACATTTTATTAAATGAGAATCTTGTGTTTTGACAATATAACAAGTACATATGTATTTTGTAATGATATCAAAGAACAGAAATAAAATTTTATGCCTTTTCTCACATAATTTCAATGTCCATAAATTAAAATTTTTATAAATGAATATCTTGGAGAACATCCAGGTAAAAAATCTGTAAGAATCACACATTTGTCTAAAATTACAACATATTATAATATTGTACAATTGTATGAGATTATATTAACTTAGTTGTTTCTAATAAAATGAAGTGAGGTGTATTATACAAATATGAAGCAAAAATGAATGGCTATGAAATAAATAGGAAAATGATGAGATAAAACTGAATTTAATTAATTTGAATAGAACCAAGTAATGCATCAAAACAGACTTTGGAGACATATGATAAATATAAAAAAATAAATTGCATTTCTATATACTAGTAATGAACAAAACAAAAAGGAAATTAAGAAAACAATTTCATACACAGAAGCATCAAAAAGAATAAATTATTCAGGAATAAATTTAACAAAAAAGTGAAAAAAAGTATACTGAAAACTACAAAGTGTGGCTGAAAGAAATTAAGACAGATCTAAAGAAATAGGATTTTTTGGATAGAAATTGACAAGCTGATCCTAAAAGTTATATGAACATTCAAAGAACCCAAATTAGCCAAAACAATACAAAAAAATTAAAAGTTGGACAATTTACATTTACTGTGCAACTACAGTCATCAAGACTTGTGATATTGACATTTATGGAATAAAAAGCCCAGGAATAAGCATTTACATTTACGGCCAATTGATTTTCAGCAAAGCTGTTAGGGAAACTCAATGGTGAGAAGATAGTCTTTTCAACAAATGTTGCTTGAAGAATTGGATATCCATATGTTAAAAAAAGAAAAAGCTAGCTTTGACCCTTACCTCACACCATATACAAAAATTAAATCAAAATTGATCATACACCCAAATGTAAAAGTGAAAACAATAAAACTTCTAGAAGAAAACATAGAAGAAGCTCTTTGTGACCTTGGGATAAGCGAAGATTTCTTAGATATGACTCCAAAAACATGATCCATAAAAGCAAACAATTGATAAATAGGATCTCATCAAATGAAAAGCTTTTGCTCTTTAAGAGATACCATTAAGGAAAAGACAAGCTAAAATCTGGGTGAATATGTTTGCAAATATGTAGTTGATAAAGAGTTGTATCTATAATATATAAAGAACTATTGCAACTGAATAGTAAGACAAACAACCCAGTTAAATCAATCAGATTTTTTTTAATTGGCAAGAGATTTGAACATTTTGCAATAAAGACATATGAAAGACCAAATATGTTCATGGTAAGAAGTCCAACATCATTAGTCACTGGGCAAATGAAGTTATGATCACAATAAGGTACAACTGCATATTGACTAGAATGACTGCAATCAAAACTGACAACTGGAGCCCTTGTACAATTCTAGGAGAATGTAATGGTACATCTACTTTTGAAAACAATTTGGCAGTTTTTTTAAAAAGGTAACATAACTTTACTATATGATTTAGCAATTCTACTCCTGGCTATCTGCTCAAAAGAAATGAAAACATACATCCACCAAAATCCTTATATGCCAATTTCTATGGCAGTGTTATTCAGCAGAGCCCCAAACTGTAAACATCCAAGTGTCCATCAACTGGTGAATGGAATGTGGTATATCTATACAATGACATAGGTTTTTAGCAATAAAAAGGAACAAACTACCTATATGTGCTGCCATATGGAAGAACCTCAAAAATATTATGCCAAGTGAAAAAGCCAGACACAAAAGACTATATGTTGTATGATTTGACTTATATTTCCAGAAAGGTCACATCAATGAGAGATAGCAAATCAGTCGTTACATAAGAGTGGGAGTGGGGATTGACCACAAAGTGGCCAAAAGGAATTTTGGTTGTGGCGAAGAGGGGTGATAAATATTCTAAAATGGCACTGTGGTGGATTGCACAATTCTAAGAATTTACTAAAAAATTATTGAACTGTACATTTGCAAAGGGTGAATTTTATAATATGTAAAGTGTACCTCAATAAAGACATTAAAACAACCATTACCACCAAAACAAAATAGACTTTGAAAGACAGATACATTTTTAAAACAAAAAAAGTTGCATGAATCTCATGAATGGTTTATTCAATATTTGTGTAACCTTGGGTAATTGTTTCATTTGTTGGGAGCTCAGAGATCATCAAGTTAAAAATTCTTACTTTACAGTGAAAAAACTAAATTTTAGTTTTACATAGATGTGATGAAAGCTTTCTATTCCACCCTATTGGTCAATTTCTCTGTTGTAATTATCATAGCTTCAAAATAAGTCCTGTAGATTTTTGAGCAAGTTCCAGAACATTGCATGTAGCAGAATATACTTTTCAAAAATTAAAAGTAACTTAAACAATATTCTTCTGAGAAATATATACATAATAAAATTATATTAAGAATAAAAAGAAAGAATGAGTATTACCTGTTTCAGGAAAGTGTTAAGCTTGAGTAGGGAAAGGCAGAGAGATGGGATGGGGAGGAGGCAGATGGAGTGATTGTTTATAATCCAGACCTCCCATTGGATGGTGAATTCATGGTATTCATTATATTAATAAAGAACATAAATAAATAAGCAAACAAGCAAATTAATACATAAAAAGAAACCACATTTTTTCCCTGAAAAATTGTAAGGTATGTAAGATGTTTTGGAGGTTACAATCTTTTAGAGGAAATAAGCAGTGTATATTATACCTAGCTGAATACTTGTTAATATTTAAGTACAAAAACCTGTGGGTAGAATTAAAAGTTTGCAAAGCATTTTTCCATATATTATCTCATATGATTTCTCTAATCATGCTATAATGCAGGCAAACTATATACTATAATACCAATTTTCTTGATAAGCAATTGGAATTCTGATAGGTTAAGTCACTTATCCAAAGTAACACAACTTTTCAGTTATTTTTCAATAAGGAACTTGAGTTAAACTCTAACTTTGGGTTCCCAAATTCTTTCCATTATAGCTGCCATCTCTTAAGATACAGAGTAGAAAGATGATTAAAGAGATGTATGTTGTATGAGAAACAAAAGTGCAAAGCTAAAATGAAATATATGTCATTTTGTGCTTCCTTGCATGCAGTACTTTCACTGGTTCCTACTTTAAGAATTTGGATAAGCTGAACTTACCAAAAAAGTTTGGAATTGATTTTACTTGCAATGTGTTTTTTTGTGCCACTTCAGTTTTAAGTATAAACTTAGCTCAATAGAGTTACTAATCATTTGGTTGACTGACTTCCTTTTGATTGCTTTTTACATAAAAAGTGAGTTGGTGATGGAGATATTTGGGACATTTTTTCCCAGGACATTTGAACTAATTGAGGGTGAATGTTTTTTATCCTCTATTGTTGTGAGTATGCAATTCAGCAGGATGTAGAGGCCTTTAAAACAAATTAAGAATTTTAATTGCAGTCCTCTGGGTGACTTGTGGTCAGTGGACCTGTGAACAGGGAGGTCACTACAGGCATTATGGCTTCCTCACCAGGTTTATAATGATTCATTTTTAATTTATGGAACATGTTCTTGCAAACTCTTTAATTTTTCGTACACTGTAGGGCAGTGTTGGGTGGGGGGTAAAAGAAAAAATAGATGTTTTCTTAGCAAGTTATGATTGGAAAGACTTTTCTAGGGTACCAAAGCAATTCAGTAACAGATCTGTATTCAGAGTTCAGTTATGTTAAATTCTTTAACAAAAAAATAACTTCACACCAAATTTAACTTGGAGAAGGAGATACACTTCCCAAAATCTTAACAATGATTATACTGGATATATGAATTTATTGTATTTATACAAATTTATAAGTGTGATTTTTTAATCTCTTTTGTAAAAAAATTGTGATATAGCTAAATTTATACCCCTTCTTTCCTATAGTCTCCTAAAAAAGGGCTAGTTTTAATTGGATATCATATACTATAAATCATGGAAATATATCGTTTTTCTACTGTTTTAAGCTTAGCGGTTACTTTATAAATGTTTATTTACAAATAATAATATTGGTATGAAAAGTGCAAATGACTTTTGATTCCATTTTCTAGCCAAAACTTTTCATTTATGAATAAGGAAATTAAGGTTGAGAAGTTAAGAGACGTGCTCACTGTTCAAAAGTTCATAGCTAGTTGGCGGCAGAATTAGGATTATAACCTAGATCACAAGACCCCATTCTATGTTCTTTCCACTCTACCATAATGCAGATTAAACTTAAAACTTCCGCAACACAACATGGTTGCAGTCTTATTACTTTATCAGTATTGGTGAAATATGTGGGTGGAGTTTAGCTTTTAAACATTATTTTAAATTAAAACCCTAAATGTGCATTTTTCACCAGTCTTGATAAAGGATCCAGGTCATATCTCTTGGTATGGGCCCATTGATTGAGTTATTCATGGTTTTTCTTCCATGAGTCACAGCAATGGTATAGAATTGACTCTTTCCATTGTCAACTTCTTTAGGTTAGAAAACTTAAATACACTTGCAAAGTAATATGAATCTGAATCCAGATTTTCATCATTCTCTCTCCCCATTCTCTCAAATTGTTAGCCCCACACATTTAGGCAAGTTCTCTTTCTCCCTTCTTTCTTTCCTTCCTCCCTCCCTCTCTCCCTCCCTCCCTCCCTCCCTCCCTCCTTCCTTCCTTCCTTCCTTCCTTCCTTCTTTCCCTTTCTTTCTTTCTTTCTTTCTTTCTTTCTTTCTTTCTTTCTTTCTTTTCTTTCTTTCTTTCTTTCTTTTCAATTGACTGGACTTTATGGAATCTTTTCCAAACCTTCAACTTTGTTCTTAGAAACAATAGATCCCTTTGTTTCCTTGCTGCTATTTCATCTATTTACATACTAGTTAATTAAATTACAAAGTAACAATAATAAGTGCAACCAGCATGCACAGGCTTGAGCAACATTAATGGACCCTTGTAAACATTACTTAACTGTTGGGACCACTAATCCTGGAGTGTCCTGGAGAGCATTATGTTAACTGTGAGTGCTCAGTGTGTGCAAGGATCAGGATGTTGAGAGAGCAAGGGAATGGAGAGTCTATCAGGAGTTTTACTAAACATGATAATTTTAGAGCCTAAGTAGTGATGAAAATTTCTTCTTTCAGATGTGGCACATATATACAATGGAATATTACTCAGCCATAAAAAGAAATGAAATTGAGTTATTTGTAGTGAGGTGGATGGACCTAGAGTCTGTCATAAAGAGTCAAATAAGTCAGAAAGAGAAAAACAAATACCATATGCTAACATATATATAGAATCTAAAAAAAAAAAAAAAGGTTCTGAAGAACCTAGGGGCAGGACAAGAATAAAGATGTAGATGTAGAGAATGGAGTTAAGGACATGGGGAGGGGTAAGGGTAAGCTGAGGGTGGCATTGACATATATACACTACCAAATGTAAAATAGATAGCTAGTGGGAAGCAGCTGCATAGCACACAGAAATCAGCTCAGTGCTTTGTGACCACCTTGAGGGGTGGGAAGGAGATGCAAAAGGGAGGAGATATGGGGATATATGTATAGCTGATTCACTTTGTTATACAGCAGCAACTAACACAACAATGTAAAGAAATTATACTCCAAAAAAGATGTTAAAAAAATTGCTTCTTTCATTGATTTACACTATGGGTATTTCCCACATTAAATATTTTTTCAAGGTGTACCCTTTTAATAATTTCACAGGATTTCATATTATGAATTCACTAAAATTATTTACTTGATTGCATATTATTATATTTTTAATTATCCTTAAGCCTTTTCTTCACTTTTAAGGAGAAGTAGTGTACTAGAATAAATAAAAACATGAACTTTATTGTCAGTATCTGCTAATTATAGAATATAGCACACAGAGTAAGTGCCTAAAAGTATTACTGACATATATCTATCAGTGCAAATCCTCATTCTTATGTTTTAAAGAAACTTTTGGGGCTGTGTATGTATGTGTGTGTATATACACATTTTGGGTAGTGATTGGATTTGTATTATTCTTATAAACAAATTTGACAGGAGATAATATTGAGTCTTGTCATCAAGGAACATATGTTATCTTTCCATCTATTTAGATTTTGTTTTAGGTCTCTTCATTGAGTTCTGTAGTTTCTTTCATATAAGTGATGCATATTTCTTTTAATTTTATTTCTGGGTGTTAATATTTTGTGATTATTGTAAAGAGAATTGTTCTTTATTGTTATGCTCTAATTTGCTAAATTGTAAGCTTTTGAACTCTATTTTTAGTTTTTAAGAGCTTCTTAGTTAGTTTGTTGGGTTTTTTAAAAGGCCTATTTAACACAACTGGTCATTTTAATAGTCAAATGTGGACTAATAAAAAAGTCCAAAAACAGAAGAAAGAAATGTTCAAATCAGGCAAGTTTAATAAAGACACTCCTGCCTGTACTGAGTCTGTTTTCCCAGTTGATTGAAAGTTGTATATATTTTCATAATAACCTCATAATCTCTTAGTCACATTGTACCTGATTATTGGTAGATCATAACACTGAATTTCAACATGGTCAGATTAATAATGTCTATTTTATAATAAATAAATCTTTAGCCCTGAAATGAAATCATATACATATAGTAATATATTTTAAAATATCTAAGTTAAAATGATCTATTTCAATATTTAGACAGATCTGATCTATAAGAAAATAGATCCTTTCACCTACGTATGAAAAATAAATGTGAATTTAAGAGAATGAGAAGATCAGAAGTTATACCAAAGAAACTCAGGGAAATGAAAGAGCATAGATGCAGGAGGAGAAGAGAATAAACATTAGAATCAACAATTGACCAGATTAATTTGTACATAAGAGAAAAATAAAAAAGGAAATAATAGGCAGAAACTAATTACAGATTTCAAAGTGAAAAACATAAGGAAGTCTGTTAGTCTCATAAGTGAGCTTGGCCTTCTCTCCCTTCTCATTTCATGCATAGGGTGCAAGTTACAAGTTCCTAAGTACTGCTCTATCCCTTCTAGTTTTCCTGTGTCTTTCTCACACCATTATGAATAGTCCCTTTAAATTCTCCTACAATTTACCCAGTTTGAGTGTGCCATTTGTTTCTCACTGGGACACTAAATAATATAGTAATTGGTATTCAAAATGGCTCCATTAAACAAACTCTAAAAATGGGATCCCGGGAGTGGTTTACTCATTTATTTAAGATGCACAAGGAAAACCCTCTGACAGAGGGAATAAGGCACAGATAATATTATGTGGCGATATCCTGCTTACATCTTTTGTCATTGGTGGTGGCCTGAGATGGAGGGCAAGGCCTTCGTAGTCAAATGACTAGTATTTAGTCACTGAGTTAGAAAGGTGCTTCTCTTGTGTTTCTCATGCTGCTACCACACTCAACATTTCTGACACCAGATGTGTGGCTTCCCCCCCCACCCCCACATCAAGTAATACACCATGATATCAGCTGGGTGTTCTACAGTTAACTTAATTCTGACACTATCTGCCTTAGAGATAGTGTCTGATCCCACAAGGTACAGGCTCAGTCTCAGGAGACTGCCTTCCACTTTGGATGCCAATTGCAAGTAGTAGGTCCCCAAGTTATCCACAATTTCTGTCCGAATTGGCTACAAATTGGAAGTTCCCATAACCCCCTTCCTTTGATTTGATCATTTGCTATAACAGCTCACAGAATTCAGGGAAACACTTTCTTACATTTACCAGTAATAAATATGTAATAAAGCATATGATAATGGAGACAGATGAACAGCCAGATGAGAGATACCTAGGGTGAGGTCTGGAAGGGTCCAAAGCACAGGAACTTTTTTCCCTGCGGAGTTGGGGGATATCATCTTCCTGGTATGTGGATGTGTAAACCAGTCTGCAAGTTCTCCAAACCCCATACTTTTGTGATTTTCATGGAGATTAGTAACTCAATCTCTAGCCCCTCTCCCCTTCCCAGAGGATGGGGGTGGGACTGAAAACTCCAAACTTCTGATCATTGCTTGGTCTTTCTGATAACCAGCCCCTATCCTGAGACTTTCAAGTAGATCAACAAGAGTTGTCTCATTAGAACAAAAGACAATCCTATCACCCAGGAAACTTGAAGGGATGTAGGAACTCTGTATCAGGAAGTGGAGGCAGAGACCAATATATATATATGTATATCTTTTTCCATTACCTCACAATTACTAAGTCAACAAGTATGATGACAGTGATTGTGGAACTAGTTACCTGGCGCCTTAGTTTTACTAGTGTCAGTATCCACCCTTGTACACTATCATTTGTGATTTTTCTATTCCCTAACAATGTCACAGGAAATAATTTATTGAATGTTCCTTAATTACTCAATTTGAGTGTGTCATCTATTTGTACTGGTTGGGGACTTGCAAGAGAAACTATATCTGTCATTAGGTGACAGGGACTAAATGTTGGTCTTTTAAAGTAACATCCAAATGAGAGCAATATATTTTTAAGTAAGTTTCTTTCTTTTAATTAATTTTTATTGGAGTATAATTGATTTACAATGTTGTGTTTAGCTCTGCTGTACAGCAAAGTGAATCAGTTATACATATACATGAATAAGTTCCTTTAAGCTTATTTTTATCTAACTGCTGCAAAGATGAAACTTGACAACGCTCTGTGACTAAAGTAAGAAATAAATGATGTCTGTGGTTCAATCCCTTAATGATTGTTATCATTTTATTGGAAGTGATTTGATTCTTTCATTTTAATAAGAGCCTCATTAACTTTCCAAATGTATATGAAAGATGTATATTATGTCATACTAATGCAATTCTTAATATTTTTTTCATTGTTTGAATGAAAATATAAATAATAGCATCAAATAGCATATAAAATCTTTAAAAATAATTTCTTTTAGGGAAGCACCTTACTTTCAGTTTTAGGAGAAGACATTCAAACTCTTCTTTATTATCATTGCACAGTCTAAAAGATTACTCGTAATTGTATTAATAACACTGAATAGCACTCACTGATTTGTGAAGCCTTCCATTAACTTTCTTGGTGACTAATAGTGGTCAATGAACAATGCAGTGAATTTCTGAAATACTTAGTGTTGCTTTTCAAAAATTGGCTATACATCCACATTGCTAAATATTGCTGGTGCTCCATCTATTTTTCTAATATAGAATTAGGAAAAGAATATTTTTCTATGAAGCAATTGTAAAGATTTCAAGCATGTACTTTTTGATGATTATTTTGTATCCATTTCTAGCAGTTTTGAAAATAACATTACCTTGCAAGTTCTTCATTCCTTATAAAAACTAATACCTGTGATAAAGCTTTACTATTACACTGAATATGTTCATCCTATTGTAATGAAAACTCAATTGACTGAAACTCACTTTCAGTTGCTTTTTGGCAACTTTTACTACATCATTGATTTTCTTTCTTGAAATGTTTTCACCTTTGTTCAATGGCATAGAATAGACGTATCATTAAATTTTTTCCATCATTGTACTGGTAACCTCTCATGAAGCTGATATGATTAGTTTTTCTACAGAATTATGGTGTTTATCCCACTTTGCAGCCAATTGAGCTCATCTTCAGTGTAGGACTTCTCACATTCTTGGCATCTGATCACTAAAAATCAACAGTCTCCAGTCTTTATGATGTCCAAAATCACACACACATTCACAAAACACCACCCCTAGGAGGCAGCATAATTCCCATGGAGAATCATTAGGCTGCAGTAATATTATCACAACACTTTCAAAATATTGAGAAAAATTGAATTTACACAAATAACTTATTCCATCTGGTTGCAAATTTAAGTATGGCAACAGAAAAGATTTCTAAAGTCTCTCTCAATCACACAATCTAACTCCTAATAAGTGAACACAGCATCATTAGTTAAGGTTCTCCAGAGAGACAGAACCAGCCTATATACATATAGTTCATGTGGTTATGGAGGCTTAGCCCTATGATCTGCTGTCCCCAAGCTGGAGAACCAGGAAAGCTGGTGGTGTAAACCTAATCCCAGCCTGAAGGCCTGAAAACCAAGGGGACCAATGGTGTAAGTCCCAGTCTGAGTCCAAAGGCACGAGAACTGGGAATGCCAATGTGAAGAAGATAGGTGTTCCCGCTTAGAAGAGAGAGTGAATTCGCCCTTCCTCTGCCACATCTTTGTTCTGTTTGAGCCCTCAGACAACTGGTTGATACCCACCCATATTGGTGAGGGCAGATCTTCTCTACTAAGTCTATTGATTCAGATGCCAAGCTCTTCTGGAAACACTCTCACAGACACACCCAGAGATAAGGTTTTACCAGTTATCTCTTAGCTCAGTCAAGTTGATGTAAACGTAACCATCACACAGTGCCTTCACAAATCTACCTGAGAAAGGAGTCTCAGTTTCTAATTAATTCTCCAGGTACTAGGGGCTCACTACCTTCAAAGTCAGTCCATTCACTGTTTATAGAATCTTACCTTTAGAAAGTCTTTCCATAGAGTGAACTCATATCTACCTGCTTGAAGTACCCAGGTGTAGAACAAAGCCCAAGTATGTAACAGAAGGAAGTGAGTTAGTATTCAGTGCTTTCTAGCTTTTTTTTTTTTTTTTGCCTCTCTGGAACATGGTATGTTCTGTTGACCTGATTAAGGTTTTTGTTCAGTTTACAGAAAGTCAGGCAAATAGGTGGTTTTATCCCAAAGCATTTTTTAGATCTGAGCTCTTTCTCCGTTTTCTATAAGTAAGGTTCAAAATCTTACTTCTTAGCCCTTCCCACTATGTGAAATGGCAGAACTTTTCTCCAGCGGAATAGGTATTATTCTGTCCAGGGCAAGAGGACAAAGGAGGAGCCTGCATTTCAAGCTGCTCTTTCTTCTTTCACCTTCTAAATATCATGTTCTCCAAGCCTCTCTCTTCAGTCCTCAGCCCTCACTCCTCTACACACGTGGCTTCACTAGTCACCTACACACTGAGGACTCCTGCATCTGCATTTCCAGCTCAGACTCCTCTGTTTATGGAATATTCACCTAGATGACTGAGGAATATTCAGATCACATGTCTTGAAAACCTAGTTCTCTTCTACTTGGTGAATTATCCCACCATCTGTGCAGTCACCCAAACCCAAAACCTACAAATTATATGAAAGTTTTGAACTCAATTTACATCCATTTAATTAGTAAATCCTATTGGAACTCTTTCATATCTGTTTTGTTTTCTTTGACATTAATCTTAGGGTCTTAGCAATAAAGATGCTCAGTAAATATGAACTATTGTTTGCCAGGTACTGTGCTGGACGTTCCACATACATTTTTATTTAATCTTTAGAAAACACTGAAGGAAAGTAATATTATTCTAATCTTATCCATGAAGAAGCTAAGGCACAATAAGCTGAAGTAATTCTTCAAAAGTAACTTAGCTGGCAACAAGATGAAACCAGTTTTTGGTAAATTTCTCAGTCTTGACCAAACAAAATAAAAAATGTTTACCTATTAAATTTCCCAGGAAGTGAGATTATTTCATTGTGTCTCATATAAATTAAGAGAATAGTTTCTAATAGACTTCTGTTACATATGCTGTTATTACATACAGGCAAATAACTCTTGAAACTCACAGAAGCTGAGCAGACCATGGGAATAAATACTTCATAATAGTTACTGATTTGTTTATTTATTTTTTCCAGCTTTATTGAGATATGATTGACATATAACATTGTATAATTTTAAGGTATACACATGTTGATTTGTTACACTTATAAATTGCAAAATGATTCCCACCATAGTGTTAGCTAACACCCCCCCCCATCACATCACATAATTATCTTTTCTTTCTTTTTTTTTTGCTGGCAAGAACATTTAAGATCCACTGTCTTAGCAACTTTGAAGTATATAATACAGTATTATTAACTATAATTACCTTAATCATCTTGCTGTACATTAAATCCCTGAAACTTCCTCATCTTATAATGCGAGCTTGTACCTTTTGACCAACATCTTCCCATTTCTGCCACCCCCAGCCCCTGGTAACCACCACTCTACTCTTTGTTTCTATGACTTTGGCATTTTTAGATTCCATGTATAAATGATGTCATACGGTATTTATCTTTCTCTGTCTGACTTATTTCACTTAGCATAACGCTCTCAAGGTCAATCCATATTGTAGCATATTGCAGGATTTACTATTTTATGGCTGAATAATATAACATTGTATAAATATATCACAACTTCTTTATCCATGTATTCATTGACAGATATTTAGGTTGTTTCCATATCTTGGCTATTGTGAACAATGCTACAATGAACATGGGAGTAGATATTTCTTTGAGATCCTGTTTTCAGTTTCCTTGAATATATACCCAGAGGTGGGATTGTTGGGTCATATGGTAGTTCTATTTTAAATTTTTTGAAGAACCTCCATACTGTTTGGAAAATAGTTTCTGTAAAAAATTATATACCTTGTGCAATAGTGCACAAGGCTTCCATCTTTTCCACATCCTTGACAGCACTTATTATCTCTTGTCTTCTTTATGATACCCATTCTAACAGGAATAAGGTGATATCTTATTGTGGTTTTATTTATATTTCCCTGATGATCAGTGATGTCCAGTACATTTACATGTACCAGTTGGCTACTTGGATGTCTCCTTTTTAAAATTGTCTATTTAGTTCCTCTGCCCATTATCTGATCAGATTTTTTGTTGTGTTATTATTGAGTTATATGAGTTCTTTCTATATCTTGGATGTTAATCACTTATCAGATAGATGATTTGCAAATATTTTCTTTCATTATGTAGGTTCCCTGTTCATTTTGTTTCTTTTGCTGTGTAGAAGTTTTTTAGTTTGATATAGTCTCACTTGTTGATATTTTCTTTTGTTGTTTGTGCTTTTGATGTTATATACAAAACATCATCTTCAAGACCAACATCTAGGAGCTTTCCCCCTATGTTTTCTTCTAGAAGTTTTATAGTTTAAGGTCTTATGTTCATCTTTTATTCATTCTGAGTTAATTTTTGTGAGTGGTGTCAGGTAGGAGTCCAATTTTATTTTTGAGCATGTGGTTTTCCAATTTTCTCAATACCATTTATTAAAGAGACTATTCTTTTCCCATTGAGTATTCTTGGCTCCCTTGTCAAATATTTGTTGACTATATACACAAGGATTTATTTCTGGGCTCTCAATTCCATTCCATTGGGCTATTTGTCTGTTGTTGTTATTGTTTTAAACCAATACAATATTGTTTTGATTACTATAGCTTTGTAGTATAGTTTGAAATCAGGAAGTGTGATACCTTAAGTTTTGCTCTATTTTTCATAGGATTGCTTTTGCTATTCAGTCTTTGTGGTTCCACACAACTTCTAGGATTATTTGTTCTATTTCTGTGAAAAATGCCATTGGAATTTTGATAGGGATTGCATTGAATCTATACAACGCTTTAGGAAGTATGGACGTTTTAACAATGTTAATTCTTCTGATGCCTGAACATGGAATAACTTTCCCTTTTTTTGTGTATTTTCAATTTCTTTCATCAAAGTCTTGTAGTTTTCATTGTAGACATCTTTCACTTCCTCAGTTACAATTATTCCTATGTATTTTATTACTTTTGATGCTAGTGTGAATGGGATGATTTTATTTATTTCTTTTTCAGATATTTCATTGTTAACATATAGAAATGCAACTGATTCTGTACGTTGCTTTTGTACGTTGCAACTTTATTGAATTTGTTGAATGAAGTTTTTGGCCAACCCAATATAAAATCAGGTCATCTGCAAACAGGGGTCATTTTACTTCTTTCTTTTCTATTTAGATACCCTTTATCTCTATTTCTTGTCTTATTGATCTAATTAGGACTTCTAGTACTATGAGTCTGTGGAGGTTGTTCTGTCCATTGTTTTTTTCAGAGGCAAAAGCTGCTAGGTTTGTCTGCAGTCCAAGTCACTGTGAATCACAATTGCTCCTGCTGTGTGGTTGCTATTGGTAGCCCCTGCTTTCTTCCTTGCGCCTAGCTTTCTATATATTTTTCACCTTTGCTTATCTGCGATGAAACTGAAAAAAGACAGTTTTTCAGTGCCCTGAAATTCTGGGGAAGCTAGTAACTCATCCCACTCTTCCTTCCCTGATGAGGGGAACTCTTTCTGGAGAGTTCCCTCTTTGAAATGAGCTATGCCAGCTTGGGGGATAGGACAATGCAAGTAAAATGCAGTTATCTTCCTTTTCTTCTTTTTGTATTCTCAGGCTTTTTTGTTCCATTGTGTTTCTGAAGTTTCTTAAGTGTGCTTCAGAGCTCTCCCAGAGCTGCTTTTTTTCATAGATAGCTTTCTATTTGTTGATCTTTGTGGAGGGATGAGGCTGGGGTCTCCTGCATTACTATTTTGGTCATAATTTGTTATTGACTGGTTTAAATACACTATCTATTGCTCAAAGTAAAGACAACTTGAGGATGCTGAAAAGAGTTGTGCAAGGGGCTGGGATGGGAATCTTGAAAAAACTGCACCAGTAGTTAGCATCAATTGGCATTTGAGGATTTGATAATTTAAATGTCAGTGAAACAGAGATATGATATCACAAAGGGCCAGGACTCCGTGACTAAAGATATTCCTCTTGGTGTACAACAGTAGTGCTCTTAGCACTTTGCAGGCAAGTTTCTCTCTGACTTTGACAACGCCATTTCTCAAAACCCTCTCCCTCAGAGTTTACAATCTACCAATATTAATACCTGAAGGGGTTTGGAGAAGTAATGATTAATCAAGTTTCAACCCTCTTTTACCTTTGTTAAGGCTCAGTTGAAAAAATACACAAAGGTGTGAGATAGAGAGATTAAAGTATTTGCTTTAATTTTGGAAAAACTAGGTTAGATACTGTGTCTTCAAAGCCTCAGTTAGCCTTTTAAAACCTTCTCCCAGGAAGTATTGATCTTCAGGGACAACCAGCCTGAGGGGTAGTTGAGCCAGCACAACTGGTACACTTTCTAGAGAGAGACAGGGCTTTGAATTTACTTCTAAATAGCCGGCCTGAGCTCTAATCTGTTTACCACAGAGGTAAGGCGGACCACCTCTTCATGAAAGAAGGATGATATACAAAGAGAAGGAGAGAGAGACAGAACAGAGATTTGCAAGTTCATTCTCTTCTCCTAAAGTCACTCATGGGATAAACCTCTCTTCTTCCCCTAAGTGAAACATAAAAAAATCACAGAAGTGCTCCTCTAGTAGAAAGTTACTCTTGGTAACTTGAGAACAGGAGAATAGTTACCTCTAATTGTTCCTGACATTCACCACATTGTTTCTTTACCTATGTAAAGACGTATTTCTGCCTGAAAATATTTTCTGCCTTCTTTCCTGTAACATCTACTACTTAAATTTCCTCTGATCCCTTACCATTAATTCCTTACTCCATCCAACCCTGGGTCTGTTACCAAACCAAACTTGGGTCCACTTGCCCATGCACAGTAAATTCAATCTCACTGACACTGGGTTGTGAAGGAAAGTGCAGCATTAATTGCAGGGCACCAAGCAAGGAGAATGGGCAGCTTATGCTCAAAAGACCCAAACTCCCCAATGGCTTTCAGGGAAGGGGTTTTATGGACAGTGTGAAGGAGGGTGCTGCAGCATGCCTCTTGTGCACAGTTCTTGGATTGGTTGGCATCAAGGAGAAATTTCAAGCATCATCAACCTTCTGGTTTCAACCAGTCTAGGGACTATGTTCTTGCAGTCAGCAGTTTTCATCTGTTGGGGGCCTGCTTCCTGTAAAAACAACTTAGTATGTCAGGCCTTTATATCTTTCAGGGAACTGTGAGTTCTGTGATTCTGCTATGTGGATGATTTATAGTCTAAATTGTTACCAGTTTCCCAGCCCAACAGCTCTTCTTTGTTTCCACACCTTCACATTTCCTAATCATTAACACTTGAGTCAGCCTTTTGAGACTCAAGGGAGAACTGGGAGGCTAAAGCAAAAGCCTTTTATTTCAAAGGACAGGGACACAGGGGCTGGTGTAAAGTTTCAGTTCCCCCTTTTCTTTGACACTCCTCAATCTTGAGGGGAACAGGTTAAAGAAAAGAAAGGGAGTAAAGTTTTGGATACAGTGGTTAATCATACACTCAGCAGAGGAACTCGGTTTTAGGGAGACTAGGTTTCAGGTCAAGTGTTTCCTGGGATCTCCACCATAGCACATTCTGCTGGATTATAACTCTATGCTTTCTGGTTGAATTCCTTACCACTTTTCTGTGTTTTCCCCTGGATTGAAAGTTTAATCGGGTTTAAGTAGTTTATCATTTTATACCTAGTATCTACCATAATGCTGATACATGGTAAGCAATCAGTAAACATTTATAGAAATGGATCCTGAAAATGGAGTGTCATGTAATTTTTGTCTTCTTAACATAATAGTGACTTAAATCAATATTCCTTATGACACATGTTTCACCTATGGTATTAGAGCTATCCTAAGTTTGAATACTTGATCTACCTTAGAAGGAAATTTATAGCTTAAGTGTATCTATTAGAAAGAAGAGAATGCTAACATTAATGATTTAAGCTTCCACTCATCATTGGAGGTATAAACTGTCCTGTACTTCCAAGCTTGTAGGCATGCCAAGCAAAGATATACGGGAGATCAGCTCCCCTGCATCTTTTAAGTCTTTAAAGATAACACCTAAAGATGTCATTGCTTACCTTCCAGTATGGTTTATTACCTTGGCTTAGGAGGGGGTAGTAGTTTTAGAAGCTGCCAGTTGTTTTTTCCCTGTATGAGAGTTTTCACACCATAGGTCAAGGAGCCAATGTTGGGTTTGTGCCAGTTACCAAGTATGACTATAATTAATTATATATTTGATGACCAGGACAATGATTACCACATGGGTCCATAGACCCAGAGGATTCTGTTTTATTATCTGGTCTCCTTATTCTGCCACTCTAACAGTGGGTATCAATGCCAACTGGAGCCCTATTTCCAATAGTCTTCTCAAAATACAGTTACCCACACACTACTATATATAAAATAGATAACAAATAGGAATCTACTGTATAGCACAGGGAACTCTACTCAATACTCTGTAATGACCTATATGGAAAAATAATCTAAAAAAGAGTGAATATATGTATATGTATAACTGATTCACTTTACTGTACAGCAGAAACTAATACAACATAGTAAATCAACTATATTCCAATAAAAATTAATTTTAAAAAGTACAGTTATGCAAGTAAATGACTGTAGAAACCCTGGAGAAGATCTGTTAGGAACATAACTCTACACTTGTTATGGTATTAATGGGTCCTCCCTCAAAGAGATGCAGCCTCTCTTTCAACCAATAGCTTCTGGGTCTGAAAAATGGCTCAGGTGTAGAAGTCATTTAAGGAATCACAACATTTCATTGTGACAACTTCCTTCAGCATTCAGATAATTTATCCTGATTCTACAGATAGATGATTACCCTTCCTAGCTGCTTATTTTGTTCATAGGAATACTATATTTTATTATCCACATCTCTCTATAGTTCAGGCACCCATGCCACCTCCATCTTTGTCACTCATTAGGATAATTGCAGTCACAATTATGATTATTATTGTCTTATGATTATTAAATGCCATGATTATTAGGTCATCTTTTGGCTATTGTTGTCTTTCTTCCTATTATTCCCTTTACTATTAGTAAGCTCAGATTTCCATTGGCCTTTTCTACCATTAGCCTCAGCCTATACAGCAGAGTCACCACAGAGCTTCTCACTAGTGCATTCCTTATTGCTTTGGTAGACTGTATCCTCTAAGCTGAAAAAGAAAATCTAGTGGGATCTGGAGGAGCTGTGCTCCCAGTTTCTGCCCTGTGCCAACAAGGTGAGCTAGTCAGTGAGCAGCACACGTCTGAGCTGCAACGTGCCTTGTCCTAGAGCAACTTTCAGAGCATAGAATAACTGGTATTTCATGTCTGCCTTTCAAATCTCATGCAAATTTCTCTTGAAGCCCATCTTGACCTGGAACGATACAAAGAAAAAAATTCTGGGAAACATGGTTCCAGCTTAGCTAACTTGATACACTACAGAGTCACAGCACCTTCCATTGCCTGAGTCAAAATGTCTTATTAAAAGGAATTCTAATTTTTGGTAACATATAGGTTGAAAACAATATCCAGCACAATGGTTGGTATAACTGTGTTATCTTATCCTTAGAGCTGTTGTTTCCACCACCACCCTTTTATTTATTAAAAAAAGTTTATCTTTTCTCCTCTTTTAACCAGAAATTTTATTGTTGATTTCATCAGTGATTACTAGAAGAGCATAGGTAAAACTTCCTTATTGTATCTTCATTATCAGATGACACACCCACTACCTCTGCAGTTTCTATTACCTGATGAAATATAAATATAATGTTTAAGTAAAATATGTTTATTCATATGCCTTTTATGTCTTTAAAAATAAAAAGAATCACATTTGGTCAGATGACTTTCTGAAGTCAGGGTGCAACCTCCTCCCATTCCTCTTAGGTCTACTTTGAAGGTGGCTTGTTTTCATAGTTAACCCCACTGAAAAAAAACTCACAATGTAGAAGAAGATAATTGGTAATTTGGTGTTCATTTGTTTGTGTAATTCTACATTTAAGTGGCGACTTTCTTCAATTTATCAGGGAAGCTATTTTAGTACTTTTGTACATATGGTTCTTTGGCGGCATTTTCATTATTTCTAACAAATAATATGCAATGAATCATAAGATGCTGCAAATGTGTTTCACTGTCCTGTGTAATAGGAGAAAACAAGGAATATGACAAACGGCAAGAACTATGACTGAGATATGGAATTTCTTACCATTTTTCTCTCTTCTTTCAATCTCTCTCTCTCCCTCCTTTCTCTGATAAATACAAATATTGTGTTAATAACTTAAATAGCTTATATATGTAAAATCTTCATTGAGATATTATATATATTAAAACTGCTGCTAATTAATTAAGTTTTAATTTTAAACATAAACATTTTAGCCCTTTAAATTTATTTTTATTTTTTTTAACATCATTATTGGGGTATAATTGCTTTACAGTGGTGTGTTAGTTTCTGCTTTATAACAAAGTGAATCAGTTATACATATACATATGTTCCCATATGGCTTCCCTCTTGCATCTCTCTCCCTCCCACCCTCCCTATCCCACCCCTCCAGGCTGTCACAAAGCACCAAGCCAATATCCCTGTGCCAAGCGTCTGCTTCCCACTAGCTATCTACCTTACTACGTTTGTTAGTGTGTGCATGTCCATGAATCTCTCTCGCCCTGTCACAGCTCACCCTTCCCACTCCCCGTATCCTCAAGTACGTTCTCCGGTAGGTCTGTGTCTTTATTCCTGTCTTACCCTTAGTTCTTCATGACATTTTTTTTTTCTTCTTAAATTCCATATATATGTGTTAGCATACGGTATTTGTCTTTTTCTTTCTGACTTACTTTACTCTGTATTACAGACTCTAGGTCTATCCACCTCATTACAAATAGCTCAATTTCCTTTCTTTTTATGGCTGAGTAATATTCCATTGTATATATGTGCCACATCTTCTTTATCCATTCATGCAATGATGGGCACTTAGGTTGTTTCCATCTCCAGGCTATTGTAAATAGAGTTGCAATGAACATTTTGGTACATGACTCTTTTTGAATTTTGGTTTTCTCAGGGTATATGCCCAGTAGTGGGATTGCTGGGTCATATGGTAGTTCTATTTGTAGTTTTTTAAGGAAACTCCATACTGTTCTCCAAAGTGGCTGAACCAATTCACATTCCCACCAGCAGTGCAAGGGTGTTCCCTTTTCTCCACATCCTCTCCAGCATTTATTGTTTCTAGATTTTTTGACGATGGCCATTCTGACTGGTGTGAGATGATATCTCATTGTAGTTTTGATTTGCATTTCTCTAATGATTAATGATGTTGAGCATTCTTTCGTGTGTTTGTTGGCAGTCTGTATATCTTCTTTGGAGAAATGTCTATTTAGGTCTTCTGCCCATTTTTGGATTGGGTTGTTTGTTTTTTTGTTATTGAGCTGCATGAGCTGCTTGTAAATTTTGGAGATTAATCCTTTGTTAGTTGCTTCATTTGCAAATATTTTCTCCCATTCTGAGGGTTGTCTTTTGGTCTTGTTTATGGTTTCCTTTGCTGTGGAAAAGCTTTGAAGTTTCATTAGGTCCCATTTGTTTATTTTTCTTTTTATTTCCATTACTCTAGGAGGTGGGTCAGAAAGGATCTTGCTGTGATTTATGTCATAGAGTGTTCTACCTATGTTTTCCCCTAAGAGTTTGATAGTTTCTGGTCTTACATTTAGGTCTTTAATCCATTTTGAGCTTATTTTTGTGTATGGTGTTAGGGAGTGATCTAATCTCATACTATTACATGTGTCTGTCCAGTTTTCCCACCACCACTTATTGAAGAGGCTGTCCTTTCTCCACTGTACATTCCTGCCACCTTTATCAAAGATAAGGTGTCCATATGTGTGTGGGTTTATCTCTGGGCTTTCTATCCTGTTCCATTGATCTATCTTTCTGTTTCTGTGCCAGTACCATACTGTCTTGATTACTGTAGCTTTGTAGTATAGTCTGAAGTCAGGGAGCCTGATTCCTCCAGCTCTGTTTTTCGTTCTCAAGATTGCTTTGGTTATTCGGGGTCTTTTGTGTTTCCATACAAATTGCAAAATTTTTTGTTCTACTTCTGTGGAAAATGCCAGTGGTAGCTTGATAGGGATTGCATTGAATCTGTAGATTGCTTTGGGTAGTAGAGTCATTTTCACAATGTTGATTCTTCCAATCCAAGAACATGGTATATCTCTCCACCTATTTGTATCATCTTTAATTTCTTTCATCAGTGTCTTATAATTTTCTGCATACAGGTCTTTTGTCACCTTAGGTAGGTTTATTCCTAGATATTTTATTCTTTATGTTGCAATGGTAAATGGGAGTGTTTTCTTGATTTCACTTTCAGATTTTTCATCATTAGTATATAGGAATGCCAGAGATTTCTGTGCATTGATTTTGTATCCTGCTACGTTACCAAATTCATTGATTAGCTCTAGTAGTTTTCTGGTAGCATCTTTAGGATTCTCTGTGTATAGTATCATGTCATCTGCAAACAGTGACAGCTTTACTTCTTCTTTTCCGATTTGGATTCCTTTTATTTCCTTTTCTTCTCTGATTGCTGTGGCTAAAACTTCCAAAACTATGTTGAATAAGAGTGGTGAGAGTGGGCAACCTTGTCTTGTTCCGGATCTTAGTGGAAATGCTTTCAATTTTTTCACCATTGAGGATGATGTTGGCTGTGGGCTTGTCATATATGGCCTTTATTATGTTGAGGAAAGTTCCGTCTATGCCTACTTTCTGCAGGGTTTTTATCATAAATGGGTGTTGAATTTTGTCAAAAGCTTTCTCTGCATCTATTGAGATGATCATATGGTTTTTCTCCTTCAATTTGTTAATATGGTTTATCACATTGATAGATTTGCGTATATTGAAGAATGCTTGCATTCCTGGAATAAACGCTACTTGATCATGGTGTATGATCCTTTTAATGTGCTGCTGGATTCTGTTTGCTAGTATTTTGTTGAGGATTTTTAAATCTATGTTCATCAGTGATATTGGCCTCTGTTTTCTTTCTTTGTGACATCCTTGTCTGGTTTTGGTATCAAGGTGATGGTGGCCTCGTAGAAGGAATTTGGGAGTTTTCCTTCCTCTGCTATATTTTCGAAGAGTTTGAGAAGGATAGGTGTTAGCTCTTCTCTAAATGTTTGATAGAATTCGCCTGTGAAGCCAACTGGTCCTGGGCTTTTGTTTGTTGGAAGATTTTTAATTACAGTTTCAATTTCAGTGCTTGTGATTGGTCTGTTCATATTTTCTATTTCTTTCTGATTCAGTCTTGGCAGGTTGTGCATTTCTAAGAATTTGTCCATTTCTTCCAGATTGTCCATTTTATTGGCATAGAGTTGCTTGTAGTAATCTCTCATGATCTTTTGTATTTCTGCAGTGTCAGTTGTTACCTCTCCTTTTTCATTTCTAATTCTATTGATTTGAGTCTTCTCCCTTTTTTTCTTGATGAGTCTGGCTAGTGGTTTATCTATTTTGTTTATCTTCTCAAAGAACCAGCTTTTAGTTTTCTTGATCTTTGCTATTGTTTCCTTCATTTCTTTTTCATTTATTTCTGATCTGATTTTTATGATTTCTTTCCTTCTGCTACCTTTGGGGATTTTTCGTTCTTCTTTCTCTAATTGCTTGAGGTGCAAGGTTAGGTTGTTTATTCGAGATGTTTCCTGCTTCTTAAGGTGGGCTTATATTGCTATAAACTTCCCCCTTTGCTGCATCCCATAGGTTTTGGGTCGTTGTGTCTCCATTGTCATTTGTTTCTAGGTATTTTTTAATTTTCTCTTTGATTTCTTCAGTGATCACTTCATTATTAAGTAGTGTATTGTTTAGCCTCCATGTATTTGTATTTTTTACAGATCTTTTCCTGTAATGGATATCTAGTCTCATAGCGTTGTGGTCAGAAAAGATACTTGATACAGTTTCAATTTTCTCAAATTTACCAAGGCTTGATTTGTGACCCAAGATATGATCTATCTTGGAGAATGTTGCATGAGCACTTGAGAAAAATGTGTATTCTGTTGTTTTTGGATGGGGTGTCCTGTAAATATCAATTAAGTCCATCTTGTTTAATGTATTATTTAAAGCTTGTGTTTCCTTATTTATTTTCATTTTGGATGATCTGTCCATTGGTGAAAGTGGGGTGTTAAAGTCCCCTACTATGAATGTGTTACTGTCGATTTCCCCTTTTATGGCTGTTAGTATTTGCCTTATGTATTGAGGTGCTCCTATTTTGGGTGCATAAATATTTACAATTGTTATATCTTCTTCTTGGATCGATCCCTTGATCATTATGTAGTGTCCTTCTTTGTCTCTTCTAATAGTCCTTATTTTAAAGTCTATTTTTTCTGATATGAGAATTGCTACTACAGCTTTCTTTTGGTTTCCATTTGCATGGAATATCTTTTTCCATCCCCTCACTTTCAGTCTGTATGTGTCTCTAGGTCTGAAGTGGGTCTCTTGTAGACAGCATATATATGGGTCTTGTTTTTGTATCCATTCAGCCAGTCTGTGTCTTTTGGTGGGAGCATTTAGTCCATTTACATTTAAGGTAATTATCGATATGTATGTTCCTATTCCCATTTTCTAAATTGTTTTGGGTTCGTTATTATAGGTCTGTTCCTTCTCTTGTGTTTCTTGTCAAGAGAAGTTCCTTTAGCATTTGTTGTAAAGCTGGTTTGGTGGTGCTGAACTCTCTCAGCTTTTGCTTGTCTGTAAAGGTTTTAATTTCTCCATCAAATCTGAGTGAGATCCTTGCTGGGTAGAGTAGTCATGGTTGCAGGTTTTTCTCCTTCATCACTTTCAGTATGTCCTGCCACTCCCTTCTGGCTTGCAGAGTTTCTACTGAGAGATCAGCTGTTAACCTTATGGGGATTCCCTTGTGTGTTATTTGTTGTTTTTCCCTTGCTGCTTTTAATATGCTTTCTTTGTATTTAATTTTTGACAGTTTGATTATGTGTCTTGGCGTATTTCTCCTTGGATTTATCCTGTATGGGACTCTCTGTGCTTCCTGGACTTGATTAACTATTTCCTGTCCCATATTACGGAAGTTTTCAACTATAATCTCTTCAAATATTTTCTCAGTCCCTTTCTTTTTCTCTTCTTCTTCTGGAACCCCTATAATTCGAATGTTGGTGCGTTTAATGTTGTTCCAAAGGTCTCTGAGACTGTCCTCAGTTCTTTTCATTCTTTATTCTGCTCTGCAGTAGTTATTTCCACTATTTTATCTTCCAGGTCACTTATCTGTTCTCCTGCCTCAGTTATTCTGCTATTGATCCCATCTAGAGTACTTTTAATTTCATTTATTGTGTTGTTCATCGTTGTTTGTTTCATCTTTATTTCTTCTAGGTCCTTGTTAACTGTTTCTTGCATTTTGTCCATTCTATTTCCAAGATTTCGTATCATCCTTACTATCATTATTCTGAATTCTTTTTCAGGTAGACTGCCTATTTCCTCTTCATTTGGTAGGTCTGGTGCATTTTTATCTTCCTCCTTTATCTGCTGTGTTTTTCTGTCTTCTCATTTTGCTTTTCTTACTGTGCTTGGGGTCTCCTTTTTGCAGGCTGCAGGTTCGTAGTTCCCGCTGTTTTTGATGTCTGTCTCCAGTGGCTAAGTTTGGTTCAGTGGGTTGTGTAGGCTTCCTGGTGGAGGGGACTAGTGCTTGTGTTGTGGTGGATGAGGCTGGACCCTGTCTCTCTAGTGGGCAAGTTCACGTCTGGTGGTGTGTTTTGGGGTGTCTGTGGCCTTATAATGATTTTAGGAAGCCTCTCTGCTAATGGGTGGGGTTGTGTTCCTGTTTTGCTAGTTGTTTGGCATAGGTTGTCCAGCACTGTGGCTTGCTGGTCGTTGAGTGAAGCTGGGTGCTGGTGTTAAGATGGAGGTCTCTGGGAGATTTTCACCATTTGATATAATGTGGAGCTGGGAGGTCTCTTGTTGACCAGTGTCCTGAAGTTGGCTCTCCTACCTCAGAGGCAGAGCCCTGACTCCTGGCTGGAGCACCAAGAGCCTTTCATCCACACGGCTCAGAATAAAAGGGAGAAAAAAATAGAGAGAATTAGTAGAAGTATGAAGAAAGAAAGAAGGAAAGGAGGGAAGGAAGGAAGGAAGGAAGGAAGGAAGAAAGAAAGAAAGAAAGAAAGAAAGAAAGAAAGAAAGAAAGAAAGAAAGAAAGAAGCAAAGAAGGAAAGAAGGCAAGAAGGAAAGAAAGGAGGGAGGGAGGGAGGAAGGAAGGAGGAAAGAAGGAAAAAAGACAGAAAGAAAGAAGATACAGTAAAATAAAATAAAGTATAATAAAGTTATTGAATTAAAAAATACTTATTTATTTAAAAAAAAGGGATGGATAGAACCTTAGGACAAATGTTGGAAGCAAAGCTATACAGACAAAATCTTACACAGAAGCATACACATACACCTTCACGAAAAGAGGTAAAGGGGAAAAAATCATAAATCTTGCTCTCAGAGACCACCTCCTCAATTTGGGATGATTCGTTGTCTAAAGGAGGGAAGGAAGGAAGGAAAGAAAGAAAGAAAGAAAGAAAGAAAGAAAGAAAGAAAGAAAGTAAGTAAGTAAAGTATAATAAAGTTATTAAAATTAATTATTAAGAAAAAGAATTTAAAAATAAACATGGACGGATAGAACCCTAGGACAAATGGTGGAAGCAAAACTGTACAGACAAGATCTCACACAGAAGCATACACATACACATTCACAAAAAGAGGAAAAGGGGAAAAAATCATAGATCTTGCTCTCGAAGCCCACCTCCTCAATTTGGGATGACTCGCTGTCTATTCATGTATTCCACAGATGCAGAGTACATCAAGTTGATTGTGGAGCTTTAATCCGCTGTTTCTGAGGCTGCTGGGAGAGATTTCCCTTTGTCTTCTTCGTTCTCACAGCTCACAGGGGCTCAGCTTTGGATTTGGCCCTGCCTCTGCGTGTAGGTCGCTGGAGGGCGTCTGTTTTTTGCTCAGACAGGACGGGGTTAAAGGAGCCGCTGATTCGGGGGCTCTGGCGCACTCAGGCTGGGGGGAAGGGTGGGGCACGGAGTGCGGGGCGGGCCTGTGGCGGCAGAGGCCGGCGTGACGTTGCACCAGCCTGAGGCCCGCCGTGCGTTCTCCCGGGGAAGTTGTCCCTGGATCCCGGGAACCTGGCAGTGGCGGGCTGCACAGGCTCCGCGG
Source organism: Tursiops truncatus (assembly GCF_011762595.2). NCBI lineage: Eukaryota > Metazoa > Chordata > Mammalia > Artiodactyla > Delphinidae > Tursiops > Tursiops truncatus. The sequence goes on from NC_047041.1 coordinate 31,759,375, forward strand.
AAGAGGGGTGTGGATAGTGACCTGTGCTTGCATACAGGCCCCTTGGTGATGGCAGCAGCATCCTTAGCGTCTCCCACCCGTCCCTGGGATCCGTGCTTTTAGCCGCGGTTCCCGCGGCCGTCTCTGGGGTTCGCGCTTTTCGTCGCGGCTCGCGTCCGTCTCTGGAGTTCCTTTAAGCAGCGCTCTTAAACCCCTCTCCTCGCACACCAGGAAACAAAGAGGGAAGAAAAAGTCTCTTGCCTCTTCGGCAGGTCTAGACTTTTCCCCGGACTCCCTCCCGGCCAGCCGTGGTGCACTAACCCCTTCAGGCTATGTTCAAGCCGCCAACCCCAGTCCTCTCCCTGCGCTCCGTCCGAAACCGAAACCCGAGCCTCAGCTCGCAGCCCCGCCCGCCCCGGCGGGTGAGCAGACAAGCTTCTGGGGCTGATGAGTGCCGGTTGGCACCGATCCTCTGAGCGGGAATCTCCCCGCTTTGCCCTCCGCACCCGTTGCTGTGCACTCCTCCGCAACCCCGAAGCTCCCCCCTCCGCCTCCCGCAGTCTCCGCCCGCGAAGGGGCTTCCTAGTGTGTGGAAACTTTTCCTCCTTCACAGCTCCCTCCCACTGGTGCAGGTGCCGTCCCTATTCTTTTGTCTCTGTTTTTTCTTTTTTTCTTTTGCCCTACCCAGGTACGTGGGGAGTTTCTTGCCTTTTGGGAGGTCTGAGATCTTCTGCCAGCCTTCAGTAGGTGTTCTGTAGGAGTTGTTCCACGTGTAGATGTATTTCAGGTGTATCTGTGGGGAGGAAGGTGATCTCCGCGTCTTACTCATCCGCCATCTTCAAGGTCCACCCAGCCCTTTAAATTTAAATCCTTAAGCCAATGAATTGAGAGTGAGAATAATTAATTAAAAATTTTTTCTTTTAGATGAAAAAATAATGGCCCAGAAGAAATTCTTAGGAGATGAATTTAATTAACTTGGCTCTTGCCAGGCAGTTCCTTTCTATTTTCTTGTAAATGACCTCAGCTTGATAGGATTGGACCACCTGTTCTTTGTGTCTGTTACAGGGCCTAACTTCAGCTAATTAAACCAAACAGGTTGCATTGCTATGAGTCCCAGGTTTCATTCCTGCAAATGCTCCTGTCCTTGTGCCAGCTGGTCCCTGATTTCCTAAACTTTCTGCTATAGAAGTCCTGGTGACAAGTCGTGGCCATTTCGTCCATTCAGCTGCCCTACCTGGATGACTTTACTTCAGTTTGGTACCTTCTGTCATACTTAAAATTGACAAGGAATAGTTAGTGAAGTCTTGCTGCATGTAGTCTTGGCATCCACTTATATCATTAGGATGCCTTCAGCTCCAATTAACAGAAACCAGAAAAAACACAAACGTGTTATCTCATAAGGGGAAGTCCATGGGTAGAGCAGAATCTAGGGTTACTCAATTGATCAGTTCCAAGGTTCTTTCATTCTTCTTCTCTGCCCTCTTTGGCAGAGGCTTTTCTTCAGGCTGGTATAAAGCTGTTGGTAGGCATCACTTTCAGACAATTCCATATCCCAAAGGTGAGAGAATTGTTTCTTGTTTTGTTCACTCTAAAGAAAGAGGAAACTTTTTTTCCCCCAAGGCATTTCCCATCCCCTGCCCTTCCACTAGATTTCCCCTAATATGTTATTGGCCAGTAGTGTATTCCACCCTACACTAATCATTGCAAGGGAAATGCTATGATCAAGCACCCCTTGAGTGGGGGATGGAGTCTCCTTCTGACCTACATGGTGATGCGGGGAGAGTGGATACCTTAAGAACATTTGGGTTTTATTAAGAAGGAAGAAGAGAGAATGGATGCTGCATAGGCAACCAGTAGTGCCTGCCATGTCACTATGCATCACTTTCTTATTCATGGACCAAGCCAGGGCTGTGGAGTCAGGCAGATCTGGGTTCAAGCCCTTAGTAAATCTTGGATGGACAAATGGCCTTGATCAAATTACTTAACTTTTATGAGGTTCAGGGCTTGTTTTCATCTTTAATGTAGATATAAGTATAACTATGTTTTAGGGTTATTGAAATTGTTAAATAAGAATAGCTACAACAACTGTAAAACAAAAAATGTTTACAGAATTCTGGCCTTTGTAAGTTCTCAGTTTAGTTTTTACTCCTCTACTTGCTTAAACCTATAAACTCCCCATCATGAGCAAAATCACTTCAAATTCTACAAATTTTATTAATTGCTTGGCTGGCAAAGATTTTGCTTGAGAAACAGTAGCAAAGCTCTTCCAATTCTATTATATAGCATGGCATTTTGTTTCCTTTCTACTGAGCATGGAAATGTTTACTGTGTTGGAGAATTAGCAAAATTTTTATTTATAAAATGAAATGTTAATGTTTATATAACCTGTCTAGCACAAAGACAGTGCCATGTTTTTCTGACTTGGGAAACTGTAAATTATGCAGAAGGGTGACCGTCAGATACATTAGACATACAATGTGTGCCAATTTGTCACAAAACCTGGAAAAGATAGGTAGAGACCAACTCCACCACCATGAAGTCTCATCTGAGCTAGTTTCAAATAGTGTTTTGAATTAAAGTTAGACTTAGGCCAATAATACCCAAATTGGAATTGAGTGGTAGCCATGCAATAAAATCCCATTCTAATTTCAAATTGAAAATAAATTGGTGGTTCTTTTTAAAATATTTGAATTCATTCTTATGAGCTAAGGTTCTTTAGATGAAAGGATATGTGACAAGTTATTAAGGTAGATTTCAGCCAGGAAACCCAAGTTTAAGAGCTGTATAACTTGTGTTGGTGAGCTCACTAACTATTCACTTAAACCCTTCTAGTAAACGTATCTTGATAGTAATACGTCCCATCCTTTCTCAGGCTATAATTTTTACTTTTTCACTCTAGGATAGCCAAACACAGAAAAAAAAATCTGACTTTCTACTTTTCCTGCTTGGGAATGTGAGAGTCTCAAGACTCTGAAGAGAAATTATTTTCCTTAAGGGCTCCTGTGTGGGGGAGCAGCTTATCTGAGCTCTAGCTGGTCCTTGACAACTACCTCCTCACTGCCTGTGATAAAAAGCCATGTTCTCAAGCCTTACATGTCCTCCTGCCTTGGCCTTACAAGCTGTGATTAGAACCTCCACTCTTGTCTGATTTCTCCAGCTTTTGCACCTGAATTTCTATCTCAGCTTCTCTTAATGATCATCCCAATTCAATCTCAGATCTCAGGTACTGCCTTAACTTTGAGCTGGAGTGCAAAGATACCGCCTCACCATGTTCCACCAGATTGCCCAGAGGACAGCCCTAAAACCATGACCTAGCTCCATTGCCTATTATCTATTTTTAGTTGAAGTATAATTGATCTACAACACTACATTGGTTCCAAGTGCACAACATAATGATTTGATATTTCTGTACATTACAAAATGATCACACTGATAAGTCTAGTCACCACCTGCCACCATACAAACTTACTAAAATATTATTGACTATATTTCCCATGCTGAATATTTCTTCCCCATGACTCATTTATTTTGTAACTCGAAGCTTGTACCTCTTAATGTCTCTCAAATTAATGTTTTTGTTTTCTTCAGATAAATACCCAGAGGTGGAATTTCTGGACTGTATGGAAGTTCTACTTTTAATTTTTTGAGAAACCTTTATAGTATTTTCTATAGTGACTACAACAATTCACATCACCACCAACAGTGAGCAAGGGTTTCATTTTCTCCACATCCTTGCCAACACTGGTTATTTGTTGTCTTTTTGATAACAACCATTCTGACAGGTGTAAGGTGATATCTCAATATGGTTGGTTTTGATTTGCATTTCCCTGATGATTGGTGATGTTGAGCATCTTTTCATGTGCCTGTTGGCCATATGTATGTCTTCTTCGGAAAAATGTCTATTCAGGTCCTCTGCCCGTTGTTTAATTAATTTTTTTTTTATCAGTTCATACTTTTACTCAATTTCATATTGATGTATTTAACAAGATATTTGGCTTCTTGTGTTAGGGTAGTATCAGTTAACTTTCTTTTGAGGGAGTGGTCTTAAATATTTAAGCATGACTATTTGTGTATTTATATTCTCTTTTTTATTTTTCTTCTTATTAATTTTTCTTATTGAAGTGTAGTTGATTAACAATATCATACGAGTTTCAGGTGTACAGCATAATGATTCAGTATTTTTGCAGATTACACTCCATTATAGGTTATTACAAGATAATGATTATAATTCCCTGTGTTATACAGTATATCTCTGTTGCTTATCTATTTTATACATAGGAGTTTGTATCTGTTAATCTCATACACTTAGTTTGTCCCTCTCCCTTTCCCACTCCGCTTTGGTAACCACAAGTTTGTTTTCTATATCTGTGAGTCTGTTTGTGTTTTTCATATGCATTCATTTGTATTACTTTTTAGATTCCACATATAAGTGATATCATACAATATTTGTCTGAGTTATTTCATTAAGC